>NC_080164.1:151040993-151725368 GCF_950295315.1 Erinaceus europaeus
CTTCCATATGACCCAGTAATTCCTCTCCATAACTTAAGGATTCCATAACACCCTACCAAAAAGATATGTGTATACCTATGTAGAGAGCAGCACAATTCACAATAAAACCTGGAAGCAAACCAGGTGCCAAACAACAGATGAATGGCTGAGAAAGCTGTGGTATATATACATAATGTAATACTACACAGCAATTAAGAATAATGCACCCACATTCTCTAACCCAACTTGGATGGAGCTAGAAGAAATTATGTTAAATGAGATAGTCAGAAAAACAAAGATGAGTATGAGATGATCCCACTCATAAACAGAAGTTGAGAAAGAAGATCATAAAGGGAAACTCAAAGCAGAATCTTACTGAGTTTGGAGTATTGCACCAAAGTAAAAATCTCTGGGTGGAGGATGGGAATGGTGTTGATGTACACTCCTATTAACTTATAGTTTCACAAATCACTATTTACTTAATATTAGAGGGGAAAAATGGATTGAATATCTCAAAGTTTTTGAAGCATAGACCATAGCTCTGAATATATGTTCCTTTGATCTACGCACTTAAGATTTCAAATTGGTAATCGGACTGAATTTTAACAGTGGGCTCCAATTTTATCACATTTCTAATAATGGCTTGTTCTTTGAAATATTAAATCTCCTAAAAGCTTAGATCTGGGAGAACAAAATCAACTGGTGGCATTACTTTATAAGATGCAGCTATAGGTAAATAGCATTAAAGACCATAAATTATGGTGAGATCTTGTATGATATAGCAAATCCTAACGGCATTTTCAAAGTTCACCTACTTGCTTAATAACCTGGTTATAGTAATAACTATCTCTTGCATTCTTAAACCCTAACGTAACAGGAACCTTCTCCTTTGAAGGTTCTATTTCTCACTGGAACCTCTAGATTGTGGCTCACTTTCCTGCATGCTTCTCTCAATTCATACCAACTGATACTGCATCTGCTGATCCCAATCTAGTCAGTGCAGCCAATACCTCCTCAGCATATTTCACTTCTTACTGTGTCCAGAGACATCATGTGTGGGATGTCAACCCTTTAGCTTCATTACTTTGGTGAGACCTTTCCTAGCTCATAGGATTCCTTAATGCCATTTCCAGGGGCACACTTCTTAAGAAAACCTCAAAACTGTGATATAGAACAGGCACCATGAAATAGAGCATATGTACACATGTATCCATAAGTTAGGGGAAAATACATACCTTAAAGCAAAAGTGTACAATAGTTTGCAGTGTAAGTGTAGCAAGCACATAGACCTAAAAAGACACCTTAAAGAACTTAATGAAAAAGCTTCTACTTAGACCTAGATACCCTCCTCACCTACTTCTTATTACATGTCCCTCAATCACACCAGAGCTAACCTTGTCAGACAAAGACCATAAAAGCTGAATAAGGGCAAGAGATCAGCATACTAAATTTAATGATGACTCTTTAGTCATTACCAGACCACCCCATCACCTAAGGCCCTAGTCAGGGAGTCCTGGGATTCCCACACAGACATGATGGGCCTAGACTTCTAACAGATCCTTCTTGCCACTGTCACTGGTCATCTCCATCAAGAACAACATAATGGAACCCTTTCTGGGCCCCTATTGGACCTTACCCTCAGTTTGGATCAACAATGGTAGAGACTGTTCCTTTCTCTGATGGGAGGCTCGTTAACAAACTCTCCCACCCGAAGAAGGTGAGTCCTGAAATTAGTGCAGCATGGAATGTTCTTAGTTGTGACCACAGAATGTGAGTTCAGATTTATAGGGATGCAGAAGTTACATAGGTTCCTGTGGTGAATATGGGCCCCAGATTAAATAGGTGGGCTTTACAGTTTAATATTCATACAGTTTTCTCATATTTGGGAGCTACTCTTTTCCGTGACCCAGCTTTCTAGTCCTTTTTACAGCTATGACACCATCTCCCCAGATAATATCTTGGGTCTACCTGCATATCAGATGTCAGGCTCAGGCAAAAACTAGTAAAGTCATGGGCCCCTTGGAATATACCTAAAATAGACCTACTAGCTTTTTCTAAAATGGAGACCCCAAATCTTCATCTGTAATATTCTTGCCTTTAGGTTCATGAGTAGTCAACAATTTGTTCTGCTTTATATCTTAACTCTTTTAGCCACCAGGTTTCAGATTCTACCATGATGCCAATCTGACTTCCCTGTGCAGATACACCAACAATGTGTCCTGGAGCCCTGCCTCCCCAGACCCCTGCCTCACTAGGGAAAGAGAGAGAGACAAGTTGGGAATTTGGACCCACTTGCCAATGCCCATGTTCAGCAGGGAAGCAATTACAGAATCCAGACCTTCCACTTTATGCACCCCATAATGACCCTGGGTTCATATTTCCAGAGGGATAAAGAACAGGAAATCTATCAAGGGAGGGGATAGGATACCGAGTTCTGATTGTGGGAATTGTGTGGAATTGTACCCCTGTTATCCTATGGTCTTTTAAATATTCCATTTTATAAATAAATATTATATGTTAAAAATTACCATTTCACTCAAACATGCAATAAATGAGAATTACTTTTGCTTCACAACCTTGATAACATTTGGTGCTATAGGTGTTATAGACTAATTTGTTGTAGTGAGGATGTTTTGGTATGTCATTGTTGTTTAAATATGCACTTCCTTAGTGAAATGATAAGATTTGCATATTTTCTTACTGACTGCCCAGTCCATGCAGCCAGAAAAAACAAAAGACATTTGTATACATGAAACTAAAGACATATATTTGACTAGTTTTAGCATATTGCTTTTTCCTTTTTGAAGATTTGTATTATTTTTAATATGTTATAAAAAGATATAGTTAACAAAAGTAGCAAGATATAAACAATTCTTGAGCATCTAAGAGTATTCTTATCTTCTCTTTTCATTTGAATATAAAAGGAGCAATGTTTATTCCAGTCATGATTATCTCTATTTTTCCCCTTATTAAAATATAAGATCACTTCATGAGATTAGCACCGTGTATGAATTGCCATAAATTAGAGTATTTCAAATGTCCATGACCAAGATAAATTAAGAAACATATTTCAATTCAGTATGCACACATATGAAAAATGGAACTCAATACTTCTGGATATATGCTTATATTTCCTTTGTAATGTATCTGAAGTATACTATCCTATTCTGTCATTTTCACATACTTCTAAAGCATCAGGAATTATTGGCATTTTACAGAACAAACTGAAACACCTAGGTCTGAGAAACCTTTTAACAGGATGGGGGGCAGACGATAGCAAGAACTGGCACAAAAATACTGGTTTGAGCCCTGAGCTTCCCACCTGCAGTGTGGCCGCTTTGCAAACTGTGAAGCAGGTCTGCAGGTGTTTCTCTCTCTCTCTCTCTCTCTCTCTCTCTCTCTCTCTCTCTCTCTCTATCTCCCCCTTCTCTCTCAATTTCTCTAAGTCTTGTTCAATGGAAAAACATGGTCTTCAGGAGCAGTGGATTCATATGCCTCCAGGAGCAGTGGATTCCTAACTGAGCCCCAGCAATAACCCTGGAAGCAAAGAAAACAAAAACCAAAAAAACCTTTTTACAGTACAAAGGCTAATGGTACAAAGGCTAATAGTCTTCAAAACAATTGTTAATTTTAATATATACTTATTTCTTATCCTTCTCTGCTCCTGGGGAAATTTTGAATTCATTAATTTCTAATAATTAAATTGATTTTGATTTTGATTCTGTCTTTGGATCTTACCATTCTAATCCATGTCAACATTCTGGAGTCAGGTTTTAAAATGGAAAATAGACATATATCGTATTTTGAAATAGATCCTAAGAGGGTTCCTTTCTTGATTTTCACAAACTTATCCTTTTCACTTGTCCTTTTAACAGACTTATCCTTTGAGACATATTGTTTTTTTTTTTTTAACAATAGCCAAATGAAGATAGCTTTAAAAAGTCTTTCTATGAATATAAATTGATACAACCCCTGTGGAGAACAGTCTGGAGAACTCTCAGAAGGCTAGAAGTGGACCTTTCCTTCTTCTCCTGGGGATATATTCTAAAGAACCAAAAATACCCATCAAAAAGATTTGTGAATACCTATGTTAATAGCAGCATAAATTATAATAGCCAAAACTTGGAAGCAATCCAGGTGTCCAACAATAGATGAGTGGTAGAGAAAGCTGTGGTATATATAAATAATGGAATACTACTCAACTATTAAAAATGGTGATTTCATGTTCTTCACTAGTGAGATAAGTCAGAAACAGAAGGATGATTATGTGATGATTTCACTCATAGACAGAAGTTGAAACAGACTACCATGATGCCAGTCTGCCTTCCTTAGGCAGACTACCTCACCAATGTGTCCTGGAACCCCACCTCCCCAAACCTCTACTCTACTAGGGAAAGATAGAGTCAGGCTGAGGGTATGGATCAACATGTCAATGCCCATGTTCAGCATAAAAGCAATTATAGAAGCCAGACCTCCGGCTTTCTGTGCTTCATGGAGATCTTTGGTTCATACTCCCAGAGTGATAAAGAATAAGGAAGCTTGCTGGGCTAGTGTGAGGGTGTTTCTTCCTGGGCACATGCTCTCTAGGTTGGAGAGAACTCGACCAGGGCCAACCTGGGCTGCTGCTTACTCAGCAACACTGGAGAGAGACCAAGAACTCGTGGCGGAGCAGAAATGGAATGTGTCTTTATTGATCAGAGACAACGATTTTATATATTTTGAAAGGTAAGTGGCAAGTCGGAAAAGAAATGGCTAGGAAAGGGGGTGGAGAAAAGGAAAGAGCGGGAAGGTAGAAAGCTTCCATAGCAACTCTTTCGAAAATTTTAAGCAGTGGGATTAATTAATACCGTGTAGGCAGGCTGGGTCTCAGTCAAAACAATGATTATGTAAGTAGACCATAGTATCAGCAATGGAGGATGGAGCAGAGCTGGGGGAGGAGGGGTGCTGGCTTAAGGCCTGACAGAAGCTTCCAATGGAGGGGTGAAGGGGATGTTATATGGCATGACAGTGGTGGGAATTGTATAGAATTATACTCCTCTTATTCCACAATCTTGTCGATAATTATTAAATCACTAATGATAATTTAAAAAAAGTTGAAAAATAAGAAAACACAAAGTAGATCTTGGACTGGGTTTGGTTTATTAAGTAAAATAAAGTAAAAAATGAGTGTGTGTGGGGGGGGGTCAAGTCCTAGAACATGATGGCAGAAAAGGACCAAGAGGGGGTTGAGCTGTTGTGTGGAAAACTGAGAAATATTACACATATACAAACTACTGTATTTTACTGTTGACTGTAAATCATTAATACCCCCAATAAAGGGGAAAAAAGTCCTATAAGTATTCGTTAAATTTTATGCAGGCTATCAGAACAAGTATAAATAATATGTGATAAAGTGTTATAAACATTGTCTTAAACAGTGGTGAGGGAAATTGTGAAAAAAAGTTCTAATAGGAGATATCAGAGCTTCAGAGAGCATCAGGGACACAAAGAGAGGCTGGTAAAGAAGTCTATGGAACACTTTGTTTACATACTAAGTATAGATCTCAAGTCATTTTAGTTAAAGACAGGATAAAAAAGGGGGGGAAAGTTATAATTCAGGAAGAAAAGCAAAAATAAGGACAGATTAGAACCATTCATAATAAACTTATCTCATGATGGATAAATATGAGTCTATCTCTAATGATGTACGTAATCTGCAGAAGAAATAGGATCCTGGATTCCTTAGTTGTATTTCTATCTCAGTCAGGACTTGGAGAAGCTGAAGGGATATACCCTGTAGCAGGCAGAGAAGTATAGGCCTCTGAACATAACAATAAAAGAAGTTAGTGGATCAGCAACAAAAACCTAAGATCTTTGGCGGAGGGTAGATAGCATAATGTTTATGCAAACAGACTCTAATGCTTGAGGCTCCAAAGTCCCACGTTCAGTCCCCCGCACCACCATAAGCTAGAACTGAACAGTGCTCTGGTTTAAAAAATTAATTAATTCAACAACAACAACAACAACAAAAAAAAACAAACCCCAAGTTCTAGTGGCACCTAGGAACCGATCCTCATTATCTGTGAATGATGGCTTCTACCTGTACTTTCCCAGTTTCACTTGAATTTCTTATATCTAATCATCGAGGAAAAATGCCTCTGGGAAAAATTAGTTTCTGATTAGTTTGGCATAACACAACAACATATGCTCTGTTTTTGTTTGTCTTTCACACTTTGGTAGCTCCATTGCATACTCTGTCATGTAATTTTGAAGCAGCACTGCCATTCCCACAGAATTGCCTTGTTTTTTAGACCCACAATTTGTTTTAAAGGTTTCATCTCATAAAATTTGCAACAACTTTGTAATGTCTTCACAATTCCATATATACAGTATTCAATTGTATTATCTTAAACTTAGTGCTTAAAAGTTCTAAAAAATTGTTTGTTGAGTAAGTAAATAAACACTGACCGTATTCTTCCTTGTGTGTTGGTATATTCACCTGCCATTCCAATTATATCACATTTTTGACAGAAGTTTGAATTGTTTATAGATGTGTTTAGATTTCCATCCCCTTCTAAATATCAGAGACATTTTGTGTTCAGTTTTCTTCAGATAATTATTTTATGCACATTATAATGGCTTCTCCCAGTAGTAGAAGTCTTTGATGACAGATTTATATATTATCTACTTGTTGAGGCCAGTAGTCATTTACACGGTCCTAAGACACTTAATTTTTTTTAAATATCTTTATTTATTTATTGGATAGAGACAGCCAGAAATCGAGAGGGAAGGGGGGACAGAGAGGAAGAGAGACAGAGAGACACCTGCAGCACTGCTTCACTGCTCATGAAGTTTCCCCCTGCAGGTAAGGATCGGGGACTGGAACCTGGGTCCTTGCACATCATAATGTGTGCTCAGCCAGGTGCATCACCACCCGGCCCTCCTAAGAC
Source organism: Erinaceus europaeus (assembly GCF_950295315.1). NCBI lineage: Eukaryota > Metazoa > Chordata > Mammalia > Eulipotyphla > Erinaceidae > Erinaceus > Erinaceus europaeus. The sequence goes on from NC_080164.1 coordinate 151,047,902, forward strand.
ACCTATTAAGTAGCGGTTTATAATGCTTTAGACTTATTCTAAAATCAATATCTAAATTATACCTAAAATTTTTAAATGCCTGCTTTGCTCCTGAGCAGATATTTCTTGAATGGCACAAGGAATTTTAGTATATTTGTGATCTGACTTGCCTAAGCCAAGTCATTGATCATCTTTAGAATCCCCACAATGAACAATTCTAACTCAAGCATAGAAACAGTTACAGTTGCTATCACAAAGTATTATCAGTCATTTATGAATTACTTTCAGTTAAGTGTTCATAGATAAATTAGATCACTTTTGTCACTTGGATATCTGTTTTGCCTCATCATTTTTATGACTTCTCTTATCTTTTTGTGAGCTATGTAAGCACTCTGCCTACAAATTTGACTGAGTAAGACAAGCCATTTGTGAGGCACTCACATGCTCACATCTTGGGGGGAAAATGTCATTAAACCATTTACCAACTGAATAAAATTTAGCACCATGCAAGTTTATTAGGCAACAAATTTATTCAGTCTAATGCACTGTGTTCTGATTTCTAACACCACAAGTCAGCTGACTTTCACAGTCAATTATAATTTACAGATAAAAATCAAACCATTTTACTTGACTGGCTTGGAAAATATCTTACAAGCATGTATTTCTTAACCATGTTTCTTTTTCAAAGCAAACACCTTTAAAAGCTCAGCTTAATTAGTTTTTAAAATACTTTAAAGCTGTTCTTCTTATGCCTCATTTTTCCAGCATCCCTTGCCCATACGTCTACTTCTCATACCCCTAGTTGTTTTGAATATTTACTCCTATTTGCAAATAAAAATCTTATTTAGGGTCTTTTGAAGAAAGGCTTATACAATTTCCATTCTGTCTATGACATAAGTGTCAAATAACTGTCAACTAACTTTCCTCTGAAAGCAGACATCATAAATGATGCATGAAGTACAAATACAAGTACAAAAACAAGACCATTACCTGAAACCATCAGAAAATATCCTAGATAGTCAAAACTTGATAAATTCCAAAAGAATGAAGGTGTCTTGAAGTTAGTATTTCTTGGGTCTTTCGTGATATAGCAGCCAGAAGTTTAGCTGAAAGTAGTGCCGGAGGCTTTCTTAGGTTCTTGGGGTTCTAGGTTCCAGACACAACTGGAGTTCTTGATCACATCTGGAATTAGTGAACCAATATCACGAAGAAAAAGAAATGCATGTATTTGCTGTATTCCTCTTCTCGGAGCAATTGTGGATTTGAAGAAATATGGAAGTTGAAATCAAGAAGCTAAGTATAGAGAAAAAGCAAAGAGATGACAAGCCAAAAGCTTTTGGTAGCTTAGGTGCACTAAGTATGTAAACCTGTGATTTCAAAGTCAACCAAGTAGAAAGGTTTTCCTGGGTTGTCAATACCAACCTCTGGAAGGATCTCTAATAATAAACAGTAAACAAAATAGGTCAGATATCAGCAATTTAAAATATCACTTCAGGGAGTCGGGCGGTAGCCAGGGGGTTAAGTACATGTGTCACAAAGTGCAAGGACAGGCTTAAAGATCCTGGTTCAAGCCCTCGGCTTCCCACCTGCAGGGAAGTCACTTCACAAGCAGAGAAGCAGGTCTGCAGGTGTCTTTCTCTCCCCCTCCCCGTCTTCCATCCTCTCTCCATTTCTCTCTGTCTTATCTAACAATCACGACATTAATAACAACAGCAATAATAACTAAAACAATAATAAAAACAAGGGCAACAGAAGGGAAAGTAAATAAATATTAAAAAATAATTTATTCTCAGTTTGTTTCAGCATAATCTAGCCCCAAAGAAAGTCTTTGGGAGATGATTGATTACATTATCTGGAGTTTCTTTTCTTTTCTTTTTTTAAAAATTTAAAAAATCTTTTTATTTTATTTATTATTGGATAAAGACAGAGAGAAATTGAGAAGGGAGGGGGCAGGAGAGAGGGAGAGAAACAGAGAGACACCTACAGCCCTGCTTCACCACTTGTGAAGCTTTCTCCCTGCAGGTGGGGACCAGGGGCTTGAACATGTGTCCTTGTGCACTGTAATATGTGTGTTTAACTGGGTACGCCACCACCTGGCCACTCTTTTTCTTTTTTCTTTCAGGTACCTTAAACTTTCTTTGAGAAAATTCATATGTTAAAACATAAGAAAAAGAAGCAGAAGCAGAAAAAGAAGAAGCAGAAGAAGGAGAAAGAGAAGAAAGAAGGAGAAGGAGAAGGAGAAAAGAGAAAACAAAAGTTACCACTTACATTATGGTCCTGGCAGAGAGAGAGCCACAAGACCAAGGGTCTTGCTTTTAAAACCCAAGCCCCACCTCCACCTTTCTAAGCCACATCTGTAACCACTCCTATCTTCTGGGAGGTACTAGTGTAACCTCCAGGTACTCCTTGTCCCTCAACACTCCCCCTCTAGGAGTATGGACCCAAAATTCTTTTTGGGATGTTGAAAGATGGAGTTTCGTGCTTCTATAACTGCTTTCTGCTGACATGTGAGCAGTTGCCTGGTCCCAGACAGACCTGTTCTGTTCCTAATATTTCCCTAGTAGGGTAGGGCTCCAGAAGGATGAGGTTTTTCTTGACATTTCACCATGTAGTTATTTGTGTAAGGAGGTCAGGGTGGAGTTGTGGCAGCATCTAGGACTTGATAGATAATGGTCTGGGCAGAGAGAGCTATGAGGAGTTTCTATATGCTTCCATTAAGTGGAGGTGATCTAAAATTACCACCACATACTCAAAGAAAAGATTTAAAAAGAAAGTAAAAATAAATAAATAAATAAATAAATAAAGAGAAAGCCCAGGTATTCTAGGAATGGACATTTTCAGATATGGACATTAAAATGACATCACTGTATAAGTTCAAGAAAATAAAGACAATCACAAAATTCTCCACAACAATAAAATGCACACATAAGCTCAGAGGGAAATTCTACAGTCTCAAACAGTACAATAGACAACAATGGAGAATTTAATACTGAGTTTAACTGATGATTAAATATCACAAGGGAAGGTTATCAAACTGAAAGATGGGACCATAAAAATATATACATTGAAACATGAAAAGAAGCAGAAGAAAGAAAAGCAGAGAACAATATAATAGCCACATGCACCTTAATGAAAGAACAAATATATTTTCCTTTAAAATTCAAGAAACAAAGTTTAAGAATAGGGTAGTAGCAAAATTAAAGAGATATTCCAATTAAAAACTGAAATTTTCTTATACTGACGTAAGACATTGGTTTATAGATTAAAAATGTGCAAAGTAGAGATTCTCTACAGTTCCAAATATGATCCATGTACTTGATGCTGCACTCTCTAGTTACGTTTGATATTGTCATTTATGAAATTTCTTTTTTTTTATCTCAGGATAGTCCAAGGATTTGTTGCACTGATTCATGGGAAATGTACAGAATTGTGAATAAGAGACTCATCACAACAAAACTGACCAACAGTTCATGTGACTGTATCTCACTGTGAACCATAATAAATAAAAAATAAAGTTCTACATTTTCTTTATGTAACTAATTGTATAAATCCCACTGTGGCACAGAGGGAAAAGAAAAGTTGATTCTTAGCCCTTAAGACTAATTAGCTTTTATGCCTGAGAATAATAATTCACAGCAAATCTTAACAGATGTTTGAAGCCATTGGGAAAGACCCATTAGAATGTCTACTATACTGGAAAGTTACTGGATCCATCAGAACTTGAATTTCTGTATATTCATGTATTAAATACTAGTATCTCATTTTAAAAACACCTTGTACACCAAAAAATAAAGAGAAAAATAGATATCCCAACAGGAAATTTTGGCTGTGTCATTTCCTACAAATATTAGGAAAGTATCTTTCAAGTAAATCTGTTTTATAACAAAAGAATATCTTCCTGGACTGCACTGGTTCATAGTGATTCTCTAATTAGTGGATATGTCTTCTTTAACATTATTATCCTCAGTTCCTTGAAGCGTCCTTGGTAGAAGTAAAATGTCAGGTTTTTTTTTTTTAATTTTTTTTACTGTTTCTTAGGATTTAAACATTTACCTCTTTTTTTTCAGAAATAACATTAGACATAGATTTTATCATCTAATATGACACCTTACATAAAGGATAATTGAAATACTTTTATTTTAACTATTTTTGGACTTCATTTTCATTTGACTTCTAGAATTGGTAGGTATGGACAATAAAATACATTTACTTCAGAGTGCTGACAACAACAAGTGTCTTGTTTCCTTTGCTCTTATATTTTTCAGCTAGGAACCCTTCTCCAGATACACCAAATTATGTTCTCCACTCCTTGATATTCTGCTGCTGAGACATAGGTTTGAAATGTGTTCTCTGTGGGACTTCATGGGAATCAGCAGATGTGTGAGTAGAAATCTCTTATCTATGATTCAGAGCAGCTGCAAATTCTTATCAAGAAGAGATGAGAGGAGAGAGAGAGAGAGAGAAAGCACTTACCAAACTCAGCAACAAATATACAAATAGGCCCCTTTAATAAATGGAGAGAAGATATGACCTTAATACTCACCAAAGAAGAGATCCAAAAGTCCAACAGACACATGGGAAAAAAGCCACAGGTCATTAGCTGTTAGGTAAATGCAAATAAGGACAACAGTGAGATACGATTTCACTCCAGTGAGAATGTCATACATCAGAAAAGATAGCACAAATGCTGGCGAGGTTGTAAGGATAAAGAACCCTTCCTGTACTGCTGCTGCTGGGAATGTAAATTGGTCCAACCCCTATGGAGAGCAGTCTGGAGAACTCGCTGAAGGCTAGAAATAGACCTTCCATATTACTTTGCAATTCCTCTCCTGGGGATATATACTAAAGAATCAACATTCATCCAAAAAGATCTGTGTATACCTATACTCGTAGCTGCACAATTTGCAATAGCCAAAACCTGGAAGCCACCAAGATACACAACAACAGATGAGTGGCTAAGGAATTTATGATATATATGTCAATAAGAATGATGAATTCATCTTCTTCACCTCATCTTGGATGGGGCTTGAAGGAACCATGTTAACTGAGCTAAACCAGAAAGAGAACGATAATACAGGATAATCTCACTCATGGACAAAAATTGAGAAGTAAGAACAGAAAGAGAAAACACAAAGTAGAATGTGGACTGGGTTTGGTGTATTGCAACAAAGTAAAGGACTCTGGGAGAATGAAGGGAGGGAGCTTCCAGGTCCTAGTGCATGATGGTGGAAGAGGAAGTAGGCTGGGAACTAGAGTGTCTTGCAGAAAATTGAGAAATTTTACTATGCATCAAAAACTGTATTTACTGTAAATCATTAATCTCTAAAAGAAAAAAATATCAAAACATTTGTGTAAACCAGAATGGTCATTTAGCATAATTTGAATAATTTTAGATGTTTAACATTCACTCTTGGACTTAGATTTTTTTATTAGTGATTTAATAATGATTGACAAGACTGTGGGTTAAGAAGGGTACAATTTCATACAATTCCCAACACCAGAGTTCCGTATCCCATGTCCTTCATTGGAAGCTTCCCTATTTTCTATCCCTTTGGGATTATGGACCAAAGATGTTTATGGGGTGCAGAAGATGGGAGGTCTGGCTTCTGTAATAACTTCTCCGCTGGACATGGATAGGCAGGTCAATCCACACCCCCAGCCTGTTTCTTTCTTCTCCTAATAGAGTAGGGTTCTGAGGAGGTGGGGTTTTGGGACACACTGGTGAGACTATCTGCCCAGGGATGTCAGGTTGGTGTCATAGTAGCAACTGCAACTTGGTAGCTGAAAAGCATTAAGATATAAAGTAGAACAAATTGTTTAATTATCAGGAACCTAAAGGTGAGTATAGCAGACGAGATTTGGGGGTCTTCATGTTGGAAGAAGCTAAGAGTCTATTTTAGGTATATTCCAAAGGAACCATGACTTTACTTATTTTTGCCTTAGCCGGACAGCTAACACATAGGTGGGCTGAAAGTATTAACTGAGGAAATGGTGTCAGAAATGGAAATAGGAGTAGAAAACTGGATAAGGGAAGAGAGTATCTCTCAAATATGGGAGAAGTGTGTAAATACTGTTAACTGTAGACTTCATAGCTCTTAACTAAGGCCCATGTCTATTTATACTCAGCATAGGAGTATATATACCTCTGCCTCCCTGTAGTTCTGAGCTAACATTCCCTGGTTATAGCTAGGAACATTCTAGAATGCACTCATTTCAAGACCAGTCTTCTTTGAGTGGCAGAGTATGTTGACCCAGCCTCCCTTTGGAAGTTGGGGAAGTTTCTACTATTGTTGTTCTACTTTGAGAGCAAGGTCCTGTAGAGCCCACAAGAGGTTTATGATGTTGTGGTGTTGTTCCTGATGGAGGTAACCAATGATGGCAGAGAGAAAGATCTGTTAGAAATCTAGTCCCATCATATTTATGTGGGAAACCCAGGATTCTTTGACCAGGGCCCTGGATGGTGGAGTGGCCTGGACTGACAGTGAACAAAAGAGTCATCCTTGAAGCAGGCCAGTCTCTTGTCCCTATCCAGCTTTTGTAGTCCTTACTTTATCTGACAAGGTTAGCCTTGGAGTGATTGCAAAAAGTGAAATAGGAAGTAAATGAGGCCGGTATCTAGGTCTAAGAAAGTATTAGAGTAAGTACTTTATGTTGTCATTTTTAGGTCTTTATACATGCTTGCTGCACGTACTGAGTCACTAGACATTGTGCACTTCTACTTTAAGATATATATTTCCTCCTAACTTATGGGTACATGTGTACATGTGCCCTATCTCATGGGCCCTGGTCTATATCTATGTTCTATAACTTTGTTAGTAAATGTGCCACCTGAGATTAAACTAAGGAGTCCTATGAGCAAGGAAAGGTCTCAGTAGAGAATTGGAGCTAGAGGGTTGACAACCAGCCTGACATCTCTGGACATTGAACTCAGATTTTTGAATACTAAAAGTATATCAAAAACAATTACATAGAAAACCTTCAGTGTTGTATCATATTCTTGAAATTTCTGGCCAAACCTATTATCATATTTTGAAAATAAACAAATTGTAATTGGAGAAGGTAAAGTATCAAGAAATTTTTATGGTGCTTGCTTTTCCCCTTTTATATCTAAGGAAAAGCAAAAAACAAAAGTATTTTCCCTTCAAGAAACCCTAAACTCTGATGGAGACACAATACAAGTAGGTAGTCACAGTGTACGCACAGTGCCACAGGAGGGCTAAGAATATGGTGCTGTGAGAAATTAGAAGTCTGGGTACTGGATATAATACAGATACATTGAATTTTATATGATGGGAAGAAGATAAAGAATGACCTATAGTTGTTGCAACTCTGTAACATTAAGTATGGCTGCAGTTACAAGGTAACTCACCATTTTGATTAAAAATAAATAAATGGCAATACTTGACAAAAGAAGAAGCTGTATAAGTAGACTAGATAGGGACCATACAGTGGTACACCTAGTTAAATGCATATATTACAATGTGTGAGGTCTCAGGTTCAAGACCCATGTCCCCATCTGTAGGTTTCATAAGTGGTGAAGCAGGGCTGTAGGTGTCTCTTTGTTTCTCTTGATCTTTATCTCCTTCTACCCTCTCAATTTCTCTCCATCTCTATCCAATAATAAATAAAGTTCTGTAATTGTGAAAATGAGAGTGGCTTGCATAAGGCCACAGAGAAAGGACAAGCTAGTATGGAATATAGTTCCATAGTTCTTACAGATTATTTTTTTCTTTTTAAATCCCATTATAGCAAAGAACATTATTCATATAGGTATATAAGTACAAATTCATCATTCCTAAAAGAAAACAACCTAGTGTTTTTCTTTATATTAAACGGATTTCTTCAAGAATACTATCCCCCAATATAGTTTAAGCAACTTAGATCTCTCTAACGTATGTTTTCAACATTCACTTATAAATCCATTACATATTGATAACTAAAATAAATTACCAGGCCAGAAAAAATTACTCATTCGAGTAGTATACCTGTTTTGCCATCTTCACAACCATTGTATAAGCCTAGTTCCTACCACATTAATGGAAGTTATAGTATAGTGATATAGTTATAGTATAGTGGACTATCTCTCTCTCCCTCTCTCTCTCTCTGTCTCTCTCTCTCATCTGAGTAACACTACCCAGAGCATAGAAGCCCAGGTGACAAAAAAGACACTTAATGTTTTTTGTAACTCTTGGTATATCTGACTTTCCCATAAAATAAATCAAAATAGAAGTTTATTTGTATCACAGTATTTTTAGGTTATTAAGTTAGTGTTTCTTAGCAACTAGAAAACAGGAGTATAGATTTTTGTCAGCATCATTCCTTTCAATTCTTATCACACCAGAGCCTTTTATTTAGATCTATTATTCTTTGACTGTCATCAGTCACACAAAGCTATATTTTCTCTTTGGTAATAACAATAATATGGGCCTTTATTTCCATTGGAAAAATACATTACATTCATTTACATACATATTCTTTGCAAACTGCTTTAATTTACCTGAATTTGGATCTATCCTATAGCTATATAGCAGAATTATAATATATATCAAATAGAATTATGAGTTTAATATACTTCATTTGTATTTTGTGAACATTTTGGATGTTCTTTTCCTTCTAAGCTTTCTTATTTGAAACTATAGTTTTCACATAGCCTCTTAGTGCAGAAAATTTATCATTGTTGAACAAAAGAATGATAGATTTATACTGAGGAGTAATTGTGATTTTTGTCAAGAAGAAATATTATATACAGATGATAGCACAATATTACAAAGTGGAGGAATTGAACTAAAAACAGAATGTGTAGTAGCATATCTTGAAAGTAAACTAATGGTACTGACATATTCATGATGATAAGGTCTCTTGGAAACAATTTCATATCAGGGAGAATATCAGCTATTTTAGACTCCTAGTTCCTGTTTCCCATAAAATATTTATGGTTCTGTATAAAACAATGTAATAATATTGAAATATGAAATTAATAATTAATAATGTGTCAGAAGTCACAAAAGATACAATATGTAAACACTTCCTCATTACCTCACATAAAACCAGATTGGTATCTATATGTAAGGAATGACCTCCAAATAAGAACATTGATTAAATTATTTTTCATCTAGTCATTACTTCATCTCAGATATTGATGTTAAGAAGTGTTCAACTTTTTCCAAAACCTGATTTCTATAATAGAAAGTGATTCTCTCTATATGCACCAATTTAAATGTCACCTGAGGCTGCTTCTCAGAGTGGCCCCATAGCACTTAATGAGCCATGAGACAACTGCCAGATGGTTTACAGACTTATTCATTACAAAACACAATCACAGTTTATTAACAAAGGAGAGAAAAATAAAAACCACTTTGGCTTTAAAGCAAAAGATGAGCTATGTCAATGGAACAGAACAGCAGACAATGTTCCTCTAAGCTAATTGTCACTTTTCTCTGCATCAATTCTAGATTCAAATGACCAGTAGCTAATTAGGGAGTTAAATGATAGTGCCAATATTTCTTCTGACTAGATATTTTAAGTGGTGGACTCTAATGTTTTAATAAATGCTGATTTTTCAGCCAATCATGATCAATCTTCCGCATGAATGAACATATGTCATTATCCGTAAAGTTATCATGCACTGCATAAAATTAGCACAGTGTGAGAGTATTCAGAGAGAATAGAAGATAAGGTTGTTTTTTTTTTCTTTTATTAAATTCTCAAAATTTGTGAGTGTCAAGAGACCCATTCTTACTTTGTTCTAAAATTTAAAATCCTTGGCAACTATAATATTATCTCTCCAGCAGCACATACCATTTGTTTAATAAAATGATTAAAATACATAGAAAAATATTATGATTTTAAAAAACAGAAGCTTCTACTTACTATGAGAAAGATTAGAGAGCAGGAAGAAAAAGGAGAAAGAGAGGGCTAGCCAAACACAGTCAGCTGTGGCATTACGTGGTACCAGGGAATGAGTGTCTGTTTCCTGGACACTCAAACATGCAAGTTGGCACTCTAACAAACTGAGCTATCTCCTAAACCCAGAGAAGTGTTTCTTTCTTTCTTTTTTAAATTTACATTTATGCAGATATCAAAATGAAATGAGGGGTGAAACTTGCAAGATAAATGCAGAGTCTGGGAGTAGTGGTGCTTTGTTGCTTCAGTCTGACTTACATAAGAGGGAATTTAGACTTGTTACGGTAAGAGCACAGGCAAAATAGGAGATTTTAGTTTTTTTTTTTAATATTTAAAATATTTATTACCGTTTGTTGCCCTTATTATTTTATTGTTATTGATGTCATTGTTGTTGGATAGGACAGAGAGAGGAGGCTTGTACTAAAAACAGGTTATAGGGAGTCGGGCTGTAGCGCAGCGGGTTAAGCGCAGGTGGCGCAAAGCACAAGGACCGGCATAAGGATCCCGGTTTGAACCCTGGCTCCCCACCTGCAGGGGAGTGGCTTCACAGGCGGTGAAGCAGGTCTGCAGGTGTCTATCTTTCTCTCCTCCTCTCTGTCTTCCCCTCCCTCTCTCCATTTCTCTCTGTCCTATCCAACAATTACAACAACAATAATAACTACAACAATGAAACAACAAGGGCAACAAAAGGGAATAAATAAAATAAATTTTTAAAAAAATTTAAAAAAATAAATAAAAAATAAAAACAGGTTATAGTTAGTTAAATTTTCAAGAGCTTAAATCATTGTCATTTCAGTGCTTTATTTCTTGCATAATACATATTTTTAATATTTATTTATTCTCTTTTGTTACCCTTGTTGTTTTATTGTTGTCGTTATTATTGTTGTCATTGTTGGATAGGACAGAGAGAAATGGAGAGAGGAGGGGAAGACAGAGAGGGGAGAGAAAGATAGACACCTGCAGGCCTGCTTCACTGCTTGTGAAGCCACTCCCCTGCAGGTGGGGAGCCAGGGCTTGAACTGGGAATCCTTAAGCCAGTCTTTGTGCTTTGTGCCACGTGGGCTTAACCTGCTGCGCTAATGCCAGAATCCCAGGAGATTTTAGTTTTAGCCATAGTAAACTATGACACCCATGCAGGAGTTAAAACCAGAAGGAAACCAGAAGGAAACCTGGTCTTATTATTTGAGTTTATATATATTGCTTCATCAAAACAAATGTCTGGAGTACAAGATTAATCAGAAATGGAGCTAGGGTGGATAACAATTGAGACAGCATTGTGTCTGGGACCAGGCAGTAGTGCACATGATAAAGAGAGTATGTTACCAAAAGCATGGTGTATTTTCAAGAAGAAATTGAAGCAGAGTTATAAATCAGAAATTTGAGAAATTATCAGATTCTGATTATATTCAGAAGGAAAAGATAGAAGATTTGCTCATAGATAAAAGATAAAAATAGAAGAAAATATAAGATTTGTTTTTCTTGAATAACAGGAAAAGTGAAGTCATTAGTAACTTAGAAGGAATACCAAGAGGTGCATACATATTACAAGTTAGGAAATTTTTCATGACAATTAAATTACAAGACCACTGTCTAGTCTTTTTCACTGGTCACAATGAGAAGGAAGAGTAAAAGACTTTCCCCAAAAGAAAAAAAGAATAAACTCTAGGTAGATGATATGATATCTCCATTCTTTTTTATGATCTGAAGAGACTATAGTAATCAAAGGGAATTTACAGTATTCAACATTGTACTGAAGTGGGAGAAGAAATGAATTTATTTAATTGTTTGCCACCAGGGTCTGGGGCTTGATGCTTGCATTATAATTCCATTGCTTTTTTGTGGACTCCCCAGTCTGATTTTCCCCCTTCTTACAGAGATAGAGAGAAGGAGAGAGAGAGAAGAAAGAGAGATGTGGGTCCAGGCAGTGGCACACCCAGTTAAGCACACACATTGTAGTGCACAAGGACCCGGGTTCAAGCCCCTGGTCCCCACCTGCCAGGGGAAAGTTTCATGAATGGTGGAGTAGTGTTGCAAGTCTCTCTCTGTTTCTCTCTCCCTTTCTATCTCCTCCTACCCTCTCTATTTCTCTCTGTTTCTATCCAATAACACATAAATAAGTAGAAGGAGAAAATATAAAAAATAAAAGAGAGACGCTTGTAGCAATGTTCCACTGCTAGTGAAGCTTCCAAACCGCAGTTGAGGGCCTTGGACTTGAACCCCTGTCCTCAGACATCCTGACGTGTGTGCTCTGCTGAATGTGCCATCACTCTGCCCACTGGAAGTGAAGTTTTCAGTTTCAATCAGCCCCATGTTCCAAGGCCAAATAATATACAACTGTTGGGATCAAAGTGGCATAGGACAGTAGGGTTTACATTCCTCACTTAGGGAAACAATGGGAGCTACTTTGTTTAAAGATAGAGAGCTACAGAGTGAATTATTTTAGCAGTACTTACCAAGATAAAACAGATGAAAACTTCTAAACATTGAGTACTTATTTCTTATTGAAATGACTGGTTTTATTAACATGGGCACAATTAAATTGCTCATAAGCAAAGAAAACATTAATAAATAAGAATATAGAAAATAAAGGAAGTAACATTTCCATGTTTGGCCTAAAAATTAGGACATAATCCAGTGTTTAACATTGATTATGTGCTTATTAAGTGTACATCCACAGCTAAATTAATTATGAGGTATTTGACATTTGATATTAATAAGTCAAATTAAGAGGTCAATTTTTAATTATTTTCTTTCTACAAATTAGAAAATTTAGGCAAAAATAGATCAAATTGCTTTTTAAGTTTCCCATATCTGGAGGGATAGTCTTAGTTTTAGAACCCAGGGAAGCTAAAGACATTTATTATCACACTATAAAATAAGAGTCAAATTGTGCTGCTGTGAACATAGGCATACACAAATATTTTTGGATGGGTGTGCTTGACTCCTTAGGATATAACCCTATGAGAAGAATCATTGGGTCATTAGGAAGGTTCATTTCAAGCTTTGTGAGGGTTCTCCAGACTGCTGCTGTTCACAGGAGTTGGACCACTTTACATTCCCACCAGTGCAGGAGGGATCCTTCATCCTTACAACCTCTCCATCATTTGTTGTTGCTTTCCTTTCTGTTGTATGACATTCTCATAGGGGTGAGGTGGTATCTCGCTGTGTATATTTCCATTTCTCTGGAAATCAATGACTTAGAGCAATTTTTCATATGTCTGTTGACCTTTTGGATCTCTTCTGTAGTGAATATAATATATTCACTATATATATTTTGGATCTCTTCTGTAGTGAATATTTTCTGTTCATAATCTCGCATCACTTTTTAATTGGATAATTTCCTTTCTCTAAGTCCTATTGTGTCAGGTAAAGTAAGAACTATAAAAGCTGATAAGGGCAAGAAATCCAAACACTTTAAACATGGCCCTTTTGGTCACTGCCAGGGCACCCCATCATCTGGGGCCCTAGTCAGAAAACCCTGGGATTCCCACATATATATGATACTCCTAGACCTCTAACAGATCCTTCTCTCCACCATTACTGGTCAATTCTATCAAGAAAACATCTTAAACTTCTTGTGGACCTCTTTAGAACCTTGCCCTCAATGTATAACAACAATGGTATGGATTTCCCCACTCTGCAAACAGAGGCTGGGTAACATATTCTGCCACTCGAGGAAGACTGAAATGAGTGCATCCTAGAATGTTCCTAGCTTTGATTATGGAATGCGAGCTCAGACCAAAGGGTGCAGAGGTTACACAGGCTCCTGTGCTGAGTATAAATAGACATGGGCCCTAGATAAGAATTATGGGGTATACAGTTAACAGTATTTGTTAGGAAATTGTACAGATGTGGTTGAACATTGGCAGGGCCCACAAACCACCGTATTTCTATGCAAGTATTATTATTTACATACCAATCTTCTGCTTTGTCTTATAAATGACTAAAGGTCTCCCTACCATGTTATACCCTCAGGGTATTGCTAATTCCAGCCAGTTAAAACCATTGCACAGTTGCTAAGGATGCTTCCATCTTCCCAGCATGCCATTTGCTTCTCTCCACCCCCTTTCCTAGCCATTTCCCTTTTATGACTTGCCACTTCCGGTTTTATCCCATAAAACCCCCTTCTGTTCCTGGTTTCACTCTCTTCTCTCTTTTCCCTCCCACATCCTGACCTGGAGAAGGCCTGGTGTGCAGAGCAGAGCGGGAGGTGGCCACTGCAGTTTGGTGCCACGTGGCCTAACCTGCTGTGCTCACAGATGACTCTGGGATGTTCCCACATCAATAAAGAATTGCATTCCTGGTTCCCGGAAAATGGCGGACTAAGAAGCTGCTAGTGGCTGAGCTCTGACCACATCTCCTGGAAATGGTAGGATTTTCTACCTTTAGTAGGCCAGCCAATAAGGGGTCCTAGCAGTGACACCAAGGAGGTGACTATAACTTAATTTGGGTTAAGGATTAGAGTAGGGAAAAAAGGGGAAAAAATTTTTTTCTTCCTTTTAATTTCTAAGCATACCTCCTTCCTGCCGCCCATAACCAGTCCCTGGGGACCAGCTCCTAGCAGGATCCTCTGCTAGGAGCTCCTTTTCTTTACCAAATTCCTGTCCCACCAGGGAGTATCATTAATTCTAAGTCTATACCCTTCTGAAACCTCTGGCCTTTTTTCTTTCTAAGTAGCCAACCCCCCCACCTCACCCCACATAGCTAATTAAATAATTAAAAATAAATACATAAAAAAACCCTTCATTTCACTGCCCTTTTATGACTGTTCTTTTTCTTATCTTTTTCTTTTCTCTCTCTCTCTCTCTTTCTTTATTTTTTTCTTTTTCTCATTATTGTCATCCTTTCTTCCTTAATCCTACAGCTTCCAAAGTCACAGCCCCCAGCCCCCACACCACCAAACAGTGTGCTTTTTTGAATTCACTGATATACATTTGGGAATTTCCTTTCACTGCTCTTTAATTACAACTCTTTTTCTTATCTTTTCCCTTTTCTCTCTCTTGCCTCTTTTTTTTTTTTTATCTTGTCATACACTTCTTCCTTCTTCTTTTCCTTTCTGAATTTGTGAATTATTTTGGGGAAGAAATCTGACTCAGAGTGGACTCTTGATGTGTGTATCTCTGCTCTAGTTCCCTTTCCCCTCTTGTTACCCCTAGAATATACAGTGGATAGTAGATTTGCATAACTATCTATTCTTGCTATCCTCTCTTTCTTTTCTCTTTCTTCTTCACTGGGATTTGGTTACTATTTATTCACGGACTGGAGAAATTGTTTGGCTAACTGGTAATGATTAAACTGCTTCAATACTTGCTTCAGTTGCTACTGTAATTCCTGAGGTTGGTGAGTGCAATTGTCATAAAGGTATTTAGTACAGTGTTACTTGTACTCAAGACACAACAACTGAGGAACAACAGAGCATAAAAAAAAAAGAAACACATAAATCAAAAAAATGGGTAGATCAAAAACAAATAAAACTGCTACTCCAATGAATGAAGACAAGAGCCCAAAAGAAACTACAAATCAGCCAAAAGTAACCATAGATAAGAAAAGTATGCAAGCAATAATAAACTTATTAATCACAGAAATGAAAACAACATTGGAGGAAAGGAATAGCAGTATTAGGGAAACAACAGTTGAGACCCCCAAGGAAAATACTGATTATCTTGAGGCAATTAGAGAACTGAAAGCTGAAATAGCTGTAATGAAGAAAGAAGCTGAGGCAAGGGAAAGCAGACTAACAGAAGCAGAAAATAGAATTAGTCAGACAGAGGATGAGTTAGAGAAAACAAAGAAAGTGGTGAAAGAGCTTAAAAAGAGATTGAGAGACACTGAAAACAACAACAGAGACATATGGGATGATCTCAAAAGAAGTAACATTTGTATAATTGGCCTGCCAGAGGAAGAAAGAGAGGAAGGGGAAGCAAACATTCTAGAGGAAATAATAGAAGAAAACTTCCCAGACCTGAATAACAGAAAGGACATCAAGATTCAAGAGGCCCAGAGAGTACCAAACAGAATCAACCCAGACCTGAAGACACCAAGACACATCATAGTCACAATGAGATGAAGTAAGGATAAAGAAAGGATCCTAAAGGCTGTAAGAGAGAAACAAAAAGTAACATACAAGGTAAAACCCATAAGATTATCTGCAGACTTCTCCACTCAAACTCTAAAAGCCAGAAGGGAATGGCAAGATATCTATCAAGCCCTGAATGAAAAAGGGTTTCAACCAAGGATAATATATCCTGCTAGACTTTCATTCAAACTAGATGGAGGGATCAAAACCATTGGATAGGGTCCACTTTCCCATACGCCTCTCCCAATCCATATCAAATAATATTGCATCTGCCGATCACAACCTAACCAACACAACGATTGCCACCTCAACATGCTTCACTTCAGACTGTGTCCAGAGACTTCATGTGTGGAATGACAACCCTTCAACTTCATTACTCGGGTGAGACCTTTTCTTTCATAGTATACTCTAATTCCATCCCAGGTGGTTCACTTTCTAACAAAGTCCCAAAACGTAGATATACACCAGTTTCTGTGAGAGAGAGCATATGTTCACATGTATCCATAAACTACTGCAAAATATATACCTGAAAGCAGAAGTACACTAGAGTTTGCAGTGAGTACCTCCCTAACACTTCCTCTCCACTATTCCAAGCTTTGGGTCCATGATTGCTCAACAATTTGTTTGCCTTTGTATGTTAACTCTCTTTTCAATCACCAGGTTCCAGATGCCATCAGGATGCTAGCCAGGCTTCCCTGCACTGAAGACACCACCAATGTTTCCTGGAGCTCAGCTTCCCCAGAGACACACTCTACTAGGGAAAGAGAGAGGCAGACTGGGAGCATGGACTGACCAGTCAACACCCATGTTCAGCGGGGAAGCAATTACAGAAGCCAGACCTTCTACCTTCTGCAACCCTCAATGACCCTGGGTCCACGCTCCCAGAGGGATAGAGAATGGGAAAGCTTTTGGGGGAGGAGGTGGGATATGGAGATTGGGTGGTGGGAACTGTGTGTAGTTGTACCCCTCCTACCTTATGGTTTTGTTAATTAATCCTTTCTTAAATTAAAAAAAAAAATAAAAAAATAAAAAGAATTGTGTTCCTGCTCCACCACAAGTTCCTGGTCTCTCCTGAGTAGCTGAGTAAGCAGCAGCCCAGGTTGGCTCCAGTTGAGTTCTCTCCAACCCAGAGAGCATGCTCCCAGGAAGAAACACTCTTACGCTAGCCCGGCAAGTATTTACATATTTTTCCAATGTTTGCGAGCTACTGTCTGCCCTGATTGAGCTTTCTTTTCTTATTTCCAACTCTGACACCATTTTCCCAGTTAATACTTTTAGCCCACTATCTGTTAGCTGTCTGGCTCCAGCAAAAATAAGTAAAGTTATGGGTCCTTTGGAATATACCTAAATTAATTTCTTAGCTTCTTCGAACATGGAGACCCCCAAATCTCATCTTCTATAGTCTTACCTTTAGGTTCCTGATAATTAAACAATTTGTTCTGCTTTATTTCTTAATGCTTCTCAGCTACCAAGTTGCAGTTGCTACTATGACACCAACCTGACATCCCTGGGCAGATAGTCTCACCAGTATGCCCTGAACCCCCACTTCTCCAGAACCTTATCCCACTAGGGAAAGACAGAAACAGACTGGGAGTATGGATAGACCTGTCAACACTCATGTTCTGAGGAGAAGAAATTAGAGAAACCAGACTTCCCATCTTCTGAACCACATACTGGGTTCAGAACCTGGGTCTATACTCCCAGAGGGATAAAAAATAAAAAAATTCCATTGAAGGGTATTGGATATGGGACTCTGGTGAATTGGATGGAATTGCACTCCTGTTATCCTGCAATCTCATCAATCATTATAAAAAATCATTAATAAAAAAAGTCAAACAATCAAAATATGTAGAGGGAAAAAAAAGTTACCACAGAGGTTATGTAACTTGCTGAAAGCTGTAAGTAGTAGATTCAGTAACTGAACACAGGACTGAACACATCTCAATTAAGCAATATGAATCCTCAGCTTTACTGGCTAAGTGGCATTCATAGGGACTCATTAACATTAACATCAAGTGTTATAGAGATTTTAAAAAATGGTAAAAAAATAATTTATGTTTTTTATTCTAAGTTTAATAGACTTAAAGCAGAGCTAGTCATGGAGTATTATATATAAATGTTAGTAATATCATCATTAAAAACAGTATTAATTATAAAGACTGGCCATACTCTATATTTTAGATGAGTATTTTTTGTTTATTTGTTTCTCATATAATCATGGGAATTACAGTATAGAGGATGTTATGTTGCCTTAGCTTTTTTTTAGGAGAAAGAATACATATTTTGCAAATAATAATAATAGTAGTATTGAATATCTTTTTAAATTATCTTTATTTATTGGATAGAGACAGCCAGAAATAGAGAGGGATGGGGTGATAGAAATAAAGAGAAACCTTCAGCTCTACTTCACTACTTGTCAAGCTTTCCCCCTACAGGTGGGGACTAGGAGATTGAATATGGGCCTTTGTGCATTGTAACATGTATGCTCAACCAGGTGTGCCACCACCTTGACCCCTTAGTATTAGTTTCTGTGTCCTTTATATTATTAGAGGGAATCTATTTTCCTCAGCAGAAAATTGAGTCTTGAAAATGCCAACATCATTTATACTTCTGCATTAAATAAGATTTAGGAAATACAATCTCTTTTTAAGGGAGCTTAATAGAACATCCAAAGGTACATGGTGACATTCACTTTATTATGTTTCATTTTGATAATTTTGTTTCATAAGTTTATCCCACTTGCCCTTAATGGAGCTTAATAGGCTTATTAAACATTTAAATTTTGTAATAACTACAGAAGCTCATGATTCAGAAATCATTAATTCTTCTGTATCTAGTACAAGTTATAGCTTGACTTGTCATATACTAAATAACTGTTCAGTCTACTCAGTTTGGTTCTGTGGACAGACTAGAGGACACAAGCAGAACTTATATGCTTAAATGAAGGGATTGAAGTGTGCAGTTTTGAAGAAGCAGTATCTGCAAGTCACAGATGGGTGCATTGCATACTTTTTATAGCAAAAACAGTAGTCAGTGTGATTTGGGAGATTATTTCTTGGAAAATTGACTGTTATTTTGCTTCCAAACTAGGACAACCAACATTTTTAATGATAGATAATGGTTCACTGTGTCAAGTAAACTTCACTTTCCTTTTGATATACTGCTTTTCTCTCCCCTATATCCAATCAGTTACCAATAGCTACAATGATTCTGTTTCCACTATTCCTTTCCACATCCAAGCACATTTCCTGCAGGTCCTTTTTATTTTAACCCATCATATTATATCATTCTGAAACAAAGTTACTTAGGAGAGTATTTTTATTCAAGCACCACAGTTACCACAATAATTTTCTTTCAAATTTACATTTGCTTTTCACTATTTTACTTAAAATATTATATATATTTTATATGTTTATATATATTATAAATTTATATTTTAATTGAAATATTTTATATTTTATTTAGTCTTCAGGTCATCATAGAGTCAATCACATATGATTAAATAATCAAAACACAGTGTGTATAATTTTACACACAGAAAAAAAATATATACAATATTGATAATGAATTTCAGAAATATAGAGGGTAGATCTTAGTAACTTGAGAAGATTTTATAAAACTGTGAAAACATATAGAGGAAAATAAGTCATTAAAAAAAGAAAATATTGACTTTAACATGATATTCACTTTGCAACTCTTGGTGATAAGACAGGATATATGCACAATATTTGTTTTATTTTATTCAAAACTAATTTTCTCCAGAGCATAGGTTTATACTATTAAAAATCATAAGTATTTCACAATTTTATCTTGGTGTACTAGTAATATTTACTGATCACAAATTAAAATTGATTCAATTCTCTGCACCATGATAAACCAAGGCTGAATAAATACATAAATAAATGAAACATACTAAAAATATAAATTAAAATTGAGAAATTCTCAAAATAAGTTTTAGGTGCTGGTACACAGAGGATATGTATTATCAGGCATAAGTACCATGAGGATAATTACTGGAACCATCCGTTCCACCCTGGTTCCATGGCTGCCAGTTCTTAGCAACATCGCCCCGCCAGATATTCGTCGGGATGCGGCATCATCTAAGTTCATTTCCCACGTCTACGCTCGACCGGACCTGCCAATATACGTGGATATCTTCTCCCACCCTGTTCAACTCTTGACGTCTCGTCACCCAATCTGGTCTCCTATGCCTACACTGAACTTCTCTGTTCCAGAATCTTGGAAACAGAGTTGGCAGTCAGCTGAGGTAAAGAACAAACACCTCATCACAGACCCCTGCAAGCGTCAACCCGGCTTTGACCTAGCACGTTATGATTGGGTCCTCCTCAATTGCTATTGAACAGGCCATGGCCGGTGTGCCGCTATGTTCCATCGCTGGGGAGCCAGAGATGACCCGAACTGCCCCTGCAGCTACAGACATACTATGACCCACATAGTCAATGACTGCCACCTCTCCAGATTCAAAGGAGGTCTCGAAACTTTACATCAGGCTCAATCTGACGCTGTTGACTGGCTATGGAAGAAGGGCAAACGCTAGAAGAAGAAGTACCTGGGCTCTAGCCCCTGTCTTTCACCTGCAGGGAGGAAACTTCACAAGTGGTAGAGTTGATTTGCAGGTCTTCTTTTTTTTCTCTGTCTCTACTTCTCTATCTCTCCCTCTCTACTAAGGAAAAAAACCACCAGGAGCTATGGAATCATTGTGCAGGCACTAATCTTCACAAGTAATACTGATGAGAATTTATATAGCAATTAATATGAAAATTTAAGCCCATTGCAAGTTAATATAAATATTTTCAGAATAAAAAATTATGCAGTTTTGTCATATATGTCTGGAATAATAAGACACCTATACTTTTACATATGTTTCTTTTACATATGTTTCTGTGTTCAATGAATGTCAATAAGTTCTGTAAATGCGATGAGTAAAATTTAGACAGAAAGGAAACTCAGCAGTAGATCACAGGGCTTGCACGTATGAAGCCCCAGGCTTATTTTTCTGGCACTACACATGACAGAACTGAGTGGTGCTCTGGTCTATCCCTTTCTCTCTGTCTCTCTCTCTCTTTCTCTGTCTCCCTCTCTCTCTGCCTCTCTTTCTCTTCCTCTTTATATAAGTAAATAAATATTTAACAAAATAAAATCTATCATTTAGTGATCGATATCTAGAATAGAAAATAATTCTCACTGATCTACCCCCTTACCTTTCAACTTTGTCTCTATTAAGATGGGGGAAAATGATTATTAGGAGACATGGATTCATTGTGAGGCACTGAACCCTAACAATAACCCTGGAAGCAATAAGGAAAGATAATTTAAAAAGTTCAACAAGTATAAAAAATATTTTCACAAAAGAAGTGACAGTTCTTCAGCCATCAAGAAGTCCTCATCACCATATAGCATTGGGCCCCCAACTCCCTTTCAATTCCCTTTCACCTTCCTTTTCTGTCCTAGGATCTATGAAATAGACAGCCTTGATTTATTGTTTTTGGGTCACTTTTTCCTTCAGAGAGAGATAGATAAATGCATGGGATACATACTCAGTGATGTACCCCTGCCAAGTAATGAATTTTCAATTGCTACAAATCTAGTCTGAGATAATTATTTAAACAAAAAATATAAATGGAAGAGGGAAGAATAAATGGAATACTAGGAGATAAAGAAGGAAGAAATGCTTGTATTTTAAATAAAAGATTGCCAGAGTTCAGAGCATATACACAGAACTGAAAGTATAGGGAGATCAATAGAGCAAAGCTACAACTGAATTCCTTAATTGAATATGAGCCCTGGGAGAAATGCAAGATTGTTTTTAAAGCCAATGTCAGACTTGATATCTTCTACTCAATATTGATTTCCTATTCCTGACAAACATATTCTTCTGCATTCCTACTGGAATGTCTTCTGTGGGGTCCATTCTAAAAAATGACTTCCATTCTCACCTTTCCTATCAAAATCTAATACATTATGCTTCATGGATTTTTCTATCTGCCTTAATTTTGACAGATCTGATGATACATCAAATTTATTTGTGTATATGTTTGCTGTAATACACTTCCATTTTAGCATTATTTTTACCAGCAACTGAGCTGTTAGGACTAATATCTTGCCCATTTGAAGTTAATTTGAAGAATCATTTATCATTTTTACCTTAGGGAAGATAAATAATTTTAAAGCAAAGTTAGCACTTGCCCGAATCCATTTGCTTTCTCTACATGTGCTACAGCTTTATAGAAACAGATTTAAAATGACTATTGCAAATCACAATTTTTTCCAACAAATGTAAACATGAAGTTTTCTCTCAGTTGAAAGCATTTCAAAAATTCAAAGTTTATGTATATAGCAGATGGTTAAATTTGGTCCACAAAGTTCAGTGTATCTACGAATAATCATTTAAGGGCAAGGTAATGTGAATGAACTCTGATTGAGTATAACATATAAATAAAACATACCTGAAACTGCGCAAAGAACTAGTTAATTGTTCCACCTGGAATATCTCACAGCAGTTGAAAATGTTCTCATAGTACAATTTGTCTACTAACTAACTCACTTAAAATTGGCTTTTTTTTTTGCCACTTTCAGTCATATTTCTCCAGATAAGACCAGAAGCAACTCAATTCTTCTACATTCTAGAAAACAGATGAAACAAACCAAGCCAAATCTAAACAAATTAAAGACAGACACGAAGAGTCAATTACTTCAAAAAACTTGCTGATAATTTTATTATAATAAATATCAATAAAAGATTACTTTATGTTCATGTTGCCTTAATTTTTAAAAATATTCTGATGTAGCATATTGTTGAGAAATTGTGAGGATGTGGTTGAGCTTGGCAGGGCTTGACTTGAGGGTACATCCATCCTCTCGTCTTATCAGACTTATTATCTACATAATCACTGTTTTTCCTGAAAGATCCCCATGCATTCCATTCCTTTGGTCTATCTTCTTTCTACCCTCAAGACCCACCCTGCCTGCAGGGTATTATTATTAATCCAACCAGTTAAAACCCTTGCAACAGTTGCTAAGGAAGTTCCTACCTTTCCAGTCCCTTTTGCCCTTCTCTATCCCTTTCCAAACCATGTCAAGCCATTTCTGTTTCCAACTTGCCACTTCCAGGTCCGAACTTTAAAAGCCTGGGCTCCCTTCTTCTTCTAGCATTTGCCCTTCTTCTGTAGCCAGTCAACAGCATCAGGTTGAGCCTGATGTAAAGTTTCGAGACCTCCTTTGAATCTGGAGAGGTGGCAGTCGTTGACTATGTGGGTCATAGTCTGTCTGTAGCCGCAGGGGCAGTTCGGGTCATCTCTGGCTCCCCAGCAATGGAACATAGCAGCACACCAGCCATGGCCTGTTCGATAGTGATTGAGGAGTGCCCAGTCATAATGTGCTAGGTCAAAGCCGGGTTGACGCTTGCAGGGGTCTGTGATGAGGTGTTTGTTCTTTACCTCAGCTGACTGCCAACTCTGTTTCCAAGATTCTGGAACAGAGAAGTTCAGTGTAGGCATAGGAGACCAGATTGGATGACGAGACGTGAAGCATTGGACAGGGTGGGCGAAGATATCCGAGTATATTGGCAGGTCCGGTCGAGTGTAGACATGGGAAATGAACTTAGATGATGCCGCATCCCGACGAATATCTGGCGGGGCGATGTTGCTAAGAACTGGCAGCCATGGAACCAGGGTGGAACGGATGGTTCCAGAAATTATCCTCATGGAGGAATATAATTTGGAATCCACCAAGTGGACATGGGGGCTACGGAACCATACTGGGGCACAGTATTCTGCAGTGGAATAGCATAATGCCAGAGATGATGATCGTAGTGTGGAAGCTCTCGCGCCCCAGGGGGAGCTGGCCAGTCTTGCCATGATGTTTTTCCTTGCGTCCACCTTTGCTACAGTTTTTATGAGATGTCTGTGAAATGACAGAGTGCGATCGAGAGTAACGCCAAGATATACTGGCTGGGCTTCATGCTGGATTCTCGTATCATCAAGCTGCACATTAAGCTCACGTAAGGCCGAGGCATGGTGTAGATGGAAAACAGATGATACCGTTTTTGCAGTGCTAGGGATTAGTCACCACTTTTTACAGTAATCAGATATCGGAGACATGTCTTTCGTGAGTGTTTCCTCGAGGATGTCAAACTTAGATGCCTGAGTTGCACAGCAGATGTCATCGGCGCAGATGAACTTCCTTGAAGAAGTTTCTGGAAGGTCATTGATGTAAATATTAAATAGCGTAGGAGCCAGAACAGAGCCCTGGGGGAGGCCACTTGAGACAAGTCTCCATCTGCTAGACTTGTCACCCAGATGCACCCAAAATCTTCTGTTTTGGAGAAGAAACAATATAGTGTTGGCCACCCATGGAGGCAGGCATCTTGAGATCTTGACTAGGAGACCACGATGCCAGACCGTGTCATAGGCTGCTGTGAGATCAACAAAGACAGCACCCATCTTTAAATTCTTCTGGAATCCATTTTCAATGTAAGTTGAGAGGGCCAGGACTTGTTCGCAGGTAGATCTTCCTGGTCGGAAACCAGCTTGGGCGGGTGATAGGAATATCTCTGATCAATAAAGAATCGAATTGCTTGGAGTAGGGCACCAAAGAAAAACCCTGGGTGGAGGGTAAGGGTGAATGTTCAGCTTCATGGAATGGGGGTGGGGGTGGGGCAGGGTGAGGGCATGTGACACAGTCTTTTGTTGGTAGGAATGGTGTTTATGTATACTCCTATCAATTTGCAGTCATATAAATCACTAATTAATATGAGAGGGGAAAAATTGATTGAATGTCTCAAACTTTTTAAAGCACAGACTGAGTCTTTTTAATACATAGGCTGAGTCTTTGATATGTTGACTCTCTTAAAAGCTTAGCCCAAGGAGAACAAAAGCAACTGGTGGCATAGCTATATGCAAGCAATGTCAAAGAACATGAAATATGGTGAGGGTGTGTATGATACAGCAAATTCTAACAAAGGGATTCTTCAAAGTTAACCCAATTGCCAGACAATGTGATTATTGCAATAAAAATCTATTGTCTTCTTAAACCCTAAGACAACAGTAATCTTCCACTTCTTATATAGAGACTATGTTTCTCCCAGTCCTGGAACCTCTGGGGTGGGGTTCACTTCCCTGCATGATTCTCTCAAATCAGGCCAAATGATATTGCATCCACTGATTCCAACCTAATCAGTGCAATAAGTACCATCTCAGTATGCTTCACCTCAGACTGTGTACAGAGACATCAGGCATGGATTGCCAACCCTTCACCCTCATCACTCGGGTGAGACCACTCCTTTCATGGTATTCTCTAATTCCATTCCAGGAGGTTCACTTCCTAACAAAGTCCTAAAACATAGATATAGGCCAGGTCTGTAAGATAGAGCATATGTTCACATGTATCTATAAATTAGGGCAAAATATATACTGGAAAGCAAAAATACATAATAGTCATTAGTGAGTCAGTATCAAGTTCATAGTGAAATAGTGTCTACATAGACTTAGATACACTCCTCACCTACTTCCTATTACAGTTTTCTCACTCACTTCAAAGCTAACCTTATCAAAGCAAGGATTGCAAAAGCTGAATAAGGGCAAGAGACTGGCATACTTTAATTATGACTCTTTAGTCACTATTAGGCCATTCCACTAACTGGGGCCCTAATCAGGGAGTCTTGAGTCTCTCAAACAGACATGATGGACCTAGACCTCAAATAAATCCCTCTCTCCATTGTTACCAGTCATCTCTACCAGGAACAACAAAAACAGACCCTTTTGTGGGCCCCCATAGGATCTTGCCCTCAACCTGGATCAACAATGGTAGAGAATGTTCCACCCTCCGAAGGGAGGATGGACAACATACTCTATGATACACCTGAGGAAGATGGGTTGATACTGGGCAGCATGGAATGTTCCTACTCATGACCACAAAATGTGAGCTCAGATCTAGAGGAATGTAGAGGTCACACAGACTCCTAAGATAATTATGGGCCCCAGATCACATCAAATTGATGGAGTTTACAGAAATATTTATACTCCTTTCCTTTAGGAAGCTACTCTCTTCCCTGTTCCAGCTTTCTGGTCCTTTTCCCAGCCATGGCATTATCTCCCCAGACAATAATTAGGATTCCCTGCAT
Organism: Erinaceus europaeus; assembly: GCF_950295315.1. Lineage (NCBI taxonomy): Eukaryota > Metazoa > Chordata > Mammalia > Eulipotyphla > Erinaceidae > Erinaceus > Erinaceus europaeus. The sequence goes on from NC_080164.1 coordinate 151,074,001, forward strand.
ATCAGATTTCAGGCTCAGGGAAAAAAAAATACACTAGTATAGCTACCGGCCCTTTGAAATATAACTAAAATATGCCTACTAGGTGTTTACAAAATGGAGGACACACCAATGCTTTACCTGCACTATTCTAGCCTTTAGGTCCATAATTGTCCAACAGTTTGGTTTTATATATTAATCTCTTTTCAGCCACCAGGTTCCAGATGCTAGCAGGATGCCACCAGACTTCCCTGGAAAGACAACCCCACCAATGTGTCTTGGAGCTCTTATTTCCCAGAACCCTTCCCCACTAGGGAAAGAGAGAGAAAGGATGGGAGTATGGATCGTCCTGTTAATACCCATTTTTAGTGGGAAAACAATTACAGAAACCAGACTTTCAACCTTCTGCTTCCCACAATGATCTTGGGTCCATACTCCCAGTGGGTTAATACTGTACAGATGTCCCCTCAGGCTAGTGCCAGTTCCCATGAGAGTTAATATGATATTCTTGAAGTGTGCTTCCCAACCAATCCTGTCCTGGCTCGTCACTCCCGGTTTTCACCCTATAAATCCCTTCTTCTTCCGCCCCTCTCTCTCTTGCCTGTTTTTCACATCAGTGATTAGACATAGAGAAGGTTGCTGTGCCAGGTGGCCATTTTGGCTAGCTCCATGTGGCCCAAACCACTGCACTCTCAGCCAACTCTGAGGTGCCCGAGCGAATAAAGAATTGGGTTCCCTCTCTGCTCCAGGTCTCCTCTCTCTCTCTTCCGCAGCGCAGCGACACCTGGGTCCTGAACAGGGACGGATCCTCCTAGACACAGGTAAGTATACAGCTGCTTGATTCTCTGGGGCCTCATATTACTCTCCACCATGAGGGGCTTTCCATTTTACAAAGAGGCTTCACAAACCCTCCATTCTTTTGTCATGAGAGGTTTTCTACCTCTGGGATATTTTTCTCAGGGCCGCACGGTGGATACTCATGACCGTGTTCGCAGCTTTCAGGGGATATGTAGGGTGCCATCCCAAAAGATTAAGGGAACTTGAGGCTGAGATACAAGAGTTAAGGGAGATAGTCATTGTGCTTACCCACCCTAAGCCCTCTGCATTTTGCTCTCAGGCTCTCGTTTTGGCAGACACGTGTCCAGATTCTCCTTCAGCTTCCACAGATGCTTCTTTGGTCACCCCCATTTTGGCAGACATGTGTCCACACCTCTCGTGTGGCCTCTACCTCTACAGCTGTTTCTCCGGCCGCTGTTCCTCCAGTGGCTTCCAATTCTATGACTCCTCCCCGTGCTGATATACCACTACCAGACACAGAATGCATTTGTGGGCTTCACAACTGAGTTTTCTTCTGGAGCAAGTCCACACATTCCCGGTAAAAGTTACCCCAATAGCCAGAAATCCCAGGGGTGGTACCCACATTCCTCTACAGAGCCTAATGTACTTCACCAGACAATTATGAACAATAGAGTTCATGTTCCATGGACCAGGTCCATTTTACAAGGTCGTCTTCAGGTCTGGGCCACACCTTGGTTTCTCTTGACCATGATCATAGTGCTTGGGAGATTCACGGGGTCCCCTCCTGTGTCTCCCACAGGAAGCACTGACCCTAACCTGAAAAACAGCCCTAATCTAACCAAACATGAGGCTGTCACCCAGAGGCTCCTATTTTGGCAGACACATCTTCGGCTGTTGCCACAGCTTCTGTGGCCCCTCCCCCTGCCACTTTTCCTGGAGGCAGGATGTCCTGTGGGACTCATAATACAAAATGGCAAAATCTAAAAAAAAAAAATAGTTCACAGAGCCCCAAAACAAAACCTCCCTACCATTTTTCTCTTCCCCCCTCACTGTCTCTAAATATCTTAAGCCTGCTTGCTGTCTAACCCCTCTGCTTTCAGTAGTGTTTTTAAAGAAAATGATTTAAATGACACTAGGACAGTACAGATCTAAATTTGTGTTCAAAATGACATGTCTTCGTAACAAAAGCTTTTCTCCTCTTGTGTATTAAAGACCATGTTTATATGTGTGTTTAAAGTTTGGTAAACATTAACTTTAAGGCTAAAAAATGTAACTTTAAGGCTACATTCTTACCAGGCAAAGTTAAATAAAAGAGATTTCAACATAATGGTCATAAAGGTAAAATTAATTTGCGTTTAAAGTCTGAGGTAACAATTAGTTAAAAATCAATATATTTTAACTAAAATTGTTCTAAAAATCCTGCACACACCTAGGGTGTGTCTCCATCTTAAATGGGTGTAATAAAAGATAGAAAAGACATTATTTATATGTAAAACTCTCAAATACCTTCTCAATAGAGGTAGAACCAGCCCAGGCAAATGATAGATCATAGAATGGTTATGCTAATGATTCTCATGCTTGAGGTTTTATCAATGGTTCTTTGCCTTACCACATTTTATTGCACTTAGATTGGTTAAACAGCCTTAAAACGATATGAAAAAGACCTTCCAAAATTATAAAGACACTTAAACCAATTATAATCATCGAGTTATCAATTATAGTAAACTTCTAACTTGTTACAAGTTTTATTTTTCTTCACAAGTAAGTGATTACAGCTGTCAAGCCTTCACATGAAGAAACATCTGCTCATATGGTAAGGTATTAGACTATAAAAAGTTCCTCAATATACAACTCTTGTAAATTAACAACATTCACATATTTTTCTACTTCACTGGTGTATCTCATTTTGCCACTATAGGCCTGCCTTTGTCAGCCAATAATTTAAAGACTTTTCCCTTTATAACATCACCCATGCCACCAAATAGTACTAAAAATAGTTTCAAAAATAAAAATCTCCTTGCTTTTTTTTAAAAATGTGTTTTAGCTATGTGAATGTATTGAACTAAACAGGTTAGAGTGTAGAATAAAGTATTGGGGGATGAGCAGTAAGAGAAGTATTAGCAATAGTAACAGTGGTCAGGAAGTGGAGTCAACAATAAAGGTGAAGTGGTCTTTAGGAGATAATTGAGTGTCACTTTGGAAAACATAATGCCAAACCTACCAAGTCACTGGTTTCAATTCACATGGAGGAAATTAACTCCATTCTCCTCTAGGTTCACAGCTGCAACTCAAGGTCATTCATTTGCAATGGGTGAGCTTTTGATCTTTCTATTGAAAGTGTATTTGCAGTGTCCTCAATAGCAGTAGTATGAATAGAGAACTCAGTAGAACATTCACATGGATTCCATTCTACCTGAGTTCTAGTACTGACATCTTCCTTTGATGACTGAGTAACCTTAAACAACATTATTATCTCTCTGTTTTCTCTGATAGAGATTTAAAATAATAATCAAACCTACCTATTATAATTGATATATTAAGATGTCATCTGTAAAAAATGCTCCAGCAAAGAACAAATAAGCAACTGATGAAAACAATTAAATTTGTATGTCAATACATATGTAAGACTACTTTAGGGTTCATAACACATTTAGGGCATAAAAATGTATAAATTTGTGCAACAGAATATAAAAAAATAGATGGAGATAGCAGTAATATAATTTCAAGATATGAATTTAATTAATTCAAGGGAGAAGGAATTAAGTGATATCTGACATTATCTGACATATCTGACAATTGTTGAAATAGGAAATAAAATAGGGAAACAGAATTTTTCCCTGGCAGGCATGTTAGAAGTTGAGCCATTTTAGAAGTGGACCTACCCTATGATCCTGAAATTCCTCCCCTAAGGATATATCCTAAGGAAACAAATACACTCATACAAAAAGATTTCTGTATGCCTGTGTTTTCAGCACCACACTTTGTGCAGCCCAGGTACCGAATAACAGATGAGTGGCTTAGTAAGCTGTGGTATATATACATAATGGAATACTATTTCACCTATTAAAAATAGTGACTTCACCTTCTTCACCCCATCCTGGATGGAGCTTAAAGAAATCATGTTAAGTGAGATAAGTCAGAAACAGAATGATGGATATGGGATGACCTCACTCAAAGACAGAAGTTGAAAAACAAAACCAGAAGGGAAACCACTAAGCAGAACTTGGACTGGAGTTGGTGTTTTGCACCAAAGTAAAAGACTCTGGGGTGGTGGTGGGGATGGTTCAGGTCCGGAAACATGATGGCAGAGAAGGACCTAGTGGAGGTTGAATTGTTATGTGGAAAAATGGAAAATATTATTCATCTACAAAGTATTGTATTTACTGTCAACTGTAAACCATTCATCCCCCCACAGATTTAAGAAAAAGAGGTTGAGCCATTATATATATATTTATTTTCCCTTTTGTTGCCCTTGTTGTTTTAATATTGTAGGTATTGTTGTTATTGATGCTGTTGTTATTAGATAGGACAGAGAGAAATGGAGAGAGGAGGCGAAGACAAAGAGGGAGAGAGAAAGATAGACACCTGCAGACCTGCTTCATCACCTGTGAAGTGACTCCCCTGCAGGTGGGGAGCCCAGAGCTCAAACCAGGATCCTTACACTGGTTCTTGCACTTGGTGCCATGTGCACTTAACCCACTGTGCTACCGCCCGACTCCCTTGTGGTTGAGCCATTTTATAGAACATTTTTAAAAGAAATTTTAAATGCTAACATATATATAATGCATATATATGTACATACATGTGTATATACAGAAGTTATCAAAGTGCAATTAGCAAGGAAATATCAGTTTGATATTTTATCTGCACAGATTTTTCAATTATCTATTTCTCTCTACAACCTTTCTACCAAAATTCTAGTTATTGCTATAATTTTTAAAATTATAGTTTATCATTGTTGTTATATACATAGCAAGAATAGTGAATGTAGGTTAATTTTGTTATCTCTAAGGCTTCACTGTTTCAGAATGACTTTTCAGAGAAACAGTGTGGGGATATGAGGGAAGATAACCCAGGACCAATGTGTCCTTCAGTGTGGTGGTGGTGGTGGGAGGTTTAAGCCAGGGTTTTGCAATTGGTAAAGAGGGCACAGATGAGCTATTTTTTCAGCTCCAAATAAAAAATATTTTAAAAAGTAATAAAGAGACTAGGAGGTGGCCGAGCGGTAAAGTACTTGTGTTGTATGTGTAAAATTCTGCGCTCTCTCCTTGACATTGTATAAAAGCAAGAAAGACAAAAACAAATACAGACCATAATAAAACGATAGATGAGTACTTCTGATTGTTCTCTAATGAAAATAACCTGCAGGGAGAAAAGCTTGATGAACAGTGGGGCAGTGCAGCTGGTATGTCTCTGTCTCTCCTCACAGCTGCTTTTCACTCTCTAAAAAAAACAAAACAAAACAAAAAATAAAACAGGAGTTGGGCTGTAGCGCAGCAGGTTAAGTACAAGTGGTGCAAAGTGCAAGGGCTGGTTTAAGGATCCTGAGTCACCGGCTCCCCACTTGTAGGGGAGTCGCTTCACAGGTGGTGAAGCAGGTCAGCAGGTGTCTGTCTCTCCCCATCTCTGTCTTCCCCTCCTCTCTTCATTTCTCTCTGTCCATCTAATGACGGCATCAATAACAACAACAATAACTACAACAACAATGAAAAACAACAAAGGCAACAAAAGAGAAAATAAATTTAAAAAAAAAGACAGGGAATGGGGAACTCTTGCAGGCTCAGAGTCATAGTAATAATTCCAGTGGCCAAAAAATAAAGCAAAATTCTTTTTTTTAAATATTTATTTTTATTTTTATTTATTTATTCCCTTTTGTTGCCCTTGTTGTTTTTTATTGTTGTAGTTATTATTGTTGTCATTGTTGTTGAATAGGACAGAGAGAAATGGAGAGGGGAGGGGGAAGACAGAGAGAGGGAGAGAAAGACAGACACCTGCAGACCTGTTTCACCGCTTGTGAAGCGACACCCCTGCAGGTGGGGAGCCAGGGCTTGAACCAGGACCCTTATGCGGGTCCTTGTGCTTAGCGCCACCTGCGCTTAACCCGCTGCGCTACAGCCCGACTCCCAAAGCAAAATTCTTAACTAATGTTTCTATACAAATCCCTCAACAGAAACTGACTTTTCATTCTTCATTTAAGAAGTGATATAGATTAACATATATAAGAAGTGATATAGATATAACAAAGAATCTTGAAATATTGTGCTTTTGTTAAAACGCACTTGATAATTAATGTGAAAGTTGTGAATCAAAGTCAGTGATCCTTATTCATTTGTAACAACTATAGTTTCAGTTAATTATCACTGCTATTCAGAAGATTTTTTTTTTATAATTAAAGATGACTATTGTTAGGTCATAACAAGGAATTAAAAACGTAATTCAATGAAATGAAACTTTGTTCACTTATAATAGTCCACAGATGGAGGGTTTTAACTAAAGGCTATTCCTATCTCATATAAACTGAAATATCATTAAGTTTGTCACATTCACACTGCATCTACATTTAAAGGCTCAGCTCTGAATGATAGGCATCCTTTCCATTCTTCTCCACTTTGTTTTTTCTCCTTCTGGATTTTGACCTTGAGTCTTGAACCATGCAAGATATATTGAAATCTTTGATCTCATTAACATGTTTTGCAATTAATTTTTCTGTTCTCATCTACTTAAAATAGATTAGTACTTATAGATACTAAGTTACAAAGCTCAGGTCAGTGCACTGAGATATTGCAAGTCAAAGTATGCATTTAATTCTTGATTTCATTTTAATAATTCAAAATTTGGACCAAAAAGACCTTGAGAGATTGCCTAGTCTCTGATTTGAATCTTGGGCTAAATTATTCCTAAAATAGATATATGACAATTTTTTCATTGCTAAGAAATCCAAAGAAAAGGATCTATTTTATTTTCTAAAAATAATCAGTATTATCTTAAACTCACAAATAAGCCTTTAATTCCTTTTCTCTAGGTCTCTCCCCTGTCTTGCATTCTTCCTTTCTCTCTTTCTTTCTTTCCTCTTTTCTTTACTTATTTCTCTCTTTTCCTCTTTCTTTCCTCTTTTCTTTACTTCTCTCTCTTCCTCTTTCTTTCTGCCTTCCTTTTTCCCTCCATTTATTTATTTATTTATTTATTTATTTATTTATTTATTTATGTCCTCTCCAGGGCTTCACTGTTCTGGGCAGATTTTTTTTTAATTTATTTTTTATTTAAGAAAGGAAAAATTAACAAAACCATAGGGTAGGAGGGGTACAACTCCACACAATTCCCACCACCCAATCTCCTCTCCTGATAGCTTTCCCATTCTCTATCCCTCTGGGAGCATGGACCTGGGGTCGTTGTGGGTTGCAGAAGGTGGAAGGTCTGGCTTCTATAATTGCTTCCCCTCTGAACATGGACATTGACTGGTCGGTCCATACTCCCAGTCTGCCTCTCTTTCCCTTGTAGGGTGGGTCTCTGGGGAAGCGGAGCTCCAGGATATATTGGTGGGGTCTTTAATCCAGGGAAGCCTGATTGGCATCCTGATGGCATCTGGAACCTGGTGGCTGAAAAGAGAGTTAACATACAAAGCCAAACAAATTGTTGAGCAATCATGGACCCAAAGGTTGGAATAGTGGAGAGGAAGTGTTGGGGTGGGGGGGTACTCACTGCAAACTCTAGTGTACTTCTGCTTTCAGGTTTATATTTTGCACTAGTTTATGCATACGTGAGAACATATGCTCTCTCTCACGGAACCTGGTCTGTATCTAGGTTTTGGGACTTTGTTAGAAAGTGATCCACCTGGGATGGAATTAGAGAATACTATGAAAGGAAAGGTCTCACCCGAGTAATGAAGCTGAAGGGTTGTCATTCCACACGTGAAGTCTCTGGACACAGTCTGAGCTAAAGCATGTTGAGGTGGCAATCGTTGCATTGATTTGGTTGCGATCGCCAGATGCAATATTATTTGATATGGATTGGGAGAGGCATGCGGGAAAGTGGGCCCTACCCTAAGGTTCCAGGACTGGGGGAAATATAGGCTCTATAGTGGAGATGTGAGGTTCCTGCTGTCTTAGGGTTCAAAAAGACAGTGAATAGTTAATGTTATCATCACATTATTTGGTAATTGGGTTAACTTTGAAAAGTCCTTTTGTTAGGGTTTGCTGTATAGTACCCAGTATCTTTTTTTTGTTGTTGTTTAAAACAAATTTTATTTATATTAGTATCCAGTATCTTATATAGCGGTGCCACTGGTTGTTTCTGATCTACTTAGTCTAGGCTTTTGAGAGAGTCTGCATATCAAATACACAGCCTATATATTAAAAAGACTCAGTCCGTGTTTTGAAAACTTCGATTAAGATGAAAAGAGATAGAGATGTGGGGAGGGAAGATACCACAACACTGCAGCTTCTTCCAGTGCACTAGGGACTGAGCTCAAACCTTGGTCAAACACATGACAAAACAGTCCTAGTGAGTTATTTTGTCACTCTTAATTTTTATTTCATCTTTTTGTCAAGATTTAAGAAACTAAAGGAAAAGTGCTGAAATATAGAATCCTCTATTGACTATTTTACTGAAGTTTACTGAAGCTCTTTCTATGTATTTCAATTTTCACTTTAGTACATTATACTTTAAAATAATGAACTGAAAGTATCTCAAATTTATTCTCAAAGAGATATTTGTGAAATAGTATTTGCATAACAGATATTCAGTAAATATCTTCAAGTGATTTTTAAAAAGTGACAGTTAAGCAAATATTCAATTTTTACATTGAATTTAAATAAAACCTTTGATCTGAATTAACAACCTAAAAACATCTTAAGATACTTTATCCATGTATATTCTCAGAATTTTCACTTTAATACTCTATGAAAGAAATGATAGTTCAAAAAGTTTTTATTCACTATTTAATTAGATACAAAGAACAGCATTTAAGTGAACTTATTTTCTTAATGTGGATAATGATAATGTCTTTGCATGCATTAAGTTTTTCTGAAGAGTTGTCAAATAGTTCCACCAACACCTTTTAAGATTAAAGTAAAATTTAGTTGTCAAGTATAATGAAATCTAAATTACATAGAAAACTCTGGATTTATGGCAGATTAGCAGGCAGGTCATATATGAAATTTGTACACTGCTTCTTTAAATTGTAAATTGAAGGAAAGTAATTAAAATTGCTTGAGGAAAATATTTTACTCTGTTTATGTTAAAAATTGTGAGCAAGACAACTTAATGGAAACTGGAAGCATTGCTATATAGCTCCCAGCTCCGTTAGATACACCGCTGAAGTGTTATTTAATTATAAGTTCTAATAAGAATATCCATGTGACACAGGAAAATATAACTTTTAAAAAAATCAGACATATTCAAGGAGAAACAGAAATACAAAAGAGGAGAAGATAAGTCTTTCTCTACCTTTCAAAAATGTGATTATTTATCTTATCACTTACAAAATGAAAGACCTATACAAATGATTAATATAAAGGCACTAAAATGTTAAAGTCACTAAATAGTTTGTTCATTTTTTAACAAACTAATCAATTACTGACCATGTGTAAATTCTAGTCTTAATGATTTTCCTCATGAGCTAAGCTAACTTTCTTAATGAATCAAAGGTCTCCTATTATGTATAACTAGGCAAGGGGCCATAGGAATAATGTAAAATGACAGTTCTGACAAATGATCCAGGAGGAGGAAACAAGAAGTAGAGTAGGTGGGAGCTGCTTCTTGAAAGCTAAAACTTGTCTGACACTCACGATTACCCAAGTCAGGCACTGTCTCTCCAAGACTGATTGTATATTACATATAGAAGTCAATGAAGAAAAACAAAAATTGCCTGAGTTATGATGTTTCTTTAAGAAAAAAGAAAACACATTGTTACTTTTAATAATTAACACTTAGGTGACATTAAAATTTAGAAAGTTTAGGTAGTCGGGTGGTAGAGCACATGACGCAGCACAAGGACCGGTGTAAGGATCCCGGTTCGAGCCCCCAGCTCCCCACCTGCAGGAGAGTCGCTTCACAAGCGGTGAAGCAGGTCTGCAGGTGTCTTTCTCTCCTCCTTTTTGCCTTCCCTTCCTCTCTCTATTTCTCTTTGTCCTATACAACAATGACATCAATAATAACAATAATAACTACAACAATAAAAAACAAGGGCAACAAAAAAGGGAATAAGTAAATAAATATTTAAAAATTACAAAGTTTAAAAATATTATTTTAAGATTTTTTTGTTTTATGTAGGAGAAAATATGGGAAAAACAGAGCACTGCCATAGAATATGAGGTGCTGGTGGTCAAACCAAGGGTCTCATACACACAAGTTCTAGTAACCTCCCCAGTTACAAAACTTGGCAAGTTGTGTATATCATGTACTTTAAGGTTTGCACATTTACTGGAATTTGGAAGAAGGTAGAGCATCCTTTATAGATGAGATGGCTGGACCCTGTAGCCCAAAAGAGTAACACAGAGTCGTTCATATCAAACATCCGGTTCTGGCAGACTACAGTAGGTCAGCGTGTGAAAGTAACAAAGCCAACACAAACCACGCGACGACAAAAGCCCATATGGATTCAAATCTCCAGACTAAAAAAAAATGTTTGTGAGACCAGGCAGTAGCACCCCTGGTTAAGCACATACAATACAGTGCACAAGGGCCAGGCTTCAAGCCCCTGGTCCCCACAGGCAGGGGGATAGTTTCACAAGTAGTGAAACAGAGCTGCAGATGTCTGTTTCTTTCCCTCTTTACTTCCCTCCCCTCTCTCAATTTCTGTCTCTATCTAATAAATAAATGAAGAAAGAATTTAAAATTTTTTTTAAAAAATTATTTGTGCAACTAATCATGCTGTTCTCAAGGCTTCTTTAGACTATTCATGTGTTTTAAGTAGAAGAGTTTCAATAACAGCACATGGAGCTTACACAGTTAAAGTTCTTGTGAGTTTACAAGTCAGGCTCACTTATACCGTGTTATCTGACAAAGCTTATTTAAACTAAGTGGGTTCATTTTTATTAACCCATAACAAAGTACATGTTTTATTAGAGTGGATTGATATGTCAAGTGTTATTGTTGATGTTATTATCCAAATGTCTATTAGTTCGATTTAATTCCTCCTCATCCTTTCATTCCTTTGTAAGGTGATAATCCTCAGCATAGCTATACTTCTCTCTGATTCATTATCTCCATGTTTACATGGAATCATTTGAAAATACTTCATGTAAGGCTGTTTCTTTTTATTCTTAACAATTGTCTGCATTTCTGCATAATATAATCTCATGTTGGTTACAAGAGCTAACTATATTACAAAGAAAATTTCAAATATTCAGTGTTCATCATTTTCAACTTAGAAACATCAAGATTAATATGATTTACTTCATTTTAAATAGATATTTTTACAATATTCTTTATTTTTACATAAAAATTTTTATAAGTAGGAATGACTTTATTTATTTAACACTTTAATGCATTTAGCAGTGATTGTAGTAGATTATAGTAACCCCAAACATGGAGAAAGTTTTACTAAGTTCCAGCAAGTACACCCTGCTTTCCTCTTCCTGTCATATTTCAATGACACCTCCCATATATCAGTCACTCCAACACACAAGAAAGTACTTTCTAGAAATTTGAAATTGTACCACTTTGTTAAATAAACCGGAATGTGTATTCTCTGCTTGACACCTTAGATTTTATGTGAATGGAAATATTTTTTCCCTTTTTCTTTCATACTACTAGCAGGTCCTATTTTCACACTGAAAAACTATATTTATTGACAAAAAAAAAAGTGAAGCTGTATATCTCTTAAGCCATGAAAGAATAGCCAGGTGGTAAACAACAACAAGTGTTTTTTTTTTTTTTTTTTTCTGGTAGACTGCTTTTCTTTGACTAGAGACCCAATAAAACATTCTTTGAGAGGTCTGGGTATTAAGGTGAAAGGAATGGCTGGAAAGGCAGACTGCCATGGGTAAGGAAGCACATGAGGACTTTGTGCTGAGCACTGCTCATCAACAAAGGGACTTGGTTACTGTTCTTCCATAAATATTGTGTTCCTTATTAGACATATACACATTAGTTTTACATGATAGACATGCATTGAATGCAAATGAAAACTGATAGATGAATAATGAAATTGCATGAACTAAATTTTTTAAAAGCATTTAGGAAAAGTTAGTCTATTAGAAATATGCATTAGGTCTCAGATTAAAATGAAGAATTCCCCAAACTTGTTTCAGTTATATGCTTTTATCATCAAGCATTTTAATTTCCTGTTCATATTAAAATAACAGAAGATAATATTATTTTGTGATCTGCTGATAACAGTTTCCTGCCACTTATTAACTGCATAAAATTTTCAAGCACTAGAAACTTACAGAGTCCCCTTCTTGTATTTTTTTTTGCTACCCACTCAATCCTCGTCCCTTTAATCCTTTGTATCTGTTTCTTAGGATTTCTTATTAGATGATCCTTCAGAAATATTTTTTCTCTTACTGTCTATTTATTTCCCATACATGTTATTCTTCTACTGTATTTTGAGAAAAACATATTCATTTCTTTAACATTTTATTTGAAAAAAATGTCAGCAGAAAAGTTAAATAAATATGGCAGGTGAAAGCATTGAAGAACTTTGAAAACCGACTTTTTAATCTGGAAAAACATCAGCATATCAGCTGAATCATGGAGAGGTGTTCTTTTTATTTAGGTTGAACAGTACAAAATTACTATTGTTATAAGTTCAAATACTCAGATATCTGTATCCCATTAGTTTAGTCTCTACAAATATAAAAATAGGCATAGGAGTAAGGGAGATGGTTCAGTTATAAAGCACATATATTCCATGTATGACATCCCAGGATTGACTCTTGGCACCGTATGAGAGCACCCAAGCCAAAAAGGGTAGACATTCTTAGAAGGTGGTCTTGGTAGTTTAGTGTCTCCCCCACACTCCATAAAATTGTGTAGTGAAAATTGGACTAGGTAAGTGGCTTACAAGTAAACCTCATGGTATCAGGTCCTTGACTCAATCCAAATACCACATAATGCCCAGACAATACCTTTAGCCCACCTGCATGTTAGCTGTCAGACTTAGACCCTTTAGAATATAATTAAAATAGACTTCCTAACTTTTTCCAAAATGGATACCCCAAATCTCATCTGCTCTAATCTTACCTTTAGGCTTCTGATTATTCAACAATTTGTTCTGCTTTATATCTTAATGCTTTTTCAGCTACCAAGTTGCAGATGCTACCATGACACAAACCTGACTTCCCTGGGCAGAAAACCTCACCAATGTGTCTTAAAACCCCACCTTCCCAGAGCCCTGCCCACCTAGGGAAAGATAGAAAAAGGCTGGGAGTATGGATCAACCTGCCAACACCCATGTTCTGTGAAGAAGCAATTATAGAAGCTAGACCTTTCACCTTCTGCACCCAGAATGATCCTGGTGCCATGCATTCAGAGGAATTGGGAATTCCCAATTGGGAACTTCCCATGAAGGGGTTGGGTTACAGAGCTCTGGTGGTGGGAATTGTGTGAAATTGTAACCCTCTTATCCTATAATCTTGTCAATCATTATTAAATGAATAATAAAAATGTGGGTATAGGTGTATAGATGTATATCTATCCATTTAGATACCTCCTTCTCCCTCATTTCACTTATGATAAATTACACTTAACTCCAGTAACACTAAAGTATCTCTTTTCTATAAACATGCACATATATTTCTTCTTTTTAAAAGATACAAATATTCTTTTGGAAGAAGTGATGTACCATAAATTCATCAACTAATCTCTGTGGGAGAATTTAGTGATGATCTCAGTATGTTCCATTTTAAGGAATCCCACAGTGAACATTCTATACCCCTGTGATTTTTATCTCTGTTGTTTGCTTTATTTTAGGTCTTAGCTGATGTTTTTAGCTTTAAACTGATAGAATTTGTTTTTTAAAAGCAGAGTTATTGAGTAAATTGGTAAATAGCTACACAGTAATGTGTTATGTACTATTGAATAGCCCTCCAAAAATGAGTACCAGATTGATTTTTTAAAAATTATTCATATTCATGGATCCCTATTTTGATCTGTTATCTGTTTTAATTCTATTCTTAACTTTTTATTATTTTGTGTATAATACAGTGACATTTTTACCTTTTTCTTAAGTCATATTATTGCTATTTATTTAAAATTTCATTTTTTTGAGGTAGAGGGAATAGAATGAGAATGTCATGCCTTAGGCTACTAATCCCAAGTTCAATTCCCTGCATCATTATAAACCGGAGCTCAGCACCTGGAAAATAAAAGTTCCTGGAAAAATAAAGTAAAACAAATAGTTCATGCTTTCTCTGATTTTTTTTCAGGATTATATATAATTTCTATTTTTTTTTATTTAATAAAGGAGACATTAACAAAACCAGCCTGCCTGAGCACTGAACATGCTTTCCCTCTCTGTGGTGGCCATGAACCACATTGCTATTCAACTAGGTGTGGTTTGAACCAGAGTATTGTATGATTAATACTTAAAAATTTTTTTTGTAAATTTATAAATTACAAATATCAACAAGACCATAGGATAAGAAGATAAAAGTCACAGGGGCCAAGAGGTAGCACACCTGGATAAGTGCTCATATTACAATGCACAAGGGCCCTGGTTTAAGCCTCTGGTCCCCACCTGCAGGGGAAAAGCTTCATGAGTGATGAAGCAGGGCTTCAGGTATCTTTCTGTACCTTTCCCTCTCTATCTCCCCCACTCCTCTCAATTTATCCCTGTCTCTATCCAGTAAGAATTTTTTTTTAAAAAAGAAGAGGGTACAACTCCACACAATTTCCACCATCTCTTCCCTTGAAAGCTTTCCTATTTTTTATCCGTCTGAGGAGCATGGACCTAGGATCTAATCAATTACGGCTTTAAATTTTAACCTGATTGAATTTTAACTGTGGGCTTTAATTGTTAGTACATTTACAGTAATGACTTTTTCTTTGAAATATTAAATCACCTACAATTTTAGACCAGGGGGACCAGGAGCAACTGGTTGCGTCACTATATAAAATACAACTATATATAAATAACATTAAATGACACAAATCATGTTGAAGTCTTGTATGATACAGCAAAACCTAAGAATGAGATCTTTCAAAGTCAATCAATTTTCTAAGTAACTTGGTTGTAATATTAGTACTTTTTATGACAGACAGGTAATGTAAATGTCAGTTTCGTATAGTCACATCTTCATAAATTAAGTATTTTAACCAGCTTGAAAGACTATTATTATCAATAGAGTAGAGTAGACAACAAAGGTATTTCAAAATATGTATGAAATTGCTCTTTTCTTCCTTTTATATGTCTTCAGCTTAATGGTTCTGATGCCATTCCAGTATCTGTGATAATGCCTTTGATTCACAGGTAGCAAAAGACCCTAGAGAACTAGCACCATCGAGCACGCATTAGAGATTAAGTAGAATCACTTCATACTACTTTGAAGATGCTTGTAGAATCATGCCATTATTTGCAAGATAGGCATGAACATTTTACATGAAATATGATATCTTCTCTGCCTTATTTCATTAAAAAATAGTCCTATTATAAGCTCTGACAACATCTTCCCAGACAGTATTTTTAGCCTTGCTTATTAGCTATCGGGCTCAGGCAAAATATCATAAGCATATGGGCCTCTAAGAATATATCTAAAATTGACTTCCTAGCTTTTACCAACATGAAGACCCCACATTGTTATCAGCTATATTCTTACCTTCAGGTAAAATGACTAAACACTGATTATTAAACACTGTTCTGCTCTATATCTTAAGGCTTTTTAGCCACCAAGTTGCAGATATTACCATGATGTCAACCTGACTTCCCTGGGGAGGTGACATCACCATTGTGTCCTGGAACTCTACCTTCCCAGAGCTCTGCTCTACTAGGGAAAGATAGAAACAGTCTGGGCGTGTGGATCGACCTGTCAATGCCCGTGTCCAGAGGAGAAACAATTACAGAAGCCAGACCTTCCGCTTTCTACACCCTATAATGATCTTTGGTCCATACTCCCAGAAGGATAAAGAATAGGGAAGCTTCCAATGAAGGGGGTGGGATATGGAACTCTGGTGGTGGGAATTGTATGGATTTGTATCCCTCTTATCCCACAGTCTTTTCAATCATTTTTAAAACTACTAAAATAAAAAAAATTCTTAAATGTGAATGAGTTATCTTTTTTTTTTTTAATTTTTTATTTAAGAAAGGATTAGTGAGCAAAGGCATAAGGTAGGAGGGGTACAACTCCACACAATTCCCACCACCCAATCCCCATAACCCACCCTCTCCCATGATAGCCTTCCCATTCTCTAGCCCTCTGGGAGCATGGACCCAGGGTCGTTGAGGGTTGCAGAAGGTAGAGGGTCTGGCTTCTGTAATTGCTTCCCCGCTGAACATGGGCGTTGACTGGTCGGTCCATACTCCCAGTCTGCCTCTCTCTTTCCCTAGTAAGGTGTGTCTCTGGGGAATCTGAGCTCCAGGACACATTGGTGGGGTCTTCAATCCAGGGAAGCCTAGTCAGCATCCTGGTGGCATCTGGAACCTGGTGATTGAAAAGAGAGTTAACATACAAAGCCAAACAATTTGTTGAGCAATCATGGATCCCAAGTTTGGAATAGTGGAGAGGAAGTGTTAGGGAGGTACTCACTGCAAACTCTAGTGTAATCCTGCTTTCAGGTATATATTTTGCAGTAGTTTATGGATACGTGTGAACATAAGCTCTCTCTCACAGAAACTGTTGTATGTCTAGGTTATGGGACTTTGTTAGAAAGTGAACTACCTGAGATGAAATTAGAGTGTACTATTAAAGGAAAGGTCTCACCCGAGTAATGAAGCTGAAGGGTTGTCATTCCACACGTGAAGTCTCTGGATACAGTCTGAGGTGAAGCATGTTGAGATGGCAATCGTTGCTTTGGTTAGGTTGTGATCGGCGGATGCAATATTATTTGGTTTGGATTGGGAGATGCATACGGGAAAGTGGGCCCTATCCAAGGGTGCCAGGACTGAGGGAAGTAGGGGCTCTATAGTGAAGATGTGAGGTTCCTGCTGTCTTAGGGTTCAAAAAGACAATCAATAGTTAATATTATCATCACATTATTTAATAGGGTTAACTTTGAAAAGTCCCTTTGTTATGGTTTGCTGTACAGTACCCAGTATCTTGTATATAGCTGTACTATTGGAAGCTTCTAATCTACTTGGTCTAGGCTTTTGAGAGAGTCCGCATATCAAATATGTAGCCTATCTATTAAAAAGATTCAGTTTGTCTTTTGAGAACCTTTGAGACATACAATTGATTTCCCCCTCTCATATTAATTAACTACTGATTTATATGTCTACATTTTGCTAGGAGTGTACATAAACACCATTCCCATCACCAAAGGACCGTGACCCATCCCTCCCGCCCACTCCCACCCCCCACTGGCCCAGGAAGCTACATGTCTACCCCTCACCACTGGGTTTTTACTTTGGTGCCCTACTTACAATTTGATCAGGTCCTGCTTTTAGTTTCCCTTTCAGATCTTCTAAGTCAGCTTCTGTTGATGAGTGGGATCATCCCATACTCATCTTTAACTTTCTGACTTAGTTCACTTAACATAATTCCTTCTAGCTCTGTCCAAGATGGGTCAGAGAAGGTGGGTTCATTGTTCTTGATAGCTGCATAGTATTCCATTGTGTATATATACCACAGCTTTCTCAGCCATTCATCTGTTGTTGGGCACCTGGGTTGCTTCCAGGTTTTAGCTATTATGAATTGTGCTGCTATGAACATAGGAGTACACACCTCTTTTTGGTTGGGTGTTATGGAGTCCTTGGGGTATAACCCCAGGAGAGGAATTATTGGGTCATATGGAAGGTCCATGTCTAGCCTTCTGAGAGTTTTCCAGACTGCTCTCCACAGAGGCTGTACCAATTTAGGTGAATGAGTTATCTTAAACTTCCTACTAAAATATAAAATCTTTCATGAAATTTTAATACCAGAGTCATCTTCACATCCCAAGAGAAAACTTCACCAAGGCAGAAATATGAATAATGTCTGGATACTGTTGTAATGTAAATGGAATTGAATGTCAATTATCAAGTCTTTAGGAATGGTGGCAGGGTTAGGAAAGGATGATGATATATTGAGAAAGACATGATCAGAATTTCTGGAGAGGAAAAATATTCCAAATCATAAATATAGGCAGTAAAATGAACACATTCTAAAAAATATTTATCAAATTATATATTTAAAACTAGTAAATATATTAAATGTAAAATGTGCCTTATTAAGTTAATTTTTGAATTAATCAACTTAATGTCAGACCATTACTCAGCCCTGGCTTTTCATGCTGATGGGGACTGCAGTTAGGATGAAAGCCTTTTTCCATAACTACTATACTATTTCCTGAGTCCTAAATTAATTTTAAACTAGTGAGTTCTGCTGTTCTGTTAATCACTAAATTATATTTAATTTGTGTAACCTTTAAACTTGACTCATACAGTAATAAAATCATTAGTCTAATACCTTTTTATATTTTACTTGGACTATAAGATTTCTGTTGATTAGAATAGTTTCAGTAATATCTGTTATTTCCCAAGCATACTGAAAACACAAAGGCAAAAAGCACCACCAGGGAAACTGAGCAAGCTTCAGATGGATTCCGCTGACTATCCTGCATTTTGGAGATACCATTTTTCTGAAATATTCAATAAAAAATTACTTTAGCTGGTACAGATGACTTGAGGTCTTAAGTCTCTCTCTTTCTCTCTCTCTGTCTCTGACTTTGTCTCTGTCTCTCTCTTTTATAAGCTAGTCACTGTGCACCTGTGGCTATTAATGGTGCCATATTTGAATTTTGAAACTTTTGTATGTAAGTCCTGTGTGCCACTATTTTGCTTACTTAACCTCATCTCTGTAAACATCTCTTCAGTTACACTTATAATATTAAAAATATTTATAACATTGAGCATTTTTCTAAATTTTTTAAATTTATTTTTATGTTTACATAAGATATTCACATAACTCTGAGTAAAAGAATAGGAACATTGATAAAGTAGTGTGAATAAAGTGATAGTGTATATTATACATCTTTTCCTTTTATCACCAGGTTACCTTTCTCAGACCCCTTGAATTAAACAAAATCTTTAGGGAGGCAACACAGAAGATTCTACATGACTTATTCCAATTATTATTCAATAAGCTAATATTATTTGCACATCTTCAGTAGCATAAGGAATGATGCTCTGACAATTAACTTGAATGATGCTCACATTTTACTAAGAACTATTCCATTAATTTACAAATTTTTATGTTGAATACCTAGCCCTACTCTAATGATGTTGATAAGTGAGTACTTTAGATAGTAATTGGGTCATAAGAATAAAGTTTTCATTAATGGAATCGGTATACATAAAAAGAGAGGTGGTATTTTCTCTAGT
This sequence comes from Erinaceus europaeus, assembly GCF_950295315.1. Lineage (NCBI taxonomy): Eukaryota > Metazoa > Chordata > Mammalia > Eulipotyphla > Erinaceidae > Erinaceus > Erinaceus europaeus. The sequence continues at coordinate 151,093,232 of NC_080164.1, forward strand.
ACATGAGTTTACAACGAGAACATAGTTTTCCTATGGTTTTGTCAGTTTTTCCTTTTTATAAATAAAATTAAAAAGAGGGTTTTCACCAGACATTGGATATGTTGGCATCTTGATCTTGGACTTGTCATTCTCCTGGATTGTAAGAAATAAATTTGCTAAGTCTAAGCTATCTAGTATGTAGTATTCTGTTATTGCAATCTGAGCAGACTAAGCTATTCAAAGGTTTTCTTCTTTACCATCATATTAAAGAGATAAATAATTGCTGTATCTGGACCCGGGTGCTGTTTATATAGTAGTGCTGTATTGGTACTCAGAAACACTACATTTTTATGAAAGAAAAACATAATTCTAATTAATCAACTGTTGAAAGTTGTTTTAAGAAAATATGTTGACTTCTATTTGTAAACTTTTCTTTAATTTTGCCAGCATAGAATTTATTTCCTGTCTATGATTAATTTTGCCAGTGACTAAATTTTACTTACTCTGAGTTTATGAATACTGATATTTCAGAAGACATTGGGAAACCTAAGCAATTTTCCACAGGTTGTCTATTCTAATGAGGCTGCTCTTATGAAGAGATTTTGAGTGATGCAAACTTGTTATTCCCAAAGCAATCATGGAATTTAAAATTTATGTGGAACAATTTAGATTAAAAATTATACTTTTTGTTTCAAATCTTTCAAATGATTTAATAAAGTTATCCAAAGAGGCCATAATACGTAATTATTTCTAACTAATAACTGCAATTGTGTAGTCACTATCATTATTATTATTGTAATTCTTCATTGTAAGCATAGACTTTTAGTCTTAGCTGTCAAAAAATATCCAAAGAGGAATAAAAAATATTGCTGTTTTAAATGGGCTTGGTATTAAATTGATAAAAAAAGTAAACATTGGAAATATACTACACAGTCTTGTTGGGCAACATGTTTTCTTGAGACAAAGCCAAATTATTTTGGTTTTAAATTATATTAAAATTCTATTAATTGCAATTAATAGTTACGTTATGTCACTTGTAACACCTCAATGTTTAGTGGTAGACACAACTCTGCAATGGAGAGGTTTGTTCTTCCTTCAGTTTATAATGGAGACAAAGGTTGCCTATTTATGCTAACATAGCTGTATTTATTTACTGTTGACTGCAAACCATTAATCTTCCCAATAAATAAAAAAATAAATAAAACCATAAAGTTGTCCTAAAATATTTTTCCATGGGCAATCAACCTATTTTGATGAATACCATCTGTAAAAAAAGACAAGCATAAAGACTAGGTGGTAGCACACTGGATTAAGTGCACATAGTACCAAGTTCAAGGACCAGCTCAAGAATCCTGGTTTGAGTCCCCAGCTCCCTACCTGCAGGGGGGGGAGGCAGGGGGTCCCTTCAGAAGCAGTAAAGCAGGTCTGCCAGAGTCTTTCCCTCTCCCTCCCCCTCCTCTCTCAATTTCTCTCTGTCCTATCCAATAAAAAAGAAATAAAAATAGGAAAACAGGCCTCTAGGAGCAGTGCATTTGTACTATAATCACTGAGATTCAGTGATAACCCTGGAGGCAAAACAAAATAAAACAAAACAAAACACAAGCATAGAAACAAACATCACATACTCATTTGTTTTAGTTTTATGGGGGAAAATAAGTGGATTTAGTTATTGTAATAACTTACCTGAAATGTAAAATATTTCAGTGGCTTTTCTCAAATGCATTTATGTTACCCACTGGACCAAAAGTTCCAAGTCAGGTATTTCTTGAACCGAATAGGTGCAATAATCAAGAAGCTGAATATAACTGAAATTTATGTATACAAAGTTGGCAATTTCACACTTGCACAACTCCTTTGTAAAGAAGCATTTGTCCATATTTGTTCAACTCATCCCTCTGTCATACAAGTTGGTGGAAGCTTTTCAAAATGTGGGAAATAGTATGCCAAAGTAGATTATTACAAAGTAATCTGATATGATACAGGACTAGGAAAAAACGTGTTCTCTTCTTTCCAGATTTTTCTCTTCTTCCTGCATTCTGATGCCACAATACAGCTCTGTTCATTAGACCTGGGTACTCTCCTCCCTTGATATTTTTGATCCATTTTACTTAGTAAGGAAACAAAAAATAAAATAATGTTTGAGTAGGCCTTGGAGAAAAATAGAGCAGGAGGATTCTCAACAATAAATCAATGTGTTTACTTAGATAAAGAACCCAAGGCATAGAACTAGAGGTAGGTTATAGAAAAAAATTCATGAGATTGTGATGAGTGGTCTGATTAGTTTGATAGCTTCTGTTAGGTAGTTCTCATTGAATGTATGGTCCCTCTTTCAGAAGTGAAGAGACTTCTAATGAGTTGAAGACCATGGTAATGGCAAATGCAGGAATATTCAATGAACTGAAGTCCTAATCAACAAAACTGAGAAACAAGTCTGAGAAACAGTGCCCAATTTCTGGGGCTAGGATCAGTGGACAGTTTTTGACCACTGGACCTAAGGGGTTAAGAAATGATATTCTTAGAATAGGACTGACTGAAGCAAGACAGGTTAGGCATCTACTGGACATAAATTTCAGACCAGTATTCAGAAATATCAGGGCTAAGTCATATTATTGCAAAGGAATTTTTAGTCAGGTAAACATAAAATATATGAAGTCTAGAATGCATACTGTTGCTATGGAATTTACTTCTTGCTGAATGTATAAATTTGGCTGTATAAAACTTGACAGTGACAAATGTCACTAGACCTGATTAAGTACTTAGAATTAGTAATTAGAAATGAGTCAAAAGGAGGAATAATGTAGAAGTGAGACACTTGAAGTATTGATTGAAATTTCTCTTTCCATATTAAGCCAAGGGCATGATTACTTTCAAAGTGCTGATTATCTTAAATTTACAGGGTCAAAGAAACTAGTTATGTGGACTACCAATCAGTCAGAGCTTCTAAACTAGTAGCTGCTAAGATCATGCAAGAAAATGACTTCCACATTTATTGGCATTTTAATAAAAGAAACCTGGAGTATTTTAGGAAAGTAATATTTAAAGTTAAAACTATCTGGGAATGATGAAGAAATTTGTGGTCATTTTTCTGCGGGATATAGTGCGAGCTCTTGAAATAGCTTACTTGAATAGTACATTGCTATGCCATGTGAACAACTCAAGTTTGAGCCTGGCTCTTGCTGCACTGAAGGAAATTTCAGTGTTGTGGTCTCCTTCATTCTCTCCCTCTGGACGAATACCTTTTTCCTTTCCTTTCCTTTCCTTTCCTTTCCTTTCCTTTCCTTTCCTTTCCTTTCCTTTCCTTTCCTTTCCTTTCCTTTCCTTTCCTTTCCTTTCCTTTCCTTTCCTTTCCTTTCCTTTCCTTTTCTTTTCTTTTTCCTTTTTTTTTTTTTTTGACTCCAGGGCTATTGGTGGAGCTTGGTGCCTGCACCATGAATCCACTGTTCCTGTAGCCATTTTTTAATTTTTACTCTTTTGATAGAGCAGAGAAAAATTGAGAGGGGAGAGGAAGATAGGCAGAGAAAAAGAGAGATACCTGGATACCTGCAGACATGCTTCACTGCTTGTGAAGCAACCCCCCTGAAGGTGGGGAGCCAGGGGCTCTAACTGGGCAGGATCCTTGCACTGCTCGTTGTGCTTCGCACTATGTGCGCTTAACCCAGTGTGCCACCACTCGCTCCCTAACCAACATCTTAAAAAAAAGAAGAAAGAAAGGGGTCAGGCGGTAGCATAGCGGGTTGAGAGCACATAGCGCAAAGCAGGTCTGCAGGTGTCTATCTTTCTCTTCTGTCTCCCCTCCTCTCTCGATTTCTGTCAGTCCTATCTAACAACAACGGCATCAATAACATCAATAACAATAATAGCCACAACAACGATTAAAGAGAAAAAAAAAAAAAGGGGGGCGACAAAAAGGGAAAAAGGGAATTGGGCGGTAGCGCAGCGGGTTAAACGCATGTGGCACAAAGTCCAAGGACCGCCATAAGGATACCGGTTCAAGCCCCCAGCTCCCCACCTCCAGGGGAGTCGCTTCACAAGCGGTGAAGCAGGTCTGCAGGTGTCTTTCTCTCGCTCTCTGTCTTTCCCTCCTCTCTCCATTTCTCTCTTCTCTCTGTCCTAACAATGATGACATCAACAACAACAACAATAATACTACAACAACAATAAAAAACAAAGGCAACAAAAGAGAAAATAAATAAATATTTTTAAAAAGAGGGGGAAAATTAGCCTCCAGGAGCAGTGGATTCATAGTGCAGGCACTGAGCCCCAGCAATAACCCTGAGGCAAAAAAAAAAAGAAAGAAAGAAAGAGAAAAAAAGAAAAAGAAAAGAAAGTAAAACAAGAAGGATCTTGTATGAATATAGTATAGAAGACCATCTTATTCTCTTTAGTGTAAAGTTCAACTTTTCACAAATATTAAGACATAAGTTAAAACAAACATAGTTGAATCTTTCCCTTATATTCAGACTATCACAAAACACAAAGAAAATGCAATACCAATTCTTCATTCCCAGTTTGAATAAAGACTAGCTCAAGTATATTCTCTCATTTGCTTTGTACAAAATTCTACCACATTTAAGCTAAATTGTTTCCTTAAGTTTGTACTAATAATTTTTAATAATATTCCGGTTATCCTGTATTATCATTATAGTTTTCTATTTGCATATCCAGACATATTATGAAATTTTTCAGGTAAAAAAGTTTTTGAAAAATTTATCTACTTTACTAATAAGTGGTATATTAGTATCTGATTCCCCAAAGGAAATGGAAAAATACTGGTCTATAAAAATTGTCAATTTATTAGCTATAGATACTTCCATGTCTTATTGTGTCTAACCTGACTTTGTTTTATTGAATAAATAGTTGGGATTCACACAGTAGACTCTTGGAGAGTCCATGTAATTTAGCTGCAGTACTCCACTCTTATTGAAATAATTCATATTGAGTACCCCCACCATGCACCATGTGTATATAGTTAATAAGTATCTAGATGCATATACTCAGTCATGCTTAGTTTATTAGTGAATTTAAATTCCAAGAAAAAATATAGCTCACAAAATGTCTTGGCAGAAATTAAAAAAGAGTGAGAGGCAGTGTAGTATTACTGGTATATCCAATTATCTCCAAACTTCAATGGCTTGAATTTAAATATGGGTTCAAATACATAAGAGCTATTGTAATACTGGATAAAGAATTTGTAATATGCATGCTCAACCAGGTACACACTGCCTGGCCCCTGAAGAAAGAATCTGTAATGAAGACTATTAGCTTTTTTTTTTTTTTGATAAAGACAGAGAGAAATTGAGGAGGGGAGATTGAGAGAGACTGTGAGACGCCTGCAGCTTTACTTCACCACTTGTAAAGCTTTCCTACTGCAGGTCGGGACCAGGGGCTTGAACCTTGGTTTTTGTGCACTGCAGTATGTTTGCTTAACCAGGTGCGCCACGGCTTGGCCCCTTATTAACAGGTTTTTTTTTTTTGTCACTTTTTGCTGAATGCTTTATGTAATTTATTTTATTTTATTATTATAGATAAGAGATGACTAGGAGACTTAGACAGTAGAGATGCCTAGCTTATTAAAAAGTCAACAGTAGTGGCTAAAAAGCTGATGAGATATCTGCTTTCTCAACATGTTACTGGTTCTACCTCTCAGTATACCACATGGGAGCACAGTGATACCATATGGGTGGAAGCTTTGGTGCTTAGGTATTTCTTTCTCTCTTTATCTGACTTTCCATCTATGTTAAAGAAAAGAAGGGAAAAAAAATTCTCCCAGAACATTGAAGCTCCAGTGAGAAAAAAAGAAAAGAACCAGAAATGTCAGGTGGTGGTATACCTAGTTGAGTGCACATTACAATGCACAGGGCCCAAGTGTTATGCCACTGAGCCCTACCTGCAGGGGGAAAGCTTTTCAAATAGTGAAACAGTGATGCAGGTGTCTCTCTTTCTTGACATTCTCCTCATCACTCTCAGTTTCTTTCTGTTTTGAATCAACTAACTAAATAAAGTAAATTTACAGAAAGAAAACCATTAGGTAGAAAACTGATAAGAAATAAGTATTTAGGGAGGGGGAGACAGCATAATGGTTATGCAAACAGACTCTCATGCCTGAGGCTCCCAAGTCCTAGGTTCAATCCCCCGCACCACCATAAGCCAGAGCTGAGCAGTGCTCTGGTGTTTCTCTCTGTGTGTGTTTCTCTCTCTCTTCATCTCTCTCAAAAATAAAATAAATAAAAAATATATATATATATAAAGAAAATTAATTGAACAGTTATGAAAGTTTTTTAATAGATACATATTATGCTGTCACAGAAAAATAATATATAAAAGAGTATTCCGAAGAGGAATGTTCAACATTTTTCCTATAGACTAAATTTGCAAATTTGGGTTGATGTGAAGGCCTCCAAAATGCTTTCTTTTTTAAAAAATTATCTTTATTTATTGAATAGAAACAGCCAGAAATGGGGTGATAGAAAGAAATAGAGTCACCTGCAATATTGCTTCACCACTCACAAAGCTTTCCCCCCATAGGTGGGGACCGGGTACTTGAACCTGGGTCTTCGCACATTGTAACATCAGCGCTCAGCCGGGTGTGCCACCACCCAGCCCCCCAAGTGCTTTTTATTTTCTTCCATTCTTAAATTAATGCACTTTTCCACATAATGTGAAGTATCTTACTCTCAGTACAGACTGGGGAAGCTCTAAGAACTCATGTAATGGGTAAGAACAGGGAAGAACTGAGAGATCTATAAATTAGCTTCACTCACACTTCACTAGAGTAAAATTCATTTACATGGACACACCAAGGTCTGAGCAGCTAAAATGCAAAAAAAAAAAAAAGAAAAAAAAAAGAAGAGGGAAATGGATATGACAGCAAGAACAGAAGTTATTGGCAGAGGCTTTATTTATCACTGATATCTTCTTTTTGCTCATGGGTATGTAAGTCATATGACATGACAACTTCGTGGAAGGTAATCTAACCATACACTAGTAACTGAGTTCCTTTTCTTTTGAAATAAACTTCAGATTCATGGTAATATCTTATGCTAGTTTTAGATTTTACAGTTATATTCCCTTGATTATATTCTAATGTTAAGTGCAGTTCCTGTATACTGAGTTGATAGTGAAGTTAAATTCATTAAGGTTAAGTGGGAGCTGCCATCTCTCAGAGAGTAATGAACCCTATCATGGGAATAATTCAATTGGCTCAGACACCTTAGCTGTGAGGTGCTATTCCTTTGCCTGAAAAACTGACAGCCCTCCTTGATTCTCCTCATCCTGACTTTATTTTTATAACATCTAAAAATCACTATTAGAGGTGGAACCAAGATGGTTGCATGAAAGAACTGTAGGCTGTCTCGCCTCAAAAAATCTCTTCAGACCCTGGTATCTTTGCATGGATACAAGATTTCCAAGGCATTTGGAGAGAGACAGCAGAGATGGAAATACAAAGAAAACACAAAGGAAATTTGTGATGTGAACAGCAAAAAATCCTGAAAAGGACAGCAAGAAAACACTACCCAACTATACGTTGTCTGCAGGAATCCCTTCTAACTCAACAGGACAAAAATGAAAGGATGAAAAACCATCATATAAGCTAATAGACCACATAAAAAGGGCAGATACAGCTATTTCCATATCTGAAATGAGAGACTTTAAAATAAATAAAGTAACAAAAGATAGGGATCCATATTATCTAATACTCAGAGTATTAGTCAACCAAGAGGACTTAACAAATAAACATTTATGCATCCAATGACGGACCATCAAAATACATCAAACATCTACTGAGTTATGAAAATACACCAATTGTAACACAAGAATAGTAGGGGAGCTCAACACTACACTCTCTCAAATAGACAGATAATCTAGGTAAAGGGGAGGAGGGGGAAGACAAAGAATTCAATGAAAAAGATAAACTAAACTTACTGGTTATTTTCAGAGCCCTTCACCCCAAGAAACTGGAATACGTATCCTTTCATGTCTATAAGAACTATTTTCAATGATAGATCATATGCTAGGCTACAGAGTGTCAGCAAATTCAAGAGCACTAAAATCATCCCAAACATCTCAGACCACAGTGGAATTGAACTAACATTTAACAGTAAACTGAAAATTAGTGAAAGTCTCAAAATATGGAAACTCAAGAGTACACTTCTTAACAACTACTGGGTCAAAGAAGAAATTAAAATGTTGCTAAAATCAAATGACAATGAAATCACAAGCTATTATACTATCTAGACCACAGCTAGGCAATACTAAGAAAAAAAATTCATAGCTATACAATCACAATTAGGAAACAAACAAAAAACTCAAACAACCATACTACACATCTTAAGGACTTAGAAGAAGAAGAGCAAAGAAATCCTAAAGCAAACAGAAGGAGTGAGATAATTAAAATCAGGGCAGAAATAAATAACCCCAAGAATAAAAGAATCATACAAAAGATTAATGAAGCTAAATGTTAGTTCTTTAAAAGGGTAAATAAAATTGACAAATTCTAGGTCAGACTCAATAAAAAACAAACAAACAACAACAACAACAAACTCAAATAAATATGACTGTAAATGAAGGAGTAGATACCACAACAGACACCACAAAAATCCAAATTAGGCAGGGTTAGGTAGCTTAATGGTTATACAAAGAAATTCTCATGTCTGAAGGTCCCATATCCTAGGTTCAATCCTGCATAATACCATGAACCACAGATGAGTAGTGTCCTGGTTACAAAAAAAAGGAAGAAGAAGAAGAAGAAGAAGAAGAAGAAGAAGAAGAAGAAGAAGAAGAAGAAGAAGAAGAAGAAGAAGAAGAAGAAGAAGAAGAAGAAGAAGAAGAAGAAGAAGAAGAAGAAAGAAGGAAAGAAATCAAAAGTATCATACGAGGCTTCTATGAACAGTGATATGCCACAGAACTAGAGACCTGGTAGAAATGGACAAGTTCCTAGAAACATGTCAACTTCCAAAATAGAACCAAGAGGAAATAGAAAACATGAACAGGCCAATCACAGCCAAAGAAATTGAAACAGCCATCAAGAACCTTCCCCTCCAAAATAGTTCAGGACCAGATGGTTTTACAAATATATCCTACAAAACATTCAAGGAAGTGTTAATACCTATACTTTTTAAGCTCTTCCAAAATATTAAAGACACAGAAAAACAGCTTTCTACCTTCTATGAAGCCAAGATAACCCTGGTATCAAAAGCAGAGATACAACAAAAAAAGAAAACTACAGAGCAGAATCTTTGATGAACATAGATGCTAAGTTATTGAGCAAGATTCTGGTTAACATGACAGAGCAGTGTATTAAAAAGATTATACATCATGACCAAGTGGAATTTATCCCGGGGATGCAAGACTGTTTCAATATATGTAAATCAATAAATGTGATTCACCACATCAATAAAAGAAAAACCAAAAACCACATGACTATCTCAGTAGATGCAGAGAAAGCCTTTGACAAAATTCAACATCCTTACATGGTTAAAACACTACAAAAAATGAGAGCAAATGTAAAATTCCTTAATTTAGTGGATTTCATATACAGCAAACCTATAGCCAGCATCATGCATAATGACAAGAAACTGAAAGCACTCCCACTTAGATCAGATATCAGACAGGGCTTACCACTACCACTTTTACTATCCAACGCAATGTTGTAAGTTCTTGCCATAGCAACTAGTCAAAAGAAGAGAATTAAAGCAATAAAAATTGAAAGAGAAGTCAAACTTTTACATTTTACACACACACACACACACACACACACACACACACACACACACACACACACATATTAGTATCAGAGAAAGACATAAAAATCTAGCAGGAAACTCCTGAAAAATATTCCTGCAAGATAATAAGTTGCCAAGCTACAGAATTATATACAAAATTTAGTGACATTCATTTATGCAAATACTGTGAAAAGAAGAAAAAAAAATCCAGAAATCAGTCCCATTCAGTATAGCAGGAAAAAAATACATAAGAATAAGCTTAAACTTAAAAATAAGAATAAACTTAAACTTAAAAAGAATAAACAAAAAAAGTGAAAGACTATATACTGAAAATCATGTCACTTTTAAAGAAAATAGTAAAGGATAGAAAGAAGTGGAAAGATACCCTATGTTCATGGAATGTGAGAATTAACATAATCAAAATGACTCTTCTACCCAGAGTCATATACAATTTAATGTAATTCCTACCAAGGTGCCACCAACTGTTTTTTTTAAGAGAATAGAATAAGAGCTAGAAATGTTTATCTGGAACTAGAAAAGCCCTAGAATTGGCAAAATAATCTTGAGGGGAAAAGGCATTAAATTTGATGGAGGCATCAATTTTCAGATCTCAAACTATATTACAATGTTACTGTAATTTAAAACTTCCTGGTACTGAAACAAAAATAGGTACACTGAGCAGTAGAATAGAATTGAGAGCCCAGAGATAGGCCCCACACCTATGGACATCTAATTTTTGATCAGGCTGCCCAAACAATTAAATAGAGTAAGGAGAAACTCTTCAACAAATGGTGCTAGTAAAATTGGGTTGAAATGTGCAGAAGAATGAAACTGAACCAGTACATTTCACCACACACAAATGTGAACTCCAAATGGATCAAAAACCTGGATGTTAGACCAGAAGTTATCAAATACTGTGGTACAGGAGGTGGTGCAGTAGATTAAAGCATTGGACTCTCAAGCATGAGGTCCTGAGTTCAATCCTAGGTAGCACATGTGTAAGAGTGATGTCTGGCTCTCTCTCTCTCTCTCTCTCTCTCTCTGTCTCTCTCTCTCTCCGGTCTTTCTCATTAATAAACAAATAAAAAAATTAAAAAAGAAAGTATACTTAAAGGAAAATATTGCCAGAAGTCTTTTCCATCTAAGTTTTATACATATCGTCAGTGACACAAGTGCAACCTCAAGGAAGAGAAAAATAAAACCAAAAATGATGGCACTACATAAAATTCAAAAGCTTCTACACAGCAAAAGAGACTACAACCCAAACTAAGGAGACTACAGGACTGTCAAAGATCTTTACATGCCACAAATTAGACAAAAAACTAAGAACAAAAATATGTGAAGAACTCCTAAAACTTACCAACAGCAATAATAACAAACAAAAAAGATACCATCCAAAAGTAGAGAAAGGATATAAGCAGAATATTCACCAAAGAAGAGATCTAAAAGACCAACAGCCATGAAAAAAATGTTCCAAGTCATTGATTGTTAGAGAAGGGGTAAAGAGCACTTTGCAGAAACTGAGAAAATTTAAACATGTATCTACTGTAAGCCACTAATTCCTCTACTAAATAAATGTGATCTCTTTTTCGACAAAAAAAAAAAAAAAATCACTAATCCCAAGGAGACTCTAAAAATTAGGACATTGTATGAACAGGAACACATCAGTAGAGCACATAACTTTTTTAGTCATTTTATGAGAGTAAACTTTTACATATTTCAGAATACATGGTTCAGGATAAGATTTGCTGATACTTGAGTTTAATATGTTTAAACACAGGTAGTTTTCTACACAATTATAGTTATAGTGTTGTGCTGCTTTAAAGAAAAGAAATAAATATTAACTGATAATTTATTTTTTACTTTAAAAAGTTCTTACATTTTAAAAAATGGAGGTAAATGAGAGAATGTATATGGAAATTAATATTTTTTCTTATTAATAATATCCTTAAGTGTAGAACTTGTTTATAACCAGTAACTCAGAAGCAAGTTGCTAGCTATGTGTACAAAGTAAAAATAAGTAATCATTCTAAAGTTTAAAACAAAAATTATTTTACTTCGTAATTCTACAAATCTATACTATACTATACCTCTCAGGGTAACACTATTATGCTACCCATTTTGAGAGTGGAATTAAATTGAGTACAAAATACAATCATATTCATATTTCAGCCCTCACTCATTATATTTCTATATGTAATGCCTGAGTCTTAACAGTGATAAAAGAATAAAGGCTATGTGCTGCAGAATCAGAGCAGTCTGGAGATTAACTTCTGGCACTACTCTTGTATCAGGTGCACTTTGTAGACCTGGTCCTGACTACATCAAATAGGTTACATGGGAGGGGAACTTCTGTTTAGATTAGAATTCATCTTAATGATGGGTATCTTTAAAATCAGGAGCAGATCATGTTTCCTGGGGCTTGAAATTTTTAATATACCCTTCCAGAAAAATATTTTAAATTATGCACATAAAAGTAGGTGGGAAGGTAAATACATAGATTAAAAAAACAACAATTAACATATTGTAAGAATGCATAGGACTAATATTTGAACATATTTTTAAGAAATATTCAAGCTGAATAACACAGATATCACAAATCTTAACATATGCAAAATATAACCATCCTTTTAATCATTATCATTTGGTATTTATCCTGATACCAAAAAACAACAACAAAAAGTCCTTTAATCACATAAAAAGATAATTCCAATTCTGCATTCTGAAATAATCTCATTGCATGGCACTTCTCATGACATTAAAAATAATCACAGTGTTCTTGTGATATTACTATTACACAATGTTCTTACATATTATAATAAACTAGAATTCTAAGAAAAAACTAAAACACCAAAACCATCCCAGCTTTATGTTTATTGTTAAATACAAAGTTTTAAATAATATAGGTATAATAAATATAAATATTAGAAACAATTATGGATGGCACATGGAATGTCCACTGAGCCTGAATTTAACTTGTGATAGACAAATAATATGCAGTCTGCATATCAAATAGCATTTGCTATGTGCTTCACTTACTTGTATTTAATTCTTGTTCAGGATAGCTATAATGATAGGATTTTTTTGTACACTGGTTTTCTCTTCAATCTTTGTCTTTCTGACTTTCTTCCATTTAATTATTGGTTATTATTTTGTGGTAGAAATCTCCTGATAAGTTTACCAAATCCTAGAATTCTCCCTGGGAGTAATTTACTATGAATGGCTTATATCTACATCAAATTCAAGCTACAAAATAGTAGACTGTGTACCTTATCAATACACAAAACACCTGATGATAAATCAAAAAGACTTCAAACTCGAGTTTCTAGTTAAGAATGAAGTTAGAATTACTGTTTAGCCCAAAGCCACTTCTGTGTGTGTGTGTGTGTGTGTGTGATTTTTTATTTCTTCTAAACATCATGCAGGGAAAATGGAACACTGGGGTCCACTCATAGGTTACAGCTTCTTAAAGGTCAAAACACATATTTTTAGTGGAAAAGATTAGGTAGGGAGAATAAAAGAGAGAGATTCTTGATGGAAAAAGAGAAGTTTCATTTGAATGCATAAGGGGAGCGTTGCTATGGAAACACTACTCCAAGTGTGAAAAGAATATCCGTTCCTGCCTGTTATTGGGAAGTCCATCATGTGTTGGCAGCTACAAAAAGCTGCTTTGATTAGTGCAAAAATTTAATCCTCCAAAGGAATTGGGTATGGCTGATTCAAATAGTGATAATGTCTCCCCATCCCCCGGGCTATACGTCCTTATCTAAAATTCTGGTCCTGGTGACAGGATTATCTATTCTCTTTTCTAATTAGTGTCATTTTTTAAATGCCTCCTGTATCTTGTGCAGAAGCAAGAAGATGCTTTAGGGTACAAACTTATACATATAGCTTATATATTATATATGCAGATATAATACTTAGCAAATTATTTTGACTTTAATCATTTTGACTTTAGTAGTAGTTACAGAAAACAATATATATATATATATATATATATATATATATATAGCTCAGCCTTATAAATGCAGCGAATCTGTCAAACAGCAGACAATAGCCAGAGGTTTAGTTTTAATTTCTACACTAGTTCAAAAATTACAAAGTGATTTATGCTTTGGGGGATACACTATAACTGGCCCAGTCAACTTCTGGTAATAGAAATATTGTGCAGTAAACGCTCCTTCTGAGACCAAACTTAATTCACCATTTGGTATTTATGTAAGCATAGGTTAGAATTAGGGTCTGTCTCATGATTTTAATTTTAGTACTATCATTTTCCAGCAATGTATAACATCAGTTGTCTCACTTTGTGAGTGACATTCTGTAGGGTTGTTGAAAAGATTAAAAGTTTTCATACAGGAACTGGCAAACTTTTCTATTAAAGGATCAACTACTAAACATAATGCTCAGTCAACCCTACAGTCTTGGCAGCAACTAGTCCACTCTACCAGTATAATTTGGAGCACAAGGAAGAAACTATTCTGTATTCCTTTGAATTTTGTCAGAGGCTGAATAAACAAGCACAAGACCAACTCTTAAGACAAAAATTAAAGAACTATTTATTATTAATATACTCTACATATGGAAGAGAGCCAGATATTTTGAGTAAAAAAATCTCCATCTGACTTAAGACATTTTCTTTTTTAACATTTTATTTATTTATTTTGGATATATAGAGAGAGCGGTTGAGAGGGAGGTGTGTGTGTGTGTGTGTGTGTGTGTGTGTGTGTGTGTGTATGTGAGAGAGAGAGAGAGAGACCTGCACAAAATAATGAGGTCAACATCCAAATACTAGTTAAGGAAATAGTCACAGGAGTGAGTAAACAGTTTGAAAGATTTGTCATCAGAAATGCAGAAAAAAACAAGTGAGACTCGGAAAGAATGCACTAACTATATCAATGTGATTAGAGAGCTGAAAGTTGAAATAGCTGAGCTAAGAACACAACTAGCTGAACAAGCTAATACTGTATCACAACAGGGTATCAAAATAGCTGAGCTATAGAAAGCAGTAGAGGGGAGAGAGAACAGAATAAATGAGGCAGAAAAAAGAATTATTGAGATTGAGGATAAATTAAAGAAAACTAAGAAAGAAGTAAGAGATCTCAAAAAGAGATTAAGAGATACTGAAAACAACAACAGAGACATATGGAATGACTTCAAAAGGAATAATATATGCATTATAGGCTACCAGAGGAAGAAAGAGAGGGAGGGGAAGAAAGCATTCTACAGGACATAATAGATGAGAACTTCTCTAGTCTAGACAACATAAAAGACATAAAGATTCAAGAAGACCAGAAAGTTCCAAACAGAATTAACCCAGACTTGAAAACACCAAGACACATTATACATAGAATGGAAAAGAATATGGATAAAGAAAGGATCCTGAAGGTTGCAAGAGAAAGACAAAGAGTCACTTACGGAGGAAGACCCATAAGATTATCAGCAGATTTCTCCACACAAATACTACAAGCCAGAAGAGAATGGAAATATATCTATCAAGTGCTCAATGAGAAAGGTTTTCAACCAAGACTACTGTATCCTATTAGACTGTCATTCAGACTAGATGGAGGCATAAAAACCTTCTCAGGCAAGCAAAAGTTGAAGGAATCAACTATCACCAAGTCTGCCCTGCAAAAAGTTCAGAAAGGTCTCCTATAAAAAAACTAAGATCACCATAAACATCAGAACACTCTAAAAATCTACAATAATGGCATTAAATATATCCTCAATCTATAATATCAATACATGTCAATGGCCTGAATTCACCTATTAAAAGGCACAGAGTAGGAAGTTGGATCAGAAAACACAACCCAACCACATGTTCAGAACAAGAGAATAAAACAGGGAACTTCTTAATTTTTCCTAGTTTTTTTCTTATTTTCTAAAACATTTGTCCTGGATCTTAATACTGATTAAATAGGCATGAAAAATCTATGCAAATGGAATAGTAATAATTTGCCAAGCCTTCTAATGTATATTGCTAAAAACTGGTGATATATTTCATTTTCAGAAGAGCTTCTGAACCTGTTTAAACTGCTGCATTAAAGAAAGGTAAATCTATCTAGTTTTGACTTGAGGTATCTAGGCTTCAACTAATTTAGAAGGTAGTCATATCACCAAGCATAAGACTTAACAGTGTTTTCCTAGGACCACGACCAGTGGTCAGAGTCTCAGCTTGAGAAATATGTATTTACTGTGTGTATTGAAGGTTGATTTCATGCATAAAAATTAGCAAATCATTTGGTCCTTTCCCAAACAAGCAGCTCAGAATCATTACAAATATATGATTCTAGAGAATTGTAAGTATTTTCAACTACTGGGGTCCAGGATTAAGTCACTCAAGACAAGTTTGGTCAAAGGATAACAAAAAAGGAGAGTTAAAGAGAAAAAGTAGCTTTATAAAGAAAGTCAATAAAAACCCAACACTGTCATTAACAATATAGTAAAAATTGTCTCTTTAACCAAAAGGTTGTTATGGCTGAGCAGGTGCCTCAGTGGGTAACAGCGCATTAATTGCAAACGTGACACTCTAGCCTTAAACTCTGATGCTGCATATGAGATAGTGGTGCTCTGCTCTCTTTTTCTCATTAAAGATAAATACATAGACTGATGAGATAGCTCACCTAAGAGGGTTCCTGCTTTGCCATGCACATAACCCAAGTTCAGGTCTAGGACAATTGGAATGAGGAATTTTTGAAGATTTTTCAAAAAAAAAAATCAATCTGGTTCAAGCCCCTGGCTCCCCACCTGCAGGAAGGTTGCTTCACAAGTGGTGAAGAATGTTAGCAGGTGTCTTTCTCCCTCTCTATATCCCCCACTCCCAATTTCTCTCTATCCTATCCAATAAAATAGGAAAAATGACACCAAGAGTAGTGGATTCGTATTGCCAACACTGAGCCCTTGGAGGAGAAAGAAAGAAAGAAAGAAAGAAAGAGAGAGAGAGAGAGTGAGAGAGAGAGAGAGAGAGAGAGAGAGAGAGAGAGAGAGAGAAATAAAGAAAGAAATAAAGAAAGAAAGAAAGAAAGAAAGAAAGAAAGAAAGAAAGAAAGAAAGGAAGGAAGGAAAAAAGGACATCGAAAGAATGGCAGTATGGGCTTCAAAACAACTTAAATTGAGAAACATGACTGTAGAACACAGTTATAGAACAAGCTTCAGAAAAAGAGGAAATGGGGCTTTAGTCTTATGCTGACTTAGTTTGATACAATAGTATATACATGTTGAGGAGTTTTCTGAGAAAATCATAAGTATAAATTAGCAAAAGGAGAGAGAATACGTTGAGAAACATACAATAGCCATACAGTTACATGTACTAAATGGTGAAACCTCTTCTGGGGAAATGTTTTCATTATAGTAAGGAAGAGAAAGGAGACATTAAATGTCTGAGGGTTTATATTGTGCAGCCTGTGTTAACTAGAGAGGTTCGATTATTTGGCTGCAGTATCAATACACATTGAGCAATCAATATGCAAGTAAGGAATGTGACTAGTGTTAAGTGCTTTGAATTATTTATCCAAAAAAAAATTTAATCCCAGAAGGCAACCCATTAAAATGTTTAAAAACTTAACTTTGAATCAACTAGAAATAATATTAGACTCATCATTCACCCTAAGGAAATACAGAAGGAAGGATGTATCTCATCCTACACAGAAAAAGCAAAATTATGTTGATGATCAACAGCTGTAAGTACAAAATTCAGTGTTTCTATTGAACAAAATTTCTAAATCTGTGGTGATACCTAAATCTAGGATTATGCTAACTTGGTCCCATCTTTTCCAGTGAACTGTCTAGCTCAGTTGTGGTATATTTCTCAACCTCATGAAGGTGTGTCAGCTTCAATTCTGGTGTTTTTGAAAAGGGGTCTTGATAGTTAGTGGTGGTTATGGGAGTTTTGTCTTTGCTCAGGATATATATTATGATGCCTGCGACTATATATTGGTGATTTCTGTATTTCTGTCATGCATTCAAGAGGCATTCATGTTATTATTAAACTTATTTCATCTCTTTTCTCCATTTTTATCAACTGATCTGATGTTTAATATTGTTAGCCAAGAAGAACCCATAGAGGGGAAATGATTTTCTTTTTATTGGTGCAGTATTGTCTATAATAAGTAAAACAAGAAAAATAAGTGTGTTGTTGGATTGTGTCTTTGGGGAAGGCAGGTGTGGGGAAGGTATGGGGTCCAATTTTTCTGGTGAAAATTAAATTACTTAGGGTTTAATTGAGTCTATGCATTAAGCAAAATTTATACTTAAGATCTACATTAGGAAATAAAGAGTTCAGCATATAAACATCCATGCAATTGATTTTCAAATTCCATAGTACAGGATGGCAATAATAATATTCATAAATGCATATATATGGTATATCTATGTATATTTCTCACCTCCAAGTAATTTGTGCTTTCTTTTTTAAAATGTTTTATTTATAAAATGAAGATAATGACAAGATCATAAAATAAGAGGGGTACAACTCCACACAATTCCCACCACCAGAACTCCCTATTCCATCTACTCTCCCTGCCTTGAAGGCTCTCCTATTCTTTATCCCTCTGAGAATATGGATCCAAGATCAATATGGGGTGCAGAAGGTAGAAGGTCTGGCTTCTGTAATTGCTTCCCCACTAAATATGATCCATACTCCCAGCCTGTCTCTCTCTTTCCATAGTAGGGCAGAGCTCTGGGGAAGCAGAACTCCAGGACACATTGGTGAGGTTGTCTGCCCAGGGAAGTCAAGTTGGCATCATGGTATCATCTGGAACATGGTGGCTGAAAAAGAGTTAAGATATGCAACAGGGCAAATTGTTGACGAATCATGAACCTAAAGGCAAGAAAATTGCAGATGAAGATTTGGAGGTCTCGTTTTGGAAAATGCTAGTAGGTCTATTTTAGGTATATTCCAAAGGGCCCAAGACTATTAGTTTTTGCCTGTGCCTTACATCTAATATACAGGTGCAACCAAGTTATTGTCTGGGAAGATGGTGTGGGAAAAAGGACTAGAAAGTTGGATCAGGGAATAGAGTAGCTCCCAAATATGGGGAAATTGTATAAATATTATTAACTGTAAACCCCATCAATTTGATCTGGGGCTCATAGTCAGTACAGAAGCCTATGTAGCTGTCAGGGTCTCTGGTGGGGTGATCTCCAGGGGAAAGGTAACGGACCGGTTCTTTCTCGCTTGGGACAGGGGATGACATGAAGTAAAAGACACAGGGGAGACCTGCAGTGTGCTCAGACCTCAGATCTCAAGTCTCAGGTCTCAGGTCTCATTTATTAACAGGTGGACATGAGTTAAATAGAAAACCAAACAAAGGGAATTATTGAAATATGTCAGAAATTACAGGTTTCTTAAAGGTCAGCTTGTCCTTATGGTAGGGGGCTGGTATGACAGGAATTGATCAGATACAAGACAGTTATTCTCCATGATGCAAGCAACTTAATTATCCAAAGGTATTTGAGAGAAGCATAGGGGTTAAACTAGTAGGGTGAGACAGAGAGAAGATGGATATCAAAAGGCCATATAGTTTGGAATTTCTCTTGTCTGGGGTCTGAGGTATATGATGGAGTGTGAGATAAGGTGTGTTCTCCTCTGTGATGTGAAGGTAAGGTGACTTTGAGTAAGTGAATCTTAAAGTAGGTGGCCATGTGGCCTGCAGTTAATGGGGAGAATTATTGGGGTTTCTGTGGGCCTGAGAGTCAAGAAGGAAAGAACTAAGTCTGAGCTTCTCCCCTTATGTTCACCTCGGTTGAGAGAGACTAACCAAGAGGGTATCTTCTCAGACCTCCATGCAAGGATGGGGGGAGTTCTCCCTAAGCTCTATCAAGCTTACACATAGTCCCAACATGTAGCTTCTGCATCTCTGTAGGTCTGAGCTGCCATTCTGTGGTCAAAGCTAGGAACATTCCAGGCTGCACTAATTTCAGGACCCATCTTCCTTGGGTAGTAGGGAGAATATGTTGTTCAACCTCCCTTCGGAGGGCTTCAAAGGGGTCCATTATGTTGTTCCTGGTGGAGATGAACAGTGACAGTGGAGAGAGGGATCTATCTGTTAGAAGTCTAGGCCCATCAATCCTATACATCTCCCAGTGCTGAAACCTCTAGGTTCGGGCTCATTTTCCTGCATGCTTTTCTCAAGTCATACCAACTGATACTGCATCTGCTGATCCCAGCATAATGAATCCAACCAGTACCACCTCAGCATGCTTCACTTTGGACAGTGTCCAGAGACATCAGGAATGGAATGTCAACTTTTCAGTTTCAGTACTCTGGTGAGACCATTCCTAGCTTATAGGACTCCTTAACTCCATTTCAGGTCGTGCACTTCCTAACAAAGCCACAACACCTAGATATGAACCAGGGTCCAAGAGACAGAGCGAATGTGCACATGGTGGGTCTCCAGGACACACTGGTTGGGTCGTCTGCACAGGGAATTTAGGTTGGCATTATGGTATCACTGGAACTTGGTGGCTGAAAAAGAGTTAGGATATAACGAAGAACAAATTGTTGACTAATCATAAACCTAAAGACAAGAATATTGCAGATGAAGATTTGGAGGTCTCAACTTTGGAAAAAGCTAGTAGGTCTATTTTCAGTATATTACAAGGGGCCCATAGCCTTTATTAGTTTTTGCCTGAGTCTGATAGCTGACATTCAGGTAGACCCACGGTATTGTCTGGAGAGATAGTGTCATAGTTGGGAAAAGTGTGCTTTCTTTTTTACATAAATAAAATTAAAGGGAAATTATTTTAGTTCATTTCTTTCTGATAATGCAGTTTTTAGGGTTATCTACATTTTAACCACTTCTACTTTTAATTTTCATTTATTATTTCATTTCTCAATTTTTTTCCATGCCCTAATATCTCTATCATCTGCTTTATCTGAATATGATGATCTCACCCTTTCTTGTATCCCTATTCATTTGACTGATATTTTTAGTTTAATCAGTTGTTATTTAATGATAAATATGTTTTCTTTTAGTTTGCGAACATTATTCAGTTAGATTTTCTGTGTTAACCAATTTTGAAATCTTAATATATTTGGGTCTGTTTGTTTTTTATTTATTTATTTTTATCTAAGCTGATGTATTCAGGCTTCCTTCTGTTATCTTCTATTATGTTTACTGTTCTTCTGCCAGCATGTTTTAATTTGTGGACTGTTCTATTCTATTAAATCTATAAACTCTTGTGATAATGGGCATGGTAAAACTCAAGAATGCAAGCTGTTAGATTCTTAGTTTTAATTTCTATCCACTCTTCCCTTTATCAGGTATTTTAACTTTGTTTTCTCTGCCTTACTCTTTTAATTTAAATATTTAATACATATTGTTTTTGGATAGAGACAAGAGAAATTGACATTAAAGAGGGAGACAGTGAAGGAAAAAGAGAGATAGCTACAGCACGGACTCACCACTTGTGCAGCTTCCCTCACGAAAATCCTTGTATGTTGCTACGTGAGCTCCACTGTGTGCGCCACTACCTGGCCCCACTCTGCCTCACTCTTTATTTCCTCTGTAGTTTTTTCTTTATTATTATAAAGTCTACCTAAAAAAAAGGAGCACCTTACTTTGTGCTGACGCTTTTATTTAATTTGCTGTATCCTCAGTCCCTCTGACCATGTCCACATATATATGCTTCAATAGTGTTCTCTTACAGTCTATGTTTATTTTTTCACTAATTCATAAATAATAGTTTTTTTCTCTGTTTTCCTCGAGAAAATATCATTACTTGTGCATGGAGTGGGTATATTTTGTAGCAAGTAGATATTATTAAGTATCTAATAAGAATGTATTAACAATTAATTATTATTCTTTGACTAAATAACATAATAGTTTATTTTGCCAAATATGATTAAAGGTAACCTTCAAAAGTATTTTCAAACTATGTTTTCTTGAAAATTAACAAGGTTTTACTTAAATTCTTTCGAAATAATAGGCAACTTGTATTTTTTCTCAATTCTGTCTTCTGAACTTTCATCTTGTAAACTTTATATTTACATTTTTTCTGAGATGTAAATATATTTCAAAATTAATTGCCTCAAATTTCAGAACTTGAGTTTATATATGACCTCACTTCTCTTTTCTTGGCTTTCCAGCTTATACTTTTACTTATTTTCACACATAGATTATAGCAGTGTGAACTTCATCATACATGATGATTCTCATAATGGCCTCTGCACATTAAATACACTCTAGCAAGATAGAAAATTCATTGCTCAAGCTTTAATTTTTCCCTTCACAGTTATGGGGCAGCTGTTTCTTCATCTTCTTTTTAAATATTTATATTATATATATTTATTTAATAGAGACAGCCAAAAGTTAAGAAGGAAGGGGGAGATAGAGAGGAAAAGAGCCAAAAATACACCTGCAGCACTGCTTCACCACTCACAAAGCTTCCCCCTGCAGGTGGTGACCTGGGGCACAAACTGGGGTCCTTTTGACTGTAACATGTGTTCTCAGTCAGGTTCGCCACCACCCAGCCCCCTAAATCATCTTTTCCACCAGGTATTGCAGAGGTATTTTTTGCTATATTGATATTTTTCTCAAAAATAGCATTATTTTTGTAATTAAAACATATGAAGGAAATGTATATTGTATCATATTTATTAGATTTATTGTGTTATTTTATACATAATATATACAATTGTACATATTAGGAAGCAAATTCTTCCTGACTTTTAATGACCTTCACCTCTTCTGAGGATCTTATCATAGGAACCATTATTTTATTGTTCTTTTAATTCATACTTATCTTGAGCAGAATCCTTGTGACTTAATATTGTCTTTTTCTTTTCAGTTTGCCCACTTTATCTTTGTTTTCTTAACTTATACTGTAAGTTATTCTTATTACTTCAGTTTATACCCTTCTAATCAACCTTTAGTTGCAAGGTTACAGATAGCAATAAGAATGCTGAGTGATATTTTCTCTTGTTTATTTTTTCCTTTGATGTGAAAATGTACAGTTAGGTAAAAAGTAGGGGGTTTCAGTAGTGTTAAAGAATGAATGCATAGATATTATGGAGAAACTAACAGTTCTGTGATAGATTCCAAATATAAGAAGAAAAACAAATTTATTATCACTCAAACCAGAATTGAGGAAAAAAAGAAAATAAACCAGGGGCTAGGTGATGTCACAACTGGGTAAGCACACACATTACAGCCCCTGGATCAAGTGTTTGGTCCCCACTTACAAGGAGAAAGCTTCATGAGTGGCAAAGTAGGGTTGCAGGTGTCTCTCTGTCTTTTTACCTCTTTATCTCTCCTTCCCTTCTCAATTTCTCTATCCAAGAATAAATAAACAAAAAGAAAGAATTAACAAAGAGCAGAAAGGAAGAAAAGAAAGAAAATGTTCCGTCAACTAAACAACAGTTTTATAAAGCAAGTTGAGAAGGTAAAAGTAAGCCCGCATATGAATAGGTTTGTCAGTTTGAGTATTTTAGAAAGCTTATGCTTAGATAACACTGAACACACGAGCAACTTAACTATGTTGATGCCTGTAATCATTAAGGTTTTCACTTAAGACTAACTCATGTGAAGGAAGAAAGGTGAAAGAAGTTTTGACTCGTAAGACTTAAAAAAAATGGAAGTGAGCATATATTGAAAACATAATATACCTCGGCATTTGTATTGTCCTACATGTCAACATTTGACATTATTTACGGGGCATGCTTACAAATAACTTGTTATGAAACCCTGATAAAATCATATTCCCCTCAGGATTCTTCTTTTATCCACTACTGCATCTGCAGATTTGGAGAATATTCTATTTTTGAGGGCTGAGAAATTTTTGAGTCTACTTTCTGTGCCGAAAAAAGTGAATAGTCAAGGGTTATTTTATGTGCTGAACTTTTTTAGACAGGATTTCTTTTAATACTTTTTAAAAGAACATTACTAGGAGTCAAATATTTTAGTTTTGGTCTTGTTCCACGAGGCAGTTGTTGTGTAGTTATTTTCATCTTAACTGCAGCTATTTTGTGTCTTCTGTCATTTTTTTTCCTAGGAATTTTTATACAAAAATTTTTAGAGAGGATTTTAATCTACTTTGTAGTGTTAACAATGACTGAATTAGTCACAACTTACTTGACTCCTGCAGAACGAATAGTATCTAATTGGTGCTTGTTGCCTAAAATTTGTGTTTGCAGGGCCTGGGTGATAGCACACCCAGTTAAGTGCTCATAGTGCAAACACATAGTACACATAGTGCAACGACCAGAGCCAGGATCTAGGTTTGAGCCCCCACTCCTGACTCCCCACCTGAAGACCTAGGTCCCAAATAAGGGATGCTTCACAAGCAGGGAAGCAGATGTACAGGTATCTTTCTCTCTCTCTTTTTCTCTGTCTCCCCCTCTCCACTCAATTTCTTTCTGTCCTGTCCAGTAATATGGGAAAACACGACCATCAAGACCAGTAGATTCACAGTGCCGGCATGAGCCACTGCAGACCAAAAAAAAAAAAAAAAAAAAAAAAATGCTGTTTGCTGTTACAAATGGAGCATAACAGAACTGTCTGACTTTTGTGAATAATGCAAGTCTCAAAATTTTTCAACTTTTATGTATAAAATGGAAATATTGATAAGACTACAGGATAAGAGGGGTATATTTCCACATGATGCCTGCCCCCCAGAGCTCCAATCCCCTCCTTCGATAGTTTCCCTATTCTTTATCCTACTGGGAGTATGGACCCAGGATCATTGTTGGGTACAGAAGGTGGAAGGGCTGGCTTCTGTAATTGCTTCTCCACTGAACATGGACAGAAAGAAAATAACCATTTTAAGGAAACTGGAGCAGCTAAAATCAGAAGATACTCTTTATTCTAAAATAAAAACATTTCTAAAATATGGAAACTAGTCCTGATGGTTAGGACAGATTAGGATGATAAGGCATGACCAAGCACTTATGTGACATGAAAGTCATAGAAATGGGAATAATATGAATATTAATAATATAATATATGTGATAAAAATGCACACATTACAAATATATAGCTATAGAGATGTATATCTAGGGGGCTGAGCAGTAGCACACTGGGTTAAGGGCACATAGTGCGAAGCACAAAGACTGGCTCAAGGATCTTGGTTCAAGCTCCCCTGCTCTCCACCTGCAGGGGGGTTGCTTTGCAAGCAGTGAAGCAGGTCTGCAGGTGTCTGTCTTTCTCTCTCTCTGCTTTCCCTTCCTCTTTTAATTTCTCTCTGTCCTATCCAACAACAATGGAAAAATAAAATAATTACCAGGTGCCATGGCTTCGTCATGCAGGCACTCAGCCCCAGCCATAACCCTGAAGGCAACCCCCCCCATATATATATCTTTAGATGAAGTTCAAATGTAACAATCTAAATAATAAAATATCTGTTAAGTACTACCTTGCTACTATATATCCTTAAATAATTATAACAAATTTTAGGTGATAATATATTTTAAAAAAATTATTCTTCCTATGTATTTTTTGTTTTCATTTTTATTTCTGATTTAATACTGACACACAAAACTGTAAGGTAATAGGGGTATAATTCCACTACCAGAGTTTTGTATCCCCATCTCCTCCACTAGAAACTGCAGTAATCTCACAAGTTCACCAATATGGGCTAATTCTATCTCTATATCTCTATCTACACACACACACACACACACACACACACACACACACACACACTATCCTGCCTTCACTTCCTTCTAAGGTACCCCTTCACCTCCTGGTGTCTTTCCATTTTCCACTTCTCTCTCAGATAAGTGAAACCATTCCTACCTTCCTCTAGTGTTTTCCAGTTTTTCTTCTCTTTCATTGACGGTACAAAAACAAGACTTCTGATGTCAAGTGTTTCAGATCCTGGTGGAATGAGGGTATAGAGCCCTCTGCTTTACTTGCCCTGTGATTTAATCCTCTGGAAGCATTGAGCAAAATTCTTTTTAGGGTGCAGAATTCCTATGTATTTCTAGAAGAGCTTTCTTTTCTTTTTCTTTTTTTTAAATATTTATTTATTTATTCCCTTTTGTTGCCCTTGTTGTTTTATTGAGTTGTTGTTGATCTCGTTGTTGTTGGATAGGACAGAGAGAAATTGAGAGAGGAGGGGAAGACAAAGAAGGGGAGAGAAAGATAGACACCTGCAGTCCTGTGTTTCACTGCTTGTGAAGCGATTCCCCTGCAGGTGGGGAGCCGGGGGCTCGAACCAGGATCCTTACACTGGTCCTTGTGCTTAGTGCCACCTGCGCTTAACCCGCTGTGCTACCGCCCACTCCCTTTTCTTTTTAATAAAATGTCATTAAAGTAAGGCCTGCAACATTTATATTTCATGTTCCAATTGAATCTGAGCATTCAAGTGCCCTCACGCCAAGTTTCCAGGGCTCTTCAATAAATCTGTTCTTAAAAAGAATGATCTAAAACCTGCAACAGATGTATTGATCTAATCAGTTGTAGCAAAATACCCCATTTAGTGTCATAAACATTTCAATATCCAAAAGCATTGATGTTTAGTAGACCAGAAAGCTAACTCACAGGATTTTATAATATAGTAAAAGCAGCATCCAGTAATCATCTTTCAATATCAGCTGTTACTGCAGACAGAAAAATATTTTTCACTAAAGATACATCAGTACACAAATAAAATTAAGTACTGTGCCTTCTATATATGGAACAAATACTCTACAGTGTTATCAAATACCATATTAGAGAACAATTGCACTAAAAGTTAACTCAAAATGTAAAAGTTGTATATTTTATGTAAATCTAGATTTGCTTTTTTTGTTTAAATATTTATTTATTAACTTATTCCCTTTTTGTTGCCCTTATTGCTTTATTGTTATAGTTATTATTGATGTCGTTGTTGTTGCATAGGACAGAGAGAAATGGAGAGAGAAGGGGGAGAGAGAGAGGGGGGGAGAGAAAGATAGACATCTGCAGACCTGCTTCACCACTTGTGAAGCAACTCCCCTGCAGGTGGGGATCCGGGGCTGGAACCAGGATCCTTACACTGGTCCTTGCACTTTGTGCCACATGCACTTAACCCACTGCGCTACCACCCAAATCCCCTCTAGATTTGCTTTTTACAAACTCTGGTAATGAATGTGCTGAGGAGTGGAAATCAAAAAAATCTGGCCTCTGTTCATATCGAACACTACTTATTTAATGCTCAGAAATATCCCTTTCCCTTATAATGAAAGAAATTATGACTTTTCACTTCCAATCTTCTGTTTGAAAGGAAAAACTTTATTTTGTAATATTGTACAATATTGAGTATGTAGATCTTGGACTGGGGAGACAGCATAACGGTTATGCAAAGAACTTTGCCTAAGGCTCCAAGGTCTCATTTTCAATCCCCAACACCACCACAAGCCACAGCTGAATGGTTCACTAGTATCTCTCTTTTCCCTTCTTCCTGTCTCTCTCATTAAGTATATAAAACATTATATATAAAGAGAGAGAGAAAGGAAGAGGGAGAGAGAGAGAGAATGAGAATATGCTGGAATTCCCACAAAGCAGTCCACTCTCTTCTCCCCTCTGGAAATGTGCCTCCTCTCTTCTTCCATCCAGGAATCCTAGCTCCTCCCTTTGGCAAAGGGTCTGGAGAAGTGGATGACTTCCTAAGGCTGTCTTATGGTCAATGTTTCAGGAACCAGTTATTGTACTTGAAACTTAAAAGAAATGTAAAAAGGGCTCTTTTTTTTTTTTTTAACCTCCAGAGTTATTGCTGGGGCTAGACGCCTGCACTTTGAATCCACTGCTCCTGGAGACCATTTTTTTTATTGTTATTGTTGTTGTTGTGTCGCTGAGGACTTATTCTGATGCAGTCTCCGCCCCCAGGTTTTTCTATGCCCCGCTAAATCCTAGAGTGCCCCCTTTCAACCAATCCTGGCCCTACACGTCACCCCTGGTTGTCGCCCAATAAAAAGCCCCCTCACCCCTCCCCTCGCTCTCTCTGGGCTCTCGGCTCTCCCTCTCTGAGGTCTCGCTCCCTGCTCTCCCCCCGTGGTCGGCCATTGCTGGCTGGCTCCACGTGGTCTGAACCAAACCTCCCCCCCATCCTATAATAAAGATCTGTGTACCCCTTTGCTCTGGACGTCCGCTCTCTTCTCCGCGGTGCAGCCCGACACCAGACCACCTCAACAACATCTGGCGCCCATCGTGTTCCGTACCCACACCACGCCCGGCCTGAGGTCTCCGAAACCGCCCAGACACAGGTAAGTGGCATCCGCCCACTTCTGTGGCCCCGCGTTTCCCTCCACTATGGGAAATTTCTCGTTTTATGAGGAGGTGTCCCAGTCATTATCTCTTGACCTGGGACAGATTCCCGCTGTCATAAAAGGTTTAATTTTCGCTACCCCTTGGATTTTTTTAACTGTGGTCGCCACTTTCAAGATATGTAAAACGTGGTATGCCATAAGGATAAGTGACCTTGAGGCTGAGGTACGAGAGTTAAATCACATGTGCTTAAGACTTAGACATCCTAAGCGATCAGCGGCTAAACCCAAGAATTCCGTTCCCACAGACGTGCACACGTGTTCGGACGCTCCTCCTCTGACCCCACCCCCTTCCACCTTTCAGGTTTCAGCTCCGCCTGCGTTCCTGAACCCTGCCCCTTCCGTCCCGGTTTCAGCTTCCGTTTCAGCTCCGCCTGAGGTGCCTGCGTTCCTGAACCCCGCCCCTTCCGTCCCGGTTTCAGCTCTGCCTGCGTTCCTGAACCCTGCCCCTTCTGTCCCGGTTTCAGCTTCCGTTTCAGCTCCGCCTGAGGCGCCTGCGTTCCTGAACCCCGCCCCTTCCATCCCGGTTTCAGCTCCGCCTGCGTTCCTGAACCCTGCCCCTTCCGTCCCAGTTTCAGCTTCGCCCACGGCCCCTGCCTCCGCGGTTTCAACTCTGCCTGCAGCTTCTGCGTTCCTGAACCCCGCCCCTGCCCCTGCTGTCCCAGTTTCAGCTCCGCCTGCAGCTTCCATTTTCCTGACCCCGCCCCCGGCCCCTGCTGCCGCGGTTTCAGCTCCGCCTGAGGCTTCCTCGTCCCTGACCCCGCCCCCTGCTGATACATCACCATTAAGAGATCTAGTGGCTGAGATACGAGAGCTAAAGGATATTTTTTCAGCATTTAAGGATTTTAAACCATGTGCAGTCCACCCCGGGAGCTCCGTCCCCGTAGATATGCGTTTAGTCTCCCCTGCAGCCACTACAGCAGTTTCTACTGAACTTTCCACTTCTGTAGCTCCCTCTCCCACGCCACCGGACCAAATCCACACATTCCCGGTAAACTTGGCCCCTTCTAAACAAAACCCTCAGCCGTGGCAGCCATATTCCTCGAAAGAACTTGGAACGCTCAGGCAAGCAGTCAGGGAGGACGGTATGCACTCTCCATGGACCAAGTCCGTTTTGAGAAGCTTTTACCAGAATTTAAATACACCACAAGACTGGAAAGAACTGGCTCGTGCTGCACTCCCAGACCCTCTCTATCTTCAGTGGCAGGCATGTTTCCGCGATGAGTGCTCTAGGCAATCGCAGGAAAATAGTAACAAACAGATAGAATGGAATTCTGATGCTTTGTTTGGAGCAGGAGCTTATGAATCTGGAGCTCAGCAGGCAGAAGCCAGGTTTCCAACTGGTTATTTTGAACAGGTACGCATCTGTGCAACACAAGCATGGGAAAGGGTGACCACACCTGATGTAGATCCATCAGCTCCCATTAACTCTTTTCACCAAGGCTCTGATGAGTCATTGGCGAGCTTCATCTCAAGGGTGAAGAGAAGCTTAGAGAGAAAGGTTTATAATCCTGACGTCCGCACACTACTCCTGCGCTCTATTGTCTGGGAAGGCATGACACCACAATTCCGTCAGGTATGCCTTAATATTAAACACCTACACCCAGATAATTGGATTCTAGCGACACAGGAGCTTACATCAGGCAATTATGGGACACCCGCTACGACGCAGGTCTATGCAGTTGCCCCACGTAAGCAAAACGGGGCCTGCTTTCAGTGCGGTCGCCAAGGACATTGGCGTAACCAATGTCCTGATAAGTTGCGACCACGCCTCCAGTCAGGGAAACCACGCCTCCAGCCAGAGCAACCCCGCTTTCAGTCAGGGAGCCAGAGACCACGTACTGTTTGTCCAAAATGTCGTAAGGGGTTTCATTGGAAGAGAGATTGTTGGTCCCAATTTCATAAAGATGGTTCGCCCCTGAATGGTACAAATTCGGGGCCTGAGATTTTGTGGACCACTCCTGTTTTAGAACAAGGTCACCCTTCTATGACAGTAAAGATTGGCAATATTCCTTTTAAATTTTTGATTGACACGGGGGCAGCAAAGACGATTTTAAGGCAAGAAGAGGTTCCCCAAGATTGGGAACTCATCCCTGGACCCAGTTTACATGGAATAGGAGGGATGACAAGAGCATTTTGCACACGAGACTCGCTTATGTGGGAAGACCCAGAAGGTTCTACTGGACACTTCCGCCCTTTGGTAGCTAATATTAGCACCAACTTACTGGGCAGGGATCTTCTGGAATGTCTTAATGTTAGGATATCCACAGACGCCTCTGCAGAGCGTAAAACTCATTCCCGCGATACCAGGTCTATTCAGCACCCCCAATACTAAATGCCACTGTTCGTAGCCAAACACCCCGCTTAAGCTGGCTTTCTAATGAGCCTGTCTGGGTGGAACAGTGGCCTTTACCTAGGGATAAGCTAAAAATTTTAAAAGAGCTCGTCCGAGAGCAGTTGTCCTTGGGACACATTCGTCATTCTCGAAGCCCATGGAATACTCCTGTCTTTGTGATTAAAAAGCGCTCGGGAAAATGGCGCCTCCTTCAAGATCTCCGTGCAGTAAATAAAACCATGCAGGTCTGGGGCTCCCCCCAAAGGGGTTTGCCTCTTGCTTCTGCAATTCCCACGGGAATTCCAATCATAGCTATTGATATACAAGATTGTTTTTTCTCTATCCCCTTGCATCCGCGAGATTGTAAACGTTTTGCCTTCTCTGTTCCGTCTATTAATAATGCCAGCCCCGCTGACAGATTTGAATGGGTGGTGCTGCCCCAGGGTATGGCCAATAGTCCTACAATTTGTCAGGAGGCTGTTAAATCTGCCCTTGTCCCATATATTCATAAGGGCCTTAATATTTTTCATTATAGAGATGATATTTTAATATGGGGAAAATCAGATACAGATCTCTATGCCTTACGTGATTTTCTCATTCCTGCATTAAAGAAAAGCGGCCTTAATGTAGCCCCTGAGAAGATACAGCTAATCCCTCCAATATCCTTCCTAGGTTCAGAGATTTCTCTAACGCAAATTCGTCCCTTAAAACCTAATGTTACCTTCCCTTCTAACCTTACTCTTGCTTCTTTACAAAGTTTTCTAGGAAATTTAAATTGGCTTAGGCAGTATCTCTATCTGCCCACAAGCTGCCTCCAACCACTGTTTGACCTGTTGAAAGGAAACAAACAGCCCTCTTCAAAACGTAAGTTAACTCCCGAGGCCTCCTTGGCACTGGAAAGGGTTAACCAGGCCCTCCAGGACATGCACCTTGTTCGATTCTCCCCCTCCTCTCCAGTAAACCTTCTAATCTTCAACTCCACCCCCACAGTAGTAGGGGCACTGTGGCAAGACCATGGGGTTCTCGAATGGCTTCACACGCCAGTAGGAGGAGCTCCAAGACTCCTCACTGAGATAGATGCGTTAGCATTCATGGTTCGCCAAGGGAGAAATAGGTCTGTGCAGGTCTTAGGGAAAGAACCGGATTTAATCATTCTGCCCTTTTCTCTCACAGATACAGAGTGGCTTATACGCCATCATTCCCGCTTTGCCATAAGCTTCGTGGGGTTTCCAGGACAAATAGATAACCATTTTCCTTCTAATAAATTGATAGCTTCTTTACCTCTTCTGCCTCTACTAGCACCTAAACTTTTCTCTCGGGATCCCATTCCCTCTGCTCCTACAATCTTTACTGATGGCGGAAAAAGGGGAGCTGCTGCCCTTATATATTACCCAGACAAACAATCTCCTAAACCTCTCTTTACTGAGCTTCCTGATAATTCCCCTCAGTACAAAGAACTTTATGCTGTTTTTCTTGCACTAAAAGCTGTACCAGAATCCTTCAACCTTTTTTCTGACAGTGTGTATACTGTTAACTTACTTCCATGGCTTGCTCGTTCGTATGTGAAAATTGATGACAACCCACTTTCCCCTCTCTTGATTCAAATCGCCTCTATGCTCTGTTCTCGAACCCAACCACTGTATATTCAACACCTTCGTTCCCACAGCCCTCTTCCTGGTTCCCTGTCCGAAGGGAATGCCGCAGTTGACCGCCTTGCCTCCACAGGAACTTTCCCAGTCTCTGTCTCTGATCCTGCTAATTTTCACTCTCTAACCCATGTTAATCTTAAAGGCCTTCAAGCTCGATTCCCTGATGTTCCTGTACCACAGTTAAAACATATCCTTGCTACATGCTCTTCTTGTGCAAATCTCATAAAGACACCTGCTATCCAGACCCTTGGGGTTAACCCCCGAGGTTTAAAAGCTAATGCTATTTGGCAAATTGATGTCACCCACATACCAAACTTTGGCAAACAAAAATATGTGTTTGTCTCAATTGATACCTTTTCTAAATTTATGTGGGCTACAGCTCAGACAGGAGAAAGTGCTAAAAAGCTTGTAAGCCATATGCTCTCTTGTTTTGCCGTTATGGGGGTCCCATTACTTTTGAAAACAGACAATGCACCTATGTTTTCAAGCAAACAATTTAAAGATTTTTGTTCCCTCTGGAATATTACTCATACCACGGGCATTCCCTACAATCCACAGGGACAAGGCATTGTCGAAAGGGCCCATCAAACACTGAAGGCTCAACTAAATAAAGATAAAGGAGGAACATATCCCCCCAATATCCAGCTAGCAAAAGCCTTAACTACGTTAAATCTCTTTAATATTTACAATAACTCAGCCTTACCCCCTATTATTCTTCACTGGCAAACACCATCTACCCTCCCATCATTTAAGGTGAAATGGAGAGACCCACTCGATAAAGTTTGGAAAGGGCCTGACCCATTATTGACCATGGGAAGGGGTTTCGCATGCATTTTCCCTCAAAATTTCTCTAAACCTGTCTGGGTTCCTGCCCGCCATGTCCGACAATACCCGCAGGATGGCGCTGTTATTCCTGAAGAACAAGAAATACTACAAGAGGACCAGATGCAGGATACATCCCAGGACCCGTAATACGACATGGCAGAACCTGCAAATCTGGCTCACAGAGACCTCTCTCCTACCCTTTCCCTGTATGTCTTATGTTATAACTGGCCAGTTGTTTTTGTGAATGAGTGTGTTAAATGACAAAATTTTTTTTCTTTTTTTTTGCATGACCCATCTGCTTGGAGTACTCTAAAAGGTTATTGGCCTTATATAAAAATGCTGGACGCAGCCAAAGTTTCTGGAGACGTCCAGAAACATTCCAAAAAATTTTTTTTCTTTCTCCCTCTTTTGAATTTTATATATAGTATTGGTATATATGTAAGTGTTTAGTCTTAAACTGTGTGACTAATGACAGATTTAAAATTGTTTTTAAATAATGTGTTTTTATAACAAAAGTTCTTTTTCCTCCAGTTTGTTATAACTAAATGTTTATGGGTATGTCTCAAGTTTGGTAACACTAACTTAACGGTCAGAAGTGTAACCCTACAGCTACACTTTTACCAGACAAGGTAAATATTAATTGTTAAGGTAACTTACTATTTAGGTAAAAGTCTAAATGTTCAACGTGACTATTCATTCCCAAAACTAAACTATATAAATTTTATATACAGGACACCTTTGAAGGGCCCCCAAAGGTGCCCTGTAAACTATCTTGTGGAAATTAATCCACAACGGATCTGGCATCAATCTGGCACTGTAAACGTTAAAATCATTGTCACGAATATGCGTTAACTCTCTAAGCAATTTGAGTCTGTTTAAAATACATATTTTAGCTAAAATTGGTCTCAAGATCCTGCGGTAGAGGCTGCAACAGGAGGTAACATTAGATGACCTTTTAATAAATCATAAAGAGATTCTAAACCAATTATAATCATCGAGGTACCAACTATAACAAACCTATAACTTGTTACCAGTTCAAATTAACCACGAGAAGCAGATTGTTTGTGTTTCTTTCACAGGAATCCCGGAAAAACCATCTGAACCCCTGCACACCCTGACGTCACTCACTAGATGGCACGACTACCGTGGCACACCCCCCGAAACCCTAGATGTCACTCAACGTGATCTGAAGAACCTGATACACGAATTCCAAGGACAGAACTTTCTTCATGCCTGGTTACCGTTCCTGCTTCTGACCTGCTTGTTACGTGTTGGCAGTTCCAGCTAGCTATCTACAAAAGAGCAACATTCCAGCGGCTGACCTCCCTCATGCAGCGTTGCATCCCCTGCCAATTCCTCCCCTAGCCATCTACTTCGGACTGAGACTTGTATCGGACTTTCTGACATACCCTATATACATTTTACACAATTTTGAAGCAGCTTATTTCCCTTCACGCTGCTGGTTTTTCATAGACTAATCCTGAGTAATTCATAGACTTTACAGACTGTTGCCTTGAGGACTATACAATGCCAAATAGCCCCTCTGTTTGGTGGGTCATGCCTCCTGCCGCCCCCTCATTATGTACCCTTGCCCTTTTCCCCACTCAAGCAGGGAATGTTCCTTTACACACCAATCCTTCCCTTCACACCCCACTGACTTTTACTTCTCCCCTTCGTGTCCCTTCCTATTTTGTTATGTCATTTAGGCTTATGTCCAAAAGGTTTCTGCCCCATGATAGTCTTTTATAGACTTTGTACATCTTATGCAATTACTAGATAGAAAGATAGAAAAGATGTAGAGATACTGTGAAGAGATGGTTGAGCAGGCTGCGCTTAAACCTATGAGATGAGTCTCTCCAGGTAAGTCTCTCTCTCTGAAGAGGGGTTGAGCACAGGAAGACATTTAAATCTCACAAGGTTGGCAGCCATTTAAGCCTTCCCTCCTCCACAGAAAGTCCTACATCTTCCCACCTGAGCATGGCATTCCTCTAAAACATTTAAGCATGCTCCATTTTTCTTTACTGTGTCCATTTAGATATAAAGGGATAGGAGGAGATGTCGCTGAGGACTTATTCTGATGCAGTCTCCGCCCCCAGGTTTTTCTATGCCCCGCTAAATCCTAGAGTGCCCCCTTTCAACCAATCCTGGCCCTACACGTCACCCCTGGTTGTCGCCCAATAAAAAGCCCCCTCACCCCTCCCCTCGCTCTCTCTGGGCTCTCGGCTCTCCCTCTCTGAGGTCTCGCTCCCTGCTCTCCCCCCGTGGTCGGCCATTGCTGGCTGGCTCCACGTGGTCTGAACCAAACCTCCCCCCCATCCTATAATAAAGATCTGTGTACCCCTTTGCTCTGGACGTCCGCTCTCTTCTCCGCGGTGCAGCCCGACACCAGACCACCTCAACAACATTGTTGTATAGGACAGAGAGAAATTGAGAGAGGAGGGGAAGATAGAAGGTGTTAGTGAGCAAAATAAAACCACCATCCACTGCAAGGAAGCAAAAGATGTTTATTCACGAATTCGAATCCAGGCAAAGAGGTGACTGACAGCAGTCCACTAGCTCGACGCCAAACAGAGTTCAAACCACACAATTTATAGGATTTCAGAGCACACTCTGGGGGGGGGGTATGCAAAACAAGGATTCTACAACTTATTCAATGGTACTTTATAGAAAACGCGGGATCCAATCATTTCAAACATTGCAATACACTAAGCAACCTATAGAATTTGTCTAATTTCAAGCCTCTATGCAAAATAGGGTTACCACACTTTCAGTTATCGACTAAGACCATCTGGCCTCAGGCGGT
Source organism: Erinaceus europaeus (assembly GCF_950295315.1). Taxonomy (NCBI): domain Eukaryota; kingdom Metazoa; phylum Chordata; class Mammalia; order Eulipotyphla; family Erinaceidae; genus Erinaceus; species Erinaceus europaeus. Next base: position 151,128,768 of record NC_080164.1, read on the forward strand.
TGAGTTTCATCAGCCTTGAGCTGACTTGGGTTTGTGACTAGACTAGCTATTTCCTTTAAGATAAAACTGGCGACTTGCCCCTGCATAGGGGTGGTGACTTTCGCCCTGTTTAGGGGGTACAGGAATTTTCCATCTCACACTATAAACAGAAAAGCAACTATACTCAAAACTTTAAAACTACTGCATCTAACAGAAAGGTGGAGAGGGCGGGGGTAGACAGCATAATGGTTATGCCTGAGGCTCCAAAGTCTCAGGTTCAATCCCCCACACCACCATAAGCCAGAGCTGAGCAGTTCTTCTTCTTCTAGCGTTTGCCCTTCTTCCATAGCCAGTCAACAGCGTCAGGTTGAGCCTGATGTAAAGTTTCGAGACCTCCTTTGAATCTGGAGAGGTGGCAGTCATTGACTATGTGGGTCATAGTCTGTCTGGAGCCGCAGGGGCAGTTCGGGTCGTCTCTGGCTCCCCAGCGATGGAACATAGCGGCGCACCGGCCATGGCCTGTTCAAAAGCGATTGAGGAGGGCCCAATCATGACGTGCTAGGTCAAAGCCGGGTTGACGCTTGCAGGGGTCTGTGATGAGGTGTTTGTTCTTTACCTCAGCTGACTGCCAACTCTGTTTCCAAGAGTCTGGAACAGAGAAGTTCAATGTAGGTGTAGGGGACCAGATTGGATGACGAGACGTCAAGCATTGGACAGGGTGGGCGAAGATATCTACGTATATTGGCAGGTCCGGTCGAGCATAGACATGGGAAATGAACTTAGATGATGCCACATCCTGACGAATATCTGGTGGGGCGATGTTGCTAAGAACTGGCAGCCATGACACCAGGGTGGAACGGATGGTTCCAGAAATTATCCTCATGGAGGAATATAATTTGGAATCGACCAAGTGGACATGGGGGCTACAGAACCATACTGGGGCACAGTATTCTGCAGTGGAATAGCATAATGCCAGAGATGATGATCGTAGTGTGGAAGCGCTCGCGCCCCATGAGGAGCTGGCCAGTCTTGCAATGATGTTATTCCTCGCGCCCACCTTTGCTGCAGTTTTTATGAAATGTTTGTGAAATGACAGAGTGCGATCGAGAGTAACGCCAAGATAGACTGGCTGGGCTTCATGCCGGATTCTCGTATCGTCAAGCTGCACATTAAGCTCATGCGAGGCCGAGGCATGGTGTAGATGGAAAACAGATGATACCGTTTTTGCAGTGCTAGGGATTAGTCGCCATTTTTTACAGTAATAAGATATCAGAGACATATCTTTCGTGAGTGTTTCCTTGAGGATGTCAAACTTGGATGCCTGAGTTGCACAACAGATGTCATCGGTGTAGATGAACATTGGATCGACCTTCCCGTGGTGCATCCAGTGAGTACCCATTCATTGGGGAAACTGACGATCCTTCCTAGCCGACTGAATCCACAGCTGAGCAGTGCTCTGGTGTTTCTCTCTCTGCATCTCTCTCAAAAATAAAATACATAGAATAATTTAAAATAACTTTTAAAAAAGGGAGTGGGAGAGAAAGATCGATACCTGCAAACCTGCTTCACCATTTGCATAGTGGTGGTGGGGGGCACTTGAACTGGAATCCTTGAGCCAGTCCTTGTGTGCTTATCCCCCGTGCCACAGCATGGCCCCCATAGACTAGTTTTATCATGTAATTTACACTCGGGACTTTCATATTTATATGTGATTTCAAAAGAAATGTTAAATCATGAATGTTTAGTGGTAGACACAACTCTGCAATGTAGAGGTTTGTTCTTCCTTCAATTTATAAAGGAGACAAAGATCACCTATTTATGTTAACATAACAACTTTATGCTAACATAACAACTGTATTTATTTACTGTTGACTGTAAACCATTAATTCCCTCAATAATTGTTTAAATAAAACTATAAAGTCGGCCTGAAATTATTTTTCCCATGGGCAATCAACCCATTTTGATGAATAAACTGTACCAAAAAACAAGCATAGGGGCAGGGGGGTAACCTATCAGGAGGACTATTCTTAAGAATGATTCTTCTTTTAAATTTCTTTTCAATAAGAAAAACTGTAAATGTTAGTCAATAAGACATGAAACAATTAATAAATATTACCAAACAGTGTTTGTTAAAAACATAATAAGTTAGCTATGATATTACCTCCCCCCCTTTTTTTTTCTAATTTTGTGTGGTGGTGCACACTTTCCTCCCTTGGAGAAAGGAACAGGATGTTCTTGTTGATGCTTCAAGAAATTACCACACTGAATAATGAAGTTGAAAAGATAGTCAATTATGCTTTTGCCAAAATATCATTTTCAAACAGGTGAAAACATGATTTCTATACAAATGCAAATGATGACATGAAAAAGTATTTGCATCATTAATGAAGAATCAGTGAAATACATTATTTCTGAGCAGTTTTTTAAAGGCCAGAATGAAAAATATAGCTACTATTTCAGTCATAAATCTACACTTTATAATGTAACCTTATATAATATGGACTCTACCCAGTAGTAAACCACAAAGCTAAGAATACAACCAGTCTCCAAGGAAATCAAATATTCCTTAGACAATAAAAAATAATAAAATGTCTATCCACAGAAGCGTTTTGTTGCTAACTGGTACTTCTTTGATTATTTTCTTCATTTGTCTCCAAGTGCTATTAGCATCTTTATAATTTTTTAAGATCAGTGTGTGCGCTTTTTCCATTTTACTAGGTGTGATTTAGTTATTTTTTAAAAATATATTTGGTTAACCTTGATTTTGTCTTGTCATTTTTAGTAGGCTTACTATTCATGTTCTGTGCTCTATTTCTCTACATCATATTAAACAAGTTTATTTTAACTTGTTTGTATTACATTGTCTTTAGTAATTGTTGACTTGGTTCTGTAATTAGTTAATCTTGTTTAGAAAATCTTAGAGACTAGAATGAGGAGTCAAACAAAGTTCCCGAGAAAATACTAAACATTTACAATGACTTGGAATATTCCACCAATTAATGAAATAAACTAATTGTCTGAACCGAGATCATGAATCCTAAGCCAACTAGAAAAATATGCATATCTATAGCTGTTTATGAGGATGACAAGAGATACTGAGTCTTAAAAGAAGCCAGAAATATATATGGTTACCTGTAAAGGAAAAAAATTACAGTGATAATTGACTTCTTATGAATAAGTTTAGAAGTTAGAAAATTAAATGTCAGAATCAGAAAATGAAAACGCATTAATTTTAATTGTTAGATGTAATATTTTTGCCTACAGTGAAAAATTCTAAAACATAATAGATTTTATTTTATAACAAGGGTCAAATTAAGTAGATACAGATGAACAAAACTTTTTAAAGTGTTGCTGATTAATTTCAATAATTTTCTAAAATGTAAAAGAGTAAACATAACCACAAAAATTTATAAAAAGAAAATTTCTTCAAAGTGTTACGCATACAAATAAATCTAAACAACACTTAGATTTCTCCAACAGACAAATAAAAAACCATCAATAATGTCAAATTTGTGGAGTTAATAATATAGATAAGATTAAAGCATGTTTTGTTGCCTTTGTTGTTTTATTGTTGTAGTTGTTGTTATTGATGTCATTGTTGTTGGACAGGACAGAGAGAAATGGAGAGAGGAGGGGAAGACAGAGAGGAAGATAGAAAGAAAGACGCCTGCAGACCTGCTTCACCACCTGTGAAGCGACTCCCCTGCAGGTGGGGAGCGAGGGCTCGAACTGGGATACTTATGTCCATCCTTGCAGTTTGGGCCATGTGTGTTTTTCATCACCCCAGAAAGTCCATATAGCTTTTTGTTGTTGTTGTTGTTGTTTGTTTGTTTATCATTTTTATTGTGGGGGTTAAAGGTTTACAGTAAATTTGTTGACATATCGACATTTCTCCTCTCATCATAATAGGTGTTTGCAACACACTCTTATCTTCAACTTCCCCAAACTTAGGTCCATTTCCATCATCATGCACCAGGATATACCTGGTCACCATATAGGCTACTCTGGATTCCTGTTGTATCTGTTGGGATAATTCTTCTTTCACTTATAATAGTATTTAGTTTAGACTCTCCCGCTCCCTTTTATTTATTGAATTTAGTGAATGATTGTCTTTTTTTTTCTTCCATTGATAGAACCAGCACCTAACTTCATTGATTTTTTTTTGTTTTTTATTTTTTATTTAATAAAGGATTAATCAACAAAACCATAGGGTAGGAGGGGTAAAATTCCACACAATTCCCACCACCCAATCTCCATTTCCCACCCCCTCCCCTGTTAGCTTTCCCATTCTCTATCCCTCTGAGACCATGGACCCAGGGTCATTGTGGGTTGCAGAAGGTAGAAGGTCTGGCTTCTGTAATTGCTTCCCCACTGAACATGGGCGTTGACTGGTCGGTCCATACTCCCAGTCTGCCTCTCTCTTTCCCTAGTAGGGTGTGTCTCTGGGGAAGCAGAGCTCCAGGACACATTGGTGGGGTCTTCAGTCCAGGGAAGCCTGGCCGGCATCCTGATGACATCTGGAACCTGGTGACTGAAAAGAGAGTTAACATACGAAGCCAAACAAATTGTTGAGCAGTCATGGACCCAAAGCTTGGAATAGTGGAGAGGAAGTGTTGGAGGGTACTCACTGCAAACTCTAGTATACTTCTGCTTTCAGGTATATATTTTGCAGTAGTTTACGGATACGTGTGAACATATGCTCTCTCACACAGAAACTGGTGTATATCTAGGTTTTGGGACTTTGTTAGAAAGTGAACCACCTGAGATGAAATTAGAGTATACCATGAAAGGAAAGGTCTCACCCAAGTAATGAAGCTGAAGGGTTGTCATTCCACACATGAAGTCTCTGGACACAGTCTGAAGTGAAGCATGTTGAGGTGGCAATCGTTGTGTTCGTTAGGTTGTGATCGGCAGATGCGAAATTATTTGATATGGATTGGGAGAGGCATATGGGAAAGTGGGCCCTATCCAATGGTTCCAGGACTGGGGGAAGTAGAGGGTCTATATTGGAGATGTGAGGTTCCTGTTGTCTTAGGGTTCCAAAAGACAATCGATAGTTAATGTTATCATCACATTATTTGGTAATTGGGTTAACTTTGAAAAGTCCTTTTGTTAGGGTTTGCTGTTTTGTATTTTTTTTGAATATTTGATGCTATTTATCTTCACTGTGATTTTTGTTATTTCAGTTCTTGTGTTCACTTTAGGTTTTCTTTGTTATTTTCTTTGAGGCTGAACTCTTCAGTTATTTATCTGAACTTTTTCTTATTTCCTAAAGTGTCTGCATGACTATGAATTTTACTTTTAGTATTCCTTAACTGTGTCCCAAATATTCTGATAGCTAATATTTTCATTTTCATTTGATTCTTAATCTTCTCTTTGACCCACTGTATCTGTTAAGTAGTGTACTATTGAGTTATCACATTTGGGGATTTTTCTAATTTTCTGTTTGTTGTTGAATGTTAATTTAATTCCAATGTTATCTGAGAAGATGCTTGGGATAATTTTAGTGCTCATGAATTTACTAATGCAGTCATTGTGGCCTAACATATGGTCTTCCTTGAGAATGTGCTATGCAGACATAAAAAGAATGTGCATTCTAGTTTCTTGGGATGAAAGGTTCTGAAGATGTTCAGTAGGTGTAGTCTAGCCATCTCTTTGTTTAGTTCTCTTGTTTATCAATTGTCTGCCTAGGTGACCTGTCTACTTGAAAAAGTAGATGTGTTGTTCAAATATCACCTCTCTCCACTCTAAACCTTAGTTCAGCTATAGTATTATTTTGTTCAGATAATTTGTCTCTCACAACTCAGTTATTTCAACATTTAGCTCTGTTCCTAATTTCTATCACAGTTTCGTTTGTAGCTTCCCTATTTCTATTCACATTTCCCTTGAAGGCTTTTCTTACCCCGTGATAATCATATTGATAAGTATTTGGATGTTTTCAACATTAATATTTGCTTCTGGCTGGCTAGTATTTCTTTCTGGGTATTGTGTTGTCAAGGCTGGTGATGTATGATGTCATAAAAATTAAACAAGTTAATTGTCTAAGAAAGCCTGCAGATAACTTCATTAAGCATATAGCCCTATAGAATTGGTAGCAGCTAATGAAGCCTGAGTTTACGGCAGAAGAACTTTTTTATTCATAAGTTTTATAGTACATAAGAATTCCAAATATCAAAGTGTCTGATTCAAGCAGGAAGCAGAACAATGTTGATGTGAGTAAACAGCTTAGGCTTGTGGAAAGCAGTCACAGATTCTTTAAATTTTTTTTTTATTTTAACCCAGACACTTAATGACTGCTGTGCCTCTGAAAGTCACTTTTTTCCATTAACATCTCAAGAGCAAAGAGGAAAAAACTGGCTAATCATGTGGGGTGGAGCCATGAGTTTTTTCACCTTAGTTTACTAGTACAAATAGAGATCATGCAGGTCCCAGGGAAATGACTTCATATGGTCCAAAGGAAAAGACAGGAGAGGAAAACCTGGCAGAGGGCAAAGAGGAAAAGAGTTGAATGATAGGCACTTGTACCCACAAGCCATCTTGAGTTTATGTAGGTTTGTCTTGTGCTCTTGACATCAGGCTGTTCCTGTCAAGTATAAAGTAGATAGTAGAATACTCTTTAAGTATAATCACTTCTCTCCACTTCTTTGTGGCTTACTAGATTAAGTTTTAAAAGCTGTATTTATGCTTTGTTCAAATAAAACACTATAATAAAATCAAAGTGTTACAAAGAGATCACAGATTTAGTACTAATATAGAAAATAAAAATTCTCTTTACTAGTTCTCTCATAAGCTCTACCAGGTATTTGGAGCATTTTATTCTAGCTATTATTCTTTCAAAATAAAAATATTTTGTGAGATGTGAATAAGAATTCAGCTATATGTATTTTCCTTAATGCTCTTTATAAATTTTATATAGTGGAGAAAATAAATTTCTCTTATATCATATGAGCCCCAGTAGATTTTATAAATTTATCAATGACTCTTAGGTAAAAAGGAAAACAGTGGTTTCTCTAAATTTTAAAAAGCACAGTCTAAAGACATTAGAACACTCAGTCCAATATATTAAGTGATGTTTCACTCTTTAAATACAAATGTGATTTATTTCTACAACACTTGTTAGGCTGAGTTATGACCTAGAAAAGGCAGATACATTTAGGGAAAGGACTATTTGCTTACTTCTCTCTCTTTTCTCCCTTCCTGTTGATCATTTATAGTTAATAGCTATTTTTAGGCTTCAGCATACAAAATGAACAAAAAAAATAGGGCAGCAGAAAATTATGACTTAACTACAATGATAAAAAATTGACATCTTGTTGTTATCCAAAAATCACCTGAACCAGTTTTAAAATATTTTTATCTAATTTAGGAGTTTATGCCTTTGAAATAATTTAAAACTTTTTGGTAGATGAGCCAGGCAGAAACTAATGGCCATTTTACTTTGTTTTCAGAAATCACTGAGAATACAGCATGTAGAATTATTTGACTTCTTTATCAAAAGAAATCAAAACAAACATGTATACATTGTCCTAAGCAGTTCTACTTTTAGTCACAAGTGATAAAATAATCACAAAAAGTACAGTTCATAATAAAAACAATTCTTTATAATGCTAGGTGAGCATTAGGCTGAATTTTATATAATAAAGAGAATAACAATAAAGATATTTTCAATTCTATAACAAGTTATTTTAAGAATTTATCCTGCATTTTTTGTACAACAGAATTTTCATCCCATTTAGTGTATTAAAATCAATTTTGAATTTAGTGAACTCGAACTAGAAAATAATAGAGAATGAGGACTTTTGCACTCAGAGAAGTCATTACATGCAAATTGTATAAACTTAATGCAGAATCACTAGACACAGTAGGTTGCTGCCTAACAGCTTTAAAAGAAGCACAACTTTAACTTAAAAAATGTGAAGCCATATTATTGCAAGGTAACATGTAAGTTCTGTAGCAAAATGTCTTATTGATCAAAAAAGCAACTGATAAAGTAAATCCACACTTTAAATGCTTTAGTTTCCTTATTTCTTTCCTTGAAAAATAAATTCCTAGACCTCATTGCTATATTTTTGTTCTTCTGGAAAATAAAACTATAGTATTTTACTCATGTTTTTGTGTAGTGAAAGGTTTAGAGTAAATGTGAACAATGTGTTATGATTTTAGAAAATACAAATACATAGGTTACAAAATAGTGCTGCTGTACTGTAGCAACATAAGTATCACTCTTATTTTTTCATCAATCAAATATTTGATTAAATTCTATCATGGGTAGGGGATCACAAATATTCAGTCACAGACTGTAAAGGCACAACACAGGTAAGTTCAGAAGAGCCTCTAACAACTCACCTGGAAGAGCACTTGTGACAGAATTAGAAATAACTTCTGGGTGAAAGACAAACAAGCACTGTGGGAATAATTTGGAAAGTTAGTTTCATGAAGAAATCTATAGGACCCACTGGATTTAAAGATCTGCTTCTACGTCATAGAATAAAGCAAGGAAGCAAATGTAGAGTTTTTGAAAAGATACTTCGTGAACTAGTCTATGAAAAAGACAGATGTAAACAATACTACCATGAAGTTTCCCCAGTCCTCTGGGGGTAGTCTCAAGCCTGGGCCCTGGATATGGAAAAACAGGCACCTTTCAATGTGCACTAACCTATCAATCACCCAGTCTTAAGCTACAGTTAGGTGTAGGATCATTTGTAGAATATTTTAAACAGAAGACTCTTGCATGGGAGTAAAGTACATTTGCTGAGACAGACTGATAAGACATTTGAATAAAGCATTTTTACTCCTTTCCTTGCCCCCTCCTCTTGTTGGTCTGTCATTTCTTTATATTTTCCTTTTGTATTCAATATTATGTTAGGTAGCATTGTGTAACAAGCATTTCTTGCTTTGAGTCATGGGTTTTGAAGTTACAGTTTGTCATAGCCTACGCTAACATACTCTTTCTTTTTTCTTCTTTTATTTTCCCACCTGAGTTGTCACTGTAGCTTGGTGTTTTTTCTACACAACTTCACATTCCTTAGTGGCATTTCTTTTCTTTTGGGTTAATTACAGAAAGAATTATTTACATAATTCTCACATTGATACAATTTTATCCTTCCATGCTAGAAGACTACACAACAATCATATAACCAAGATTGTCCTCCACCATGGTGCATGGTTGGGTCTTAGATGTACTCACATTCCTTCCCCACAATGCCCCAGCACACACACACACACACACACACACACACACACACACACACACACACACACACACTTGCTTTGCTGCAACAGACCAGGGCCAGTCCAAGCTTCTAATGTTTTCTAATGTTTTGCCTTCCCCTACTCCTTGTTTCTTAAATTCCACCTGTAAATGAGATCATCTGGTATCAATCTTTCTCCTGGTTAATCTCCCTTTACAAACATGATTCTTTAAATTCCTTTCAAGATGAGGCAAAGGAGATGATTTCATCATTTCAGTAGTTGAAAAGTATGTGTGTGTGTGTGTGTGTATCACAACTTTCTCAAACATATCTTTTGGGGCATCTCTGGATTGCTCTTAATTTGGATTTATAAATAAGTGTTGCTACAACCTCACCAATGTGTCCTGGAACCCCACGTCTCCAGAGCCCTGCCCCACTAGAGAAAGATAGAAACAGGCTGGGAGTATGGGTTGACCTTTCAATGCCCATGTTCAGCGGGGAAGCAATTACAGAAGCCAAGCCTTCCACCTTCTGCACCCCATTCTTCTTCTTCTTCTAGCATTTGCCCTTCTTCCGTAGCCAGTCAACAGCGTCAGGTTGAGCCTGATGTAAAGTTTCGAGACCTCCTTTGAATCTGGAGAGGTGGCAGTCATTGACTATGTGGGTCATAGTCTGTCTGTAGCCGCAGGGGCAGTTCGGGTCGTCTCTGTAAAGTTCCTGGGTCCATGCTCCAGAGGGATAAAGAATAGGAAAGCCACCTGTATGGGGAGTCTCTTCACAGGCGGTGAAGCAGGTGTCTTTCTCTCCCCCTCTCTGTCTTCCCCTCCTCTCTCCATTTCTCTCTATTCTATCTAACAAAGACATCAATAACAACAACAATAACTAAAACAACAATGAAATACAACAAGGGCAACAAAAGGGAAAATAAATAATATTTAAAAATTTAAAAAAATAGGAAAACTTCCAATGAAGGGGATAGGATACGAAACTCTGGTTTTGTGAATTGTGTGGAATTGTACCCTTCTTGTTCTACAGTCTTATTGATCATTATTAAATCAATAACTACATATAAAGTATTTGTGTGACCTGGAAGGTGGCACATAGGCTAGAGTGTTGGATACCCAAGATGAAGTGGTGAGTTTGCTCACCAGCATTGCATGTGACAAGTGTGATGCTCCAATTCCAGTTCTCTCATCTTTTCTTCATAAATAAATAAATAAATCCTTTTTTCTTTTTTTTTTTTTTTTGATTCCAGTGTTATCACTGGGGCTCAGTGCCTGCACTACTAATCCACTGCTCCTTTGGCCAATATATATATTTTGATAGGACAAAATGAAATTGAGAGAGGATGAAAAGTAAGAGAGAGGGGAAGAGAGAGGTACCTGCAGACTTGCTTCACCACTTGTGACATGACGCCACCCCCACCCCACCCCACCCTGCCCTGGGCTGCAGGTGGAGAGCTGGGGGCCCAAACCAGGATCCCTGTGCTGGTTCTTGCCCTTTGTATTATGTGAGCTTAAACCGGTACACCACTGCCCGGCCATCAATAAATCTTTAAAACAAATTATTTCTCTTAGGCATAGAAAAATTTATTCAAATATTTTCTATTTTCTCCCATGTGTATTGACTCAGAAATCTGTATACATTTTGAATAGTAAAATTTGTGTAATGTTCATGAAAGCAGTAGGAAAAAAAAATACCACTTTACTCATGATAGATAAAATAGTCATAGAAGAAACAAGGCGGGAGTCGGGCTGTAGTGCAGCGGGCTAAGCGCAGGTGGCGCAAAGCACAAGGACCCGCATAAGGATCCCGTTTCGAACCCCGGCTCCCCACCTGCAGGGGAGTCGCTTCACAGATGGTGAAGCAGGTCTGCAGGTGTCTATCTTTCTCTCCTCCTCTTTGTCTTCCCCTCCTCTCTCCATTTCTCTCTGTCCTATCCAACAATGACAACAACAATAATAACTACAACAATAAAACAACAAGGGCAGCAAAAGGGAATAAATAAATAAAATAAATATATATTAAAAAAAAAAAGAAACATGGCTCAGAGAATGCAGGTAGCAGATTTATTAAAGTTGAAAGCTTTTTTTCACCAAAGCTTTTTAAAAATTCAATAACTCTATATAGAAAAACATATTTAGCTGACCTTTAGCTAAAATAAATCTTTTGATGCTCTGTATAAGCTTTTTCAAAAAGACAAGAGAAGCAAAAATATTTAAATGAGTAACTTAGATATTTTTAGTCTAAAGCTGTCTTAGTTGTGTCTTGTTTCTAAACCCTCTGACACTTAAGTTTTTAATTTTATTAATGACTTCATATTGATCAACAAAATTATGAAATGATACAAGTATAATTCCACCATAAGAGTTCTGTGTCCCCATTCCCTCAATTGGAAAATTATAGTAGTTCCTTCAAGGCCACAGATATAGATTTACTATGATTTATGCAACTATGTATCTATATTTATATAAATTTTGCCATCTCTCTCTCCATATATATATATATATCATATATATTATATCTCCAAATTATGAAAAAGGAGCAAAGTGTCTATATTTGAGTAAGAAAAGTTTCTGTAATGAGTGGCGTTGGGAAACTTGACTTCATTGTATCCACTTGCTGATTTTCAGTGATGCACTTAAATGTTGCAGTGAAACTTAAATATTATAAAGCATTGCTACTTCAATTAAAAAGGCACTGCTACTTCTCACTGCCAGAAAATAAGCTTGCTTATAATTGTTAACATATTAGCATTAAATAAAGCAATATTCTTATATTACAACAACATGGATAAATCTGCAGGATTCCTGATTTGTGAGTGAGATGTCAGAGAAAGAGAAAGACCATGACATCATTTATGTATCAGATCTAAAAATGTCAAATTCACAAAACCATAGAGTAAGATTTTAGTTACCATGTACTGAAGTGTGGGGAATAAGAGAGATAACATGTTGTACAAACCTGAAATTAATACATAAATAAATCATAGAGATTAATTATTATAATAATGAATATAGAAAACAATATCTTGATATGTGCAAACTGACAAGCTTCTGCACAGCAAAAAAATCTACCACCCAAATAGAGACACTCTTTACAATTTTTTAAATCTTTATGTGCCATAATCAGACAAAAGATTAATAACCAGAATATATAAAGAGATCACCAAACAGTAACAAAACTAAATAAACCGTTCCATCTAAAAGTGGTGAGAGGTTATGGGCAAAAAGTACACCAAAGAAGAAATCCAAATGACCAACAGAAAAAATGAAAAAAATGCTCGGTCACTGATTATAAAAGAAATGTAAAGAAAGAAATGTACATGAGATATCATTTCACTCCTGTGACAATGGCATGCATCATAAAGCACAATAAAAACAAATGTTTGAGAGATTTCAGAGGTACTCCTGGTGGGAGTGTGAATTGGTCCGATTCCTGTGGTGAGCAGTCTAGAGAGTTCTCAGAAGGCTAGAAACAGACCTATCCTATGACCTGGAAATTCCTTTCCTGGAAATATATCCTAAAAAACAAACACACCCATCCAAAGTAATCTGTGTACACTTATGTTCATAGTGACACAATTTGCAATAACTCAAACTTGGAATCAATCCAAGTGTACAAAAACAGATGAGTGGCAAAGAAAGCTATAGTACATATGCACAATGCTTAATAATGATGAAATCACCTACTCCGCTTTATTTTGGATGGAGCTTGATGGAATCATGTTAAGTGAGATAAGCCAGAAAGAGAAGGATGAGGGCAAGGAACATAGCATAATGGTCATATAAAACCATGAGCCAGGACTTAGCAGTGTTGTCGTTGTCATTGCCATATACATCCTTCAAAATTTTATTTGAAATAGTCATTAAAAAGAGTAATACTGGATCAGGGATGAAAGACATGTCTCTGATATCTGATTACTGTAAAAAATGGCGACTAATCCCTAGCACTGCAAAAACGGTATCATCTGTTTTCCATCTACACCATGCCTCAGCCTCGCGTGAGCTTAATGTGCAGCTTGGCGATATGAGAATCCGGCATGAAGCCCAGCCAGTCTATCTTGGCGTTACTCTCGATCGCACTCTGTCATTTCACGAACATCTCATAAAAACTGCAGCAAAGGTGGGCGCGAGGAATCACATCATTGCAAGACTGGCCAGCTCCTCATGGGGCGTGAGCGCTTCCACACTACGATCATCATCTCTGGCATTATGCTATTCCACTGCAGAATACTGTGCCCCAGTATGGTTCCATAGCCCCCATGTCCAATTAGTTGATTCCAAATTATATTCCTCCATGAGGATAATTTCTGGAACATCTGTTCCACCCCGGTTCCATGGCTGCCAGTTCTTAGCAACATCGCCCCGCCAGATAGTTGTCGGGATGCGGCATCATCTAAGTTCATTTCCCACGTCTACGCTCAACCGGACCTGCCAATATATTCGGATATCTTCGCCCACCCTGTCCAACGCTTGACGTCTCATCACCCAATCTAGTCCCCTACGCCTACACTGAACTTCTCTGTTCCAGACTCTTGGAAACAGAGTTGGCAGTCAGCTGAGGTAAAAAACAAATACCTCATCACAGACCCCTGCAAGCGTCAACCCGGCTTTGACCTAGCACGTTACGATTGGGCCCTCCTCAATCACTATTGAACAGGCCATGGCCGGTGCGCCGCTATGTTCCGTCGCTGGGGAGCCAGAGACGACCCGAACTGCCCCTGAGGCTCCAGACAGACTATGACCCACATAGTCAACGACTGCCACCTCTCCAGATTCAAAGGAGGTCTCGAAACTTTACATCAGGCTCAACCTGACGCTGTTGACTGGCTATGGAAGAAGGGCAAACGCTAGAAGAAGAACAAGGGAAGATAGCATACTGGTTATGTAAAAGACTTTCATGCCTGAGGCTCCAAGATCCCAGATTCAATCCCCAGCACCACCACAGGCCAGAGCTGAACAGTGAACTTGTCTCTCTCTCTGTATGTCTCTCATTAAAATAAAATATTAAATATATAGTAATGCTGCTCAAATAAATATAATAAATGACCACAGGCACTTTTGCAAACAACTAGTAATATAAGATTTTTACAAAATGGGAAATTAAGCTTATGTTTTATTCTACTTAATCATTAACATAGCTTCCCTTAAACTTAGCCTTTGTTAAGTTTAACCTACTTCTCTGCAATTTCTCCAGTCATTCACCTACCCTTCACTACATATTTATTAAGACAACTTGTACCAAGCACTTATGTAAGTACTGTACACTTTTTGAATCACTTTATAGAATTGAACAAAAACAAATCTGTCATGAGTTGTATAATAAAAATTCTAAGAGAAAATTAAAACCTTAATCCAATTAAAATACGTTGGCAAAATGCTATGAATTTAAAATAAGCCCTAAAGAAAGGGAAAGATGTTGGGCACTGCTATTTGATTAGGTATATAGTTTCATGAAGGTCTTTCTCTTTTCTTCCAAACCGTTTGTGGGGGGCAGCGGGTGGCAGGGAGAAAGGAGTGATTTACAGTACAGTTGTTGATACCTGGGTACAATTTCTCATCTCCCAGTTATAGATGCCTGCAAAACACTCCCATTCCCAACTTTGACTCTTTTCCATGACGGGTCTCTGAGACTCCGACATTTTCATCACTCTATCCCATCCCTTCCTTTCCCAGAATTCTTTGCTTTAGTGCAGTGTATCACACTTATGAGCTGATACCTGAATAAAATGAGCTCCATCATTCTTGGGAATTATCCTATGTAGGATGAATGTCTGACTTTATGCCACGCACTGTGAAAGAGATAGTAGAAGTAAGAGTATATGTATTCCCTTGATAAGTTCTCCAAGAAGAAAATTGATTCCACTTAAGTGTTGCTGTGACAGTCTCTGGAAGTTTCAGGTGGTAGACTAACTAAATTAGGGCAGATTTTGTGGAGGCAGTGACACATGATGTCTCCATCAGAGCTGAAATCAAGGGGTTCAGAGCTCAGAGGAAAGTGTTTGAATTCTGGCTATACTGTCAATTACCGAGTTTTCCTCAGATAAGTTATTTAGTTCCTTGAACATCTGTTCTGTTAACTGAAAAAATGGAGTTAATACCAATACCTGCCTCATAAGACTGGTGTGATGATTACTGAGTTACTATAGTTACAACATTTGGGACTACATTGCAGCACAGAAAATGCTCTATTAATATAAGCCAGCAGTAGTAATAGTAGTTGTATTGTTCCTTTTTTTTTTTTTTGCTGTCTGCAAGATACAATCATTGACTTTCTAGATTTTTTTTCTTTAAAATTTATGACTTCATTAGAGAATCTCTTAGGAAATACATGTTAGGAGGAGAATCAATGAATGGTGAATAGTGACAGCTATTTCATTAACTTTCTCTCTATTTAGCAGAATTAGTGACTGAAAGAATATAACAACAAAAGACAAAATAAAAAGATATCATGGTTATATCAACTTATTTTTCTTACATTGATCTATTATAGCTTACTACCTGTTATTTATTTTTTAAATTAGTAGGACTAAATTCAATGACAAATCATTCTAAAAGCTACTATTGCCCCTTTGATATTACTTCAATATTTAAATTATGTTAATTTGCACTTAGTACAAATAACCTTTGAAGAGTTATAATGTACATTGCACTAATAAGGAGAATTAACGGCCATGGCTTTAGTAGCTTGTCAGTACTCACACATTTTATTGTGTTAGAGCACAATGTAATATAAATTTAATATTGGTAGTGATTTTTAGAAAGACTGAACCCCAAACTTCTGTAATTTGGTCATATCTTTCGTTCATGTTATTGCTTTGTTGAGTTGCTATGAAGTTGTGGAATATGAGAGGAAAAGACTGTCATAAATATTTGTAGACTTTCATGAGTATAACTCTTAGACAGATTGACATTCTTTTAAAAAAGACCAAAAAATATTGCCTGACATGAAGAATTGACCCCATTAACACTGTGCTGTAAAGGGCAGAGATAAGCCATCATAAACTTGTAGGTTCAGCAGGAGAAGCCGTATGACTACAGCCACAGTAATAGAAAGATTTAGTGGTTGAATCCCACTGGCAAAGTGCCTGTAGTTCATAATATGAAAATCAGTATGACATGAAGTCATAAAAAAGGGTTTTCACTCAGCTCCATGTCTAAATGTCTTACAGTGTTCTCCTTCGAATCTTCCTTTCTTCTGTAAAAATCACATATCCCGAAGCTTGTCTTTTCATTCATCAACCACATGAACAAATTCTGTTCAAATTCTCCTCCGCAAATTGTCTTGAGTCTTGTCTGCACTCCATATACAAACACTTGTGGGTTTTCTCTGCAGTGAATTTACAGTTTCCAGTAAAATAACTACCACAGTAGAACTGAAAATGTATTGTTACGAAAACTATAGTCCTATAAAACAACATTCCATTAATAAAAATGATAATGAATTTGAAAAAAAAAGAAAGGACAAATGCATAGCTTGATTAGAAGGGAAGTTTGGGGTAGCCAAATACCTTACTATGAGAGTGTTCTGCTTTCTCATATGCATGCCTGAAGTTCAAGCCCAGCCCACACTACATTAAAGGAAGCTTTGCTAGTGTGGTCTCTTTCTCTCCCTCATGCTATTTCTCTCTGCTTTATCTAAATAATAAAATAGAAAGACAAAAAGATAAAGAATGCAGGAAAAGAGAAAGAAAAGGGAATGCTTGAAATTATCGGGGCCAGGTGGTGGTGAACCTGGTTAAACCCACGCATTACAGTGCTCATGGACCAAGGTTCAAGCCCCTGGTCCCCACTTGCAGGGGGAAAGCTTCACAAGTGCCGAAGCAGGGCTGCATGTGTCTTTCTCTCTCCCTCTCTATCACCCCCTTTCCTCTCAATTTCTGGCTGTCTCTATCCAATAAATAAAAAAATAATTTTAAAAATTATTCCAATTTAAATTGTATATGTGTGTAAATTGTATACATGTACATACATATATATTATTAGACTAAGCTAATTATTTTCATCTCAAACAGCTCATTGACCCCTGACTTATTTCAGTTTGACATCAGCCTATAGTAAATATAATAATGACACCACACTCCAAGAACTTCCTACACATATCTTCAATAAGTCTACTTACACCTTCAAATATTTTCTCTGATTTGGGGGAAAAATTTAAATTTCAATCTTTAGTTATGTCTCCTATATCTTTTATGCCACTCAAGTCAATTATTAAGCCTTTGATTTTTAAAGAATCTGGAGATTCAACTGAACTAACATCTTAGATTTCCTTCATTGCATAATCCTTAGTCAATTTGCTGAAAATCCCTAGTTGTGCCATTCAATTATTTGTTTTCATATTTTTATGTAATTTCTTCCTTTTGAACCTGCTGTGCTCTACTGTATTATATTTGGCATAGCTGTGATGGTTAATAATTAATAGATTATAGCTAACAAGATGAGAGTGTGATGGAACTATCAAAACCAGAACCAGAACTGGTTATAGTCAATGGTTAGATATTGACATGTACTATTGAGGGAAAAAGACTACATAGGTTTTCTTTGGAGTAAAAAATGATTTCCTAGTGTTACTGGAATCGATGTAATTTCTTTTTCATTTTAATTATTTACTAACTACAGACAGAGAGAAATTGAGAGGGGAGGAGAGAGATGGAAAGGGAGAGAGACAGAAACAAACCTGCAGCATTGCTTCACCACTCCTGAAGCTTTCCCCCTGCAGGCAGGGACCAGGGGCTTGAACCTTCATCCTTAGGCACTGTAACATGTAGCATTTCTTTTTCATTTCATGATTTAATATCTATTGAAGTTTGAAAGTTTAAGAAGTCTAGAAAATATGTGATAATTTCAAGAAGATAAAAAGGAGACGAGACTGAAAGGAAAACTTGTGAGTTTGTAACACCTTTGCGTACCCCTCCTATTACTTTTTATCCTCCTAACCTTGATGCATCTCCTTTTTCTATCGTGAAAACCAAAATAACTTATTTTCTTGGACTTCCTGGCAAAATTTATTTACATACACAAAAATATACATGTCAGTACACTTTTACTGTATATGTTAATGTATATTTAATAATAATGTTTATGCTAATAATGACAATATGATACTAATATGCATGTTAATACACATTTAAAACTGTAAAGTGAGGTAAGGAAGTGGATAATGTGGGAAATTCTTGTTTTAGCATGGATCATCATCACTGAAGTAACTTCATGCAGGCAGATAGTTGAGATATCAAGCATCCATATGAATTATACAGGTGTGACTTCAGGATCAAGCATTCAAAAAGGACAGTTTGTGAAGTTGCCAGGTGTTACTCTTGCCGGACCAATCTCAAGATACATTCTTGAAATTATCAATTATGCCACTCAAGTAAATTATTAAGCCTTTGATTTTTAAAGAATCTTGAGATTCAACTGAACTAACATCTTAGATTTCCTTCATTGCATAATCCTTAGTCAATTTGCTGAAAATCCCCAGTTGTGCCATTCAAGTACAAATATTTCAAAACGTCAGTACATTTTACATTTTATTTACTTGAGATAGTGCTGATTACTTAAGACAAAAACAGAATGACATTTCAAGACATAAATTCATTTAAAAAAATCAGAGAGGTTGGGGGCTAGGATGTGGTATATAGGGTAAAGCATTAAGCACAAGTATAGTATCAAGCACAAGTATCCCAGTTCGAGCTCCAGGTTCCCTACCTGCAGGGGGCTTGCTTCACAAGTGGTGAAGCAGGTCTGCAGTTGTCTATCTTTCTCTCTCCCTCTTTATCTTTCCCTCCCTTCCCCTCGCCTCTCAATTTCCCTCTGTTCTCTCAAAAAAAAAAAAAAGAATAGAATACAATAGAAAAAAGAAGTAGAAAAAAATGGTCACAGAAGCTGTAGATTCATTAGTGCAAATACCAAGCTCCAGCGATAACCCTGGAGGCAAAAAAAAAAAAAATCAGACCTGAGAAAAATGCAAGCAGAGTAAGAAGGAATCTGAGATGGCAGATTTTTTCAATCAGTAAGCAAGTAATACTTTTTTTTTACACTATTAAATAGCACCTGGGTTAAGTTTAACTTGAAAAAAGACAAAAAATTGGTTTCAAAACCCGTTTTCAATCTTTCATTCACTCATCAAACATTTAGTTAACACCTAATATTTCCCTTGGGCAGTGTAAGACTCTAAGGCTAAAAGACAAATTAGTCTCTTTTTGTCCATGAATAACTACTGTTAAGAGAAAAAGACACAAGGATCTTCAGTAAATTTTTTAATTGAAGATTCTAAATTGAAATTATTTATTTATTTTTACTTATTTTGGGGGGATTATTGTTTTACAGTCGACACTAAATACACTAGTTTGTACATGCATAACATTTCCCAGTTTTCCACATAATAGTACAACCCCTCCAGTGAATTTGGAGAAAATGAGTACTATAGCAGAGTGAAATCTGTGAGGAAATATAGATACTGGAATATGGAAATTTGAATGAACATAGTTGAATTATTGGTAATCTAAGAAAGAAAACTATGATTTTTCCCTGAAAGGTGATTAAGAAGTATGCCCACATAGAGTAGAATGCAGTTACTTTATTATCATTTGTTATCACCCTATGCCACTATTTTCTCAGAACTGGTATGGAAATGATTCAACTTACTATACAGTTAGGGAAATATAAAACCTATTTTTTCTATGACCTACCCATTTACTCATTCACTACTTTTGCTAAGCATCCATTTGACAAATGTGCTTCTGGAGATGAGAATTCAACAGTGAGTAATACAAACAAATAATCTGCCTTCTTAAAACTTACATTTTATGAAATAGATGTATTTTTTCACTCATCTATATGTCAAGAAGTGATTATTTGTCCACACAATGCTAATGAAAGTCAAGTTTTATGTTTTACATGAAGCATATACCTTATCTTTTTATAGTTTTCTACTGTGAACTTTCTACTTTGTAAATTTCCTTGCCTGCCCTTTAGTTTTTGATTTACATACTGGAAATCTTACATTATCTCCTGGAGGTCCATATATTTTATCTTTATAACATTTTTAGAAATATATATATATTGTTTTTATTTATTTAATTTTTATTATTTATGAGAAAGATAGGAGAGAAAAAAGAACCGGACATCACTCTGGCACATGTGCTTCTGGGAATTGAACTTGGGACCTCATACTTGAGAGTCCAAAGCTTTATTGCTGCACCACCTCCCAGGCCACATCTCTATAACAGTTAACACAGTATCAATTACTTGTGCATTCTCCAGTAGAATAATACTCTCACAAAAATATGTCTGTCAGATTCAAGTTTTATTCTCAGCTACCAGTATAGTCCTTGGTGATATCAATAAATGGAAGATTAATTCTTATTTTTCAACTTTAAATTTATAGTTATTAGACAAAATATCTTGGTCTATAACGACTGTGTGACTGTATGAACTATGGTTCTATCTGGGTTCACCCACAAGTGAGGTCAGTCACTATTCACTCAATGATTCTCTTCCTAACATTACCTTATCAGAGCCCATCTTGCTCATATCTTGGAAACTTCTTCCATAGTTCCAAGGATCATCAATAAATGATGCAGGGGACAGTGAAATAGCTCACTTGAACAGTATGCTGCTTTGCCTGTGTGTGACCCAGACTCAAGCCTGGGCCCCATGCATTGAAGAAAGCTAATGTACTGCCTCTTTCACTCTCTCTCTCTCTCTCTACCTCTCTGTCTCTACACCTATCTACACAAATAAGATTAAAGAGCACCTCAAGCTCTTTTTATATCACAAAGTCTAAAAGGCAAATCAAAAGAATCAGTCAAATGCCAAATCAATCACAACAGTTTAAAATACATCATTCCTATGACCTTTGCTTCAATTCTTTGTAACATATATGATACACATGCAGGTAGATAGTTCGATGTTTGATCCCTGATATTGCATATGACCAAAGTGGTACTTTAATCTCTCTTGCTCTCATGTTCACTTTCCATAAATAAATTAATGTTTTTTTAAGCTCAGGTATGATAGGAAATACTCAAAGAATGAGTGTTATGCTTGCATATTATAAGAAGAATATCACTTTATGGGCAAATACAGTGATGTAGTAAAAACACCATTGAGGAAAATGAATAAGATGCAATGTAGCAGTGGTACTTTTTTTTTCTTTAAATATTTATTTATTCTGTTTTGTTGCCCTTGTTTTTTTATTGTTGTAGTTATTATTGTTGTTGTTATTGATGTCGTCGTTGTTGGATAGAACAGAGAGGAATGGAGAAAAGAGGGTAAGGCAGAGGTGGAGAGACCTGCTTCACTGCATGGGAAGCGACTCCCCTGCAGGTGGGGAGCCAGGGGCTAGAACCGGGATCCTTATGGCTATCCTTGGTGCTTTGCGCCACGTGCGCTTAACCTGCTGCGCTACCACCAGACTCCCAGCAATGGTACTTTTTATAATGAAAATTGCAGTGTGATTAAAAAAACAAAATGTTTTAGATATGCAGAAGAGATCATCACACTTGTCTAATACTCAATTTTCCTCTCCAACACATTGAAAAATAAGCTGTTTTAAAGTAAGAAGAATTGCAATCAACAAATATATGGTAGTTGTAACCTTTACTAAAGGAAAAAAAAATGTCTAGGATGCCTAATCTAAAATCTGAACATTCTCACTTGCCACCATAGTGGAAATCTTAAAAATAACCAGAGCTGTTTTCTTCTTCCATTCTGGACTACTGTAGGCATTTGCCCATTCTCTTTAATGTTCCATCACTATGTCTTGCATATTAATTTATTTTTTATATTTTTATATAATGGCTCAAATACTCATATTTTTAATATCATTTCCACTTCAAAATATAGATCCTATTAACACAAGTGTTGTTTTTAAGCTTATCCAAAATCATGAGGAAACACCATTTTCAGAGTCTACACTTGAATAAATATCATTTATATAAACTTAATTATTCAGATAATTCTTGTGCACTTCTCTTGATGAAGCTAAAATCTGAATAATCTTCTAAATCACTGAGCACTTCTAAATCACTGAGCTAGATATTCTTTGTGAATTATGTATTTCCCCACATAAGCTCTTATTTAGATAACTAAGGTCCAAGTATCTACATTAGAAATCTATTCAGAATATTTTTGTTTTATTATTTTAATTTACTAGGAAAAAACTAAAGAGCAGCATAAAACAATAGCATCACAAATATGGAAGCTGAATGCCTGTTTACTTGAAAGATCTGTGAAGAGGAAAAGAGTACTCTAGAAATTTAGGCAAGTGAGCAGGAACTTGTTAACAGAAATGAGAGATAGTCCCTGAGAGAGAGAAGAGACAATCTTGGTTGTCAGAGTGCTGATGTTTTCAGTAATAACATTGACTGCTCGCCCTTTTCAGGAACAGAACTGCATTTAATTCCAGACTACACTGATGCTAAATTTGATTTATTTGGTAAGAAATAAGACTTTATGGTCCACATGGGAAAAACTAATAGAAAGAAAAAATTGATCTCTGAGAGTTGGAAAGTGACAGTAGAGAAATGGTTCCCCAAATTTGCAGATGTGAGGAAGCATCTCCCAATGGGAACATCCTTAGTCTGCTGTATTGGTGGTGGAGAAAATGCACACTTGAATTCTAGAAAGAGTAGACCTGAATGAGAATTTAGAGAGAGCAGTGTTGAGGGAGGATGACATTGAATTATTACACAGAAAAATGTATAATTAAGAATTTTATTTTCTCTCCTCATATTGTAGAAACAATACTAGAAGAAATACGCAGAAGTTAACAGGTGCATATGAAATGCAAAATAAATAACCTTAAATTGTAGGAGAATCAGAAAGCTAAAACAAATCTACTTGTAAGGGAATCTCTTTGGAGTTAAGTTTTCTACTTGAAAGATTATATGATCTGAAAAAGAATGATTAAAATACTTTTCTATGTTGTGTCTCAAAAGAGCTTTGATTTTCTATGAAGTTACTTCAGTCTTTGAGTTGCCTTAATATACTTTGAAAGACAAGAAATAATACATTATGCATAAAGTGACGTGCATAATTTGACTTAAAATGGAAGTACATTATTAGCACTTTATACCACTTCTCTGAAGTAAACAAAGGTTTTGTTTATTTCTAATAATATTGTCAATTATATTTAAATTTTACTAATTTAGAATCATTTTCCATGTTAACTTATTTTATTTGGTGGATATGTTCTTTAATATTTACAATTGTCTTTTGTATCACTATATTTTGTATGATTATCTATCTGAAAATATCTCTGCTGGACATGGACATCTCAGGTATTTTTAGTAGCATTCAACACTACTAACATGAAACAGACCTTTATGTAATGTCATGTAATAATTAAACAATAAAGGATTAGTGGAGTGAATTAATGAAATATTGAACTTACATTGAAACTAACATATTTGTTTCTGTTTTTAGAGTCAATTAAGCAAACTCTTTATAAATTAATTTTTCCAATGTTATCTGAAAGAAAATAAACTACACATCTATAACATACATATATTAACATACATAAAGTAGAGACAGATACAGGTAGAATTTTTTTTATCTTTTTGTCATGAGGGACTGAGCCTGAGACCTTGGCAACTCAGATATAAGTTTTATTTTATTATTTATTTATCTATTGACAAAAGGAGAAATTGATATAAAAGAGGCAGATAGGAAGAAAAAGAAAGACCTAAAGCACTGCTTCACCATTCATGAAGCCTCTCCCTTACAGGTAGGGACCAGGGATTTAAGACCAAGTCCTTGTGCATGACAACTCATGCTTTCTACCAGTTGTCTGTTTTTTATCCCAGTTTAGAGAAAAAAAACTCAAATAAAATCTAAAAGCTGAAAGCTCATGTTACTAAAGTTATAGTTCTAGAAAGTATGAGGGTCTTACCTAAAGCATCCAAAGACAGCAAGAAGACAATGAACTAATTAACAAATTAAATTCAGGTATATTAAAAAATATGGTAATTATTTGAGCAAAACTCAGTACTTACTTTTCAGCATCCAGACTAGCAAGTAAAAAGAAGTTCTAAGGTGATATAAAAGGGGTGGAGGGAGGAAAAAGGAGGGGAAGAAGTTAGAGGGAGAGGAAGAGAGTCTTCTACAGCTAAAAAGAAAGATTGGTTATCAGTTATTACAAAATCACCTTCCTTAATAACTGACATGAGTCTGTTAGACAGATTATATGTCTTTATTTCTCTCTCTCTTTTTATTTTTATAGTAGGTGAGGCAGAGTAAGAATGAGAATGAGAGTGAGAACAAAAGAGAGGAGGAGAGATGCATGCAGCACTATTATACTGCTCATGATGCTTTCCTCCTGAAGGTGGAGACTGGGGACTCGAACCCAGGTCTTTGAGCATGATAATATGTGCACTCCACAAGGTACACCACTGCCAAGCCCCTATCTAAAGTTCTAAACAGTTAATAACTAAATGATGGGTTTAAGATTCAATGTCTGGGAGAACTGAACCTATAATTGAGTAGAGATTCTTGGACTTCTAGTAGCTATAGTCAGGGAGTAACAGCAGAGTCATACCCAAAATAAGAATTATTAACAATTATCAATTTGCAAACCTCTTCAAACTATAGCTTAATATGAAAATGTACTTCCTCCTCAAGTACATAGTCATGCACATGTGAAAGGACACAGAAGAAATCCAGGCACAAAATAAGTTGCTTGCCTGTGACATCATATTGGCCACTACACAATGCTAGACACGTGAGAAGGGAACTTCTGGACTTTCAGCCCATGCCTCTGCTTTGAGAGAGTCATGGTACTGAACTGGTTGCAAGGATTCACCACAGTGGTTGGGAAGATAACTACCAGAGAGCTCTGTGGTCTGTCCCTGCAATAAGGTAGACTCATGGGAATATAAACAGATCCCTGGTAGCTGGTGACTGGTGGCTGACTGGAGCAGCAAGAATATGATTCTTCAAAAAAAAAAAAAAAAGCAAACAAACAAAACAGATGAAAGCAAACACTACACTATACAGCTAGTCCCAGTGGTCAGGGAACTGACTGAAAGCTACAGAAAGTCCCTACTGCACAATGAAATTTAGAAACAATTCATGGAAATTAATGCCCATGCCCCAAGCCCTACCACTCAATGTATAAATAAAGTGAAACCAAATGCATATTAACAGCACTACCTGCTGTCTCCACAATAAAAGGCACACTAAGGGGCTGGGTGGTCACGTAACTGGTTAAACTGACATAGTATGAAGCACAAGAACCCATGCAAGGATTCCGGTTCAAGTCCCCAGCTCCCAACCAGCGGTGGTGGGGGTGGGGGGGTGTCACTTTCACAAGCAGTGAAACAGGTCTCCAGGTGTCTTTCTGTCTCTCTCCCTCTTTGTCTCCCCACCCCCCTCTCAATTTCTCTCTGTCCTATCAAATAATAAAAATTAAAAAAAAAAACACTAAATGTGCAAACAAAGGCCAATTTCCAGAAACAGAAACCATAAAATGAGACTTGACAGGAATAAATTAAACAGGCAGGGGAGTGAGGGGGTGGGTGTGCTAGCATAGTAGGTTAAACGCACATGGTACAAAGCACAAGGATAAGCATAAGGATCAGGTTCGAGCCCCAACTCTCCGCCTGCAGGGGCATCACTTAGCAAGCGGTGAAGCAGGTCTGCAGTTGTCTTAACTTTCTCTCTTCCTCTCTGTCATCCCCTCATCTCAGTTTCTCTCTGTCCTATCCAACAACAGCTATAACAACAATAATAGCCACAACAAGGGCAACAAAATGAGAAAAATAGCCTTCAAGAGCAGTGGATTTGTAGTGCTGGCATTTAGCTTCAATGATAACCCTGGAGGCAAATAAATAAATAAATATTAACTAATTAAATTATATAACTGGAGGATTTCTCAGAGAAACACTATAGGAAATTTAGATACTTAGCTATCCAAGTATCAAGCTTAGCACGGAAAAGCATATTCTAGAATTGAAAGAATATTTCAATAAGGAATTAGAAAACACAAAAGAGTTCCAGAGTCCACTAAGAAATTAGAATATACAAATAATAACTTCAAACATAATTCACCAGGGAGTTAGGATACATGAAAAAACAAAACGACAACAACAACAAAAACGTCAGTTTCAGTGTGTAAAAGGAACTTTGAATGGGGGCTGGGTGGTGGCGAATCTGGTTGAGCACACAGGTTACAGTGTGCAAGGACCCAGGTTCGAGCCCCCAGTCCCTACCTGAAGGGGGAAAGCTTCACAAGTGGTGAAGCAGGGCTGCAGGTGTCTCTCTCTGTCTCTCTCCCTCTATATCTCTCCCTTCCCTCTCTATTTCTGGCTGTCTCTATCCAATAAATAAACAAATAAAGATAATAATTAAAAAAAGAAACTTTGAATGAAGACCAGGATCAAGAAGCAGATTTATGAAGTAGACTCAACAACGGAAAGGAGAGAATATTTGGAATAGAAGATATGATGAACTCACTCTGAAAATTTAAAGAACATGGAAAAGAAAGAGTTAGGAAGAATGAAGTAACTCTATGTGAAATAGAAGACTCCATCAAAAGGTTAAATGTGAGAATGATAGAGTTTCCTGTGGAAGAAGACAGGATGAAGGGAATAGAGGTCATATTCAAGAAAATCATAGCAGAAATTAAACCTCACCTGGGCAATCTTCAAATATAGATATCCAGGAAGCTGAGAAAATACCCAAGTTCCTGATTTCAAACTGACCAACACCAAGGAATAGTAAAAGGATCAAATTTCAGGAACAAAGAAAAAAAATTACAGGTTTCTAGAGAAATGAAAGTAGTGACATACAAATGTAGAATTATCAGTCTCTCTAAACTTCTCGTGCACTCACCATGTACATACCTGTATTATACACAATATATGGAAATATGAAAAACAAAATATGGAAAGAGTCACCACCTGTGCTTACTCAGGTGTCATAGTAACTTTTATGTGAAGTTAGTATTTTAACTGTGCAAAGTTTATGATAAGACATGTACTTTACCTAGTGAACTACTTCTCCAGTCCTTGTTGTCTTGTTTTACTTATTTATTTATAATTTTATTAATAAAAAGTAAAAACTGACAAAAAACTATAGTATAAGAGGGGTACCACTCCACAAAATTCCCACCACTAGATATCCATATCCCACCAACCCCCCTGATAGCTTTCCTATTCTTTATCCCTCTGTGGATACGGACCCAGGGTCATTATGGGGTGCAGAAGGTGCAAGGTCTGGCTTCTGTGATTGCTTCCCCACTGAACATGGGTGTTGATCCATACTCCCAGCCTATTTCTCTCTTTCTCTAGTGGGGTGGGGCTCTGGGGAAGTGGGGCTCCACGACACATTGTTGGGTTGTCTGTCCAGGGAAGTCCGGTTGGCATCATGTTAGCATCTGGAACCTGGTGGCTGAAAAAAGAGTTAAAGTGTAGAGCCAAACAAATTGCTGACTAATCATGAAGCTAAAGACAGGAAAAGTTCATACGAAGACTTGGGGGGTCCCTTTTTTGTACATAGTTAGTAATCATATTTTAATTATATTCCAAAGAGGCCATGACTATACTAGTTTTTTTTTTCCCTGAGCCTGACAACTGATAGGCAGGTGGATGTAAGTTATTGTCTGGGGAGATAATGTCATGGCTGCAAAAAGGACCAGAAAGCTGGATCAGGGAAGAGAGTAGCTCCCAAATATGGGAAAGGTGTATAAATATTGTTGACTACAAATCCCAGTGATTTTATCTGGTCTGCAGCCCATATTCAGCTTAGGGGCCTATGTGATCTCTGCATCCCATAGATCTGAACTCACATTCTGTGGTCATCAGTAGGAATGTTCCAAGCTGCTCCAATTTCAGGACCCATCTTCCTCAGTTGGAACATAGAGTATGTTGTCCAGCCTCCCTTCAGAGGATGGAAGATTCTCTATCATTGTTGTATTTTGTTGTTCCTCATAGACATGACCAGTAACAATGAAGAGAGGGATCTATTCGAGATCTAGGCCTCTCGTGTATGTTTGGGAATATCAGGACTCCCCAAATAGGGCCCCAGATGATGGGTAGCCTGATAGTGACTAAAGAGTCATCATTAAAGTATGCCAGTCTCTTGCCCTTATTCATCTTTTGTAATTCTTACTTTGATAAGGTTAGCTTTGGAGCTACTAGGGAAGTACAATAGGAAGTAGGTGAGGAGGGTATATAAGTCTAAGTAGATAGGGTATATAAGTCTAAGTAGATACTATTTCATTATGAACTTTATGGCGTCTTTTTTAGGTCTTTATACTTGCTTGCTGCATATAGTGACTCACTGCAGATTATTGTGCACTTTTCCTTTCAGGTATATATTTTGCCCTAATTTATGGATACATGTGAGCATATGCCCTATCTCATGGTGATGTTGTATCTTATGGTGATGTTGTATATGATACAGAAAATTGAAACAAAGGGATTTTCAAAGTTAACCCAATTGCCAAATAATTTTTTTTACAGCAGTACCTATCTACTGCCTTCTTAACCCTAAGACAGCAGGAACCTCCTGCTTCCTCTATAGAGCCTATATTTTCCCCAGTCCTGGAAACTGTAGGGTGGGGATCACTTTTCTGCATGCTTCTATCAATTCATACCAAATGGTATTGCATCTGCTAGTCCCAACCTAATCAATGCAATGAGTATCACCTCAGCATGCTTCACCTTATACTGTGTCCAGAGATGTCAGGGATGAAATGTCAAACCTTCAGCCTCATTACTAGGGTGAGACCTTTCCTTTCATAGGATTCTCTAATTCCATTTCAGGTGGTCCACTTCCTAACAAGGTCCCAAAACCTAGATATAGACCAGGTTGTCTTGCTTTTTAATAAAAAAACATGCTTATACTATCTATATCACTATTTGTCAGGTATCTTGTTCCTTAGAGATCATTGCTATCTGATATGACATCTGCACACTTTTGGTTTCCTAATATACACTTCTCAGACCTTTGTGAATCACTACATTTCTGGCACAAGATATTTGTTCAATATTTGATGAATGTAATTTGGTCTCAGTGAAACTTCTTTATACAATTTTCAATTGAATGTTTCAAATCAAATCCGTTATGGTCAAAGCTGAACTCAGTTTACCCCCTGTCTAAGAATTAGTTTCTTTTCTTGTAAACATTAACTATATGGGACAACATTCATTGAATTGAGTTTCATCAGAGAAGCAGAATGATGAATATAAAGTATTTTATTGTCAAGAATTGACTTTTGTGGTTATGGAGGTTGAGAAGTTCCAAGATCAGCATTTGTCCATCAAGGGATGAGGACATACTGATGAAAGATGCAGTTCAAGGATGAATTTTTGAGTAACAGAGGATCTATAGTGTTAAGTATCAGTAATTTAAAGTTCTAAATAAGGAAAAAAATGATGTTGTAGCTCAAAAATTAGGAAAAATTTGCTTTGCTCAGCTTTTCTTGGCTACTTAAACCTTTGATCAATTGGGTGAGGCATATTTTGTTGGGAATGATAAGTAATGTTAGCTTAGTTTACTAATTAAAATGTTAATCTCATCCAGGAATAACCTTCCAGACATACCTAGAATAATCTTAAATATCTGGACACCCAGTGACTTAGTCAAATTGACACGTAAAGTAGTCATCACACTGATTAAAATGAACAAATTGAAATCAGTATTCACCACTGATGATTCTCTTTGAACAATTCCATTCATTAAAATTTCAATACTACATTAGTGTCAGCTAAAAGTATAATTTTTAATGTGCCCACATTTTATAGAATCATGTACTATAAAGAAATTAGTTCAATAAAATACACTTCTATAAATTCTTCCTAGAGAAAGGTGAACAGAAATCTTCTGTTTGTTATCTTAAAATTTACTAAAAACAGAGTGAACTATGTTGTGCTGACACAGAGGAAAGATAGAGGAGATCTGGAGTGGAGAGGGAACACAATTCTTTATTTGGTGGACACCTCAGAGTTGGGTGAGAGCACAGTGGTTCAGGCCACGTGGAGCTAGCCAAAATGGCCGCCGTGCAACACCCTTTTCTGCGTCTTTTCACTGAGGTGAAAACCGGCCAAGAGAGCGAGGGGCAGAAGAAGAAGGGCTTTATAGGGCAAAAAACCTGAGTGACGAGCCGGGACAGGATTGGTTGGGAAAGGCACTTCAAGAATGTCCCGTCCCGTGGGAACTGGCAATAGCCTGAGGGGACAACATGGCAGATGTGACTGCATCTGCACAACTTCCCAGCAGAACTACATGTTTAATTTGTAGCCACATGAAAATATAATTTAACTTATTATAGAAAATTCTTCTGCAGCTCTGGATAAATTCACTAAAGTTCCTGAGCTAACATTTTGTAATTTTACATTAAGAAATTGTGATGACTATTTCCCATGTTTATAACTCTACATTATTTATACTACTTTTGCAAAGGCAAATCATATTTATTTAAAAGTCTATGATGGGCATGATTACACAGTTTTATGTTATAAAAGCAAGCACATGTTAATAGAGTTTTACTTTCAGAATATTTGAAGAACTTAAAAAAATTCATATATCTTTGGAACAAAACTTAAGGTGATATCTTTGTCCCTCTGTATTTTTACCGTATTTTCAATTTGCATGAATAGTTGATATTTGCAGGGCTGGGTGGTGATGTACCTGGTTAAGTGCACATTTTACAATGTGTAAGGACCCAGGTTCAAGGCCCCAGTTTGCACCTGCAGGGGGAAAGCTTTGAAAGTGGTGAAGTGATGAAGCAGTGCTGGAGGTGTCTCTCTGTCTCTCTCCCTCTCTATCTCCCCCTTCCCTCTCAATTTCTGGTTTTCTCTATGCAATAGATAAATAAAGATAAAAAGAAATTTTAAAAAATAGTTGATATTTGCTACTCCTAATAAAAAAGACTGAATTTCATCAGCATCAAAGCAATTATAAAACACTAGACACAAAATCATTGAGTAAAGATTTATGTGTGTTTTAAAGTTAAATAAAACAAGGATAAGATCTTTTATGTTAGGAAGATGGTAAGAAACACAAGAAGTTGAGGGTAGGAGAACCAGTATAATAATGGTTATGCAAAAAGACTTTCACGCCTGAGGAACTGTGTTCCAAGGTTCAATCTCCAGCACCACTATAAATCAGATCAGTGTTTTGGTCTTTTTCTCTCTTTTTCTTTTTCTCTGTATCACTCTTTCTCCTTCTCTAATTAAATAAAAAAATGTTTTTAAAAGAGAATATAAAAAGTTGAAACAGATTTCTACAAATCACATGACTCATTCAGACAATGTCTTTCTACAATGAATTTACTCCCATGGTTACCATTTATCCATCCTTCATTAAGGTAAAACAATATAAAGGCAGTATTCAGATATGAAGACACACTGGGGAAACCTGCTAGAATTTAAATGCCAACTCCATCCCATTTAACTATTTGGAAATGGACAACTGAGCCTGTATGTGCTGCAATATTCCCATCCCTAAAATGAGATCCATTCTTGCTGGGAAATTATGTAGATGAAGTCACATCTGCCATGTTGTCCCCTCGGGCTATTGCTAGTTCCCTCAAGAGTTGGGACATTCTCAGAGCGCCTGTTCCACCATGTTGTGCCCTCAGGGCATTGTCTATTTTCCAGCGATATTTGGAGTGCTTTGGTTACTCCTCCCCCCTCCCATTCTCATGAGAGTTATTATCCTATCCTGGAGTGCTATAGTTATTCCTCCCCTTTCCCATTCTCACGAAAGCTACTCCTATAAAAGCCCTTCTTCTTCCGCACCTCGTTCTCTTGCCAGCGCTCCACTTCGGTGTTCAGATGCAGGAAAGGTTACTGCATGAGGCGGCCATTTTCGCTACCTCCACGTGGCCCAACCTGCCTCTCTAGCACCCAACTCTGAGGTGCCAGCACAAATAAAGATTTGTGTTCCCTCTTCGCTCCAGACCTCCTCTCTCTCTCCCTCCTCTGCGGCCCGCACAACACATTCTTAAAAGTTTTAGCATATAGCAGAGTTAATGTATACTTTTAAAGCAATTCTAAGACCCTAAATACCTCATGCCTTAGTTTAATTACATTCTCTCTTGTTCTTTTTTTTCTTTCTCTTGCCTCAGGGGTTATTGCTGGGGCTCTGTGCCTGCACCATGAATTCACTGCTCCTGGAGGCTATTTTTTCCCCTTTTGTTGCCCTTGTTGTTTTAGCCTTGTTGAGGTTATTATATTGTTGTTGATGTCGCTGTTGGGTAGGACAGAGAGAAATGGAGAAAAGAGGGGAGACAGAGGGGGAGAGAAAGACACCTGCAGACCTGCTTCACTGCCTGTGAAGCAATTCCCCTGCAGGTGGGGAGCCGGGGGGTCAAACTGGGATCCTTAAGTAGTCCTTGTGCTCTGCGCCACGTGTGCTCAACCCACTGAGCTACCACCCAACCCCCCCCATTTTCTCTTGTTCTGTGTTCACTGTAGAAACAAACAGGGAGTTCCTATCCTCTGAAAAATAATCTCTTCACAATCTTGAGTTCTAATATCAAAAATGCTGCAAAAGTCTTTTATTTAAAATTGTTCTTTATTAAGGCAACATGGGAAGTCTGACATGTTTAATCTCTAAGTAGTAGAGCTAGAGTTCATATGTGTATGAGAAACCCTTAGATTCATCCATCTTATTTATCACTGAAGAAATTCCCTGGTAAGATTAGTTCCTTTTCTTAAAAAAAAAAAATGTTTTCCACAATGAGGTATTTCCTAAGTCAAATGCATTCTTTGCAGATATTGTTTCTAGATGTGATGAAACATTTTTTCCTATATTTTACTTCTGGAAAAGATAAGCCTCCCCCCAAACAGAAACAGTAACCCATAATGGAATTTTGTTATGGTTTTTATCATAGTAGCTATAACACAAACTGTAACAAATTCAAATATATAGAGACAATTTAAATCAAATTGATTAGCATTGGATATAATCAGTCATAGGCTTTTTAATCAGGTAATGACTTCATTAAACATGGTTAATCACACACCACCTTGAACTCATTTTCTAAACATAGAATTAATTATTCAAATTATAGCAATTAAAACACACCAGTCAGTGACTAGATTCATTTTTAAAACTATCTAGGCAAACTTGCCAAAAAAAAAATCTACTCATCATTTGCAGGCAATAAAATATACATTAAATATCTAATTCAAAATCATAGACATATGAATCAGACAGTATCACAGGAATAAGTTATAGGCAATACAAAGTATCTATTTCTTAGACAAATCACACAGTAGATTTAGAAAATTAACTAAGATATGTGAAATATGGTTGCACCTAAAAAAAGAGCTCACTTGGTATTTTTATGTAATTTTTTTACTCACTTTTTAAGTAGGACATACTTTTTTTTCTTAATCATAGTACAGTACTCAATTCAGATAAGGTAAAAATATATTTTCTTTATTTGTCACAAAATCAGGTGTGCATGGAACACATTGAAAACAGTATAATATGATATACACATATAATATGATAAAAAATAGAAACATGACCTAGAAACATGAAAAAATGTTCCAAGTCACAACAATGAAATATCTCTTCACTCCTGTGAGAATGTCATACAAAAGAAAAGGTAGCAGCAACAAATGCTGAAGAGGTTGTGGGGTCAAAGGAACCCTCCTTCACTGCTGGTGGGAATGTAAATTAGTCCAACCTCTGTGGAGAACAGTCTGGAGAACTTTCAGAAGGCTATAAATGGACCTACCCTATGATCCTGCATTTCCTCTCCTGGGGATATATCCTAAAGAACCATACACACCCACCCCCCAAAAATTTTGTATACCTATGTTCATTACAGCATAATTTGTAATAGCCAAAACCTGGAAGCAACCCAGGTGTCAAACAACAATGAGTGGCTGAGCAAATTGTGGTATATATGGAATGCTACTCAATGGAATACTACTCAGGTATTTTAAAAAATGGCGATTTCACTATTTTCAGCCTATCTGGGAGCTTGACAAAATCACGTTAAGTGAAATAAATCAAAAGCAGAAGGATGAATATGGGATGATCTCACTCTCAGGCAAAAGTTGAAAAACAAGATCAGAAGAGAAAACACTAAGCAGAACTTGGACTGGAGTTGGTGTATTGCACCAAAGGAAAAGACCCTGGGTTGGGGGTGCGGGAGAGTTCAGGTCCTGGAACATGATGGCAGAGGACCTAGTGGGGGGTGTATTGTTAGGTGGAAATACG
This sequence comes from Erinaceus europaeus, assembly GCF_950295315.1. Lineage (NCBI taxonomy): Eukaryota > Metazoa > Chordata > Mammalia > Eulipotyphla > Erinaceidae > Erinaceus > Erinaceus europaeus. Next base: position 151,163,128 of record NC_080164.1, read on the forward strand.
GAGAAATGTGATGCATGTACAAACTATTGAAAAAAAATATATATGACGTACTTGAGAGGTATTTAATTCAGTTTTAGATTTCGGAAACAGAATGGAAAAAAGTAAGATATAATATTTATTAAATATAGTCAAGGGAGAGGCATACACTTAGAAAATGTTGTTTTTCAAATAAACTGAAGAAATGACTATGTTTTGTCATTGAACTCTCTCTTTCTCTCTCTCTCTATATATACATATATATATATGTATAAATAAATAGAGAGGTAACTATCTATATGTATATATAGTCACTCCAACATAGTAATACAATTTATTTTCCTTACTATGTACTTACTAATATAATAGAATTTATTTTCCTTGCTATGTACTTACTAATAAAAGATTTTGTGGGGCTAGTTTATTAACTGCACATATTACCATGCACAAGGACCTGGGTTTGAGCCCCTGGTCTTCACCATCAGGGACTAAGCTTCACAAGTGCTGAAACAGTGCTGCGGGAGTGTCTCTGATCTCTCCCCCCTCTACATCCCTCTCCCTCTCAATTTCTATTCTATCAAGTAAAATAAATTAAAAAATTAAAAGATCAAATTAAAGAAAAGATTTTGCTTAATTTAGTAAATATTTAAGAGATTGAAGGGAGAAATTTTGTCTTAAATTTTTTTGGTATCTCAGTATTATTCATAAATATGTAAGAAGAGTAATTCTTGGGCTTGGGGATTTAGATAACTGGTAAAACACATACATTATATGTGTGAGTCTCTGGTTTTCATTGTGACACCTATTAAAGACAAGTAAGATGAAAGTAAGTATAGGAAACCCTCAAGTGATTCACCCAGTGTGTTCACATTACCATGTAGAAGGACATCACTCACACACATCCTAAGGAGGGTGTGTTTGTGGGGGGATTTCACAAGTGGTAAATCAGTGCAGCAGTATTTCTGTGACCCCCCCATCTCTTTCTCTCACCTTCTACATAGGGAAAGGGGGAAATGGGAAGGGAGAGATAGAGAAAGAGAGAGAGAGAGGAAGAAAGAACATTATTAAAAATGGTGGAACATTTAGTTATGGGGAGATAGCTCATTGGATATGCAAAATAATTTTCATGTTTGAGACTCCATGGTCCTAGGTTTAATATTTGGTACCATCATAAGCCTCTACCACAGACCAGAATTAAGCAGTGCTCTAGTTTAAAAAAAAATGAATAGTTCCACAAGGCTTTGACTAGTCTCTTATTAAAAGAGAAAATTATTCATAATACTTAAATTTTTTAAGTTCCCTTGCCATTCAATTATTCCATACTTAATTCAATATTCCAACTATAATTAGCATATAGCAATATGTACCCAGAATCACAAATTCAAACATTAATTTAAAAATCACTTACATACTTGTTCAAGTGCCAATGCATATCAATAAATTTAACCCATCAGCTGAAATTGACTGTATGAACATTTATTTTAAATATATTTTGTAAGTTCATAGACTTATGTGATTTTAACTAAGAGAGACTATATATCTCTTAATAGCCTTCCATTCATTACTCAAATTTTCCTTATTAAAATAGACAGGCAAAAATGTGTGTGTGTGTGTGTGTGTGTGTGTGTGCATGTGAGAGAGAAATGATTTGAATATCAAGAAGAATTAACTGACTTGACAAATATGCCTTAAATGTTGTTTTATTATTTATTATAAAAATCAGTTAATAATTTCTGTTTGATTTTAATATAGTTTGAGGTTTTTTTGAGGTATTGGTTTTTATGATTGAGAAACAATTTCAGGCAAAATGACAATAATTGTGTGCCTCTAAGAACATACCTAAAATGCACTTTATAGCTTTCTTCTACACTAAGATCCCTAATCTCATCTGCTCTATTCCTACTTTTTGGTTCCTGTGCATTAACATTTTGTCTCAATTTATGTCCTGCCACCTTCCAGACACCAAGTTGCAGATGCTACCATGATTCCATCCTAACTTCTCTGGGCAGATGACCTCACCAGTGTGTTCACTTTCTTCACCTCATTTTGGATGGAGCTTGAAGGAATCACGCTAAGTGAGATAAGCCAGAAAGAGAAGGATACATATGGGATGATCTCAGTCATGGACAGAAGTAAAGAAATAAGAACAGAAAGGGGAAAGGCAAAGTAAAACATAGACTGGGTTTGGTGTTTTGCACCAAAATAAAGGACTGGGGTCAGGGTGAGAGGGAGAGGGAGACATTCAGGTCTTGGTTCATGATAGTGGAGGAAGACCTAAGCTGAATGAGAGTGTTTTATGGAAAACTGAGAAATGTTATGCATGTTCTAACCACTGTGTTTACTATAAACTATTAATCCACTCAATACAAAATAAAGATCAATTTTATTTTTATTTCATGAGAAAGAGAACTCTGGCACTTACAATGCAGTAGATTGAACTCAGGACCTCATTCTCTTTAAATCCAAAATTCCACTGCTGTGTCATCTCCCAAGCCACTAATTAGGCTTCAGTGTTTGCCAGTTGCTGCTTACCACACTCTACCTTCATGTCTCAGAGATTATAGATAAATTAGTTTCTTAATTATTATTTTTCAAAGATGTGGTCACCCTAAAGAAAGTAGTTCCTAAGTTTATGACAATGGTTTGAAGCAAGGAAAATGTTTATAGTTCAAAGAGGGCAGAAAAAATTTGTAAATAGAAGTTTTCTAAAGTCTCTTAGAAAAGGAAGGTCAGGCAACTAGAGAAAAAAAATTGCCTGTAGTTCAGTAAAGCTTAGAAATCTTCAGAAATATTTGATGAGAACACAATATCCCAGAGTCAAGGCCAGCTTTAAAATTGTCTCATTTGCAGGACTTTTGTTAATTCACAAGGAACCCCAGATTTGACAAAGCATATAAATTTATTTAGAAAAAGGTACTGGCTAAAGGTGAACCTTTGGTCTAATATCAAAAACTGAGGAAAAATTAAGCTCCACAAAGGGGTAGACATGTACCTTGTCAAGGAAAATAATAAGGGATTGAATAGAAAATGTATTTAAAGGGATTATACATCCTCAAGAAAAAGAAAGCAAGAAGTAAGTCCAATCCTCCCTTGTCCATAGCTACCCAATTCACATTTTGTTCAAGTTGGCATAGTCTTTGTGGTTTACACAAGCAAAGGTGGGTAGGCACTATGACAGGTTACAGGTTACCAGTTTAATATCAGCCATGTTGATGTTTCATGGTCTCCACTATCTTGGGTATTGCGGGATTAACATGCAATGAATTAAAACTGTTGTCTGTGGACATGGGTAGATTTGAGGAAGTACAAAGGTGATTACTTGTTTTGTTTTAGTTCTTCAGGCTAGGGAAAAAAGAATTTGTTTCTGCACTCAAGAAGGAATCTGTTTCTGCATGGCTCAGAGTAAAGCATTTTAATTCAAAGATGTCTGAACCTAGTTACTTGAAAAACTGACTTGTAAAGGATCCAATCCAAGTAAAACAATTGATAGTCATAGGTTATTCTTTCTGGAATATCATCTTATCCCTTTCTGGTTATATTCTGAATTTTTAACAATAATGTGGCCCTTCTCCCTATGTTACCTTATCTGTCTACTTTGCCTCCAGAGTAAGGCAACAAGGGTGTAGAATGTGGAGTACTAGGTACTTCATCCTAATTTATTTTTAAAGGCTATTACCTGTGATTGATTTTGGTAAAGGTTGGTTTGGTAATGTAAAGGCTCGGATAATTATTATATTTGTTATCAAAACACCTTCCTCAGATACAGAGGCCTTAGAAGAACTCTATCTCTTTATCTGAAATTGCATTCTGTCATTGGTCTAGGGGAGACCTAGTTACAGAATGAAATCATCACCCTAAAATTCATGTTGTACTATTATTTTGACTTAGGGCCTTTTGGAACCATCATTAAAGCTAAGTAAGGCCATAATGATGGGACCCTAAACTGATAAAATTGAAGTCATATAAGAAGATAGAGAAGAGGCTAGAGCTTTGGACGAAAAAGCATGAAACCCCAAGTCTGATTCCCAAAATCATGGCATAATGGTTTTATGGTTTGGGTTCACTGTCTTCTCTCCTCTTCCTCAAACATATTAATAAATAAAGCTTTTTAAATGAATGGCTATCTGAGAATATATGATAAGAAAAATTATAGGCACTTTGATAGTAATAACCAGCCTTCAAAACTATGAGAAAATAAATGTCCATTAATAATTAAATGCTCAGTCTATGACTTTTGATATGGCAGTTTCAGCAGAACCCTTTTGTTGGTTTGTTTGATTGGGTTTAAGTTTGATTTATTATTATTCTTCCATACTCTTTTTCTCCAAATCAAACCCTACTCCCCCACCTTCTTAGCAAGTATTTTGATGTACTAACTATATTTAAAACAATATTTACTGTATGGGGGGGCAGACAGTGAGGAAGTTGGGTCAATATTGGGGCAGCATAGAATGTTCCTTCTCATGACCACAGAATGTGCGCTCAGATCTAGAGGGATGCAGAGGTCACATAGGCTCCTTAGCTGAATATGGGCCCCAGATCACAACAAATCGATGGGGTTTATAGTTAACAATATTTATACCTCTTTCCAAAATTAAGGAGCTACTCTCTTCCCTGATCCATCTTTCTGGTCCTTTTTCCAGCCATGACATCATCTCACCCTACAATAACTTGGATCCACTGGCATATCAGATTTCAGGCTCAGGGGCAAAAAGAAAAAGGAAAAAAAAAAAAAACTAGTAGAGATACAGGCCCTTTGGAATACAACTAAAATATGCCTACTAGCTATCTACAAAATAGAGGGCCCCCCAACTCTTCATCTGCACTATTCCAGTCTTTAGGTTTATGATTGTTCAATAATTTGTTTGGCTTTGTATGTTAACTCTCTTTTCAGCAACCAGGTTCCAGATGCTAGCATGATGCTGACCAGACTTCCCTAGACAGACAACCCCACCAATGTGTCCTGAAGCTCTGCTTCCCCAGAGCCCCACCCTACTAGGGAGAGACCAAGGCAGGCTGGGAGTGTCTGTCAATGCCCATGTTCACCGGGGAAGCAATTACAGAAGCCAGACCTTCCACCTTCTGCATCCCACAATGACCTTGGGTCCATACTCCCAGAGGACTAAAGAATAGGAAAGTTATCAGGGGAGGAGATGGGATACAGAGTTATGGTGGTGGGAATTGTGTGAAGTTGTACCTTTCTTATTTTATGTTTTTTTTCAATGTTTCCTTTTTACAAATAAAAATAATAAAAAAGTATAAAACTTACATGAATGCAGCCTGATCTAGTGCATTCTATGCAACCCTTATCATGTCCTGGGCTTTAATTTAGCTCCAAAGGAATCAGTTAATGTAGAAAACTATTCATGAATTATACTTTAAAATGGAATTTCTCCCTCTGTATTTATTAAATTATGATTTAAGATATTTGATAAGTGACAAAAAAGTTGATTTCATTTTTACTTTTTACCCATTACTCTCACCCCCCACCCCAAATAGTTCCTGTATGACTGGCTTTAATTGAATCTTACTGTGAAATCAAATAGGCAATATTTGAATCCATATTTTATATTTCAATGAAATAAGGCAGTGTCATTTTAAGTGGGCATTACAAATTCCAGGCTTCACCTTCAGTTAATAGAACTTAGGAGAGACTCTTTTCTCCTAACTACCCAAAGCAGGGGAGGACAGGCATTCGGATTTCCTCCTATACATCACTTGCCATTGAACATTATCTCCCAGCAACAGCTGGTGACCCACAGACTATGTGCCTCTAGGAAAGCCCTCTTCCCCCTTTCCATCTGTTTCAGTCCATTTACTTTAGAAATAAAACAGTTTTAGCTGTTCTGCTTACCACATCTTATCCACAATGTAATTTAAATCCCTTCAGTTAGGGGAAGCAGATTTTGCATTTTGAGACTTGTCTTTCTTTTAAAACTAGCTGAGGCTGGAGATCTTCATAACCTGATTATCAGACAGAAAAAAAAAGGAGAGAGAAAATATGATGCTGACATTATCAAAAGAAAGACCTGTACATAAATATTTTTGAAAATAAAACATACCTATTGTGTCTTTGAGACTGAATTTAAACCAAAATGACCAATACATCATTTTCTGTACAAAACAGGAACAAGGACTTGCAGTTTTTATATAGGTTTCTCAGTCTATTTCTACATATTCTACTAAGAAGTAGAAGTGAACATTAAAGAAAGTAGAAAGAACCACAACTTTTTGTGTTGCTTTTATACACCATAACATCTAAGAATGTACAAAGTGTTACTATATCAAGGTTGCTTTTTTTTCTTTTCCTCTTTCTTTTCTTTCATTTCTCTTTCTTTCTTTTTTGGTAACCAGAACACTGCTTAGCTCTTGTTTAGGATAGTGTGGGGAGCAGAGCCAGGGCTTCGATGCCTCTTTTGATGTTTCTTTGCATAATCATTGTGGTATCTCCTCTACCCAAAAGAGATTTATTTACTTACTTGCTTATTTATGAGACAGAGAACCAGAATATCACTCTGTTGGTGTGTGTACTGCCAGTGATTAAATTCTGCATCTTATGCGGGAGAGTCCAATATTCTATCTACTCTGCCACCTCCTGAGCCTTTTTACTTTGTAAAAAAAAAAAGAAAAAATTGTGCCTTCTCCCATTTTGAATAAGAGAAATAATTATGGTCTGTAATGAAAACTGCCAAAGCCTAAATCAAGAGTGTCATTTAAAAAAAATCAGGTCAGGGGAGATATCATAATGGTTATGTAAAGAGACTCTCATGCCTGAGGTTTTAAAGTCCCAGGTTCAGTCCACTGCCCCATCATAAACCAGAGCTGAGCGGTGCTTGGTTCAAAAAGCAAAACAAAACAAAACAAAAATCATACCTTGGGCCCAGGCAGTGGCACAGCTGGTTAAGTATGCAGGTTACAATACACCCAGGTTCAAGGTCCTGGTCCCCACCAGCAGGGGGAAAGCTTCATGAGTGGTGAAGTACAGGTGAAGTTATCTCTCTGACTCTCTTCCTTTCTATCTCTCTCTGCCCTATCAATGTCTCTCTGTCTCTAGCCAATAATAAATTCTTAAAATTCTTCTCTTTTAGAAACTTATTCACTGAGCCAGTAAGAAAACTCAGATGACGTTTCATACATGTGAGTCCAGAAACCACACCAGGTGAGTAACCTATAAGATAAAGCACCATAATTTCATATGTGAACGTAGCCAAGTTATTTAGCATGTGTGAGACTCATTTCACACACAACACACACACACACACATACACACTGTAACTATCCCACAAAACTACTATGAAGATTATATGATATACCAGAACTGAGGTTTTAGCAAATTGCTTACTCCATTGTAAATGATCAAATGCAAATCAATATAGACATTAAAGGAAAAAAAGAAAGGTTATTTTTTGTTATTTTCTCTAGATTATTATGACTGTTCCTTATTTTCCAGAAAGGAAATGCTTGTTGACTTGATTTCTCTGTTTTGGGTCTGAGAAAATAAAAATTATAGAACTGATTTCTCAATATTGCTATACTTAGAACTGATGTGTTAAAATACTATTTCCTCCTAACTTTATTTTTGCTACAAAAATAATTTTGTTCAGCAAAATGTAAAATCAATTTTTATATTGATGTCTTTTTATGCACTTTTTTTTTTGATTCTGACATAGTGGAGCTTTTTTTAAAGCATTTTTTTTTTTGTTGTCTGTATATTTCACTTATTCTCAAGTAAGTAAACAGTTTTTTCCTTTGGAGTAAAAAAGGAGAAAATTCATTATGAATTCACTTTTCTTTTCATTTGTGCCTAGGTTGAGGCCATTCTTTGTTCTCCTAAAGCAATAAAGCACATGAGGTTTAATAATTTATTCATTTTCTATTTTCAAGTAGTAAAGTCATCATTAAGCATAACCCATCAAGAGAAATGCTACCTTCTCCATTCTGAGCTTATACTGTCTATTTAAATCATGCAGGAGTCTAACTTGGACATAAAATTAATTACCAAAAAATGAAATTATACCACGTCTCACAAAAGCACACAATTTGTTCGTCTTTAGATGTCACTAATGGCACTCTAACTTATCTAGTTGGTTAGATAAAATCAGAAAAATGCTTTATCTATGTTTTTACAAAATTGACATTTAATTTTTCAGTAATTTATTGGGCAGTATATTAAAATAGGTTAGAATTCTAACTGCATGTGAACTCTATTTCTTTAAATCCTAATTGTCATGCAATTTTTTTTGGGGGGGAGACAGGAGAGTCACTGATTTTTTAAATTTATTATTTTTGTTGTTTGTTTATTATCAGAGCACTGTTTAGCTCTGGCTTACAGGGATAGGGGATTAAACCTGTGATCTCAAAACCTCAGAGATGAAAGTCTTTTTGCATAACTATAATGCTTTCCTCATTTGCCTGATTGTTGTTAACTAAAAATGCTTCTATTATCTTAAAAGCACATAATATTTTACCTCATTATAATCTTTAAAGCATTCAAGTGTATATGTTGACATTGTGAATGTGGGGCTGGGTGGGTGGTGGGGTAGAATATCTATCTATTTGTTTCTGTATTCCTTCTTTTTTTAAATATTTATTTATTTTCCCTTTTGTTGCTCTTGTTTTATTGTTGTAGTTATTATTGTTGTCGTTGTTGGGTAGGACAGAGAGAAATGGAGAGAGGAGGGGAAGACAGAGAGGGAGAGAGAAAGACACCCACTGGCAGACCTGCTTCACTGCCTGTGAAGGGACTCCCAGGCAGGTGGGGAGGTGGGGCTCAAATATGAGGCTTGAACAGGGATTATTACTCTGTTCAAGTCCTTGTGCTTTGTGCCCCGTGCGCTTCACCAGCTGTGCTACCACCCTACTTGACTCCCTATTTCTTCTTTTTTAAAATTTTTACTATATTCTAGTGCAACATGTTAATTATTTCACTATTGGTTTACTGGGTATTGTTCTGATTATTTTCTTAATTATTATTGTTTTTTTTATCACTGGGGATTTTCCCCTACAGGTCAACTTTTTCAGGTAAACAGAGACAGAGAGAAAGGTACCACAGCACTGAAGCTTTCTCCAGTGAGGTAGGGATTGGGCATGAACCATCATTACATACATGACAAAGCAACAGAACTATCTTGCCAGTTCTTGGGTGTTTATAAAACGTATCCTCACTCAGAATCTACTCCAGTGAAATACAAAAATATTACTCTTAAATTGAACCATTTCTTTTGTCTTGGTAATGCATGTTATTATATATATATATATATATATATATATATATATATACATATGCTACTAAATCAATAATATGTTGTTCCAACTACTAACCTGGAAAATTTATATTCCTTAAAAAGTAAGTAATGATATAGGGAGTTCAATCTTAGGGACTGGGTGGTGGCAAACCTGACTGAGAGCACATGTTACAATGCTCAAGGGCCTGGGTTCAAGGCCCCAGCCCCTCCTGCAGGGGGAAACCTTTGAGAGGGGTGAAGCGGGGCTACAGGTGTCTCTCTGTCTCTCCCTCTCTGTGCTCCTATTCCTCTCAATTTCAGGCTGCTTCTATTCAGCAAATAAATAAAGATAATAAAAAAAAATTAAGAAAAAGTTCAATCTTATCTATCTTTGTCAAAAGTAAAACTATTACTTTTCTTTATATTACTGGTTCAGTGAAACAATTTACTTAAAGACAGATATGGTTGTATTTGATTGCTTTGAAGATCAGTTAATAAAACTATACATATGTTTATAATGACTTCTATAATTATTTAATTGCCTACCAATTTTCTGGTTTGTGTTATTGTTATTGCTATTATTTTACATTTATGAGATCTTAGAAACAGCACAGTGGTCAGAACTTTGAACTTAAAGAATGAAGTTCTCAGTTTAGACACCTGGCATCACTTGTACCAGAGTGCTGATTTGGTTTATATCTCTCTATCTGTTTAATATTTAATACTAAATCCTTTTTAAAAAAAATAATGCTGTTAAGATTACTTAATTTCAACTTGAAGGTGATTTCACTGCTAATTATACTAGGGCTCCTTTGAGTATGACAAGCCATTTTTCTCTTGTTGATTTTACTTCCACTGAAACATATGATGTCATGCATACTTTTTTTTCTTTGTCACTGTTGTTGTTGTTTTACTAATGAAATAATGATGGACAAGACATCTGTCGCTGGGTTAGCAACTAGTAATAATGTGGCAGCCTCATCATATATACAGCTTAGGTTTGGGCCTGTCACCCAACACAAGGAAGAAAGGAAGGAAGGACGGAAGCCTCAGTGCTTGGTTACTTTGTCTCTGTCTTACTGTCTCTATTTGTCTTTCTGGAAAAGTTGGCTTGTAGCTGTGAAATACCAGTGATAACAAAAAGAATCCAAAATAAAAAGCTAATTTTTGTTATAAACGTACAAGTTCTTATCTCCACATGATAGATGTCTGCATATCACTTCCTCCATGGACTTCAGACCTCTATCATGCTCCACTATTGTGCACTGTGTCCCTAGTACCTTCTCTAGCACATCCCTACCACTCGCTACCTGCCCTCCCCCAGCCACGGATTTTGAATTTGCTGTAACTGACCACATGTAGCCCAAGTTCCACCCTCTATTTTCTCTTTCTCTGCATGTTTCTTAAGTCTCACCTACAAATGAAATAATCAAGTGTTTGTCCTTCTCCATTTAGCTTTTATCACTTCGTGTGGCTCTTTCAAGTTCCATCTGTGATGTGACATAGGGAAAGGTTTTATAATTTCTTATAGCTGAGTAGTATTCCATCAATATACATCACCACTTTCTTCTTTTTTTTAATTTATGTATTGGGGATTAATGGTTTACAGTTGACAGTAAAATACAATAGCTTGTATATGCATCGCATTTCCAAATTTTCCACACAATAATTAAATCCTTACTAGATCCTCCTCTGCCATCATGTTCCAAGACCTAAACTCTCACTCCCACTCCAGAGTGTTTTACTTTGGTGTAATACAACAGCTCCAGTCCAAGTTTTCCTTAGTGTTTTCCCTTCTGATATTGTTTTTTTAGTTTCTGCCTATGAGTAAGATCATCCCATATTTGTTTTTAACTTTAAGCTTAAGGAGACCGGGTTCAAGCCTTGTGGTCATGGGACCCAGTCAACCCAGTCAACCCTCTTCCCCTCTCTAACGCCTCCACCCTCCTCCTCCCCCTCCTTCCCCCTCCTTCCCCATCCCCCCATTTTTTGGAGTTATTCTGTTACATTTCTATCTGTCTTCTTTGGGATATTTGGTCGTTTCTGCAACATTTCTCTTTATGCAGGTGGTGCTATTGTTGTGGCTTCTGTGCCTCACTTTGTTTATATGTTGTGTGGCAGAATTGTGGTCTTTTTTTTTTAATTTTCTCTTTTGTTGCCCTTGTTGTTTAACATTGTTGTGGTTACTGATGTCTTTGTTGGTGGATAGGACAGAGAGAAATGGAGAGAGGTGGGGAGGACAGAGGGGAGACAGAAAGACAGACACCAGCAGACCTGCTTCACCGCCTGTGAAGTGACTCCCCTGCAGGTGGGGAGCTGGGGGCTCTAACCGGGATCCTTACACAGGTCTTTGCACTGTGCAATATGTGCGCTTAACCTGCTGCCACTGCCTGACTCCCATTGTGGAGCTTTTTTTGTTTGTTTCCTTGAGCTGTTCTGTGCTCTATGCAGTGTATATATATGGTTTCTCTATATGATTTCAAACTGAAACTAAATCCTCAGGGATCTACTGCTACACTGTGTCTGTGTTCATAGAAGCATGGCTAACTTTACTGTTCAGCCACCACTAGCTGTCACAAATTACCTTTATGTTTTGGGAACAGTTGGAACTTCTTTTGATCACAAATACTCCCTGATTTTTTTTGTGTGTGTGTGTGCCATTGCCTATAATTCAGTAGGGTAACACCCCTGATGTCATGGATTAAAAGTGATAAGTTCCCTTTTCTGTTTTTTAATATTTATTTATTTCCTTTTTGTTGCCCTTGTTTTTATTGTTGTAGTTATTGTTGTTGGATAGGACAGAGAGAAATGGAGAGAGGAGGGGAAGACAGAGAGGGGGAGAGAAAGATAGGCACCTGCAGACCTGCTTCACTGCCTGTGAATTGATTCCCCTGCAGATCTCGAACCGAGATCCTTGGACAGGTTCTTGTGCTTTGCGCCATGTGTGCTCAACCCGCTGGGCTACCAACTGACTACCTAGTTCCCTTTTCTTGCTGCTAACATTGTGTGTTCCCTTGACTGCTGCTGTGTGTAGAGGGGAAATTGGCTTCAGTCCCACACTTCATCTCACCCCAGCCACATGCATGAGCACCCACCTGAAGTTGTGGTATTTCTGTAGATGTTTCAGCTATAGTTGGTGAATTTCATTAAGTTCAATAGTTGTAGATATTTGTTGTTTTGGGGAAGAGTCTGATCTGATAGCTGCTACTTCCTAACTATGCCTGGAAAGAACATCTGAGCAAAGTGAGAAGGCAGCTCTTCATAAGCAGAGAAGAAAGGTTCCATCATGACAGCTGACCTCTTGATACTTCTGGCTTCCAGAACCTTCTGCATGTACAGAGTCAGCAACTATCTCCTGTGAGGAATCCAAACATCTTGTGACCAGCAAGAGGAAGATTGTTCTCTCAGATACTGGTTTTTAGGGTCCTGGATCGAACAGGCCATGGCCGGTGCGCCGCTATGTTCCATCGCTGGGGAGCCAGAGACGACCCGAACTGCCCCTGCGGCTACAGACAGACTATGACCCACATAGTCAACGACTGCCACCTCTCCAGATTCAAAGGAGGTCTCGAAACTTTACATCAGGCTCAACCTGATGCTGTTGACTGGCTACGGAAGAAGGGCAAACGCTAGAAGAAGAAGGGTCCTGGATCTTGCTTGGCTTCAGTGTGAGCTCTACTTTTCTATGTAAGAATGTGTCTTGAAGTCAAGACAACAACACAGTATTTCCCTCCAGTACAGGCTCAGGTTCTATTAAATTTTAATAGCTATAGTCAGTTGTAGTCCAGGTTTATGATTTTTTTTTTCTGGCTTCAAGATCCACTAGTTTTTAAGCCTGATTCTACCTTGAGACCACTTAAAAGAATAGACTTGGGTAGGAAAACAACATACTTAATCTGATCTTCACTGCTGGCTTACCTGCTGTTGTCTGACAGAGAACCATTAATGGAAAGCATTTTTAAAGGCTACAGGCCAGTGACTGATCTCTTGTTAAGGGTGCTTCTTCAAAGTAGACATATAAGTGCCTCTGTCTGGAACACGGAGCAGTTGCCTTCTTTCCCCCCCTATGTTAAAAGACTCCAGATTTAATGCATTTAGAATGTAGGCCATATAGGAAAAAAATAATAACTTCTCTAACATCTCTGCCTACAGATAAGCTGAGTTGAGTTGATCAGTCTTAGACCTTTCTGGAAGTAAGAATAGCACAGTCATAGGTCTAATTTCCCTGCATATTCTCATAGTGTCATTTAGTCTACTCTTTTAGAAAGCTTCTCATCAACTTAGTAAATAAGGGCAAGCAGAAATTTGGCCAAAGGTTTTGGTGCTGAATTTTAATTGTTTCAAGATTCTCAGTTTATAATATCAGGGTATTAAAATAACCTGGGGTAAAAAAGCCCAACAAGTAGTTGTTTATGTTATATCCCAGATCAGCAACCAAAAGCTTTCAATTTCTGCCTCTTCCAGAAAAGAAAGGCCTAGAACAACCACGCAGTACCTGACTGATCAGCACAAGTTATTGGTCCTGGTCCAAGATATTCATTTGTTCCATTTAAAGAAAATGAGCCTGCTTTACTCAGTCAGCAGTGCCCAGAATAACTTATGCATATTCCTCTCTGCCTATAAAATCTCTTGCTTTATATTGAGAAAAAAGAACAAGACTGGAGACATCATACCTCAGATCTGAAACTATATTATAAGATTATAATATATAAATGATGAATAATATCAAATGAGTTGGGACATGAGCTTCAAAGAGTTGACACAGATGAATGCTTAACTCTGGTCTCTTTTTTTATAATTGTGGTGATATTCCACAGTCACAGGTAAAAACAAATCCTAAGCAGGGTCAATTGATTTATGTTGAAAACAATCCTAAAAGCATTGTCATTCATGTGCAAGTATAAAAGTAAAATAAAATAAAATAACATCTATTTTAAATATTTATTTATTATGGGGAAGGGGAACAGACCACTATCTCTGATGAACATAGATGCTAAAATATTGAACAAAATTCTAGCCAACTGGATATAGCAGTATATTAACAAGATTGTTCATCATGACCAAATGAGGTTTATCCCAGGGATGCAAGGTTGGTTTATATACATAAATCAATCAATGTGATCCCCACATCAATAAAAGGAAGACCAAAACCACTTGGTTATATCAATAGATGTAGAGAAAGCCTTTGACAAAATACAACATCCCTTTATCCCTCAACTCTGGTTTAACATTGTGCCAGGAATTGAACCTGGGACCTCTGGAGCCTCAAGCATACAACATGGGGCTCTAACAGGCTAACAGGGAAATTTCTATAATGGTCACTGAATCCAATGTGGTGTGTGTGTGTGTGGGGGGTTGTATCATATCAACAATTATTCTCCAGATACCGGAGGGGTGTCCTAAAATTCAATTTGATGGGGTACAGGGCAGGATACACTAAGATATGTCATTTTGGAATCCTGATTATTTAGAACTGAAAACAATTCAGGCCTGAAAGATGAAGGAAGAATTCATAGCCTTCCTTTCTACTGCTTGAAGAGTTCAGATAGCAGATCTGTTCCAGGAAAGGAGCTCAAACTTAGACAGCTACAGTATAGAACTACAACTACAGTACTAATGAAATCAGCAAGGTGTTATTGGAAGCAGCCAGTGGGTCCTTGCAGGTTTTTTTCATTATGGAAAGAACCTAAGTTACTAGAAACCTTCCCTCAGCATGGCTGACTACAGTGGTTGAGTGGTTAAGTCACTGGATGTGAAGCTAGAGGCCTGTGATCAAATCCCTTGAGTCGGATATCTCTACTCTTAGGTGAGTTGCAAGGTGAAAAAGCTTTTTAATTTGATGTCCCAATACCATTTCCCAGTAAAAGGAGCAGGTATTCCTGAAAAAATAAGTGATTCTAGGAGTAGATCAGGAGATATGTAATATGAAACTGGGTATCTTAAAATGCCAGAGCGCAAGAAAAATTCTCAAAATCAAACAGAACAATCTGTATCAGTGAAGTTCAATAGAGCAAAGCATCAAATGAAAGAATTCCAAATGGTTGATGCAGAGTCAAGTAGAACAACAAAAATAAAGTAGTATCCAATTAGTAATATTCACTTAGTGTGTACTGTATGTTAGAGAGCTTATTTAATCCAGAAACAACAACCATTTGATGTAGATAATATGCAAGTTGTTGAGTGAGATGAATTGCTGTAATCATTTCACAATGATAATATGCATATCAAAGACGCATATTATGTGCACCTTAAATATATGCAATTTACCTGTGAGTTATCAGTAAAGCTGATAAAAACTTTAATTCCGATTAGCATGTGACATCTCTACCACTTCATTTTCTATTGTGTTGCTTTTCTGAATTAAATAAACAAATTCATTTTGAATTCTGAAAAAATAAGATTTTAATTTTAAAAATATTCAAAAAGGGAAGAAGGAGCTGGGTGGCGGTGCATGCAGCTGGGCACTGACATTCTCATGCTCAAGGGCCTAGGTTTGAGCCCCCAGTTTCCACCAACAGAGGGGAAGCTTCATAAACGGTGGTGAAGCAGAACTGCAGGTATCTCTCTGCCTTTCTATATCCAACTTCTCTCTCAATTCCTCTCTGCACTATCAATTAATAAAAAAATAGACATTATTAAAAAGTGAACAAAAAACTAACAAAAGGGGGGGAGGGGAGGGGGATGAAGGGGGAGAACAGTTATTTTGAGCATTTTTTATGTATCTGTATGTAAGGTCAAAAGGGGGGGAGAGGGGGAAGAAGAGTTATTTTGAGCATTTTTTATGTATCTGTTGGTCAACTGGATATCTTCTTTGGTGAAGGATCTGTCATGTCCTCTCCACTTTTTACAGTGGGATTGTATTTTGTTCTGTTGTTGCTGCTGCTGAGTTTTGTGAGCTCTTTATATATTTTGGTTATTAGCTTTTTGTTTGATACATTGTGTATGAAAATTTCCCGCTAAGTATAGCCTTTATGTTTTAGTATTAGTTCTTTTTGCTGTGCATACATATTACAGTGCACAAGGACTTCAAGCCCCCTAACCCCTACCTACAAGAGGAAAGCTTCACAGTGCAGCAAGTGTCTCTCTGTTTCTCTCCCTATCTCCCCCCTCCTCTCAATTTCTGTCTGTTTCCATTCAATAAATAAATTAAGATAATTAAAATACAGAAGAAAGAAACAAACAATGAGATAAAGAACTCATACAGCTCAACAAAAAGTAAAAGAACAATTCAGTAAAAAAAATGGGCAGAAGATATGAAAATATAGTTTGTTATAGGTAGATACACACGGCCCACAGACATGGGCAGAAATGCTCCAATTCAATCATCAGAGAAATGTAAATTAAAACCACATTGAGATATCACTTCACATCGATGAGAATGGTCTTACTCAACAAAACAGGAGCAACCAAAATGTCCTTCAACAGATGAATGGATAAAAAATATTATGGAAAACAATGGAATATTATTCAGCAATAAAAAGATGATATTGTGAGAATTGTGTGGAGTTGTACCCCTCTTATCCTATGGTTTAGTCAATGTTTCCTTTTTATAAATAAAAAAATAATAATAAAGATGATATTGTGTTCTTAGGGATAAAATGGGTGGAACTGGAGAAGATTATGCTTGCTGAAATAAATAAGGAGGTAAAGGACAACTATAGGATGGTTTCACTCATATGTGGAACTTAGAGAATTGAACACAGGGACCTGAAATCAAGGAAACAAAAAGTCGACCCATATCCATTGTGGAAAACTATAGTGGTTATTTAGGAGGTGGGTAGGGTGAAGGTAGACACAGACATTTAGTGGTGGGAAATTATAATCCTATTAACTTATAATCTCATAAGCCAATATTAATGTTAAATGTATGTGTATGGGGCAATCAACTTAATAATTTAAGTTCTCTAACTGCTTATACCATATCTTTGAGTATACATATTTTCTTTGGCTGAAGTATTTAATGTTTCATATTTGTAAAATGATCAAATTCTGACACTGGGTTTAAATTGTTCAAGGAGCTCTAAAAATATATTTGTATATATAGTTTTTTTAAAAAGTATCTAAGTTATCTACAACCACAGGCCAGATAGATCAAAACCATTTGGTCTTGTCTGTATCTAAGATACAGTGACTTGTAGATACCCATAAAGGCTACAAAGCATAGTGAGGTTGAGTATATTGTTGTAGATCCTAACTATTGGATTTTCATAGAAAAACACACAACTAACTTGATTTTTTTTTAATTTAAGAAAGGATTAATTAACAAAACCATAAGGTAGGAGGGGTACAACTCCACACAATTCCCACCACCCAATCTTCATAACACCCCCTCCCAAGTAGCTTTCCCATTCTCTATCCCTCTGGGAGCATGGACCCAGGGTCACTGAGGGTCGCAGAAGGTAGAAGGTCTGGCTTCTGTAATTGCTTCCCCACTGAACATGCTGAACATGGGCGTTGACTGATCGGTCCATACTCCCAGTCTGCCTCTCTCTTTCCCTAGTGAGGTGTGTCTCTGGGGAAGCTGAGCTCCAGGACACATTGGTGGGGTCTTCAATCCAGGGAAGCCTGGCCAGCATCCTGGTGGCATCTGGAACCTGGTGATTGAAAAGAGAGTTAACATACGAGGCCAAACAAATTGTTGAGCAATCATGGGCCCAAAGCTTGGAATAGTGGAGAGGAAGTCTTAGGGAGGTACTCACTGCAAACTCTAGTGTACTTCTGTTTTCAGGTATATATTTTGCAGTAGTTTATGGATACGTGTGCACATAAGCTCTCTCTCACAGAAACTGGTGTATATCTAGGTTATGGGACTTTGTTAGAAAGTGAACCACCTGAGATGATATTAGAGTGTACTATAAAAGGAAAGGTCTCACCCGAGTAATGAAGATGAAGGGTTGTCATTCCACACGTGAAGTCTCTGGTCACAGTCTGAGGTGAAGCATGTTGAGGTGGCAATCATTGCGTTGGTTAGATTGTGATAGGTGGATGCAATATTATTTGGTATGGATTGGGAGAGGCATAAGGGAAAGTGGGCCCTATCCAAGGGTTCCAGGACTGGGGGAAGTAGGGGCTCTATAGTGGAGATGTGAGGTTCCTGCTGTCTTAGGGTTCAAAAAGACAATGTTAATGTTATCATCACATTATTTGGTAATTGGGTTAACTTTGAAAAGTCCTTTTGTTAGGGTTTGCTGTACAGTATCCAGTATCTTGTATATAGCTGTGCTATTGGATGCTTCTAATCTACTGGGTCTAGGCTTTTGAGAGAGTCTGCATATCAAATACACAGCCTATATATTAAAAAGATTCAATTTGTGCTTTGAAAAACTTTGAGACATACAATTGATTTTCCCCCTCATATTAATTAACTACTGATTTATATGTCTACATTTTGCTAGGAGTGTACATAAACACCATTCCCACCACCAAAAGACTGTGACCCATCCCTCCCACCCACTCCCACCCCCCATTGGCCCAGGAAGCTGCATGTCTACACCCTCACCACAGGGTTTTTACTTTGGTGCCCTACTTACAATTTGATCAGGTCCTGCTTTTAGTTTCCCTTTGAGATCTTCTTCCTCAACTTCTGTTGATGAGTGGAATCATCCCATACTCATCTTTATCTTTCTGACTTAGCTCACTTAACATAATTCCTTCTAGCTCTGTCCAAGATGGGTCAGAGAAGGTGGGTTCATTGTTCTTGATAGCTGCATAGTATTCCATTGTGTATATATACCACAGCTTTCTCAGCCACTTATCTGTTGTTGGGCACCTGGATTGCTTCCAACTTTTAGCTATTATGAATTGTGCTGCTATGAACATAGGAGTACACACCTCTTTTTGGTTGGGTGTTATGGAGTCCTTGGGGTATAACCCCAGGAGAGGAATTACTGGATCATATGGAAGGTCCATGTCTAGCCTTGTGAGAGTTTTCCAGACTGCTCTCCACAGAGGCTGTACCAATTTACATTCCCAACAACAATGTAAAAGGGTTCCTCTGTCCCCACATCCTCTCCAGCATTTGTTGCTGTTGTCCTTTTTGATGTATGCCATTCTTACAGGAGTGAGGTGGTATCTTAGTGTTGTCTTAATTTGCATTTCTCTGACAATCAGTGACCTAGAGCAGTTTTTCATATGTTTGTTAGCCTTTTGGATCTCCTCTGAGGTGAATCTTTTGTTCATATCCTCTGCCTATTTTTGGATGGGGTCATTTGCTTTTTTGATGCTAAGTTTGCTGAGCTCTTTATATATTTTGGTGATTAGTTTCTTGTCTGATGTATGGCATGTGAAGATATTCTCCCATTCTGTGAGGGGTCTCTCTGTTTGTTTAATAGTTTCTTTGGATGTGCAGAAGCTTTTCAATTTGATGTAGTCCCATTGGTTTGTTTCTGCTTTAGTCTTCCTTGAAGTTGGGTTTGATTCATCAAAGATGTCCTTGAGGTGTAGGTGGGAAACTGTTTTACCAATGTTTTCCTCTAAGTATTTGATTGTTTCTGGTCTGACATCTAGGTCTTTGATGCATTTGGATTTGATTTTTGTTTCTGGTGAGATAATGTGGTTCAATTTCATTCTTCTGCATGTTTCAACCCAGTTTTCCCAGCACCATTTATTGAAGAGAGAGCTTCCTTTTTCCATTTAATCCTTTGGGCCCCCTTATCAAAGATTAGATGCCTATAGGTGTTGGGATTTATTTCTGGGCTTTCAATTCTGTTCCACTGCTCTGTGTGCCTATTTTTGTTCCAGTACCATGCTATTTTGATGATGATGGTTTTATAATATAGTTTAAGGAACCAACTTGATTTTAGCAATAATTAACTATTGCTACTTTAAACTCTTTCTAAGATTATAGGAAACCCTTCCCATTCTTCTTAAGATACTTTTTCCTATTCCTGGATCCTCTAGTACTATACCCATATTTCTTGATATTTCTTCTCTCTGATCCCTCTCTGTTGACCTCAACTAAATCAAAGATATCAGTGCTGCCATGCCATGTCATGCTGCTACTGTCTTGTTACTGCAGATTGTCACTAGAGACACCAAGCCTGAGATGTCAATTTACCAACTCCTCTGATCTGGTGAGATCTTTCCTAACACATGGAACCACCTGGTTCCATTTCAGAGGACACAGTATCTAATCAAGTTACAGACACTAGATACAGGACAGGGCCTAGATTACTGGGTATCCAGTAGCCAGGGACAACTATATACTCAAAGTAAATGTGTTTAATGGCTTTCCATAATTAGACTTAGACCTAATAAGCCTGGGATCCTAGTAGAATGGCCTAAGGAAGGCATTATAAATTCTCTGACCTTTAGAATTAAACCCAATAAGCTTGGCAAACTAGTATAAAGGCTCAAAAAAGGCAGGCCTTATAGGTTTAATCATCCTACCCTGCCACTTGGGGACACTGGTCCTGAAATGAGTGCAGCCTAGAATGTCCCTAGCTGTGACCATGAACTGCAAGCTCAGACTGACAGGGAGTCAGGGGTTACACAGGCTCCTGTGCAAAATATGAATAGATATGAGCCTAGGGTCAGGTTAATGGAGTGAACAGTTAATTTTACTTATAGATTTTCTTCAGGTTTTGGAGCTACTCTCTGTCCTAATCCAATTTTTTAGCCCTGTTCTCAACTCTGACACTGCCTTCCAATATTTTGTCCACCCCCACGTTAGCTATCAGATTCAAAAAAAACTATGAAAGTCCCCTAGAAACATACTTTAAATAGACTTCCTTGCTGTTTCTCTGTCTTATGATATTTATTCTCATCCACTCTAATCTTACTTTTGGGTTCCTGTTCATTAATCATTTTTTCTATGCTTTGTATCTTATGACCTTTCAGTCACCAAGCTTCAGAGGTTGTCATGATTCCATCCTGACTTCCCTGTGCAGTGGACGTCACCAATGTACAGGAACCTCAACTCTCCAGAGCCCTACCCTACTAGGGAAAGATAGATAGGCTGGGGTTATGGATCAACCTGCCAATGTCCATGTCCAACACAGAAGCAAATACAGAAGCCAGAGGAATTTTTACTATACTCCCAGACGAGGATAAATGATAGGGGAAAATTACCAAAGGGTCCTAAATTCCAACTTCATCAGGACCCAGAGAGAGGAGAGTAAAAAAAAAAAAAAAGACATTTGGAAATAGTAATAGGTGAAGGTGTGATTTAGAAAAGGAGGAAAAGGCTATACAGAAAAAAAAATGGGCAAGCACGTGTATAAATATAGGCAGATGAGGATCAGGCTGTAGCACAGTGGGTTAAGTACATGTGGTGCAAAACACAAGAACCAGCATAAGGATCCCGGTTGGAGCCTCCAGCTCCCCACCTGCAGGCAGTGAAGCAGGCCTGTAGGTTTTCTCTTTCTATCCCCTTCTCTGTCTTCCCCTCCTCTCTCCATTTCTTTCTGTCCTATCCAACAACAACGACATCAACAG
Organism: Erinaceus europaeus; assembly: GCF_950295315.1. Classification (NCBI taxonomy): domain Eukaryota; kingdom Metazoa; phylum Chordata; class Mammalia; order Eulipotyphla; family Erinaceidae; genus Erinaceus; species Erinaceus europaeus. The sequence continues at coordinate 151,184,763 of NC_080164.1, forward strand.
CAACATTAATAACTACAACAACAATAAAACAAGGGCAACAAAAGGGAAAGTAAATAATAAAGAAAATTATATATATATATATATATATATATATATATATATGCAGATAGTTATAGAAATAGTAGGTAACCTATATCTTCAACCTTAGGAGAACTACTGTAGCTTCCAGTGGAGAGAATGGGGAAACAGAACTCTGGTGGTGGGAATGGTGTGGAAATATACCATTATCTTATAATCTTATAAATCAGTATTAAATCAATAACTCCTCCTTTTCCTCTTCCACTTTCTAATCAACTTCAATTAATATTCATCCCTCTCTTTTTTATAATTTTATTGCATAGTAGTCTGCTTTTAAATATTGATTTGTTTTTTTAATTAAAGAGAGAGAGACCAGAGTACTAATCAGCTCTGGACTATGGTGGTGCTGGGGATTGAATCTGAGACCTCAGAGCCTCTGGTCTGAAATGTTTTTGCACAACTATTATGCTTCTCTCTCTCTCTGTCTTTTATTGAAGGGATACAGTTGTTGACACATGGGTGCAATTTATTATCTCCCTATGGTAGGCATCTTATTTCCAGGTACACCTTCTTTACTTGACACTGCCTGGAGAAAGCAGTTATCCCTTACATTTTTAATGGAAAAAATAGAATTTATAGCACAAAAACAGATAATACAAAGTGTTCATCAGTTCAAAATATTGAACTCAATGAATTATAAATATAGTTCCATCATCATAAGTCAAAATTTTTCTGCCATAGGATTGATGAAATAGTTCACTTGCCATATGCACAACCCAAGTTTGACACTAGCCCACACTCCACTAAAAGACATTTCTGTGCTATAGTGTCTTTCATTCTTTCTTTGCCTCTTTATCTCTACCTATAGAAAGGTTGAAAGAAAGGAAGAAAGAAAGAAAAAAGAAAGAAAGAAAGAAGAAAGGAAGAAAGAAGAGAGAGATGGGGAAAGAGAAGATGATCATAGTATAGAACAAAATTATTCTGTTTTGTTTAACATGAGAAAAACAATAAAGAAAGCAAAACACAAAATTACCTCCACTCATGGTAAAGAGAGAGACTAAAATAATAAATAATAAAATCAATAACAAGACCAATTACTATGGGAAATATAAATCAAGCTTATGGGAACTGAAATTGGGGCTTTGAGAAAGTTTAAATTTTACATAGCGTAATTGGGAAGAGGTATAATTGAGGTGAAGTTTGTTCAGGAACTTGAAATACATATAAATTGTAGATTGTTCCTTTTGTGTGTGCTTTTTTCCCACAATAGTTCTCACTTTCTAGTCTGTGTGTAGTGTGTGTATGTAGAGTGTGTGTGTGTGTGTGTGTGTGTGTGTGTGTGTGTATGTGTGTGTGTGTCTTTATGATTATCTCCCTCACAACTGAGGAACTTCATAAAATATACATGATTACCTTGTTCATTGATTCCTAGTTTTGATAATAATAGCACAGAGTAGTCTTTCAGTAAATATTTTATGACTATATGTATCATACTGAATTGGACTTTAGCCACATTTGAGGAAAGCATTAATTTATAACAAATCTAGTCAATTCCTGGACTTGCATATTACAAAATGTAAATTTGCAGCTCCATTGTGAGAAAAAAACCATACATAATCTTGGCTTCATATATCAGTCTCACAAGTTAACACCAATGTGTCAAGCCTGAAGCAACAACAGCTGGAACAACATATGCAACTTTGCTCCCTGCTGGTTGAGAAGCATAGAAACAATACAGAAACAGAGATGAAAGCAACAAAGATTATACAAATACCCTGGCAGCATAATTTACTTTAGCTTGCAATGAATACTTGTACTTGCCTATCAGTCTAAATATTAGAGATCTAAGCATTTAATTTTCTAACATGAGAGTAATTTGCTCTAATGTTCAGATAAAATTTCAAGACTAAATGTGAGTGCCATTTCCATCTGTTCAGACATATTTCTGAATATACCCTCTCTTTTAGTGGTATGTTGACATAGTATTTATTGATTATAAAATCCATGGTGGATATATTTATATTTAATTTCTAAGAAATTACAAGTTATATTTTTAAAATTTATCTTTTAAATACTTTTATTTATTTATTATTGGGCAGAGACAAAAAGAAACTGAGAAGGGAGGAGAAAACAGAGTGAAAGAGAGAGACACCTACACCCCTGCTTCACCACACATAAAGTCTTGCTCTTGCAAGTGGAGACAAGGGGCTTGAACTGTGTCCTTATGCACTGTAATATGTGTGCTTAATCAGGTGCCCCACTGCTGGACCCCCATTATTTATTTATTTATTTTTGCCAGAGCACTTTTCTTCTCTGAGTTAGGGTAGTTCTAGGGATTGACTGTAACATCTGAGCCTTAGGTATCAAGATTCATTTGCATAACCACTTTGTTATGTCTCCACTACCTACTATTTAGATTTTCATTATCTTTATTCACTGTTACAGAAATAACAAAATGTTAAAAAAAAATGTTGCATGGGAGTCAGGCAGTGGCACAGCGGCTTAAGCTCAGATGGTGCAAAGCACAAGGACTGGAGTAAGTTAAGATCCTGGCTCAAGCCTCTGGCTCCCCACCTGCAGGGGAGTCTTCACAGGCAGTGAAGCAGGTCTGCAGGTGTCTATCTTTCTCTTCTTCTCTCTGTCTTTTCCTCCTCTCTTCATTTCTTTCTGTTCTATTTGACAATGACAACAACAATAATAACTACAGCAATAAAACAACAAGCCAACAAAAGGGAATAGATAAATAAATAACATTATTTTTTAAAAGTTGCCTCAAAATCATGTAGCAATTTTTAAATTTTATTTATAAAAAGGAAACACTGACAAAACCATAGGATAAGATTCCACATAATTCTCACCTTCAGAATTCTGTATCCCATCACCTTCCCTGAGAGCTTTCCTATTCTTTAACCATCTGCGAGTATAGACCCAAGGTCATTGTGGGATTCAGAAGGTAGAAGGTCTGGCTTCTGCAATTGCTTCCCCACTAAACATGGGGGTTGACAGGTCTATCTATACTCCCAGCCTGTCTTTCTATATCCCTAGTGGGGTGGAGTTCTGGGGAATCTGAGCTCCAGGACACATTGGTAGGGTTGTCTGTCTAGGGAAGTCTGGTTGGCATCATGCTAGCATCTGGAACCTGGTGGTTGAAAAGAAAGTTAACATATAAAGCCAAACAAATTGTTGACTAATCATGAACCTAAAGGCTGAAATAGCGCAGATGAAGAGTTGGGGTGGGGGTCTCAGTGTTGTAGATTGCTAGTAGGCATATTTTAGCTATATTCCAGAGTACCTGTGGCTATACTAGCTTTTTTTTTTTTCCGAGCCTGAAATCTGGTAGGTCCAAGTTATTGTCTGGGAGATGATATGAGGGATGAAAAAAGTACCAGAAAGCTGGATCAGGGAAGAGAGTAGCTCCCAAATATGGGAAAGGTGTATAAATATTGGTGATTGTAAACCCCATTGATTTGATCTGATCTGGGGCCCATATTCAGTTTAGGAGCCTATGTGACCTCTGCATCCCTCTAGATCTGAGCTCACATTCTATGATCATAAGTAGGAAAGTTCCTAGCTGCTCTAATATCAGGACCCATCTTCCTCAGGTGTAGCATAGAGAATGTTGTCCAGTCTCCCATTGGAGGATGCAACATTCTCTACCATTGTTGATCCAAGCTGAAGGCAAGGTACTATGGGGGGGGGGGCACAATTTTGTTGTTCCTGATAGAAATGACAGGTAACAATAAAGAGAGGTACTATGGGGGGGGCACTATTTTGTTGTTCCTGATAGAAATGACAGGTAACAATAAAGAGAGGATTTATTTGAGACCTAAGCCCATTATGTCTGTTTGGGAATATCAGGACTCCCCAATTAGGGACCAAGCTGAGGGTGATGATATTGACGAAAGAGTCATCATTAAAAGTATTCCAGTCTCTTGCCCTTATTCAGCTTTTGCAGTCCTTGATTTGATAAGTTTAGCTTTGGAGTGAGTTAGAGAAGTGTAATAGGAAGTAGGTGAGGAGGGTATCTATGTCTAAGTAGACACTATTTCATTTTGAGCTTTATACTGACTCACTGCAGACTATTGTGTACTTTTGCTTTCAGTTATATATTTTGCCCTAATTTATGGATACATGTGAACATATGCTCTATCTCATGGGAACTGCTCTATATCTAGGTTTTGGGACTTTGTTAAGAAGTGAACCACCTGGAATGGAATTAGAGAATGCCATGAAAGGAAAGGTCTTACTTGAATAATGAGGGTGAAGGGTTGATATTCCATACCTGACATCTCTGGACACAGTCTGAAGTGAAGCATGTTGAGGTGGTACTCCTTGCATTGTTTAGGTTGGGATCAGCAGATTTGATATCATTTGGTATGAATTGAAAGAAGCATGCAGGAAAGTGAGACGCAACCTATAGGTTCTAAGACTGGGGAAAATATAGGCCCTACAGATGAGGCCGGAATTTCCTGCTGTCTTAAGGTTAAAGAAGACAATAGATAGTTTTTGTTATAATCACATTATTTGGCAATTGGGTTAACTTTGAAAAAATCCCTTTGTTAGGATTCACTGTATCATATATAACATCACCACAATTTATGTCCTTTGACATCATTTGTATGTAGCTGTGTCACCGATTGCTTATGTTATCCCTGGTCTAAACTTTTAAAAGAGTAAACCTATCAAAGCCTCAACCTATGGTCTCTGCATTAAAAAGTTTGAGACATACAATCAATTTTTCCCCTCTCATATTAATTAAATAGTTATTTATATGATTACAAATTAATAGGAGTCTATACAAACACCATTCCCACCACCAAAAGACTGTGTGTCCCATCCCATCCACCCCCCCGCACCCCATGATGCTGAACATCTAATGTCACCCTCAACCCACGGTTTTTATTTTGGTGCCCTACTACAAATTTAGTTAAATCCTGCTTTGAGTTTACCTTTCTGTTCTTCTTTCTCAACTTCTGTTGATGAGTGGGATCATCCCATACTCATCTTTATCTTTCTGACTTAGTCAACTTAACATAATTCCTTCTAGTTCCATCCAACATGGGTCAGAGAAAGTGGGTTCATTGCTTTTAACAGCTGTGTAGTATTCCATTTTGTATATGTACCACAGCTTTCTGAGCCACTCATCTGTTGTTGGGCACCTGGGTTGCTTTCAGGTTTTAGCTATTACAAATTGTGCTGCTACGAACAGAGGAGTACACTAATCTTTTTGGTTGGGTGTCATGGAGTCCATGGGATATATCCCTAGGAGAGGAATTACTGGGTCATATGAAAGGTCCATGTGTAGCCTTGTGAGAGTTCTTCAGACACAGAGGTTGGACCAATTTACGTTCCCGCCAGCAATGCAGGAGTGTTCTTTTGTCACCACAACCTCTCCAGCATTTGTTGCTGCTGTCCTTTTTGATGTATGCCATTCTCACAGGGGTGAGGTGGCATCTCAATGTTGTCTTAACTTGCTTTTCTCTGACAATCAGTGACCTATAGCAATTTTTATTATATTAGCCTTTTGGATCTCTTCTGTAGTGAATAGTCTGTTCAGAGGATTCTGCCCATTTTTGGATGAGGTCATTTGCTTTTTTTGGTGCTAAGTTTGCTGAGCTCTTTGTATATTTTGGTGATTAGTCTCTTGTCTGATATATGGCATGTGAAGATTTTCTCCCATTCTGTGAAGGGTCTCTATGTGTGATAGTTTCTTTGGCTGTGCAGAAGCTTTTCAATTTGATGTAGTTTGTTTCTGCTTTAGTCTTCCTTGCAGTTGGGTTTGTTTCATCAAAGATGTTCTTTGGTGGAACTTTGATGGGTATCACATTAAATGTATATATAGCTCTGGGAAGAATATTAATTTTGATGATATTAATTCTTCCAATCCATGAGCATGGGATATCTTTCCATTTCTTGACTTCTACTAAATGTGTCAAATGTTGAATTAAAAATGGGCATCTAGACACGTATTTACATCATTAGCTAGTGCAAAGATCAGAATGAAGAACCGGTATTTGACATTTTCAAAACTGACCAAATATTAGACCTTTATGATTATCACTCATCCATACTACAAACTATGGTAGTTTGTCAGCTATTTAGAGATCAATATATATGTAAATTGATGTATCTTCACAAGTTTCTTTTTAAAAGAGGAATTATGGGGAAATGTTGGTTACATACCCAATTAAGCACAGGGGTCTTCAGTGTCATACTGTCTTTCTATCACTCCTTCTACTTTTCAATTTCTATCTCAAAAAGTAGAACCAGAGTGACACAATCCCTGTGATGACAACAATAAAAATCAGATTAAATGGGGGCTGGGAGGTAGTTCACCAGGATAAGTATACAGATGTCTCGAAACTTTACATCAGGCTCAACCTGACACTGTTGACTGGCTACAGAAGAAGGGCAAATGCTAGAAGAAGAAGAAGTATACATAGTGTGAAGTGCAAGGACTGGCTCAAAGATCCTAGTTCCAGACCCCCACTTCCCAATTGCGGGGGGGGGGGGGCTTCCAAAGTGGTGAAGCAAGTCTATAGGTGTCTGTCTCTCCCCCTCTGTCTTCCTCTCCTCCCTCAATTTCTCTCTGTCCTATCAGAAAAAAAAAATTTAAAAAGATGGTCTCCAGGAGCAGTAGATTCATAGTGCAGGCACTAAGCCCCACTGAAAACAAAACAAAACAAAAAATCAGATTAAACTACAAAAGCTAATTTAAAAATAGAGCATAGATTTGGTAAAGTATTCCACTTGAGTTCAACTTTCCTACCAATTCACTATTAATAAATGTGTATCTACCAGCTAGATTCCCTGCCTTTCTCTTTACCCCCTCCTTTCAACTATGTTCAAAAGCTTAGTTCAGACTATAATTTGGAAGCTCCTACGTTTACCAACTAAAACTTATGCACCTTACTCCAATAAAAGACTGCTCTAGAAAAATAAAAAAATAATTAATTAAAATAGGGCAGAAACTAGGGCATAATACAAGTACAATTTTATGACTTCTAAGTCACATTTTTATTTAGATAGGCACATAGAAGAGATATAGTCACATCAGATTCCCCTGGGTTTTTGTTGTTGTAATTATTGTTTTTATTGATGTCTTGTTGAATAGGACAGAGAGAGAAATGGAGAGAGGAGGGGAAGACAGAGATGGGGAGAGAAAGCTAGACACCTGCAGACCTGCTTCACTGCTGTGAAGCGACTTCCCTGCAGGTGAGGAGCTTGGGGCTGGAACCAGGATCCTTCTGCTGGTCCTTGTGCTTTGTGCCACCTGTGCTTAACCTGCTGCGCTACCACCCAACTCCCTTCTCTGGTTTTAAGACACCTCTCACATGGTGCTAACTCTGAACCACGGTAGTGTGTATGGCAAGGTACATAGTTGGTAAGTTGTCTTTCTAGCCAAAACAGACTATTCTAGTAATAGTTGTCATCACCAATGAAATGGTTAGATTTTAATGTGGTTTCAGTGGTGTGAAATTTTAAATACAGTAGTCATGTTCTAATTCACTTTGCAAAAATTATGCACTAGAAACAATATATTTCATTGTAAGCCCAAGGGTTTTTGAAATAGATGGCAACTGTGCTACTTGAGCAGAAGTGATTAGTCTGTCCTTTCTTTTTAATATGTTTACCTATTTAAGCCAAAGACTAATTAGCAAATTCACTAATGAGATTTCTATATCTGTGGCAAAACAAAACCCTTTCCTTAGCAACCTTGTTATTAAAATAGTAAGTCAGACTAGAGCTCAGCTTGGCAAAAGTCTGCAGTCTATTCTTGAAAAATACAAGCATATTTTCCTTTGCTTCCTGCAATGTTGACTGACAATAACAGGCTGTCAGTTCAAACAAATAATTAGAGTTGACAATAAATGGGTAAACATAAACCTAATAAATGACTTTGCTAATGGCTGTTGTGGACATTAATCCAAGTTCCTTGTATAGCCACTTTGTACCTGCTAGTTTGCATGAAACAACTAAAAATTTATTGTTGACAGAGTTCTAAAATGTTGGGAAATTGTGCAGATGTGGTTGAACACTGGCAGGGCCCACAAACCACCATATTTACATGCAAGTATTATTATTTACATACCAATCTTCTGTTTTGTCTCAGAAATGACTAAAGGTCTCCCCAACACGTTGTCCCCTTAGGGTATTGCTAATTCCTGCCATTGTAATTAAAACCATCATAACAGTTGCTAAGGATGCTTCCACCTTCCCAGCATGCCTTTTGCCTCTCTCCACCCCATTTCCTAGCCATTTCTGTTTCCGACTTGTAACTTCTGGTATTATCCCATAAAACCCACATCTGTTCCTAGTTTTGCTCTTTTCTCTCCCACGTTCCTACCTGGAGAAGGGCTGGCATGCAGAGCAGGAGGTGGCCATTGCGATGTGGCGCCATGTAGCCTAACCCACTGTGTTCACGATTGACTCTGGGGCTCCCGCATCAATAAAGAATTGTATTACCATGCTGCCAGGAGTCCCTGGGTCCTCTCTCCCACCTGCAATGCTAGCCCAGCACTAAAGCACTATGTGATGGTGTTCTATTGTATCTTGAGGTGCTACTAATAATGATTTGATTTGTCTACTCTATATTCTGTATTACTTTTATTTTATTTATTACTTTTTAAATGAGACAGATACAAAGAGAATGATAGAGAGAATAACTAGAGTACTGCTCAGTTCAGACATGAAAATTTGTGCTTTATGCTATTTCCTCAACTTATATATGTTATTTTTTAATGAAGTGACTTTATGTATTTATATAACTAACAGAACAAAAGAATTTTACCCAGATTCCACTAACTGCTTCCCATAAGGAAGTACTTGATGGTTACTGTTAATCCAAGTTAAAACTTTCCAATTTGTCCTCTATTTCAAAGCTTGCAACATGCTTTAAAGGCTTAAATGCATGACAATATGAATCTTCTCAGGGCTGAAATAAGTTTAGCTAAGCAACAAAAAGGTCAGAAATGTATTTAGAAATAAAGTCATGGTTTATATATCAGAAAGTTTATAAAGCATCTGAAGAATTCTGATCTTTATCATACAGGTTACTAGAAACCCTTAGTAGATATGAAATAGGATGTAATATAATCATATTGATATTTTTGTCTTCTCTAGTTTAGCCTTATAAATTTTGATTTGCCAGGAGAGTTTTGACATGCCTCTTTTACCAACTGAAAAATAAAAACGAACTCACTTCTCATTTATATGATAATAATATTGGACAGCAAATTTGTTTAGTACTCATTCTGTACTGCCACCTAATCTGTTTACTTTTCATAGAGTAGATAGTTTAACCTCAAAATATGCCTCTACTAGGAATCTTTATTTATATTTTTGTTTGTTTGTTTACCTGGGCTCTGCTAAGCCTGACTTCTTCTGGTACTGGTGTGTGAACCTGGAAGTACTGTGTTATCACTCCAGCCTCTTTCCTCTCCTTTCCTCTCCTCTCCTCTCCTCTCCTCTCCTCTCCTCTCCTCTCCTCTCCTCTCCTCTCCTCTCCTCTCCTCTCCTCTCCTCTCCTCTCTTCCCTTCCCTCCCCTTCCCTTCCCTTCCTTTCCCTTCCCTTAATTTCCCTTTCCTTTCTTTTATTTTCCTGTCCCATACTTTCTTTCCCTTTCCTCTCCTCTCCTCTCTTTTCTTTCTTTCTTTCTTTCTTTCTTTCTTTCTTTCTTTCTTTCTTTCTTTCTTTCTTACTTAGTTTTCTTCTATGATCAGTCTCTTTCAATAAAGGAATCAATGATACTTCTTGTAGCAGTACCTTAAATTTTCAATTAACAAGCTTCTAATTTTCAAGTGATATTCAGTATCATAATTTAAATCTGGCTCTGTCTCTTGCTAAGTGGAAGACTTGGCACCAACTCACAATTCATCTAATTTCCAAGCAACCTCATTATTAAATGGGGCCAGGACATGGACAGACATTTCACTGAGGAAGATATCTAGAGGGCCAATAGATATATAAGGAGGTGATAATAATCATTAAAGAAATACAAATAAAAATGACAATGAGATACCTGTGAGAATGTCATTCATCAGAAGGTAGAAATGCAAATATTCGAGAGAATGTGAAAAGGAATAATTATGTAGTAGAGCAAAATGGTCCAACCATTGTTGAAATCAATTTGGAGACTTATTAGGACACAAGGACTGGATCTAGCCTACTACCTAGAAATTCCTTTCCTGGAGATTTACCCAGAAAACAGAAACACCTATCAGAAAAGATCTATGTATACCTATGTTCATAGTAGCACAATTTATAATTGCCAGAACCTGGAAGCATCCCAGATGTCCAACAAGAGATGAGTGGATAAAATTATTGTAGTGTATGGAAACAATAAAATACTACTCAGCTGTTAAAAACAATGAATTTGTCTCCTTTGCATCCTCTTGGATGAAACTTGAGAACATCATGTTGAATGAGATAAGCCAAAAAGAGAAGGATCAAATGATCTCACTTACTAGCAGAACTTAATAAAGTAGGGGTGGGGAGGGAGAGCACAAAGTGAAACATGGACTGTCCACATGGTGAGCTGCACCAAAGCAAAGGACTCTGAGGAAAGAGGTGGAGAGGAGAGGGATAAAAACATTGGGGACCTGGTATATAAAGAAACTATATGTACATGTCAATGACTGCATTAAAAATATTAATCCTCACCAATTAAAAAAAACAGTAAGAATTGAAATCAGAGAAAGTCCTATACTCTATTACTGGACCACCACCCTGGCTGCATATCTAACCTTTGAAAGTTTATATTTATGCAATGAGGAGGTGATACAGACTCTTGAATATCTGACTTAAAATATCAGGTCCAGAGTTCAATTCCTGATATCTCGTATGCCAGAGTGAATTTCTCCTCCTCCTCCTCCTCCTCCTCCTCTTCCTCCTTCTTCTTCTTCTCTCTCTCACTAATAAATAATAATTTTACAAATAAAGTTTATATTTTAACTTTAGAGCATCTTATAAAGGGTTTAGAAGTAATAACAATGTCACACGGAAAGCTGTTGAATGTAGAGTGACCATACTGAGACAGTCTTTGAGAAAAAGAGTTAAGAAGTTAGCTACTACTTCAGAAAGTGAAAACAGGGTTTGCTTTTCTTCTGCTTTCCAGAATATGTTTTAATTTAATTTTTGAACACAAGTATGCTGTTTACTAGGTGTTATTGAATGAGTATGAATGAAGTAAAACATTAATAAAGACCGATTTGCAAAGGATGGTAGAGTAGTCAGATTACTTTTTGCATTGAGATACGAAGGTAGGTCTTGATAAAAGTATTGTTCTAATGTTAGTTACAAGAGCAGAAACAGAAGTCTCTTGTGGTTATCATAAATAAAGTCCATGATAATATTGAATACCATAACTGTGATAATGAAGATATCTAACCCACTAGGCACAGTTTCAAATATATTCTCTACTTGTTCTTCTGCAATATCTATGAGAAAAGTATTATCCCTCATTTTTGTAGGAATAAACTAAAAGAGTAAGAAACTTTCCAAATTGTACAGATTATTAAAATAAATATGAGGGAAATAAAGTAAGAGAAAATCCCCCAATCCTAATCCCACAGGTTCCAGCTAGGTAATGCCAGAAAAAAACTGAACCAGGCTGGTGAAATAGTTTGCTTGGCTAGAGAGCTGCTTTGCTGTGTAAGTGACCCCAGTTTGAGCCTGACTCCCACTGCTTTGAAGGAAGTTTCAGTGTTGAGGTCATGCTTTCATTCTATCTTTAACTTCTTTGGACAGAAAGAAAAGAAGAAAGGAAAGAAGGAAGGAAGGAAGGAAGGAAGGAAGGAAGGAAGAAGGGAGAGAGACAGAGAGAGAGAGAGAGAGAGAGAGAGAGAGAGATCATGAGGATCATATTATCCCTAGTGCTTTCAGTACTAATAGAATCCTAGGAAATGGAGAGAACAGTCCAGGTGTTAAATATCCTAAGAAAAGTGCAGTCAAGGAAGGTACTACTGCCTTCTCAAATGAAGCTGAAAGGAAGACATTTTAATATTCCCTGGTATTCCTAATGGCTGAGATATTCTGGTTCTGGGAGAGGTCTGCATTCCTAAATGTTTGAAAAGAGCCAAGCTTCATGTAAGACATAGGTACATGTCATGGAAGTGAGTCAACGAGATAAATCATGAAGTTCTTAGGTATTAGAATGTCCCCAGCTGTGACCATGGACTAGAAACTCAGACTGCCAGGAACTCAAATTACATAGGCTTCTGTGTAAGTATGAATATGTATGGACCCTGGGTCAGATCAATGGCATAAACAGCTAATTTTATTTATGTAACTTCTTCAAGTTAACTACTCTCTGCCCTAATCCAGCTTTCTAGCCCTATTTTCAACTCTGACACCATCTTCTTGTACAATATTTTTTAGTCCACCATTTCAGCTCTCAAGTTCAAGAAAAAATTACTAAAGTCATGGACCCCTTAGGAGTATTACTTACTTCCTAGCTTCTTTTCACCCTAAAATCCTTATTCTCATCTGTTCTAATCCTACTTTTTGATTCCTGTTTATTAAACATTTTTCCCTGCTTCATATCTTAACTGCCTTTCAACTACTGAGTTGCAGATAGTACTATGATTTGAGGACTGGTCGGTGGCACACCTAGTTAAGTACACATAATTTTGAGCACGAGAACCTGTGCAAGGACCAAGTTTGAGCTCCTGCTCCTCACCAACAGGGGGAACATAATAAAGCAGGACCAAAGATAGACAACTGCAGATCTGCTTCACCACTGTCTTTCTCTCTCCCTCTCTATCTCCCCTTCCTCTTTCAATTTCTTTCTGTCCTACCCAATAAAATGGAAAAAAAAAAATAGCCACCAGGAGCAGTGGATTTATAGCGTCAGCAGTGATAACCTGGAGACAAAAACAAACAAACAATAAAAAAAAAACCTACTATAATTCCATCCTGATTTCCCTGTGCACATAACCTCACCAATGTGTCCCAGGAACTCACCCCTCCAGAGCCCTACCCCATTAGGGAAAGATAGGAACAGGCTAGGGGTATGGATCAGCCTTCCAATGCCCATGTCCAGCAAAGAAGCAATTACAGAGGCCAGAACTCCTTTATTCTGCACCCCATAAAGAATTTTGGTCCATACTCCCACAGCTGGACAAAGGTTAGGGGAAGATGGCCAGAGGGTTCTGAACTCCAATTCCATCTGGAACCAAAGAGAGAAGAAAAAAGGGAGGACATTCAAAAGTAAAATGTGTAGGTGTGACTTTGAAAGGAAAAAATGAATACACACACACACACACACACACACACACACACACACACACACATATATATATATATATATGCATATAATAGTCAACCCATATCTGTGACCTCGGGAAAACTATTGGGGACACAGAACTCTGGTGGTGGGAACATTGTGGAATTACCCCACTGTTACCTTATAATTTTGTAAATCAATATTAAATCACTAATACAAAAAAAGGTATTTTCTTTCCATGTGTTCTGTTTTTATTTTTCATTATGTTCTCAGTTGCTATGAATGTGATAAAATCATCACCAGAAAACAGTCCTACCTATTATATAACCACTGATAATAGAGCAAGGACAAACATACATTTAATATGCACACGTGTGTACACACATACATACATCTAAAGTTTCTACATTGGTTAATTGATACCAAATATTTTCATAATTTCTTGAAATTTCCATTTGTTTTCTTGACCATTGTTATTTTTACTTTTCATCAGGTATGGTTTGCTGTGCAAAGAGTTGAAGTAGTTTCTCTGTTTCTATAATTTAATATAAATATTTAGTATAAATTATTAACTTAAAGGAAGTATAAAATATATGCCAGTAAGTAAATCAAATTTATTTTAATAATAAATTAAAATAAATTCCATAGGCTATTTTGGGACTAAAAGAACAAGTTATATTATTGAGTATAAAGATTCACCAAGGTACAAAATTTCATATAAAGAGTTTTAATTCCTGTCATCTCTTCCAAGGATTTTATAATCAGCAGTCTCGTGAACATGAGATAAAACTGACATCCTGCTACACACTTCAGTAACATGGTTCTACAAGGGCACAATAGTGGAAAAAAATATTAAAATTGGAATGTAATTCCAACAACAGAATTTCCACTCCAAATACTAGACAATATGTGCACACATATTAGCATTTTGGCATGTATGAATTCAACTGGAACACTGATCTAATATTCCCATATTTCATGCAGATTTTCCAAATTTTATTCTTAGCAATTCTATGACTTTTGCCTTCTTGAATTTTCTATTTAACTAAGTATGCAGTTCTGGATATTTTGTAGAAACATTTTATTATGCTTTACTTTTTCTTGCTGTTGATTATACCATTTTCCCTTTTGTACTATGGGTCCAAAAATCTATGGTGTGATTTTCTTTCTCACAAGATATTTGATTTTCACTTCCAAAACTGCTTGTTTCTTCCAAAAGGTTAAACTACTTTGTTCTTTTCAATAGTTATTATCTTTAACAAAAGTTGATAATTCTGATAACTAATTTGTGTCTAAGCTTTAGAAAGTATCTTGATTCTCACAAGTAGCACCTTTTATTCAAACTCTGGAAGAAAAAGAATTCCATTTTCCCAAAGTCTTGAAGCTGGACTGTAAATACCCAGAGTGTGCAGGAGTTATTAACCTGGTAGTTTCACTCAATTTAGAGACTAAATTGCTCTCTGCTGATTGTGTCATGACCTCATCATCTCTTCAATGTTTCTATCTAGTCCTTCTCTTCAAACAACAGCTTCTTATTTACTGCTTGCTCTCAGCCACAGTCTTTTTATTCTTCAGTTTCCATGTCCCCTCCCTTGCCTCTTATCTCAGCAGATAGGAACAGTCTTTAGCAGTTGGCATTCTCTTTAGAGTTTAGACGTTAGTTTTAGATTCTTTCTCTGACCTTATAACAATGCTAGAGAGTAAACTTAACACTGGGACATACCTGAAGGGTAAAGTAGCTATACTATAAAGCGAAGTAGTTCATTGTGACTTTCTGAGAAGGAAAACTAAATTATATATATATATATATATATATATATATATATATTTGATGTAAAGGACAGTATACTTTTTAATTTAACCTTAAAATCTAAGGTCGAAAGTTCCATCCTATGCAATCAATTGCCAAGTTGCTTGACATTTTATTTAGCGATTTATCTTTTTTCAATCCGATTATATCAATTATCTCTCACCAAGTATTGACCTCTTATTACCAAGGAATTCTCTTTCTTTCAACAATTTTTTAAAATTATTTGTTCTTATTCTTCAGTAAATTCAACACACACACACACACACACATTTTTCCAATTTGTCAAAAAAATCTACTCATCCTCCTATGCAGTGAATATTACACCTCCTTTTGAGAATGATTAAGAGTACCAAATTTCTAGTATACTTCCACCCCTAAATCTTTTTTATGGTATTCCCTAAAACACTACTTCTGGTAACAAGCCTGTTCTCCCACCTGCTTTGCACAAAATTATTATGTCCATGTTAATGGCTTAGTAAGCTTAAGCAAATAGATAATATTAATTTAAGCAAGTTTTCTTTTTCAGATACCAACCAGCAAGAAAATTCATGTTAGTTGGTATGGATGATTGTCATGGTTAGTGACCAACTTTGGAATAAACTTTGTGTCAATGGAATATTCCACTAAATAAATCATATGTAGTGATAATTAATTAATAACCTCTTTATTGTTAATTAGGCAAAAATATTTCCATGGGAGACAAGAACAAAGGAGGTTTTCATAGAGGTGGATTTTGAGCAAAGATGTGAATATAGTGTATTTAAGAAAAATCTCTGAACTTCAGAGAAAGTCAGATCCAGACAGAAGGATGAACAAGTTCAAAAGTCCTGAATTCCCCATGACTTTATTAATTTTTGCCTAAAATAGACTTCCTAGCTTCTTCCCACATGAAGACCCCTAATTTCATCTGCTCTCTTACTACCTTTGGGTTCCTGTTTATTAAATAATTTATTCTGCTTTATATTTTATTGCCTTTCAGCCACTAATTTGCAGATGCTACTAGGATTCCATCCTGACTTCACTGGGCAGACAACCTCACCAGTGTCTTGGAACCTCACCTCACCTCTCCAGAACCCTACCCCCACTAGGATAGAAACAGGCTGGGGTATGGATTAACCTGCTAAAGTCCACGTCCAGCGGAGAAGCAATTACAGAAGCCAGACCTTCCACCTTCTGTACCCCATAAAGAATTTTGGTCCTTACTCCGAGAGGAATAAAGAATAGGGAGGATTCCAATGGAGGGGATGGGACACAGAATTCTGGTGATGGGAACTGTATGGAACTGTACTCCTATCATCTTGTTAATCTGTTATTTTGTTAACTTTATTAATCATTATGAAACCACTAATATTTTATTTTAAGTCCTGTATCTAGGCCAAGGAGGTATCATAGCAGTAACACCTAGAATTTGTATGTAAGAGGTTTCAGGTTAGACCTTAGCACCACCAGTAGCCAGAGTTGAGCAGTGCTCTAGTAGATAAAACAAAAAAAGTTGTTTCTTAAAGTCCTGGTTAGCCTATTAAAGGAAAATGAAGATACGTAAATGGTTAGATCACAAAGACAGAGGCCTTTAGTTCTTAATTGCACTAAATAATTCTTAAACATCTTATTGACTTAAAAAAAGTTCTACATAAATTTCTTGTAACTTTCATTATAAAAGAATGACTGGTTACTTGCTGAAGGCTATAGAAATAAGAATAGAGATGAATTACCTGGTACCAAGTTGGGAAATGTGGTATTAATTCAGGAGAAAAAAAGTGATTTCCTAGATAAAGTAATTAGTGACAAAAACCCTGATTATTTTGTAAATCTCAACTAACAATATCATCTGTAAAATTAGTAGTACTTTTTAAATAGATGCACTACATTTATTTATTTATCTTTAATATTTACTTTATTCCCTTTTGTTGCTCTTGTCTTATTGTTGTAGTTATTATTCTTGTTGTTATTGATGTTGTTGTTGTTGGATAGGACAGAGAGAAATGGAGAGAGGAGGGGAAGACAGAGAGGGGGAGAGAAAGAGAGACACTTGCAGACCTGCTTCACCGCTTGTGAAGTGAGTCCCCTACAGGTGGGGAGCCAGGGGCTTGCGCTTTGCCACCTGCACTTAACTTGCTGCGCTACTGCCCAACTCCCACTAGTACTTTTTTTAAAAAAAAGATGTTTATATTTATTTGTGAGAGAGATAGGAGAGTGAGAGCAACAGGAGGAGGAAAAGAACTAGAGCACATGTAATGACAGGCCACATAAAATTATTATTATTATTTTTTAAATTTTAGCTTGTGGCCAGTTAAAAGTTACAGTTTTAATAAAGTAGTTCATGATTTTCCTGAAAACTATTTGTAATCCTCTGTACATGGCACTTGAACTTTAGGACTATTATTTTAGGCCTTGTGATGATAATGATAGCCATAATTCAGAGTCATATTTAAAACAGCTTATAAAGATTTGCTTGTTGGGGGCAGGAGGTGGCACACTTGGCTAAGCACACACATCACAGTGAGACAGGGGAAGGGGGCTGCTTCATGAGTGTTGAAGAAGAGCTGCAGGTGTCTGTCTCTTTCCCTCTCTACTCCTCCTCCCATCTCAATTTATCTCTGACTCTATTCAATAATTAACAAATGAAGGATACTTAAAATAAAGATTTTTGCCTGGTTTTATCTCTTCTATTTCAAGAAATCTAGAAGAAACAGATAATATTTTCAGCAGTAAGTTCAGTTGATTTTCAAACTAAGGGATGGGAAGGGGTGCTAAAGTTAAATGAGAAAATGGACAAGAGAACACTTTGACATTATGAGATAGAAGTCATTACATTCATATTTATACAAGCAGAGTTATTACCTCATTACCAGACCATAAAAGATTGACATTAACCCAATCTTAATTCTTTTTTTGTAGTTTTGAGTAATGTGATAACAGAACATTTTCAAATATATATGGTTTTCTTTACTTTTTTCTGTTTAAATTAAATTAATATATAAAAATTAAGAATTTATTATTCTCCACCAGAATTCACATTTTATTCATTCATCTTATAAAATGATGATTAATTTGTAAATGAATGAATTGATAAAATGATCTATTTATAAGAACATTGTATTGAACAGCATCCATACATATCTCAGATATATATTTACTTGAAGAAGATCTACATTCATGAGTGTTCTGGCAGCATAGACTTCGCAGAACCTTTGAAATTCCATCCTTAATTGCCAATGAAACTTAATACAACATACCTAAGGGATAGAAATGTAGCACACACAGGAATCCTTTAAACTTTCTCATGTGAGTGGGCTAACAGGATATGCTCTGTCAGCTGCCATTTTGCATAACTGCCAGAGACTCCTTTGAGTTCGTTACCGATGCTTGATTTCTCACTGACTATAGTTGAAAATTCAGCTCTTTTTAATTCAACTTAAATACTTTGAAATATAATTTAATAAAACTATTTTAAGGGGACCTGCCAGTGGCACACCTGGTTAAGTGCAAAAAGCAAGGACTTGTGCAAGGATCCAGGTTCGAGCCCCCGCACCCCACCTGCAGGGGAATGCTTCACAAGTGGTGAAGCAAGTTTGCAGGTGTCTATCTTTCTCTCTCCCTCCCTATTTCTCACTCCTCTTTTAATTTCTCTCTATCCTATAAAATAAAATGGGGGAAGATTACCACCAGAAGCAGTGAACTCATAGTGCTAGAACAGAGCCCCAGCCATAATTCTAGAGGGGAAAACACACACACATACACACACACAAAAAAAACCAATGCCTTATTATACTATATATTTTAGCCATTAATGTATTCACTCATTTATCTATCAAAATATAGTCTGTCCTTATTCTAGCCTATAAAATCAAGTAACGTAAAGGTGTGTGTGTGTCTGTGTGTGTGTGTGTCTGTGTGTGTATATTTAACCAGGGCACTGCTCAGCTCTGGCATATAGTAGTGCTAGGGATTGAAGTGGGCTTTGAAGCCTCAGGCCTGAAAGTCTTTTTGCATAACCATTTACTATCTCCCTCACCATAAAATTCTTAAAGTGAAAATCTTACACTCTAACAGCCCAGTGAGTGATAAATGATATAGGCTGATATTCGTGTATACACAAATTAAATAATAGTAGGATGATGATATTAGCAGAATATATACATATATATGTAAATATATATATAATCAAGACATAAGTAGGTCTTTTTAACTTTTAGTTTTATGTAGATAACACTTATAAGATTTTACCCTAGTTGAGCAATAGAATTTCTATTCTGAAAGGACACTGTAGGATCATTTTCACAGTACTAGTCAGTCTTCTTTAACCAGTGACTTTTGAAGAAAAAGAAAAAGGGACATTTCATCTGGATGTATTTGTACTTTAATCAGAATATGTCTATAGGGATCTTATGGTGAGAAGAAGCTAGAGAGTCTATTTTAGGTATGTTCTTAGGGGGCCATGACTTTTGTACTTTTTGCCTAAGTTTGATAGCTAACTAGCATGCAGGTGGACTAAAAATATTACAGTCAACAGTATTTATACACTTTTCCCATATTTGGGAGCTACTCTCTTCCATGATCCAGCTTTCTGGTCCTTTTCCAGACATAACATCATCTCCCCAAACAATAACTTGGATCCACCTGCATATCAGATGTCAGGCTCAGGGGAAAAAAAAAACTAGTATAGTCACTGGCCCTTTGGAGTATAACTAAAATAGGACTACTAACTATCTACAAAATGGAGACCCCCCCCCCAACTCTTCATCTGCACTATTCCAGCCTTTAGGTTCATGATTAGTCAACAACTTGTTTGGCTTTATATGTGAACTCTCTTTTCAGCCACCAGGTTCCAGATGCTAGCATGATGCCAACCAGACTTTCCTGCACAAACAACACCACCAATGTGTCCTGGAGCCCCACTCTCCCAGAGCCCCTCCCCACTAGGGAAAGAGAAAGAGACAGGCTGTGAGTATGGATCCACCTGTCAACTCCCATGTTCAGTGGGGAAGCAATTATAGAAGACAGACCTTCCATCTTCTGCACCCCACAATGACCCTGGGTCTATACTCCCAGAGGGATAAAGAATAGGAAAGCTATCAGGGGAGGGGAGGGGATAGGGAGTTCTGATGGTGGTTATTGTGTGGGTTATACCCCTCTTATCCTATGGTTTTGTCAGTGTTTCCTTTTTATAAATAAAAAACATTTAAGAAATACATTGGGAAGATGGTACCAGAGTTAAAATAGAGATAGGCAGCTGGATTAATGCAGAGAGTAGCTCCCAAACTTGAGAAGGTATATAAAAGCCATTGACTACTCTATCCAGCTGACCTAGAGCCAATTATATTCATAATTAGCACAGGAGCCTGTGTAACCTCTGAATCCCTGTCAAGCTGAGTTCACAGTCCATGGTTACAGCTGAGAAGGGAACATTCTAGGATGCATTCATTTCAGGACCAGTGGAGGAGTAGGATGACCCAGTCTCCCTTTTTATTTTATTTTATTTTATTTTATTTTATTTTATTTTATTTTTTGCCAGCATATCTTTTGGCTAATTGTATTCAGTATTTCTTCTAGAGATTATCAAGGGGTGACAGTAATGAGGATGCTGTCAGAAGAGAGTATATATCATACTTTTCCTTTGTGAGTAGATAGAGCTATCACTGGGACTCAGTGATGGCAGTACAAATCCACTACTACCAGTGGCCTTTTGTTTGTTTGTTTGTTTTGTTTTTACATAGGACAGACAGAAATTGAGAAGAGAGGGAGAGATAGAGAAGGAGAAAGATAGACATCTGCAGACTTCCTTCACCTCTCATGAAATGTTCCTCCTGCAGGTAGGGAGCAGGGACTCAAACCCGGGTCCTTGCACATGCTAACGTGTGCTTTCACCCGAGTACACCCCCTACCCAGTACCTCTTCTTTACCCCCCCTTTTAAGGGTCTTCCAGGTCACTCCTGCATGCAGTCTTACAAGTCAGGCAAATTTATTCTATGCCCCATGCAAATGACTGTATTGTTTTCAGTTGGTGAAATTGGGATTGGAAGCTCCAGGCCCAAAGAGGTACAGATCCTTTTAGTTCTTTCTTGTTAGTGTATATTTCCAAGTCTACGGGTATTCTTTCTTCTTCTTTATTCTTTCTTATAAGCATCCAACTCCTGGGGCTTTCCACAAAGGCTCCTCTCACATGTGAATCACCTGTTGTTTCCCTAGGTTTGTAGGAGGATTGGAAACACTACTTCCCAGGCCCACAGTTTAGCTTGTCTTATGTAAATCACCTTCCATTGTTTTTACAGGTGTGGGGCTTGGAAAGTTTCCAGGCCCATAGGCAGTCTTGCTCACTCAAGTCACTCAATAATGTTACCAACCAGATTTAGTCTAAAGTATTTAGTCTAATTGTAATGCAAATAGAGCTATAGGCCCCTTCCATCTATAGAAATATGCATATATGCAACTAAATAAATGTTCCATTAAGCACTACATCTTTTTTCTGTTATGGTCACTAAGATTTATACTATAATAATTTGCAGTGGAAATATCAAACTTTTCTTATCTTAGAAAGAACAGGGGGAGAATGAACTCCAAAACAGAAACATTACATCTTTTTATGTCATTTAATGAGAGTTGGCTCTTTTCCCAAATGCACACCCTATTGAGGTAACTAAAGTAACAGAAAACACAGAATATTGGCAAGAGTGATGAGCAATTGAGAAGCAAGCAGAGATTTGTTTTGCACTCTAATATGGAAAGTAGACAGACACATCAATGGAAATTTGACACTTTAGTCTAATCATTCAGGTTCTATCAGATGTGTGTTCTAGACTGAATTACTGTGATCAGCATATATGCAAAGAAAGATCTGCAATTGGAATTAATAATATGTGTGTATATCCACTAATCACACAAAAGACTTAGGGCCAGGCCTTGTAGATACAGGAGTGAGTGGGGAAGGAGAGAATTAAAATTGTACTTAGTTTTTAGATTAGGTGTTAAAGCATATTGTTTGAAGACATAAAAGCTCACTAGTGATTTCAAATATAATATCTTAGTTTGCAAAACATTTGAGCCTAGTTCCTGAGCTGAGTGCATTCTAGGGAGGCAGAAACTGAGAAGTATTAGCAATGTAGATTCACAAAGGAGTGCTGTTTCTGAAGGAACAGGAAAGAAAACATGACAGGGAAGAGGAAGCCATGAAAAAAAATGCTGGCCTGGCCAAGGGTAAGGCAGCATGACAAAGCTCTAGTAAGATTACCACTGGAAAGGCCTCATGTTAACAAGTTTCTTAAATCACTACCTTGATAAACAATTGTCCTGGGATTGCCCCAGGAGTGCCATGATATTGAAGGCTGAAAAACTGACAGCTGGAGTTTTCCATCTGACTGACATTCTTTGGGTCTGGACTGCAAATCTGGTTTATACAGGCTAATCTGTGTGACTCTTATCTGTGTCTGTCATAATCCCTACTTTGAATTCTTTTCTGATTTGTGTCTTCTCGACACAAATCAGTATTCTAATACAAATGGCAGACGGCTGTAGATAAGTAAATTTGATAAGTATTCATCTTGAAGCTTTAATACAAAGATATTAAGACATTTTCTGATAAAGTGCACATAAAATATTAGGTAGAGATTTTCACCAGTTTGACAAACACATAGGATAATACATTATTTAAAAACATTAATGTCAGATGGTAATTTAAAAAAATGAATATATTCAATTCATTCAGATAATTAAGTTTTATGTGATTCACCAATTATAAATTCTATTTATTTAATTTCTAAACCCCTTATAAAACTGGCAGCATCTGATCAATCACATTTTTATGCTCCAAATGCATCAGCAATTTATATCTGAATAATTTATTAAAACTTGTCTTAATTTTCTAGTCTCATGACATAAAATACATAGAAAAAGAATGAACAAATGAATGTATAACTGAGGCAGAGATATTTTTAGACAGAAAATTAAAACTAAGTTTAAATTATCTGTATTCAATAGTACTGAGCCATTAAGTATTAAAAAGAAGTGATTTGTTTATTCCATTTGCTAAAGAATTTTTGTTTTCTTTGGGATATGTCTGAGCAATGCTAAGTGCATTGGACATCTAAGCAATAAAAAAGTAAAACTCCAGCGTTTTGTTGTTTTAAATTGTAACTGGAAAAAGCAGTAGTTATAGCAAAATATAATTTTCTTCAAAATGTTCTTGGTATTCAAATAGAAAGATATTTTAGGGAAAAAATCTGAAATATCAATAAATATGTATATTCATGTTGCTATATGCATGAAAACATTAGGAACAATCATTTACATATGTGCTGTGTCATACATTACTGCTCAACATTTAACATAGATTCTCTTTTTTAATCATCCTAATATCACTGTGAGGTAAATATTCATACTTGCATTTCACCAATGAAATAGTTCTGTCAAAGAGAAATTAGGCAATTACACCACATTACTAAGTAAGCAATAGAATGAATATATGAAACAAGATTTGTTTAGTCTGCAGTTTAAACACTATCATCACCATTATATAAGGACACTTGCAAATGAACAACTTTGTTTTCTAGGCATCTAGTTACAAATATGTGCAATAACATTTGCTAAGTGAAAATGGAGGGAGAAGAAAACAGGTTAGATGTTTAAAGAGAAATTAAATCACCAGTAAATAAAATAACAATTATCTGATATATAAAAATAGGCAAAATAATATCAACATCACAAGGTTTCTTGTGAGGATTATAAAAAATCAAATATGAGAAGGTGCTTATCAATATTCTTGATGCAGAGGCAGTACTTAAAATATTGGTTTCTTCATAGCAATAGTTTCCTAGCATAAACAAAGTCCAAAAGCAAGACAGATTTTGGTTTTTAAAAAGGAGGTGGGGGGTGGTGACAGACAGAGGGCATATGTTACAGTTCTCAAGGATCTAAGTTCAAAGTCCCAGCCCCCTCCTGCAGGGCAGGGGAGAAGCTTCACAAGTGGTGAAGCAGAGCTGCAGGTATCTTTCTCAATTTCTGCACCCCTGTCTCCTCTCCCCTTAAATTTCTGTCTCTGTCCCAAAACAAGCAAAATATATTATTTTTAGAATGGAGGTGGGGAATTCAAATGATTGGTAAGTTTTTTTTCTACTACCATGAAGACAAAATATGTTATTTATTTTACCTTTTGCCTCCAGGGTTATTGCTGGGGCTCAGTGCCTGCGCTACAAATCCATTGCTCCTGGAGGCCATTTTTTCCATTTTGTGGACCTTGTTGTTATCATTATTGTTGCTATTGCTGTTGTTGTTGGATAAGACAGAGAGAAATTGAGAAAAGAGGGGAAGACAGTGAAAGGGAAAGAGAAAGACACCTGGAAGACTTGCTTTACTGCTTGTGAAGAGACCTTGTGCAAGTGGGAAGGGGGCCCTAACTGGGATCCTTACACCAGTCCTTGGTCTTTGCACCATGTGTAATTAACCACTGCCTGGCCCCAAGACAAACTATTAGTACAGAAGTATTTCTTCTACCTTTGAAGGAAACTAGCTTGAAAAGACAACATACTATATGATTCCAAATATATGCAATGCTGGAAAAGATAACACTGTGAATACAGTAAGAACAGATAACACTGAATACAGTGAGAACAGCAATGGTTTCTAGGGAATCAGATGGGAGAGTGAATCAGTACTGCACAGAGAACTATTAGGGTAGTGAAAGTGGCATGTATGATACAGTAATGATGAATGCATGCTATTACCCATTTGTTCAAACTAAAGAATGCAATAATCAGTATAAACTTTGAGTGATTATTATATATTAATAAGAAAACGGATCACCTTGGGGTGGGGTGCTGAAAATGCATCTTAAGCCAGAAGAGAAGAACTATTATTTTATTGTATGTATGGATTTAGTTGCTCCCACCAGTGTTATTAGTGTGGTATCGACACAAAGAATCCACTGTTCCCAGAGGACACTTTTTTCTTTTTTCCCCTTTATATTTGATTTGGCAGAACAGAAAGAAGTTGACAGAGGAGGGGATATTGAGATAAAGAGAAAAGATAGACACCTGCAGACTAGCTTCACCACTCATGAAGTGTCCCTCCAGAAGATGGGAAATGAACCCTGGTCCTTGAACATGGTGTTATGCGTGATTAACCCTGTATGCCACTGCCCAGCCCCCAAACTATTATTATTTTTTAAATTCAGTGTAAGCTTTTTTATTATAGGTCAAGACACCTATAGATTTCGTCAAGCACATCAATCATACCATTTCCCCCCTAGTTTCTCCTTATTAGATTTAATGACTCATTAATTCACTTTTCAAGATTTAATGTACTATTACAGTAAACTACATTACCTCTAATATCTTTACTTTCCTTACCTCTCTTATTTCAGTTATTGAACTTCTCAAAAAATGAATAAAGTCTAGCAACTTCACCAGCTGAACAAAATCATATGACTTATTTGAATAGTTCCAGTTAAAGTTAATAATATTTATCTTAATATACCACAAATTGGTACTTAATAGAGAAGCAAGAGTATTTTTTTTCTCTTTTCCATTTGCTTGAGAAACAGGATGACTTCACTGTCTTACGTCCTATCTCTAGTCAATCCTCTTTGTGGATTTCCCGTTTATTGACCCACCTACACTGTCCTTAGAATGTTTCTAAATCCATAGAAATATTTTTTGGACTCATCTTGGTAAATTATCTATAGCAAATAATGATGTTGAACTCTGGCTTTAGTTTTGCAATGCTGGAGTCTCATACGTGTGCATTTCACTATGCTGGAACTTTTTCATTCTTTTTTACTTAACATAGAATGTATAAAGAGAATGGGAGACATAACACACCTCTGAGACTTCCCCTGGTTCCATGGCACTTCCATTAAGTGTCAAGACTCAGACCCATATAATGTTCACTGTACATGCCCTCTCAAGTGAACTCATTCTCGGCCTCAAACTCTCTCTCTCTCTCTCTCTCTTTCTCTCTCTCTTATATTTTTAAATTAAAGAATTACATGTCAACAGGGGTTTGAATCCATACCATTCCCACCACCAGAGTTCTGAATCTTCACTCTCCCCACTGCAATCCACCACAGTTCCCCTAAAGTTGTGGATATGGGCTGACCATCTTCTCTACAACTATCTGCCCACATTTATACAAAGTTACCCCTTCTTTCCCTGATTCAATCCTCTCTTTCCCTCTGAACCACTCATGACACCAAAGTTGCCTCCATATGTCCCTCTCCTTTTCCTTCTCTCTCTCTCTGGGTGCTGATAGAGCTGGAGGGCAGAGTCCCCTTATCTTCATCCTAACACTTCTCCCCTAATGAGAGTATGGATCAAGGTTGTTTATGGGGAGCAGAAAGTAGGAGTTCGGGCTTCTGTAGCTGCTTCTCCACTGAGTATGCGTGTTGACAGGTTGATTCATACCCCCAGCCTCTTTCTATCTTTCCCTTGTAGACCAGAACACTGGAGATGTGAGGGTCCAGGACACATTGGTGAGATCATCTGCCAGGGAAATTGGGGTGGAGTCATAGTAGCATCTGCATCCTGGTATCTGGAAGGTGGCGTGACCTAAGTTGAGACAAGATGGTTAATGAACAGGAACCAGAAAGTAGGATCAGAGGAGATGAGTTTAGGGATTTTAGGGTAAAGGAATGCTAGGGAAACCATTTTAGGCATGTTCCTGGGGCATACACCTATAATAATTTTGTTTGAGTTTAGAACTGACCTGATATTGGATGAGAATATTGTCTGAGAGAATGGTTTCAGAGTGGAGCACCAGATTTGAAGAGTTGTGAGGTTGACTTCTCAGGCTGGTATCTCAGGTTGAAGTCCACAGTAGGATTTCAGTAGCAGCATAATGCGAGTTGGCAGCACCAGTAGCAATTTGGTTAAAGTTGACAGGGTTGGTATGGTGGTAAGGAATCATAGAAAACGAAATTCAGTATTTCCATGGGCATAGCCTAAAGGTACCAGGACTAGGAGAAATGCAAGTCTTAAAGAGGACACAGAGGGTTTCCTATAGATTTAGAGAAAGTTAAAATATCAAAAATTAATTATTATAGCCAGGTTAGTTGGGGGGCTAAGTGTCTGTGTTATTATACTTGACTTCACTATGATCTAAACACTTCTAGTGGTATCTGAACTTCCTTGTATTTTAAATACTTACAAGGTCAAAAGGTCTTGACCTATCTGGCCTAAAGCTATAGTTGATTTAGATGTTTGCAGAGCTTAATATTCTGATATATTTTTAGAGATCCATAAACAATTAATACCCTTATCAAAGTATGATCACTTTGCAAATCTAAAATAAATATTAGCAAGAGCTAGCTAGAATTTGTGCTTAGAGCTATAGTCTAGGCAGTTGGGGAACTTGAGATATTAAATCTATCCATCCCTCCCACATGTCATATTGCTATTAATAGGACTAGTGATAAGATTAGAGTTTCACTTCTTCCCCACCACCAAAAATATGTGCCCTCCCCCTGCCCACCAAGTAACCACTATAGTTTTCCCATTTTAAATATGGGTTGTGTTGTATCTGGTTCTTAAAGAGACATTCTTTTCCCCAATGAGTAGATTTGGCCCCTTTGTCATATGTAAGGTATCTGTATACATATGGATTGAGTTCTGGGCTCTCTATCCTATTCCATTGGTCCATATGACCATTTTTGTCTCAGTACCTCACTGTTTTGATTACTGCTGCTTTGTAGTATAGCCTAAAGTCGGGTCTTGTGATGCCTCCATTTTTCTTCTTTTTCCTTAGGAGTGTTCTTGCTATTCATGGTTTTTTAGAGTCCCGCACAGGTATTTGAATAATCTGTTCAATTTCCTTGAAATATACCATTGGGATTTTAATAGGGATTGCATTGAATCTATAAATTGCTTCTGGCAAAATTGCCATTTTAATAATATTTATTCTCCCAATCCATGAACAGGGGATATTCTTCCATTTCTTTGTGTGAATTTTCCTTCCACTCCCAGTTTCTCGAGGGCCTTTGTCATTAATGGGTGTACCATGTTGAATGATTTTTCTGCACTGATTGATAGAATCATGTGATATTTATATTTCCTTTTGTTGATATAGTGGATTATTGACTTATGGATATTAAACCATCCCTGTTTCGCAGGGATGAATCCCACTTAATCTTGGTGGATTATCCTCTTAATATATTGTTGTATTTGATTAGCCAACATTTTGTTGAGGAACTTTGCACCAATATTCATCGGGAGATAGGTCTATAGTTTTCTTTTTTGGTGGGGTCCTTTCCTGCTTTGGGGATCAGGGTGATGCTGGCCTCATAGAATGTATTTGGGAGTGTTCCTTCTTCTTCTATCTTCTGGAAGAGTCTGAGGAGGATAGGTGTTCGTTCTTCTTTGAATGTTTTGTAAAATTCATTAGTATAGCTATCAGGACCTGGGCTTTTGTTCTTGGGTAGGCTTTTGATTACTGTCTCAATTTCTTGTGTCGGTCCTTGCGCTTCACTCCCTGTGCACTTAACCCACTGTGCTACCGCCAAGCCCTGTTTCAATTTCTTTGCTAGTGATTGGCCTGTTAAGTTTATCTACTTTTTCTTGTGTCAAGGTTGTTAGTGGGTATGACTCTAGGAATGTGTCCATTTCTTCTAAGTTGTTAAATTTGGTTCCACACAGGTGTCCATAATATTCTTGCACAATCTTTTGAATCTCTACCTCATCTGTTCTAATATCTCCTCTTTCATTTTTGAGTGATTTTACCATAGCATCCTCTCTTTTTCTCTTGGTGGGAGTAGCTAGTGGCTTATCTATTTTATTTATTCTTTCAAAGAACCAGCTCTTGGTTTCATTAATCTTCCTAATGGTCTTCTTCTTTTCTATTTCATTTATTTCTGCTCTGATTTTGACTATTTCCTGTCTCCTGATGACTTGTTGCTTCTTTTTTTTCAAGATTTTTTAAAAATTTTTTTACTTAGAAAAATGAAACATAGACTAAACCATAGGATAAGAGGGGTACAACTCCACACAATTCCCACCACCAGAACTCTGTATCCCATCCCCTCCCCTGAGAACGTTCCTATTCTTTAATCCTCTGGGAGTATGGACCCAAGGTCATTGTGGGATGCAGAAGGTGGAATGTCTGGCTTCTGTAATTGCTTCCCCACTGAACATGGGCATTGACAGGTCCATCCATACTACCAGTCTGTCTCTATCTTTTCCTAGTGGGGAAGGGCTCTAGATAAGTGGAGCTCCAGGACATATTGGTGGGGTTGTCTGTCCAGGAAAGTCTGGTTGGCATCATGCTAGCATCTGGAACCTGGTGGTTAAAAATATAGTTAACATACAAAGTCAAAAAAAATTGTTGACCAGTCATGGACCTAAAGGCTGGAATAGTGCTGATGAAGAGTTGGGGGGGGGTATGCATTTTGTAGTTAGCTAGTAGGCATTATTTTAGTTATATTCCAAAGGCCCTGTGGATATACTAGTTTATTTATTTAATTATTTTATTTCCCCTGTGCTTGAAATCTGATATGTAGGTAGATCCAAGTTATTGTCTAGGAAGATGATGTCATGGATGGAAAAAGGACCAAAAAGCTGCATCACAGAAGAGAGTAGCTCCCTAAAATGGGAAAGGGGTATATATATTGTTGACTTCAAACCCCATCGATTTGATGTGATCTGGGGCATATATTCAGTTTAGGAGCCTATGTGACCTGTGATTCCCTCTAGATCTGAGCTCACATTCTGTGGTCATGAGTAGGAACATTCCAAGCTGTCCCAACAGTGACCCATCTTCCTCAGGTATAGCATAGAGTATGTTGTCCATCCTTCCTTCGGAGGATGGAACATTCTCTACTATTGTTGATCCAAGTTGAGGGAAAGGTCCTTTGTGGGCCCACAAAGGGTCTATTATGTTGTTACTGATAGAAATGACCAGTAACAGTGGAGAGAAGGATTTATTCGAGTTCCAGGCCCATCATGTCTGTTTGGGAATCTCAGGACTCCCTGATTAGGGCCCCAGCTGATGGGGTGGCGTGATAGTGACTAAAGAGTCATCATTAAAAATATTCCAGTCTCTTGCCCTTATTCAGCTTTTGCAATCCTTGCTTTGGTAAGGTTATCTTTGGAGTGAGTTAGAGATGTGTAACAGGAAGTAGGTGAGGAGGGTATCTATGTCTGGGTGGACACTATTTCATTATGAGCTTTATACTGACTCACTGCAGACTATTGTGTACTTTTGCTTTCAGGTATATATTTTGCCCTAATTTATGGATACATGTGAACATATGCTCTATCTCAGGGGAACAGGTCTATATCTAGGTTTTGGGACTTTGTTAGGAAGTGAACCTCCTGGAATGAAATTAGAGAATACTATGAAAGGAAGGGTCTCACCTGAGTAATGAAGCTGAATGGTTGACATTCCACACCTGAAGTCTCTGGACACAGTCTGAAGTGAAGCATGTTGAGGTGGCACTCATGTTGATTAGGTTGGGATCGGTGGATGCAGTATCATTTGGTATGAATTGAAAGAAGCATGCAGGAAAGTGAGCCCCACCCTCAGGTTCCAGGACTGGGGGAAATATAGGCTCTGTAGAAGAAACTGGAGGTACCTGCTGTCTTAGGGTTTAAGAAGACAATAGTTAGTTATTGCTATAATAACATTATTTGGCAATTGGGTTAACTTTGAAACATCCCATTGTTAGGATTTGCTGTGTCATACACAACATCACTGTAATTTATGTCCTTTGACATTATTTGTATATCACTGTGCCACTGATTGCTTCTGTTCTTCTTGGTCTAAGCTTTTAAGAGAGTCAACATATCAAAGAATCAGCCTATGTATTAAAAGGACTCAGTGTGTGCTTTAAAAAGTTTGAGACATTCTATCAATTTTCCCCTCTCATATTAATTAAATACTGATTTATATGACTACGGATAATAAAAGTGTACATAAACACCATTCCCACCACCAAAAAACTGTGTCCCATCCTGTTGGTTCTTTTTGTTGCTCCACTACTAGTTGATTGAGGTGGGTTGTTACATGGTTTACTAGTGATTTCTCCTGTTTATTAATGTGGGCCTGTGTTGCTATGAACTTCCCTCTCAGCACTGCTTTTGCTGCATCCCATAGGGTCTGGTAACTGGTTTCTTCATTTACGTTGGTGTCAAGATAATTCTTAATTTCCTTTTTAATCTCTTCAATGACTCAGTTATTGTTCAGCAGCATATTGTTTAGTCTCTAAGCTTTGGGGAAATTTATTTTCCTTTTTTGGTTGATTTCTAGTTTCATGCCTTCATGGTCTGAGAGGATGCATTTTATAATTTTAATGTTTACATATCTGTCTTTGTGGCCCAGCATATGATCAATCCTTGTAAATGTTCCACGTGTACTTGAGAATAATGTGTATTTATTAATTTTGGGATGGGATATTCTAAATATATCTATTAGGTCCATTTCATTTATGGTTTCATTTAAGTTCGCTATTTCTCTCTTGATTTTTTTGTCCAGATGAACTTGGGTGATCGATCTGCCTCCATAATACGTATATTCTGAGGATTGCCTAGTTAAGTGGTGTTTTGAAATCTCCTACTATTATTGTGTTGCTATCAATGTCTCCTTTGAATTTGTGTTTGTTTTATATATCTGGGTGCCTCTAATTTGGGGTAATATATATTAAAGATGGTTATATCTTTCTGTTGGATTAAACCTTTAACCATTATGTAATGTCCTTCTCTATATTTGACTACTTTCTTTGCCTGAAAGTCTATTTTGTCAGAGAATAGGATAGCTGTCCTGGCCCTTTTTTGTGAGTTATTAGCTCGAAAATCTTGCTCCAACCTCATGTATTCAGTTTCCATTTGTCTTTTCTTTGCATGTGTGTTTCCTGAAGACATATAATGGATGCATCCTGTCCTTTAATCCACTTAGCTACTCTGAGTCTACTGACAGGTGAATTTAAGCCATTCACATTTAAGGTGATTAGTGATATATGTGGTTTACTTATGTCCATTCTAATTTTTGTTTTAAGTTTATTTTAAATTGTTGAGTCTTTCCCCATTTGTTTCTATCTAACCTATTGTGTGTATGAGTTTCTGTAGTGAATTCCTCACTAATTTTTCTTGTGTTCTTTGCAAATCTCAGTTCCCTGTTTTGTTTTGTGGTTACCCTGTGTGTAATAACTAGCATTATGTATCTAGAAAAGTCTTCTTTAAGTTTATGTTGATTAACAAACATTTGATAAGGCTTCTTTGTATTTTAATTACCTTCCCTATTTGCTTGTTGTTCTTTCCTATTTTATTGTGTTTCTGTTTCTAGTCTACTGCTGTTCACCTCGCTGAGAATGTGTGCTCCTTTGTTTCCTCCTTTCCTGTAAGACTCCATTCAGTATTTCTTGTAAGGTGGGGTTGATTGTGGCAAATTCCTTTAGTTTTTGAGCATTTGGGAATACCTTTATTTCTCCCTCTTAAAGGATAATTTTGCAGGATGCAAAATTTGTGGCTGAAATTCCCTGTCATTTAGTGCCTTGAATATGTCATTCTACTCTCTCCTTGACTCTAGGGTTTGTGAAGAAAAGTCTGATGAAAGTCTGATATTTCTTCCTTTATATGTAACTTCTTTCCTTTCCCTAGAAGCCTGGAAAATTTCCTCCTTTTCGTTGAATTTTAATAATTTTACAGTAATGTGCCTTGGTGTTGATCGTTTTGAATTTGTGAACCTGGGTGATCGATCTGCCTCCAAAGTAGGTATATTCTGAGGATTGCCTAGGTGAGGGAAATTTTCATATAAAATTTCTTTGAAAATTAACTCTGGACCTTTCCTCATGTATCCTTATAACTCGTATATTCGACCTTTTTATGGAGTCTGCGATTTTACAGAGAGTAGCTTCATTCTTTCTTTTTTTTAAAAAAGATTTTATTTATTTATTTATTAATGAGAAACATATGATGAGAGAGAAAGAACCAGGCATCACCCTGGTACATGTGCTGCCAGGGATTGAAGTCAGGAGCTCATGCTTGAGAGTTCGATACTTTATCCATTGCACCACCTCCCAGACCACATGCTTCATTCTTTCTAAACCTTTACTCTCCCTCATTTTTGAATTGAAAGAGTGGGCTAATTGTGTCTTCTAGATTGGAAATTCTTCCTTCTGCATGTGTGATTCTATTACCTAAGCTTTCTACCTGAGATTGAACTGCACTAAAGATGTCTTTCAGTACTTGCAGTTCTGTTTGAAATTTTTCCTCCACACTGTTTAATTGCTTAGTGAACTCTACTTCAAGTTCTTCTTTCACACTTTGTAGCTTCTTATCAAATTCCAAAAAAAAAAAAAGCTCTTTCAACTCTTGCTTATATTCTTGTAAATTTCTCATAATATTTCTATATCTATCTCTGATAGACTTTCTGTATCTGGAATTCCTTGGATTTCATCTGATTTGTTTTTCTCTGTTTGATGTGACATGCCGTTTAACTTTCTGCCTCTTTGCTTTCGCGTGTATGGTGTTGGTTATGTTGGCCAGCAGGTGGTGCAGTTGTGGTCTTTGCTTTCCACTTATTTGAATCTGCAGGGAGGGTGGGGGGTGGAGGTGGAGGGGTGTTTTGGCTTACCTCGTGGGCTGAGTTTTGTCTTTGTCTTAAACTCAGACTGAGAAAAACCAAAAGTGAACTGAACCCTGAGTCAAAGATTGAGAGGTTTTAAGCTCCAATTTCTTTTCTTTGGGGGAGTCTGCTAACTGTGTTGCTGCCCAGAGCTCTTGCACTCATTTTGACCAACCATGTCTTCCAACCCACTCCCGTTTCCCCAACCACGCACACGTGCACACACCAGCACTCGCCTGAGGCTGTGGATTTTTTTTCAGCTGTATTTGATGTGACCAATTTGGTCACTTATTGTGTTTAATAGTTGTATCAGGGAGAGTGAAGGTCTCATCACAACTACTCTATAAACTACACATCACAGAAGTTCCCCCCCCCCTTTTTTTATCTCTCTCTCTCTCTTTCTCTAGTTTTCAAGATATCCTTGTTTTCCTGATTCCTATTATAACCCACTAACTTATTTATATATTTTTTCATGCTCTTCCACAAAAAAATCTCTAATTGAAGATTCATCTGATTTCTGTTCTGGATGCACTTACTTTCTCTATCTTAGCCAAAACTAATTAAACATGCTGGGAGGATAGGTAACAGTGACCTCTTAATGTATATTTTTTAACAAAACTTATCTTAGTATCAGTTCTGAAATTTTAGCTACCTAACACAGTTTCAACCAGGTGTTTTATAGCTGTCACAACTTCATTAAAAATGTATTTACTTATCATTCTACCTGTATTACTACTATCCTCCTTGAGTTATTACTTGCAGTTATATTTTAATCCTAAATTTTACTCATTCTTCATATATTATCTATTAAAACTCTTATTAATGTAATCTCAAATTATTCATTTAAACTGTTACTACCAATGGTTAGATTCTAATTGTTCTTTTTTTTTTGAACTGAGATATAGTTGATATAAAAATTTTAAGTATATAGCTTGATGTTTAAAATATTCTTGTGTGAATTATTGTCTTGTAACTGACATCTGTAATCTAAACAAATAATTTATTACAAGTCATTGCAAATCATCAGTTGGACATAAAGTTATATATCTTCTCTACTCATACTTCATTATTATTTTTTTCAATTAAAAAATCCACACTGTAAAATTTAATTTATTTCATTACACTTTAACAAGGGAGAGATAATTCAGAGAGAAAAACACAGTGAATAAGAGACAGGAGCACTACTCAGCTCTGGTTTATTATGGCGCTGGGGGTTGAACCTGGGATCTTGGAGCCTCAGGCATGCAAAGCTTTTGCATAACCATTATGCTGTCTAGCCAACCTAAACTTCACACTTATCATGACCTAAAAGGAACTATGTAATGTAGTACCTCTCTGCTGAAGATGATCTCTTCTATTTATAATCCTGACAAAGCAATCATTTTATAAGATCATTTTGACTATCAGTTACAATGTTATTTCTCAGCATATGACTTCATTAAAAGAATTTTGCTTTGTAAAAATATTTTATTTATATTTTTTAGTTATTGAATGGAGACAGAGTTAAGTTGAAGAGAAGGAGATAGAAAGGGAGAAAGAAAGATACCTAAAACACTGCTTCACTGCTTGCAAAGCTTCCATGCCCCTGACCCCTCTGCAGGTGAGGACCAGAGCTTAAACCTGGGTCTTATGCAATGCAACATATGTGCTGAAATGGCCCTGTAATTTTAATTTTTAAAATCATTTATCCCTTTACCTGCATAAATCTTAATTAGTAAACTGCTTTAGATTTTGTTCAATTTTTTTTTCTCCATAAAAATTATTTCCATCATCTTGTTTTTTGGAAGCATTTTTAGCCAACCTTATAATTATGAGACAAATTTTCCTTCAGTAACTAATATTTTATACTGCTTTCACTATTTATGAGTGGTTCCCTACACTACATTTACAGACAAAGACTGTCTCAGTCCCTCCTAGTGTATTCAAATAATGTATTTGCATTCTCTGAATGAAAATTAAATACTTAAAGAAGGAAATGCAGTGGATAGAGTGTCCAGAGCTTGCATCTCCAAGACCTTGAGTTAGGGGCTTGATGTTAGCACTATAAATCCACTGCTCCTGGCTGTCTTCCCCAATCCCCCTTTTTAGAATTTGATAGGACAGAGAAAAATTATTGAGAGTGGAGAGGGGATAGGGACGATGAGAGAAAGACCCTTGCAAACCTGCTTCACCACTTGTGAAGTATCACTCCTTGTAGTTGGGGAGTGGGTGCCAGAACCCAGGTCCTTCCACATGGTAATGTATATGCTGAGCTGGGAGCACCACCTCCTGCCCCCCTTGAATGTACTTATTTTTAGTTTTTATGATCTTTATTTTTATTTTTATTTATTTTTTACATATATTTTATTTATGAGAAAGGAGGATAGAGAAAGAATCAGACATCACTCTAACACATGTGCTGCTGGGAATTGAACTCGAGACCTCATGCTTGAGAGTACAAAGTCTTATCATGGTGCCACCTCCCAGACCAAACATCTTTATTTATTTATTGGATAGAGACCATCAGAAATGGAGAGGGAAGGGGGAGGGAGACAGGCAGAGAAACAGAGACACCTGCAGCATTGCTTTGCCACTCTTAAAGTTTTCCCACTGCAGGTGGGTGTCAGGGGCTTGAACCTGGGTCTTTGTGCATTGTTACTAGGTGCACCATCATCTGGCCTGCCAGATGTACTTCTTTTTTTTAAAATTTATTTATTCCCCTTTGATGCCCTTGTTGATTTGTTGTTGTAGTTATTGTTGTTGTTATATATGTCATTGTATTGGAAATGACAGAGAGAAATGGAGAGAGGAGGGGAAGACAGAGAGAGGGAGAGAAAGACACCTTCAGACCTGCTTCTCTGCCTGTGAAGTGACTCCCCTGAGGTTGGGGAGCCAGGGCTTGAACTGGGATCCTTCCACAGGTTCTTGATTTGTGCATGCTGCATGAGCTTAATCTGCTGTGCTACCACCCGGCTCCTGCCAGGCTAGTGTAGGGGTGCCTCTTCCTGGGAGCATACTCTCTGGGTTGGAGAGAACACGGTTGGAGCCAGCCTAGGCTCCTACTCACTCAGCGACATGAGATGACTCAGGGAACAGATTTGTGGTGGCAAGGCAATTCAATTCTTTATTGATCAGGGAGTGAGGCTTATAAAGGTTGGACCCAGAAGTGGCAAGTCAGAAATGGAAATTGCTTGACATGGTTTGGAAAGGGGTAGAGAAAGGCAAAAGGGCTGGGAAAAGTAGGAACTTCCTTAACAACTGTTGCGAGGGTTTTAACTGGTAGGATTAATAATACCCTGCAGGCAGGGAGGGTCTTGAGGGTAGGAAGAAGATAGACCAAAGGAATGGAATGGGTAGGGATCTTTCAGGCAAAACAATGATTATGTTGATAATAAGTCTGATAAGACAAGAGGATGGATGTCCCCTCAAGTCAAGCCCTGCCAAGCTCAACCACATTCTCACAATTTCCCAACATCTCCCCCTTTCTTTTTATCTAATGGCCATGGTATCAGAAATTCAGGGTGCTTTGTGAGGCATGGAGTCTAATAAGACAGGGAAAACCTTTGGGATTACTCTTGTCCCTCCTTGTTCAACCTCTCAGTAGAGAGAGAGAGAGACTTACAGGATAGACACACCCCTCAGATCAAGCCCTGCCAGGCTCTATTACATCCTCACATTTCCCAACAGGCTCCCCCACATGTACTTCTTAATTATCTGCTATTATTTCATTCTAAGATATCATCCATAGGTATCTATTTTTCACTTCAAGGAACTCACTTCCAACCAGTTTGTCCCTTATTAGTGACAGAGTCCTGAGTACTATAATTAATGAGTTTTTATAAATTGATTTTTTTTGTTTTTTAAAATATATTTATTTATTTATTATTGGATAGAAACAGAGAAATTGAGGTGGAGGAGGAGATAGGGAGAGAGAAAGAAAGACACCTACAACCCTGCTTCATCACTCATGAAGCTTTCCCCCTAAAAATGTGGACCAGGGGCTTGATCCCAGGTCCTTGCACACTGTGATGTGTGAACTTAACCAGATGCACCACCACCTGGCCCCACCACCATTATTTTTATTGTCAATAATAATGAGAAAGTTGGGTATATAGTCCAAAGCAGCACCTTACTGGCAAATAGAAACTCAGATCATCACTTAGAATTGGATTGCTCCTCCAAATATTAAATCATTCACAGAATAAATCATTGGTAGTTAGGTACAAACAGATGACTGAGATGAAAAATAAGCTCATGAAAGAATCAAAAAGGGAACCAGGCAATGGTACACCTGGTTAAGTTCACACAAGAATAAATAATAGGAAAGCTATGGGGCAGGGGTGGATAAAGAATTCTGGTAATGAGAATTGTGTGGAATTGTAGCCCTCTTAGCCTATGGTCTTGTCAAGATATCCATTTTATAAATTAATTTTTTTTAAAAAGAGAGAAATTGAAAGGGTAAGGGAGATAGGGAAGGGAAGAGACAAGAGACATCTGCAGGCCTGCTTCACCATTCATGCAGCTTTTGCCATGCAGGCAGGGACCAGGGACATGAACCCAGGCCTTTGCACATTGTAATGTATAAATTTATTATTATGGAAAAACTTTTCTTTTTTTATATCTTCTACTTAAAACTAGCTACTTGTGACTGTACAGTACTGTAAACTTATCTCTAGCCTTTTAAGTGTAAGTGTGAGTCTGTGATGTGTGTGTCTCCTACTGTAATCAGCAGCCTCTACTACTCAGTGATAGCAGAAGCCTTTCAAGTCTCTTTGATGAAATGAGCTCTTTCCTATTTGGTCTCCCCCATTGTGTAGCAGAAAAAGCACCATTATCCATCTTCTACGACACTATAAAATTTCATGCTAAGAGATGCTAGCATTGTTATGAGAATGAATTTAATAAATACATGGCAAATGTTGAGTTGGTACTCCAGTATTTACTTACAATAAGAAATATATCTAAAGTGAAAAAAAAGCTTGTATTTCAGGAACAATTTAAGAACTTAATAGTGCTTGACTAACAGTCTTTACTTGTACTTTCACTTCTTCTATCTGTGGCTTTAAGCATAAATAATACTAGATAACTATAAACAAGTGGCAGGCTTTTAGATTCTGTTCACCAACATATAATCAAACAAATGTGTAAATCAAGAAAATGCAAAAGCCCTTGTAGCCATTGGAGAAAAGTTTCTAAGGGGAGAAAAAATTATGCATTTAGCCAAGCATTAAAGAACAAGATACAAATGTACACAGGGAAAATCTGAAAAACAAATTGGACAGCTTTTGTCATAGAGATGAAATAATTAAGGACATAAACAAGAGCTGATCTTAAGATTTATTCTAGGTGTTAAATGGGCTGCAGCAAATTTTCTAATTTATTTCCTAATATAATAAATTTTAATTAAGCAAATAGATTAGTACTTACCCAATGACTGGCTTTTGGGCAGACAGGAATGCAGGCTAATGAGAACACAGGAGATTAGAAGCAAGGTCAATAGCCTGGTTATAAATATAGGAAGAGGAAATGGAGTCTTCTAGCTAATGGACCTAAAACTTAGATGTATATGAATCAACTTAAATGATTGTTCAGGCTACCAGAGATAGCTCACTGGGCAGAATGCACACCTTACCATGTTTGAGGCCCTAGGTTCAAGCCCCGGCATAATATAGGAGCATCAAGACAGTATCAGAAGAGCTCTATGAATGATGGAGTGGAGTGGTACATTGTCTTTCCTTTCTGTCTGTCTTTGTCTCTCAATGAAATAAAAATATAATACAAAATGAGAATGGGGCATGTATTTGTGCCTCTAAAAATTCCTGGAAGTCAATGTTGCTGACCTGGGCACCAGACTAAGACCTGCAAATTAAAATTTAGAATTTCTTCTCACCATAAACTAATGTCAGCCCTGCTCCAAGATGAACAGCACTGTTTTCTATGAGTGATGAGGGCAAAGAATAAGAACAGAGATCTGGAAACAAAGAACAACTAGAGAAACAGAATCAAATCTTTGGTAAGACAAAATTTCTAGGATTTTCATTATTGAATGAACTATCTGTTACTTAGAAAAGAACTTGTGATTCATGAAATTCACAGGTTTATATTGGTAAATACTATCATATTAAGAACTATAAATCAGGGGCTGGGTGGTAGCACAGTGGGTTAAGAACATATGGTGTGAAGCACAAGGAGCAGCTTAAGGATTCTGTTTTGAGGTCCTGGCTCCCCATCTGCAGGGGTGTCACCTCACAAGCAGTGAAGCAGGTCTGCAGGCGTCTATCTTTCTCACCCCATTCTCTGTCTTCCCCTTCTCTCTCAATCTCTCTGTCCTATCCAAAAATAACAACAACAACAATAACAATAACAACCACAAAGGCAACAAAAATGGGAAAAATGCCTCCAGGAGCAGTGGATTTGTAGTGCAAGCACCAAGCCCCAGCAATAACCTTGAAGACAAAAACAAATAAAAACAAACAAACAAGCAAAAATCCTAGAAAGTATGGATTTGTAATTGACTGCATGTACACAGACTTATTTTTTCATGAACAAATTCCTATCCTTCTCTTGTATGTTAGAGATTATTACATGAGCAAGTGTTGACAAATACTTGAATGACAAGTACATGAAGGTTGGCTCACCATCCACCATGCTTATTTTC
The DNA here is from genome assembly GCF_950295315.1 of Erinaceus europaeus. Classification (NCBI taxonomy): domain Eukaryota; kingdom Metazoa; phylum Chordata; class Mammalia; order Eulipotyphla; family Erinaceidae; genus Erinaceus; species Erinaceus europaeus. The sequence continues at coordinate 151,224,994 of NC_080164.1, forward strand.
TCTCCACATGAACTGGATGATGTCCGAAGAAGAAGAAAACTATTCATCACCAACAACTCAATGTGAGAAACCAGCCTTACTCACAAGACCACCAGAGGGGAGGTCAGTGAGAAGTATACGGAAATATTCTTTCTATGTAACACTGTCTCTGTGGATCCATTAGCAAGTATATGGTGGAGAGACTGGTTAGTGTCCATTGGTAGCTCCAGCATTTGAGAAGCAGAGCTGGGCATGAGAGCACAATGATGATCAAAGGGAATTCATTACAGAGCTTAGAATCTGTTAGTAACCATACATAGGTCTGATGAATATTTTCAAAGGATTGTGGCCACTGATAATATGATGTACTCTAAACTTTCCACAGATTACACTCAAGGAAATTTTTAATTCAGAGACTTTTAGAAAACTGATTTTTGAAGATTTAGTTTCAACATAACCAAATTAGCAAGAACTATGATGAGTCTATTATTTGTCAACCTAGTACCCATACATATAATTTTAGTCATGTTTAACTTGTATATAAGAACAGTAAGTTTCAATCTAATAGGATACAACTAATTTTCATAAAATACAACATATTAATCTATTGTCCTCAAGAAAATATTCAAACTCTTACTTTACTCATACTAAAGTTACATTCTGAGTCACTATTCCTCTGTTATTTCTTTTAAAAAAATTTTTATCTTTATTTACTTATTGGATAGATACAGTCAGAAATTGAGAGAGAAGAGGGAGTAGGAGAGGAAGAGAGACAGAGACGACCCGAACCGCCCCTGCGGCTACAGACAGACTATGACTCACATAGTCAACGACTGCCACCTCTCCAGATTCAAAGGAGGTCTCGAAACTTTACATCAGGCTCAACCTGACGCTATTGACTGGCTAAGGAAGAAGGGCAAATGCTAGAAGAAGAAGAAGAGACAGAGAGACAACTGCAACACTGCTTCACTACTTGCAAAGCTTTCTCCCTGCAGGTGGGGACCAGGTGCTCAAACCTGGGTCCTTGTGCATTATAACATGTGCACTTAACCAGGTATGCCAGTACCTGTCCCCCGCCATGATATTTCTAATAGCATTCAACTAAACACTAGAATGCTAAATTAAACACCATTAACACGTAGAAATGGAAAAAATGGAGCCAGGCGGTGGCATACCTGGTTGAGTGCACATATTACAGTGTGCAAGGTTTGAGCCCTGACCAGTAATAAATGGGTACCATGAGTTAATGATTGATTCAATTCTCTTATATTTGAAGCTAAAAAGTTTCATTAGGGAAACAGAATTTAACATGCAATGCATACTCAATAAAGATGGATTTTCTAAAGTGAAATTTCCATTAAGGGAAGGACTGTGTAAAATATTAAAACTAAAGTATAGACTTTATAGTAAGTACACGTCTTAACTCGATAAGTTCCCTGATGCTAACACTGCTATATTTCACCCTCAGAATTGCCTGGTCAGTTCAGGGCATCAAGTTATATTGATGAATATAATGAAAAAGTTAAAGTTAGTAAAAGCAGACATAGTAAATAAAATATGCTGAGAATGACAATTATCTCATTTCTTCATGGCTTGCTCTTTGACTCAAAACTGGGTGGAAAATTAAAACAAAAACTGCTTTATTGTAAATTTGTATTAAATTTTCCTAATTGTCTTACATAAAATAACTGTTTTTCAATTCACTTATTAGTGTCATATCATTCTTAGCTTGACGCTATAATTACTCAATTTTTGTGTATTTTAATGATGAATAGAGTCTTAGAATGTGAACAATGTTCTTCTCCAGCTTACAGAACTTAGATCATTGTCATTTATTTATAAATTTATTTACTTATATGAATTATAACTTCTTTGCAATTAGCTTTTTTCAATTCTGAACACCTGGAATATTTAAGTTGTCCTTGGAAGCATGGACTTCAGCCCATATGATTATGCATTAGCCTCAGATTTTATATCTTCCAAATGTTTTATAGCCTCAGTTTTATTAGTTGTTGCTAAAAAACAAACCTGTAAATCATGACAGGATTATGATCTTTTTTTTCTTGTTTTAGGAGGAAATAAAGCAGCATATATAGGAACAGAATAGTTCACAAGCATAGTAGGAATATGAGAAGTTGAAATTTGCATTGCTGTGAAACTAACATACCAATGCTACAGCCATGTTTCACCTAGAATTCAAGCTATTTTCAAAGGACTGGGAAGTTTAACAAGAAAAACCTCTAAAAATGACCAACTCAATATTATAGATAGAATTACTACTCTGGATAATTCAGTTACTCCCTGCACTTATTTTTCCCAGAAACTCATGGGTATATGGAAATAATAATTTTCATAATAATAATAATAATAACTTTTCAACTTTTTGGTTATCTTTTTCTATAAAAGCATAGTTTCTAGAAAATTTACTTTGAGGTGCTTTCCCCCCAAGTGCATAAACAGGGAAAAATATGACTTTTTTCTTTTCATTTTTTTTTTTTAGTTTAGTGTTTCTTTTAAGCTCATGCTGTCTGATTTATTTTACTTTCAACCTGGTCTCAATTTCTCTATATTCATGCTGTATACCTGTACCAAATACAAATCTAATATTTTACATTTAATACGTTATTCTGTTTGTAGCTCTTGGCTATGCAGTAGAGCATCATATGTTCTAGCAGGGTATTTGAATGAACTGTGAACCACAAATTAGGTGAAAAAGCACAAATATATAAAACATCTAAACCAAGACTTACTCAATTATTTTTTTTTCTTTTGTTGAATTGTGAATTGAACTACTATTATTTTTTATGAAGTAGCTATTTAGAATGTCAGCTTTAAATAGAACTATATCAATCATCTTTTTAAATTTTTATTTACTAAGAGAATAATTTTTTTCTGTTCTTTGAAATGTTCTTCAGGCAAGTGTTTTCATTCTTTTATTTTTATTATTATTTAGTTAGTTCCTCAATACAAAACCTGAGCTCCACAGTTAATTACTTTAAGGGATTTCAGTATTATTTTCTTAAAGTCTTTAAGCAATAATGTTTAAATTATTAGATTTCCATCACATTATTCCTTTGACACAGCACTGCAGCACACTTTGTCAAATTTGGGTTGTTCAGGTATACATTATATTTAACTCCCAGCTAATCCCATTCTTCCAGTTCTGCCTGAGATAAAGACTCTTGGTATATTTTATTTTACAGTGGATCAAGTGAGATTCAAGGAGAAGGTGAACATGTTCAAATGTCATCTGGAAAAATGACAAACCTATAATTTGATATTAATTTTTTTAATTTATGCTCTTTCTATAACCTCCATAAATTATATCTGCACCCATCACCCTGATTTTGCTTGTTTGTAAAATGAAACAAACAGATTGTACTTCAGTCCAGGTCTTCCCAATAGTGATATGAAATTTCAGGGGGCCAAGTGGTAGCGCAGTGGTTTAAACGCACGTGGAGCAAAGCACAAGGACCCGCAGAAGGATCCTGGTTTGAGCACCCAGCTCCCTACCTGCAGGGAGTCGCTTCACAAGTGGTGAAGCAGGTCTGCAGGTGTCTATCTTTCTCTCCCCCTCTTTACCTTCCCCTCCTCTCTCCATTTCTCTCTGTCCTATCCAACAGCAATAACAATAATAACAACAGCAATAAACAAGGGCAACAAAAGGGAAAAAGTAGCTTCCAGGAGCAGTGGGTTTGTAGTGTAGGCACTGGGCTCCAGCAATAACCCTGAAGGTAAACAAAAAAAAAAAAAAAGAAAGAAAGAAAGAAAGAAAAAAAGAAAGAAAGAAAGAAAGAAAGAAAGAAAGAAAGAAAGAAAGAAAGAAAGAAAGAAAAAGAAATCAAGTTTCCTCTCCTAGGAATGATGAGTGACTAGAGGCAATGCACATAGAGAAAGAGGTGGCTGGTGTTTGTCACTAGTGACTCTTGCCATAGTAAATGTAGAGAAACATATGCTGCATTTCTTAACATTTAGACATTTCTCTCAGAAACACCATAATGAATGAACTGTGTTGAAACCTTTATAAAGCCCAAGCTATAAAGAAAACTATTGCAAATAAATAATAAATTGATTTGAAAAATCCATTGTCATTACTTTAAGACATTATCACAGTCACTCCAATATTCAGCAACCACCTCCTTGATCAGTCAGTAGCCATTAACAAAGAGGTAAGGTCCTTTTCCTTCAAAGAGACTATTAAGTCCATGAGGATTCGGGTGTTGGTTAGATAATTATTAACTCCAATTCTTACTGGAAGTTGTAAATTTAAGCAGACTTCTGGAGAATGGTAGCAGAGTCTACCATTATTTTAAAAAATCACACATAAAGAAAGATCACTTCCATCAATAACATCATCATAAACCATTTGTGGGCTTTTACAGGACATTGCCCTCGCCATAAACAGCAATTGTAGCGACTGCCTAAGTTTCCCAAGGGAGGGAAAAAAGTGGCAGGATAACCCAGCCACATGAGGAAGACAGACTCTGAAATGCATGCTGCTAGCAGTGTTCCCAGATGTGGCTATGAACTGTGAGCTCAGACCAAAATTGACTCAGATGGCTCTTGTGACATACATATATATACACAGGCTCTTGTGATATATATATATATACACCTTGGATCAGGTGGATGAGGAAAACAGTTAATTTTATTCATAGATATTATTTTTCAAGAATGGGAGCTACTCTGTGCCCTAATCCAACTTTATAGCCCTTTTCTCTCTTTAGTAAGATTTTTAACTATTATATTTTGTTCTTTTATTTTCTTTTTTATTTATAAAAAGGAAGCATTGACAAAACCATAGGATAAGAGGGGTACAGCTTCACACAATTCCCACCACCAGACCTCCACATCCCATCCCCATTCACTGATAGCTTTCCTATTCTTTATCCCTCTGGTCATTATGGGGTGCAGACAGTGGAAGGCTAGACTTCTGTAATTGCTTCCCCACTGAACATGGGCATTGACAGGTCAACCCATACTCCCAGCCTGCATCTCTCTTTCCCTAGTAGTGTGGTTCTCCAGGACATATTGGTGGGGTCGTCTATCCAGGGAAGTCTGGTTGGCATCATGGTAGCATCTGGAACCTGGTGACTGAAAAGCCAAACAAATTGTTGTACCATCATGGACCTAAAGGCTGAAATTCTGCAGATGAAGAGTTATGGAGGCAACCATTTTGTAGATGGCTAGTAGGCATATTTTAGATATATTCCAAAGGGCCGGTGGCTATACTAGTTTTTTGTTTTTTTCCCTGAGCTGAAATCTGATATGCAGGTGGGTCCAAGTTATTCTCTGGAGAAATGATATCATGGATGTAAAAGGAACAGAAAGCTGGATCAGGGAAGAGAGTAGCTTCCTAATATGGGAAAGTGGTATAAATATTGTTGACTGTAAACCCCATAAATGTTATTTGAGCTGGGGCCCATAATCAGCTTGGGAGCCTATGTGACCTCTGCATCCCTATGGATCTGAGCTCATATTCTATGGTCATGAGTAGGAATGTTCCAAACTGCTCTAATTTTAGTGATTTCTGTCTTTCTGGTTGCTTTAGGGTCTCTTTGTTCCTCTTCCTCTAAGTTCTTAAGGTTGTTTATTTGAGCTTTTTCTTGTTCTCTAATATGTGACTGTATCTCTATGAGTTTCCCTCTCAATACTGTTTTAGCTGTGTTCCAAATATTTTGATAACTTGTGTATTCATTTTTATTTGTTTCCAGGAACATTTGTGTTTCTTGCTTGAGTGTCTCTTTGACCTAGTGGTTTTTAAGCAGTATGTTGTTGAGTTTCCAAATCCTGTGACTTTTAGTAATTTTCTGTTGGTTGTTAAATATTAGCTTTACTCCACTGTGGTCTGAGAAGATACGTGAGATGATTTCAGTGCTCTTGAATTTGTTCATACTGTCTTTCTGTCCTAATATGTGGTCTATCCTTGAGTGTTTGTTTTGTGGATTTGAAAAGAATCTGTATTTCAATTTTTTAGGGTGAAGAACTCTGAAAATGTCCAGGTGGTCTAGTCTGTCCATCTCTTCATTTAATTCTCTTGTTTCTTTGTTGATTCTCTGCTTCATTGATCTGTCAAAGTGTGAGAATGGGGTATTGAAGTCTCCCATTATTATTGTATTACTATTGATATATTTTTGTAGTTCTTTCAGTAGGTGTTTGATGTATTTAAATGGTCCCTCATTGGGTGCATAGACGTTAATAATTGTTAAGTCTTCCTGGTTGATTGATCCTCTAATCATTATGTAATGGCCTTGCCTATATTTTATTACTTTAGTATAAAGTATATGGTGTCAGAGATGAGAATAGCTATTCCTGCCCTTTTTTGTGGTTCATTATCCTGTATGATAGTTTTCCATCCTTTCACTTTAAGTCTGTGTTTGTTTTGTTAGGTCAGGTGGGATTCTTGCAAGCAACATATGGTTGGGTTGTGTTTTCTGATCCATCTTCCCACTTTTGCCTTTTAATGGGCTAGTTTAAGCCATTGACATTCATTGATGTTATGGATGTAATGTATTGTAATGCCATTATTCAACAATTTTTTATTTGCTCTGATACATGGCATGTATCATGGTGATGTTCTTGTTTATAATAGGTCTTTTAGAACCTCTTTCAGGGTAGGCTTTGTGATAGTTGCTTCCTTTAACTGTTATCTGGCTGAGAAGGTTTTGATGCCTCCATATAGTTTGAATGACAGTCTAGCAGGATATATTACCCATGGTTGAAACCCTTTTTCATTGAGTGCTCAATAGATATCTTGCCATTCTTTTCTGGCTTTTACAGTTTGAATAGAGAAGTCTATTAGTAGTCTTATGGGTTTTCCCCTGTATATGACATTTTGTTTTTCTCTGACAGCCTTTAAGATCCTTTCTTTATCCTTACTTATTTTCATTTTAACTATGCTGTGTCTTGGTCTCTTTTGGCCTGGGTCGATTCTTTGTGGGACTCTCTGGGCCTCTTGAATCTTAATGTCCATTCTGTTGTTTAGGTCTGGGAAGTTTTCTTCTATTATTTCCTCTAAAATGTTTACTTCCCCTTCATCTCTTTCTTCCTCTGGTAGGCCAATTATATGAATGTTCCTTATTTTGAGATCATCCCATATGTCTCTGTTGTTGTTTTCAGTGTCTTTCAATCTCTTTTTGAGCTCATTTACCTCTTTCTTATTTTTCTCTGTCTCATCCTCTGGCTAATTCTGTCCTCTGCTTTGGTTAGCCTGCTGTCCCTTCCCTCAGCTTCTTTCTTCAGTTCATTTATGGTATTAGATTCTGCTAATTGTCCTTTCAGCTCAGCTATTTCAGCTTTCATTTCTCTAATTACCTCGAAGTAACTTATATTTTCTTTGAGGGTCTCATCTGTTGTTTCCCTAATTCTGATAGCACTTTCCTCCATAGCGGTCTTCATTTCTTTTATTATTAGGTTTATTATTTATTGCATGATTTTCTTATCTATGCTTAATTCTGACTAATATGGAATTTCTTCTGGGCTCCTGTATTGATTCATTGTGACAGAAGTTTTATTTGCTCTTGATTTTACCATTTTTTTATTGATGTGTTTTTTATTTTTCTGTTCTGTCGTTCTTTAGTTGTTGTGTTTTGAGTTCAAGCCATGCTAAACTAAACACCTTTATGACAAATGCAGTCACCAGCTTCAGAAATTACAATAATAGACACTGAATCAAGGATTGATGCAGTTCAACCAATACCAGTTAGCCAAACAACACCTCCAGTCCAAGAAAAAATAGCAACAAAAGAAATGGAAAGAGACAGGAAAAAAGGGAAAGTAATAACAGACAATTATGTAAATCTACTGTCCACTGTAAATTTGAGGGATAGAAAGGGAAGAAAGGGAAATAGAGAAGGATCCACTCCAGTCAGATTTCTTTCCAAAAATAATTCACAAGTGAGTATCAGTGAATTCAGAAAACACTGAAGGAAGAAGAAAGAAATGAATAAAGAAAAGAAAGAAAGAAACAAAAGGAAGTGCAGTGAAACGAAAGGGCACTTTTTTTAAATTTATCTAGGCAGAGGGAAAAAGGAGATTGGAGGGAAGAAGCAGAGAGAAACAAGTTCCTCTCACAATGAATAGGACAACTAGCTACCTAGCAATGGAAAATCCAACAACAATTAATTTTGGTCAACCAGAAGAAGATGGATGGAAAAGGGACATGTTTATATAATAATAGTAAAAATGAAATAAAATAGAGTAGAAAACCCCTAACAGTCTGTCTGCATCTTGGAACACTCCTGGCAGCCTGAGCTAATTGTAAGAAGTATCCAAAAAAAAAAACCCTCCAGGTAGTCTTTCCCAGGCAAGGACGAGGCTCTGACTGGTCTGGTATCTGGTATTTTGTCACTTAAATGGAGCTCCAGCCACTTAAAAAAAAAAAAAAAGAGGGGGGGGGGGAGAGAAGTTAAAGAATTAGAATTGGAATGACACCCCTGGTGAGCCAGGAATCTTGGTAAAGAAAATAGTGCAGCAGGAAGCCTGCTAGAAGTGGTTGTCCAGCCCCTGGGGGCTGGTTCTGGTGTGGGGCAGGTGAGCTCAGAAATAATTGAAAGATTTTCCTTTGTTACCCTGGCCTCTGTTTGTCATCCCAAGAGAGAGTTATGGGGCTGTATTTTAGTGTCACTCTGACCAGCCCATGTTCACCCTCCTGCAAACTGCCCAATATGCTACCATATCCAAGAATCTTGCATTGTCAGCTGCTGCCTCTGGGAGCTCATGGCAACTGCAGCTCCAAAGTCATCATCTTGGCTCCACCCCTATTTTTTTTTTAATTTATCAGATAGAGACAACCAGAAATTGAGGGAAGTGTGAGATAGAAAGAAAAACAGAGACACCAGCAGACCTGCTTCACTACTCATGAAGCTTTCTACCTGCAGATGAGGACTGGAGGTTCAAATATAGTTCTTTGCGCATTGTAATGTGCAATTAGGTGTGCCACCACCCAGCCCCTCTACCCTTTGCTTACCTTGCCACATCTTCTCAGACAATATTTTTATCCAACTTCATGTTCCCTATAGAACTCAAGCAAAACTATGATAGTTATGTTCCCCTTGAAACATGCCTAGAATGGACTTCCTAGCTTCTTTCTACCCTAAGGTCTGTATTCTCATCTGCTCTAAACCTACTTTTTGTTTTCTACTCTGTAATCATTTTGTCCTGCTTTGTATCTTGCCACCCTTCAGCAACCCAATTGCAGAAGCTATCATGACTCCATCCCTACTTTCCCTGGGCAGATGACCTCACCAATATGTCTTGGAACCTTGCTACTTCAGAGCCTTGCCCCACCAAAGAAAGATAGAAGCAGGATAGGGGAAATAGATTGATCTGCTAATGCCCATGCCCACCAGAGAAGCAATTACAGAATTCAGAATTCCCACCTTCTGCACCCCAAAAGTAACTTTGATCTATACTCCCAGTGGGATTGAAATGATAGAAGGATGATGACCAGAGAGCTCTGAACTCCAACTCCATCAGGAACTGGAGAGGGGGAAAAAACGAAGGGCATTTGGATGCAATCAGATGTGTATGTATGACTTGAAAAGGAAGAGAAGATGGGACCCACCCACAAATATATGCAAACATAGACAGATGGTTGTAGAAATAATTAGTAACCCATATCTACAATGCTGGGAGAACTGCTGTAGCTTAAAAGGAGGGATTGGGAATCCAGAATTCTGGTGGTGGGAATGGTGTGGAGTTGTACCCCTATTGTCTTGTATTTTTGTAAGTCAATATTAAATCACTAAAAAATAAAAAACTATTTATTTGCTGCTATATTATGTGGATCTTTTCAAAATGAAAGAAAAACTTTATGCAAACGATTAAAAAGTTACACATACAATGCCTTTTTAAAGTCCCTTCTAGATTTCTGTTCTACAGAAAATGTAATGTAAAACATATATAAGTTGAAAATACACCTCATGGGAGGCGGCAGGTTAAGCACACAGGTTAGACCAGCGTAAGGATCCTGGTTCGAGCCCCCAGCTCCCCACTTGCAGGGTGGTCGCCTCATAAGCAGTGAAGAGGGTCTGCAGGTGTTTATATTTCTCTCACCCTCTCTGTCTTCCCCTCCTCTCTCCATTTCTCTCTATCCTACTCAACAACAACAACATCAATGGAAGCAATAACAACAATAGTAAGGGCAATAAAAACAGGAAAAAAATGGCCTCCAGGAGCAGTGGACTCAGTGCAGGCACCGAGTCCCAGCAAAAATAATCCTGGAGGCAAAAAAAAAAAAAATCCATAATGAAAAATATATATATTTTTTTTAAAAAAAAGATACACCTCATGCATTGGGTATCATAATAAAATTAGTCTTTCAAGAAGGAATTCATTAACAAAATTATCTTTGAGTCAGAATCTTAGGTAAATGTAAAGATGAGCTGCATAGAAAGATTACTCAAATATATAATAATTATTTTATAGGATAATGTTAAAAGTATAATCATTCAAAATATTTAAGTAGAGAAAAGCGATGCTCCAATTTTTATATAAAAATTTACTCTTGCAAATATGTTTGTATGCATTTATTTATGAGACAGCAATTCCCATTATTTAGACTGTCAAAATTGAGCACAATACTACCACTATTGCCATGACCTTTGGCATTCAAAATTCATTCTATTGCTATTTTGATCTCTTTTATACTTTCAGAAACTGGCATGATAATTGCCAACCAGAAGCAATATCAGCCAACTGTGGTAGGCATGTCAATGCTGGGTACTAAATGCAGAAATGGGATCAGGGCCTTTCTATTTTGTGTAGATTTCACTCTGTGTCTTAACACATTTGTCCATAAAGAGCTCTAATGTATGTTGGCTTACAAGTACAGTGCATCAAAAATAATGCCAACTATTTTTTTAAAATAGTAAACATTGTTTCCCATTGTCACTTAAAATGAGCCCTGGGAAACTTGCAAAGAACATGAACAGAGAGGCTATCATTTTAAAAAGTACAATTTAGACAAATACACATTTCCCACTTTTCTTAAAATATTTTAAACTAAAAAAAGTGAAGATAAAAATTTCAGTCAACAATATCCATTAAAAAATGATAAGCACAAAACTCAAAAAGCAATCTAAGTAAGAATGTTTTAAATATATGTTATTACATAACTCTTTATGCTAAAATTGAGAAACTAAGAATATATTTTTAGTTTTGGTTTTAAGCTTCAGTTAAACTTTAAGCAGAATGCCTCCTGTATGTGAAGTACAGATATTATAAATTAACTTAACAAAACTTATATGTAAACTAGGAGTAAAATCTTGACAATTGGAATGAGTATTTCTTTATTTTTCAGTTATCTTAAGGTATCATTAACATAACATACATTTAAGCTATAGAATATAATCACTTAATGACTGTGCACATTATAAAATGATTGTCAAAATAAATTTAATTAGCATCCACGACCTCAGAAAGTTACAATTTTTTCTTGTGATGATAATGTTGAAGACTTAGTACTGGGATGTAGAGAGTGCTCACCTGGGATGCTTCCTAATTTGCAATTCACCCAACCCAAATTAAGCCCAGTCTCCACTGCATTTGGTAATCTGTAGTGCTGTGACTTCTTTTCTTCTCTCATTCTCTCTCTCAGCCTCTGTCTTTCTATCTGAAAATTTCAGCCAAAGAACCAGGAATTTCACTTCTTAACAATTTTCAAAATACAGTATTCTTAAAGTCACTGTTATCTACCTTTCATTTCTTTTTCTCTTATAACTTCTATCTATCTTTTGATAATTTCTATCTTTTGGCATTCTTCTCTCCCTTCTCCCAGTGTTTCTGGAAACTACCAGTCTGTATTCTATTTTTATGAGTTTAACTGATAGTCCATCAGTGATGTTACAAAATATTTATCTTTCACTTATTCACTTAGCATAAACTATTAAAGTTTAATTGATGTTGCCGTTGGGAGGACTGCTTCCCTCTTATGACTAAATAAGTGATTTGTATATAGATAACCACATTAAGTAATCCATTAATTCATCATTAGATATCAACTTATTTATTTTAAATATATATTTAAATTAGTGATTTAATGATTTTTTACAACGTCATAGGATTGCATGGATGTAGTTTCGCACCACATCCACCACCGTAGTTCATTACTCTCACCTGCACTGCCCATAATTTTCATAAAGACTTAGCAGTTTTATGGCTACTTTTCAAAACATTTTACAAATTCAGGGGTTTCAATTATAAATAACACAGTGATAAATGTGGATGTGCAGATATTTTTAGCACATCTTGTCTTTTTTGATCACATATACCAAGAAATGAAAGTGCTAATTTTATGCCAACATTGACTTAGACATTATGTATATACCAACATTGACTTAGACATCATACATATATTTCTGCTATATGTTTTATAGAATACTCAATCATAGCCAGTTGCAGATTAATATTACATACACATTATTTTACTTAACATCATTTTAATATTACTTTAAAATATGTATGTGAAATTAAATTTTTGAAGGATAATTTTTATTTTCCTCTGTTGACCTCAAAATCACCAAATTAATCTTAAGTCAAATATAGTTATTTTTTTAGTTATAAATTTCAAATGATTTGTTGAGCAAAGTAAATTACAATTAAATCGTCCTTTTAATGCCAAGACATCGAATTACTATTCATAAAGCTAGGGCTGACAGTGACTAATTTTTTCTTATTAAACCATCTCTTTGGTCATATTTTAAGTACTGTCCTGAACTTTGATGACATTTCCCATTTCTTCCCAGTTTCACTGCTCAGGTACTAACTACTGACTTTTCCTCTATGCACAGAGATGTCAACTTTCATCTTTATAATTGTGTATCTATCTATATATTTCTTCAGAACTCATGACATTCTCTTTTGACTTTTTCTTAAGCAATATTTTATTTACTATTTGTTAGGAGTTCAAAGATCAAGACATATTTAATTTTCAGATAATATAAATATTTAATAGGATATGATGTATGTAACACTAAAAAATGTTCACTGTGTCACTCCATAGAAGAATTATTAAATAAAATAAAGGAAAACATGACCATAAAAATAAAGTCATCTAAAGAAAGAGCAGTATTTCTTTTCCTTTTGACATTTAAATTAATCTTTCTAAGCTTCTAAATGTTTGAAAATATGAGCCAAGTGTCACATAATATCTAGAAATAGCCCTGCATTTCACCTTCATGTTATAAAAATTGATTGAGTCAGTAATCATTAAGGAAATACTACAGATTATAGGAGCAGTAGCATGGCGTAGACCATCTGCCATATTTTACTATTTTCCACAATTTATTATATTTGTTAGGAGGGGAGGTCATCAGTGGTATTTATCCATTTTGGTCTCTTTTATATAGAGAGAGACAGAGAAACAGAAGGACATAGAGAAAACCACTAGAACATCAAAATTTTCTCCAGCAGGGTAGGACCTGGAATTGAACCTGGGTCATGCAAATGCTAAAGCACTATCCATTTGAGCTATCTTGGTTGGTCCTTCGTTGTTTGAAGAATCTCTATAGAACCACAAATAAGCCATCTACGAGCAAATCATTAACTTTCTATCTCTCCTACTCTCTGAAGTAAGAAGTGAATGGTAAGAAGTATGAGCAAAAGAAATGAGATAGAAATGTATTGTAGTAGTTAACATGGAACTTGGTAAGTCTTAAACTAAGACAGTCAATCGGGAAATGAAACTGTTAGAAATGAATTGATTGGGAGTCCGGTGGTAGTGCAGCGGGTTAAGCGCACATGGTGTGAAATGCAAGGGCCAGCACAAGGATCCAGGTTCCAGCCACTGGCTCCCCACCTGCTGTGGAGTCGCTTTACAGGTGGTGAAGCAGGTTTGCAGGTGTCTTTCTCTCGCCCTCTCTGTCTTCCTCTTCTCTCTCCATTTCTTTCTGCCCTACCTAACAACAACGACATCAATAACACAACAAAAATAATTACAACAACAATAAACACCAACAAGGGCAACAAAAGGAAAATAAATATTTTTTAAAAATTTTAAATGAATTGATTGCTAGTTGGAGATAAAGATAATTGCTGTAAAAAGACTTTGAATGAGGAATGAAATGCCACAGTAAAATAAATAAATAAATTTAACAAATATGTCCATTAAATGGAATACAACTTGGGAGTCGGGTGGTAGCGCAGCGGGTTAAGTGCAGGTGGCCAAAGCACAAGGACTGGTGTAAGGATCCTGGTTCAAGCCCCTGGCTCCCTACCTGCAGGGGAGTCGCTTTACAGGCCATGAAGCAGGTCTGCAGGTGTCTATCTTTCTGTCCCCCTCTCTGTCTTCCCCTCCTCTCTCCATTTCTCTCTGTCCTATCTAACAACGACAACATCAATAATAACTACAGCAATAAAAAAAAAAAAGGGCAACAAAAGGGAATAAATAAAATAAATATAAAATTAAAAAAATGGAATTGAACTTTAAAAGTGGAGTCTAGACTCTTACAGATATGTTTCAGAAATTAGAAAGTATTTCACTGGAGGCAGAGTACACTACAAAGGCACTATAAAATTATGGTATTGAGCCTTTAATTATATATCCATGGAATACTGAATAGTTTACTAAATAAAAGTTAAGAAATATAGGTTTTTCTCAATTCAACAGTATATAAATACTGAAAACAAATCCTAATACAATTTCTCAATTTTAAATTTACCTACTCAATATTTTTCAACTTTTTGCACATAGAAAAAGCAAACTACACAATAAATAAATAATATTAATGAAAATGTGAGAAATGTGATTATAAGAATATTTTAGGTATATTACTTTATAGTTAGAGGAACTTGCATATATATATTAATATATATATATATTGCTAATCAAGTTGTTACTATTTCACAGAAATTGCATATGCATATATATTTATATGTATTCTCATTAACTTTTTTTAAGTAACACCATGACTTACAGAGTCACAGTCTGCTCCATAAATAGTGTGGTTTAAAATTAGGTAACATCTGTTGGAGAATGGGCCCACTGTCCTGGAAAGTCCAGGCCATTGTTTTCATGAGGTCCAAGAGGGTTGACCCCCATGTCCCACTTCAGGAGGAAAAGGGCTAGTCCCCCATTCTCTGGAATTTATGACTGCTGGACCCCTGGACATGGGCGCCTTTCTACACATCCCACCCCCATCTTCCTTCTTTAATTAAAAGCCACAGATTACTGTGTTAACTTTAAAACCACCGGCAAACATGCTGATTGCTCAAGCTGTCTCCCTTTTCCTCTCTCCTACTGCTCTAAAGTGCCTGCAACTTACCTCCAGAAAAATGCACATTGTAAAGCTTATGATGAGACAGTCTGTTGGTCAAAATGTATCTATGCATTGTGTTGCTCTGTGTTTGGGTTAGTGATACCCCAAACCTTCCCTCTGAGTGATGGCCTGTATTTACTTGCTTTTTCTTTCAGTAAATGAATTGCTCCACTGAGGCTTCTAAGTTACCCCAGGACTCCCTGGAGAGACAATTTGACCCTCCTCCCTTGTGGACAGGGGGGTGGGGAACTCAGAATGGACCACAAACATTCTTGAAAATACAATTAAAAAAAAAATAAGACTGAAATGAATAAAAAATGAATTGACAAAAGAGAAGCAGGTCAAGAATGACATAAAGGGGAAGTAACATATCTAGTGTAAATTAACTTTTCCAGTTTTACATTAGTAGATTTTTGTTTGCTTATTTATTATTTGTTTGCTTTTGTTTATTGGCAATTGGTGGCTCCAGGAACTGAACTTGAAACCTCTTATCTTCAAGTTTAGTGCACTACTACTGCAGTTGGCATCAATGAGTTATATAGGGGAACAAAGGGTGTCATCATCACTGACAAGAATTAGAAAATCAGCAGAAAAGAATAAAAGGAACTGGAATAAAAATACTCTTAATATTGCTTGAATATAGCTACTTGAAGAATAGATCTGTAAAATACTGATCCTAAGCCAGAAAAATTAACAGAGACTGGATCTTCTCTCAGGAACCTTGTTCTTAGGGATGCTGGAGTTCTAGAAAATAGAAATTTGAAAGCCTTTGGAAATATGTTTTAGACATATTATGAAGTGATAGGACCCATACAAGGATCCCCGTTTAAGCCCCCCTGGCTTTCCCCACCTGTAAGTAGGTCACTTCACAAGAGGTGAAGAAGGTCAGCAGGTGTTTTCTCTACCCCTCCCTATCTCTCCTTCCTCTCTAAATTTCTCTATTTTGTATGAAAAAAAAAATGGTCACAGGAGCAGTGGGTTCACAGTACAGGCACCAAGCCCCATCAATAACCCTGGAGGCAAACATATATATTTATATGTTATTGATTCTTCCTTCTTACAATGCATCTTCCACAAAACTTGAACCTGGAATCAGCAGAATATAAAAGGTTCCAGAAGCCCAGAGGGTCTCAAACAGAATTATCCCAGACTTAAAGATACAGATAGGAATAGAAGAAGTCAATCTCTCCCTATTTATGTCAATCTATTTGTAGATGACATGATAGTACAAATAGAAAAACCTAAAGAAAACAGCAAGAAGCTCTTGGAAATCATCAGGCAATACAGTAAGGTGTCAGGCTACAAAATTAACATGCAAAGGTCAGTGGCGTTCCTCTATGTAAACACTAAGGTAGAAGAAGTTGAAATCTAGAAATCAATTCCTTTTACTATTGCAACAAAAACAATAAAATATCTAGGAATAAACATAACCAAAGAAGTGCAATACTTGTATACTAAAAATTACTCAAGGAAATTGAAAAAGGCACAAAGAAGTAGAAAAATATTCCATGTTCATGGGTTGGAACAATTAACATTATCAAAATGAATGTACTACCCAGAGCCACATACAAATTTAATGCTATCCCCATCAAGATCCCAACCACATTTTTTGGGGAGAAAAGAACAAATGCTACAAATGTTTATCTGGAACCAGAAAAGACCTAGAATTGCCAAAACAATCTTGAGAAGAAAGAACAGAACTGGAGGCCTCACACTCCCAGATCTCAAATTGTATTACAGGGCCATTGTAATCAAAACTGCCTGGTAATAAAACATGAATAGATACATTTACCAGTGGAATAGAATTGAGAGCCTGGAAGTTAGCACCCACAAAGAAACCCATCACAGAATGGAAGAAGATATTTACATGCTATACATCAGATAAGAGTTTAATAACAAAAATATGTAAAGAAGTTGCCAAACTCAACAAGAAAATAAATGACCCCACCCAAAAATGGGGAGAGGACATGGACAGGATATTCTCCATGGAAGAGATCCAAAAGGCCAAGAAACACATGAGAATATGCCCCACATCTTTGATTGTCAGAGAAATTTAAATAAAGACAACAGTAAGATACCAGTTCACTCCTGTGAGAATGTCATACATCAGAAAAGGTAGTAGTAACAAATGCTGGAGAGGTTGTGGGGTCAAAGAAATTATCCAGCACTGTTAGTGGGAATGTCAATTGGTCCAACCTCTGTGGAGAGCAGTCTGGAGAACTCTCAGAAGGCTAGAAATGGACCTACTCTATGATCCTGCAATTCCTCCCCTAAGGATATATCCTAAGGAACCCAACACACTCATCCAGAAGGATTTGTGTATACCTATGTTCATAGTAGCACAATTAGTAATAGATAAAACCTAATCAACCCAGGTGTCCAACAACAGATGAGTGGCTGAGAAAGTTGTGGTATATATACACAATGGAATGCTACTCAGCTCTTAAAAATAGTGATTTCATCATTTTCATCCCATCTTGGATGGAGCTTGAAGAAATGTTAGGTGAAAGAAGTAAGAAACAGAAGGATGAATATGGGATGATATCACTCTCAGGCAGAAGTTGAAAAATGAGATCAGAAGCAAAAACACAAGTAGAACCTGAACTGGGGTTGGTGTATTGCACCAAATTACAAGACTCTGGGATTGGTGGGGGGAAGGATTACAGGTCCTGAAAAAGGATGACAATAGGACCTAGTGGGGGTTCTATTGTTATGTGGAAAATGGAGAAATGTTATGCATGTACAAACTGTTGTGTTTACTGTCGACTGCAAAACATTAATCAACCAAAAAAGAAATTTAAAAAAATTATAAAGTTGAGTATAGCATAACTAAGTGACAAAGTGTTCTAGAATTAATGCCAAAACTATGACAGAGATTTATTCCACTGAATAATGTTTTCATTCCCACTTTTGACTTCAGATTAAAAACAGAATCTGATGGGTCTGATCTGTAATCAAATTTCTATATTACCAGGGCTTTGTTTTATTGCTCTCTATTCAAAAAAGATTTACTTGTGTTAGAACTGCTTACACCTTTCTACCTCAAAAAAGCATATTTGATTGAGCTAACATCTAGATTGATCCAGAAATGGTAAAATATCTAAAATGTTAACATATCTAAAACATAACTTTCAAAGATAAGAACTAAAGGAAATCTAAGATAAAAAATGATAAATTACAACTGGCATTTTATCAGAGTTATACCTCATCTATATACTACAGCACAATGAACATAAATTTGGAGTTCATTTATTACATAATTAGTTAAAAAGAAGTGCTGAAATAAAGGTTCTTAGCAAATAATGTTGGTGTGGTTGACTAAATTGACAAGGGAATAGGTTCAAAGATTTGCTAAAGAGACTGTAACATAAGTTTTGTAAATAAGTGGCAACAAAAGAGACTAAGTGGAAGCAAGAATCAGTTGTTCTAGAGAATGGTTTCCTTGAGACATAAGCACTCTTGAGTCACAGACACCAAGCTTGTTCAATCACCATAACCATAGCAGACAACTGACTGTCTCTAGCATAGCTGTCACTAATGTTCTGGAAAATAGATTTTACTGCCACCATTTAACCACCACCAGCATGAAGTTGATTGGTCTAACCTGCTACATTTAATTTGAGTATTTTCACAAATATGATTTATAGAATATTTATTTAAAAATAGCTCTAAGTAGAATCTAGGGTTGGTAAGTAGAACTGGTTGAAATATTGAACTTGAGAAGATGCACAAAAGTTATGTAAAAAATTTAGGAGACATGCATATTTACCAGTATTTAGTTTTTTAAATAATTAGATAAAGCTGACTGCATCAAAGTTAAGCAATGGTAAGATTTATTTTTTATAAAGACATACAAAAGTTAAGCTGGACAAGATTTCTGCTGCTACAAATAATTATGTAGAAAGAAGATGATCACTTCCTGGGATATCACAGAACAAATTACTGAAACTGAACTTCACAGTTTATAAGACTAACTTTGATTCCAGGTTTCTGCAGTCCTTTGATCTCTAACTTTGAATTTTTATGTAAAGTATTTTAAATAGTTTACCCTGATAATCAGTTTTCAAACTAAAGGGAATCTTATATTTGTATAAAAAGAGAAAATTTTTCCATCAGCTTCTTGAGCATAATTATTCATGAGTGATGCTGTATTAAATTTTCTAAGTACTTTTCTTAGCAACGTATGCTGTTGACAGATATGTCTCAACTTGATGTGACTATTGACAAAGAAAAATTGCACTGATGAAATTAAATGGATAAAGATAACTTTACTCAAGACTTGCATTTGAGGAGAAAGATCAAATTCAATTGCTCTGAAAGGAAAGGTAGAGAATTACTGTAGGGGAAAAGTAAGTCAATGTTAATTTGGCCATAAAATGTGTTCATTAGTGTTTATGTAACTTAAGATCCCTATCTTTCCAAGGAGATGGGATATGAGATTCTCTTTCATGATGCTTTCATTTCAAAGCAACCTTGAGAAACCTCTGACTGGGTATAGTCTTTGGAATGATTTACAGATCTAAAGGGTAAAGAAAAAGGTTACAGTTGCAAATTTTCCTAAATAAATGTTCCAAGTCATGAAAAAATATGGAAAGGTAAAGGAATTGTGAAAGCCATATCCTCAATATTTACATATATGGACAGCAGTAATGAGGCAAGTTTTGATATTTAGTGTTCAAAAATGTGAATCTCTCTCTCTCTCTCTCTATATATATATATATATATGTATATCCCTATTTATATGTTTGTGACTGTATATATATATATATATATATATATATGTAAGTACATATATCTTTGAAATGTTTGAGGATGAGTTATAGATATATTTCTTGACCTCTAAATATTTCAGTGTGTACACAAAATATCAGACCCTTATACATTTTCATACATAAATCTTTCTTCTACTACATAACCATAGTATAATTGCTGGAAATGGGAAATTCCTAGGTTTTTTGTTTGCTTAGCCTTTTATTTATTTTTTAGCATGCTTAGAATGAGCAGTTTCTATTAGATTATTATTTTTTAGTGGTTAAAATATGGCATTTTAAATTTAATTTAATTTTACTTGTAATTTCATATTTATACTTTGTTACAAGAATGTAAGATTATAATTTATAATCTTACACCACACCCATCACAAAAGTTTGCATCCCCTCTCATCCACCATAACCACCACAGTTCTCATAAGTTTTTTTTTAATTTATTTTTTATTTAAGAAAGGATAAATTAACAAAACCATAGGGTAGGAGGGGTACAACTCCACACATTTCCCACCACCCAATCTCCATATCCCATCCCCTCCCCTGATAGCTTTCCCATTCTCTATCCCTCTGGGAGCACGGACCCAGGGTCATTGTGGGTTGCAGAAGGTAGAAGGTCTGGCTTCTGTAATTGCTTCCCCGCTGAACATGGGCATTGACTGGTTGGTCCATACTCCCAGTCTGCCTCCCTCTTTCCCTAGTAGGGTGGGTCTCTGGGGAAGCAGAGCTCCAGAACATGTTGGTGGGGTCTTCAGTCCAGGGAAGCCTGGCCAGCATCCTGATGGCATCTGGAACCTGGTGGCTGAAACATGTCTGTGTGGGAATCCCATAATTCCTTGGGAATCCCATAGTTCCTTGGGAATCCCATAATTCCCTGACAAGGGCCCCCGGGAAAAGAGGTAGTCTGATAGTAACCAAAATAGCCACCATTAAAGTATGCTGGTCTCTTGCTATTATCTAGCTTTTATAGTCCTTACTTGTCTGAGAAGGTTAGCTTTGGAGTGATTGAAGGAAGTGAAATAGGAAGTAGGTAAGGGCAATACCTAGGTCTAAATAGAAACTATTTGATTAAGTACTTTATGTTGTCTTTTTTAGATCTTTCTACTTGCTTGCTGCACTTCAAACTATTGTGCACTTTTGCTTTAAAGTATATATTTCCCCCTACAGTTAGAATATATATGCACATGTGTTCTATCTTTTGGGTCCTGGTATGTATCTAGATGCTGGGGCTTTGTTAGGAAGTGCAGCACCCAAAATGGAGTTATGGATTCCTATGAGCTAGGAATGGTCTCACCAGAGTACTGGAGCTGAAGGGTTGACTTCACAGGTCTGTCATCTGAAACACATCAAGGTGGTACTGTTGATTAAGTTCATTGATTAAGTTCAGCCAAAGCAGTATCATTGGTATGGGTCGAGAGAAGCCTGCTCTAAGACGAGCCCCGCAGCTCAGGTTTCACTACTGGGAGAAATACGGATTTTATGAACAATGGGGGAGGGTTCCTTCTTAGGGTTTAAGAAGTTAAGAGATAGTTATTATCATAACCAAGTTATTTGGAAATTTGGTTGACTCTGAAAATCCCATTGTTAGGATTTCCTGTGTCATACAAGGCCTCACCATGATTTATGTTATTTAATGCTATTTACATACAGCTGTATCTAATGTAGTGACACAGTTAGTTGCTGCTACATTATTATTTTTTACTCAGCAAAGTTAACAGAGGCGGGTGGACTAGACATAGAGATTACATGTATTTTTAGTGTTTGCAGTAGATGTCATTCAGAAAAATTTAGCCAGCAACGTTCCAGGAGTTAAATTAATTTTTAGAAATGGAGGATCAATGTGCACTAACATCACTATTACTTCAATATTGTTGACCAGAGGTATCTCATAGAATCTGTCAACTTGGGGCTGAGTGGTTGTGCACCTGGTTGAGCACGCGTGTTATAGTGCGCAAGGACCCTGGTTCAAGCCCCTGGTCCCTACCTGCAGGGAAAAGTTTCACAAGTGGTGAAGCAGTACTGCAGGTGTCTCTCTGTCTTCTCTCTCTGTCTCCCCCTTCCTCTCAATTTCTGGCTGTCTCTATCAAATAAATAAAGATTAAAAATAATTTAAAAAAATTTGTCAACTTAAAGAGAAAATAACATTAATTGAATTATTTTTCAAAACTTTCAAAACTCAGAATAATTGACAGTAATTGAAAATGATTGGATATATTTTAATTAATGTGAAAATTTGTGTTTTAATGATCTTGTGGGACTGATTTCTATCAAGGCCTCTAGGAGTCTGGAATTCCTTACTATAGTTCTGTCAGAAAGAAAACTGAGTAGGTTAAATTTGAATGCCTGTGGTGAGAACCATATGTTGCATTATAGTTATGCCAAGTTGATGTAGGAAGCTGAACAAAAAGCTAGGGATCCCTTCCATTATTAATGAGTCTCTACGCCCTTAGCCACATTCTGTGAGCCATAGAAATAAATAACTGAAATATTCATTAAAACACTTAAACTATCAATATTGTATAAACGAAGATAAAAAGAGTAACATGGTATAAATAGGGTCTCACTGGATTGAGCTATAGTGTTAAGATTTTCCAAGAGAAACTGTTTCTGAAAACATTCAATAGTTTAGAAAATGTATTATTTTCTATGTCTATAGGGCTTTTGTTTAACTAAATACAAAAACATACAGATGTCAGATTATGCTTACAGATGTCAGTGACTATGCTTAATATTAAACACTACAGCAAGGAAGATAAGGAATTATCTGCCATTTTGTTATTTTTAATAATTTGTATTTATAAACTTATAGAAACAACCTAGAGTTTATGAAATAGATGCTAACAGCATTCTAGTAAGCATTTGGATGAAATAACTTAATTGTTGAAATTGTTAAAATTCAGGGGTGAATATATTATGTATAAGGGACCAGATAATAAATATTTTAATTTTGTAGGCAAATAATGAATTTGGTCATGTGACCTTCTTTGAATTTTCTTGCAACTTTTTCTTCTTCCTTCTTTTATTACCATGTTATGATTATGATTGGGGCTTGGTGCCACCATTCTCCGTGACCTTCTCTCCCCCTCTTTTACTTTTCTTTTCTTTACTTCTTTTCCTTTTTTTGCCTCAAGGTTTATTGCTGGGGCTGGGTGACTGCACCACAGATCCACTGCTCCTGTAGGCTATTTTTTTCCTTTTGTTGCCCTTGTTTTTTTTTATCGTTGTTGTGGTTATTATTTTATTATTGTTATTGATGTCGTCATTGTTGGATAGGACAGAGAGAAATGGAGAGAGGAGGGGAAAATAGAGAGGGGGAAAGAAAGACAGACAACTGCAGACCTGCTTCATCACTTGTGAGGTGACTCCCCTGAAGGTGGGGAGCCCGGGGTTCAAACCGGGATCCTTATGCCAGTCCCTGTGCTTTGCGCCATGTACTCTTAACCTGCTGCTCTACCACCCGACCCCCTTCCCCCTTTTTCTAAAAGGGCTTCGTATATATTTTCTTTAAGAATTTAATGTCTTGTGGCCAGGTCGTGACAAGCCTAGCTGAACACACATGCTATAATGTGTAAAAACCTGGGTTAAAGCCCTCAGTCCCCACCTGCAGGAGGAAAGCTTCACAAGCAGTGAGTCAGTGTTGCAGGTATTTCTCTGTCTTTCCTTTCTGTCTCCCCTTTCCCTCTCATTTTTTTCTGTCTCTAGTCAGTAAATAAATTAATTAAAATTAAAAAATAATTTAATATCTATGTAGTCAAATATACACCATGGAAAAAATCTAAAATGCATGATATTATTGATCCCACTTACAAAAATGATTATCAGACTAATGATGCTACTAATATATGAGGACCAAATAATGAAAGTCTGAAAGGTTAAAATCAAAATATTTTCTAAATATGTAATTAATGTTTAGCAACCTAGTGACAGACTTGTATAGGTGAACCTAATCTATTTAAAGTTACTTTATATCAAAACCTAACTGAATTTTCCAACAGAGATTTCGTGTGTGTGTGTGTGATTATACCATGAAATTACTATAATAATTTCTTCAATAATAATTGCTAGTGTAACTATTACCTATTGTAAAAGGGAAATGTTTGTCCTGAGATGGGCAAATGTGGTTCATCCTATTCAGCACTATACAACTAGTATTAAGCAGTACCTTGTGGCATTGAAGACACAAAGCAAATATTAAATGAATGGAAAGGTTCTAATAAACTATTGAGATCAATGACTCCTTAATGGTGGAGAGAAAGTAAGGGTAAGGTAACAAATCAAATAGAAAATTAGGACGCTACCCAAAATCAGGGGAAAAGCATTTTTTTTTTTAAAATTATTTATTATTGGATAGAGACAGAGAGAAGTTGAGGGGAGAGGAAGATATAGATGGAGAGAGAGAGAGAGACACCTGCAGCTTTGCTTCATCACTTCTGAAGCTTTCCCCCTGCAGGTGGGAACCAGAGGCTTGAACCCGGGTCCTTGAACTCTGTAGTGTGTGTGTGCTTAACCAGGTGCGCCACTGCCTGAACCTTGGGAAAAGACTTTCACAACAGGGTTGCATGACAAAAGTTAGTTTGGAACAGAAGTACCAGGCTTGCAAAACATACACAAAAACAATAAGAATCCTGTTGACTTTTCACTCTACTCACCTCAATCCCCATTTCTCTTGACTATGAACAATTTAATCAGCAAATTTGTATTACGTATTTCCTTTGAAAAGAAGGTATTTTTGGTTCCATTAGTAACCCATTTTTGCCCCACTCAGCATTTTTAACCCTTTAAATATTCAAATATATAATGATAATGAGAAAAAATTAAGCAGATCATTAAAT
Organism: Erinaceus europaeus; assembly: GCF_950295315.1. NCBI lineage: Eukaryota > Metazoa > Chordata > Mammalia > Eulipotyphla > Erinaceidae > Erinaceus > Erinaceus europaeus. Next base: position 151,249,825 of record NC_080164.1, read on the forward strand.
TTTTCATTTTTATTTATGAAGTGCCACATACATTTTATTTAAAAGTTGTTGAAGACTTGGGACTGTGATCACTATTGCTACTAACAGAAACTAAAAATCATTTCCTTTAAATGATGATTCATAGTTATTAGTTAAAATAATCATTATGAATTAAATGATTCTTTGAATTCTAGGATTAACATCACTAAAGATCACGAACAGTTCTTTGTTTTCTTTTAAAAGTATACTGTAAGTGGAGCTGGGTGGTGCACTTAGTTGAGCTGGGTGGTGCATTTAGTTGAGCGCACATATTACTTAGTAAGGACCCTGATTGGAGGCCCAGACCCCACCTGCAGGGGGAAAGCTTTTTGAGTGGTGCAGCAGTGCTGCAGGTGTCTCTCTGTCTCTCTTCCTCTCTATCACCCTTCCCTCTCAATTTCTGGTTGCTTCTATCCAATAAATGAATCATAAAGAATATGTAGTCATAATGTTAACCCAAAATTCCTAAGAAACCCAAAAATGCAGATAATATTGAGCTGTAATTAGTAGAAAACAGTAAAATGCTCTTTTATGCTCCTGGTTTTCCTAACTTTATATTCAACCTAATAGCTGCCACAATTCACTGAGTTCTTCTCAGCACACAACAATAAGAATCCAGTGGTAGAATTCAACTAATTTTCTTCAAAACCATCATCTAGGATGATGTTTCTTTAAAAAAAATGTAATGTTTCAGAAATTTGCAGGCTGTCCTCACACAGGGAACATGCTAATCTTCTCTGCTTCATTCTAACTTTAGGATAGGAGCTGTTGAAGAAACACCAAATACTGGTGACATTTCAAATCATAATACAGTAAAAAACAAATACTTATTTCAACCAGTTTACACACATTTTTCAGGAGACAAGAACTTGTTGAACAATTGAACTGTATAAACATAAAAAAAGTTTTAAATTGTAGTAAACATAAATGTAGCGAAACACTCAGAAGTCATTGCTTCCTCATCAAATTACACTGTACTGCCTCTAATGTTAAGATTAGTTATGTCAATTTTTTCATGTTGGTAGAGATTATATTTAATGCTATCTTACTGCATATCTCTTCCCATCTCAAGATTTAATGATGTCACTTCACATCATGAAATACGCCATGGTGATAGTATTTAAAGCCAAGAAATTAGTCATTGTCACCAAAAAAGAGCTATTTTCTGCCTAGAAAACCAGTTGTTAAATATTTACTGGTACATTAATTGTCACTCAGGACAACTTTTTTCCCTGTCTATAGAATAACTTGCAGAGATACAAGGTTTAAAACAAAGGATTTCATTAATAAAGATTACAGAAGATGAAAACATGTAACATACCTATGCATGTTCACTCATCATAGTAAGTCGTCTACATTAAACAAACATACAGAAACACTCTAAATGAAATGACATTTTGAATTTACTATCTGGAATCTAGCAGTGCAGCTGGGAAAATAATTCATTTGGGAGAGCTCAGGTCTTACATGCCTGAGGCTTTAGGTTCAAGCCTCCAGGTTCAGGTACAACATATTCTGGAGTTGGCACTCTGGCTTCTCTCTCTCTCTTTCTCTCTCTCTCTCTCTCTCTCTCTCTCTCTCTCTCTCTCCTCTCTTTCTTTCTCTCTCTATGTCTGAAACTCTGTCTCAAATGAAATGAATCATTTTTAAAGAAGCATTTATTATTTTTTTAATTTGATAAGAGAGAAATTGAGAGAGGGAAAGGTAAATAGAGAAGGAGGGGATGGGACATGGAGTTCTGGTGGTGGGAATTGTTTGGAGTTGTATACCTCTTATCCTATGGGTTTTGTCAGTGTTTTCTTTTTATAAATAAAATTAAAAATAGAGACAGAAAGAGAGGAAGAGATACCTGCAGCACTGTTTCAACACTTGTGAAGCTTAACCATTTCACACCCTCTGCAAGTGAGGACCAGTGGCTTCATGCTGGGTCCTTGCACTTAGTGAATGCATAGTGCACAATGGAGGTTGGGCTAAGCCTGTGCCACATGCATGGCAAAGTGGTGCCCTCCAAGGTCATTCTTGAATTGAGTCAATGCTTTTTTTTGACTGTTGCTGTTAAGAGTGTGCAGCTTCTTATCTCCCTGAGACAGATGTCAACATTCCACCTACTGCCATTTATCATCTCTCTTAACCAGTTTTATCAACATCTGTCTTGTCCACACTGCAAAAACTGTGTTAAATGCACTGTCATATTTTATTGTGGATATTTTATTGTGGTAGTATAACTGTGTTTTTCTTTGCCTTTATATTTCATCAGTTCATTAACTAAATTTCCATCAGGAAGTGAAGTTTCAGCAAGCAGATTATAAAGTGTCTCAATATGTAGAGAAGAGTGCTGAGACACAGAAGAAAATAAGGAATGGTGCCCATAGCAACAGTCATTCACACTCTTAAGACTTGAAGACATAACTAGTGGATTATCTGAAAGTTGGAGAAATGGTCGGTCACTTGGCATAAAATTACTACAAAAGTTCTTGTAAAGCTGAGTAGTATTCCATTGTGTATATATACCACAACTTGCTCAGCCACTCATCTGTTGTTGGACACCTGGGTTGCTATTTCAAATTGTGCTGCCAAGAACATATGTGTACACAGATCTTTTTGGATGGATGTGTTGGGTTCCTTAGGATATATCCCCAGGAGGGGAATTGCAGGGTCATAGGGTAGGTCCATTTCTAGCCTTCTGAGAGTTCTCCAGACTGTTCTCCACAGAGGTTGGACCAATTGACATTCCCACCAGCAGTGCAGGAGGGTTCCTTTGACCCCACACCCTCTCCAGCATTTTCTGCTGTTACCTTTTCTGATGTGTGACATTCTCACAGGAGTGAAGTGATAACTCATTGTTGTCTTGATTTGCATTTCTCTGACAATCAGAGACTTGGAGCATTTTTTCATGTGTTTCTCGGCCTTTTGGATCTCTCCCCAGAGACCCACCCTACTAGGGAAAGAGAGAGGCAGGCTGGGAGTATGGACCGACCAGTCAAGCCCATGTTCAGCGGGGAAGCAATTACAGAAGCCAGACCTTCCACCTTCTGCAACCCACAATGACCCTGGGTCCATGCTCCCAGAGGGATAGAGAATGGGAAAGCTATCAGGGGAGGGAGTGGGAAATGGAGATTGGGTGGTGGGAATTGTGTGGAATTGTACCCCTCCTACCCTATGGTTTTGTTAATTAATCCTTTCTTAAATAAAAAATTAAAAAAAAAAGTTCTTGTAAAGAAGAAGGGAAAGAGCAGGGTAGAAATACTCTAGTGTTCATTTTTTTTCAATTTGGCTTTATCATATGGAAGACAATCATCTAGGTTTTCTTCCTTCCTTCCTCCCTCTCTTTCCTTCCTTCCTTCCTTCCTTCCTTCCTTCCTTCCTTCCTTCCTTCCTTCTTTCTTCCCTTTCAAGTAGAGATAGAGAGAAATTGATAGAAGAGAGCTAGAAGAGAGAGTGAGACACCTGAAGCACTGTTTCACCACTCATGAAACCTCTTCCCTGTAGGTAGGGACCAGTGCTTGAACCCAAGTCCTTACACACTTGTAATAGGTGAGCTTCACCTAGTGTGCCACCACCTGACCCCAAAACATACATATCTAAGAGCATGGTAGACAGGTGCCCAAAATTTTTAAAGTATTTTTAAAATTTTTATATTTATTTATTTATTTTCCCTTTTGTTGCCCTTGTTTTAGTTATTATTGTTGTTATTTATGTCGTTGTTAGGTAGGACAGAGAGAAATGGAGAGAGGAGGGCAAGACACAGACGGGGAGAGAAAGAGACCTGTTGACCTACTTTATCGCATGTGAAGCTACTCCTCTGCAGGTGGGGAGAGGTGCCCAAAAGTTAATACTTTTAGTAATACAACAGGATATAATATTGTCATGTGATTTTTGAACAATTTTCTTTCTATAACTTCATTATAAAATTGTATTTTCTATTATAAAATAATTGCAGTAAATTTGTAGGTCTGTAGGTTTCTATCTTTCTCTCTCCCTCTCTGTCTTCCCCTCTTGTCTCTCTTTCTGTCCTATCCAACAACAACAACATCAATTACCACAACAACATCAATGACCACAATAACAATAAAAAGGGCAACAAAAAGGGGAAAAAGTATAGAGAATGCTCAGTTCCAGTACTAAAAAATTTTCATGTTTTCTCAATATGATATTTATTATACACACACATGCCTTTCATATAATTCTGAATTTATTCTCCTGCTTTCAGTTCTAGGAATTTTTGCACTAATTAATTCCATAACTGTATTAAAAATTTTATTTCTTAAAGATGTATAATATAAAAATATTAGGCTATTGGAAAAGTAATGACATTATTTTTCTTTGCAAAAAACATCATGACTTTTCTGAGAACTCAATATGTAAGTACATAAAATCTGTATAATACATAAACATTTAACATAAACATGCAGCAATATTAATCCTACTTAGTCTTCAAGTAAAATATAATAGAATGTATACATTTCTACGGACTCACTGCTTATATATTAAAACACTCAGAGGGACATAAGAAATTCTAGTTCGTGCATTCATGCTTATATCCATTGTACTTTGTATGAAGATAATCTTATGAATTCTCATACTGAAGGTCATGTAAAAGGATATTTTATTTTTAGCAATTGGAAACAATGTCACAATTAACATAATTATGACTCCTTGTATTCAACATCTCTTCAATACCAAGGGACATTTTTTGTGTGTGCATTCATTTCATTTTCTTTCATCATATTTATTCTGGTCTAATTTAGATAACATTACCTCATAAATGGACACTTAAGCTGATTCTATTTTGCTTTTATAATAATTCCGTGATATACATTTTTGTGAATAATTTTGAAATATATCTATGATTATCTGAGATAAAACACTTCTCAAAATCTGAACTCAATGGCTGTATCAAAATTCATAATAAAAGTCTGAAAATACATCGCCAAGTTCTGGGAGTACCAATTTGTCGTCTCACCAACACTGTCCAGTAGTTCATGTATTTACATTTAGTCTCCTTAAGATGTCCACTTTATTTTCCTTTCATTGGTAAACTCATAGAATTATGTAATTACTTACATTGATGAATATGGCAGAGAACTTAAGTGAAAATCCTTGATCTGTGGAAAAGATCACAGGGGATCTGATGAGGTATAGAAAAGAACATGAAAACATGGGATCATGAAATTAGCTATAAAAAATAAGCTATACTGGAACCCAGAAAGTGGCACTGTGGGTGAAGCCTTGGCCTCTCATGCACGGCATCAAATATTGAACCCCTGACAGACTATGTGTCAGAGTGATGCTCTAGCTCTTTCTCCCTCTCTAATTTTAGAAATTTTAAAAAGAATGGGTTATGGCAGTTTTGAGGATTTGCTCAGATTTAATCCAATTTATAGAATTAGAAATATGAACACATTGAACATCACTGCATGCAAAAAAAAAGTTTTAAAAACAATTTTCTCAAGAAAAATAACCAGTATAGGAGTTTATTACAGGTAGAAGGAAAGGAAAATGATTTTGTTAAGAATGGTTTCATTAAGAAAACCACCTGCACCTGCTTTACTGCTGACAAGGCCAAAACAAGCAAAGCAAGCTTGCTAGGTTTCAGCAGGTTGAATGATTAACTTGGACAAAGCAGGAGCTGCTGACACACTAACAAGAAAAGATTGATTTGCAGACAATCTGTTGCTATGTCTGCAGAAGATTATGAAACTATGAGCTATATTTAAAAATACTATATCAATTAATTTTAAAGTATGCCCAAAAGGTTGAAACTTCTTCAAAGGACTGAGGGCTATAAAAGAATTTTTGCAAATATGTTAGGCAATATTTTTTACCTTCATTCTACTTGCTTTTCTACAAGTTATCTACTAAAAGGAAAAAACATTCCTCCATTTTTTTAAATTTAAAATTGCATACTGTTTTATTTATTTGAAATTGATTTTAACCCATGCACATGTCTGAGATGTGGTATATACAAATACTCAAAATTAGAGAAAATTTTAATAATTCCTCTAATCCACATGATGAAAGTCTTTATTTTTTTCTGACAAGTTTGGATTTCAAAGTACTATAATATCATGAGACAAATCATTGCAGCATTAATACCAAGAATGGTATTTAGATGTTGTTTTATCTTGTTATTTCATGATTTTAAGACTGGATCCTCAGATTAACTACCTGCAATAATAAACTTGAATAAGTAAAATGTTCTTGCATACTTGGGGAAATGTTACATAATCACGCTTTGAAAATAATTCTGAGTCCCAGATATTTATAGCCCCTTGACTATTATCATCTAGTAATGTTTCTCCAGAATTACTATCTGAATAATTAAAATAACACTGTATACTTCCTTCTTTTTAAAAAAATTATTCATATACTTCCTTTTTGTGCCATTTATAGTATTTCAAAAATACTGCATCATATTAAAATAAAGTAACAGGCTAACAAATTCATTTGGAACATCTTAGAAAACACAATTCTCATTCTTAATCTTTTTGTTTTTACTTGCTGAGATCTCAGATCTGATTTATTCTATGCTGTAGAAGGACTTTAAGATATTCTTTTAATTTTTGACAGAGGATAAGTGAGACAGAGAAGAGACACCACAGCACTAGTGCACAGTTCTTGAAGCTTCTCTCAGTGAGGTGCACATTGCTGTTAAAAACTGGTATCCTGGAGTCTGGACAGTAGGTAGCGCAGCGGGTTAAACTCATGGAACAAAGTGCAAGGATTAGCATAAGGATCTGGCTTCTATCCCCCAGCTTCCCACCTGCAGGAGGGTTGCTTCACAAGCAGTGAAGCAGGTCTGTAGGTGTCTTTCTTTCCCCCTCTTGTTTTCTCTTCTCTCTTGATTTCTCTCTGTCCCATCCAACAACAACAATAACAACAATGATAAACAATAAGGGCGACAAAAGGGGAAAAAATAGCTTCTAAGAGCAGTAGATTTGTAGTGCAGCTCCAGCAATAACTATGGAGGGCAAAAAAAAAAAACCCAAAACTGGTATCTTAGAGATAACTTATAGATGGGGGAGATAGCATAATGGTTATGCAAAGAGACTTTCCTACCTGAGGCTGGAAAGTCTCAGGAGTAGTCCTCACACCACCATAAGCCAGAGCTAAACAATGCTCTGGTAAAAATTAAAAAATAATAAATTAAAAAAGAGATAACTTACTATAACAGATCACTGATGTAGCAAAAAAAAAATTACAGCATTCTGTATTAAGAAAAAAATAAGATAAACATAGTAAAACATAGTTGTAAATCTGAAAAGCATTTATTAACAATATTTTCCTTTATATGTTCTCTTTTGCCATTAACTCAAATTTTAAATTAACTAAGAATGTAATTAACAAATTATTTTAAATGAAAGAGCCAAATATCATGGAAAAAATTTTACATGCATTTTAACATGCTGAATTGAAAATTGTTCAGTGTTAGTTGAAAATATCCCTTGGATATAAAGAAAAATATCTTCAAGGACAGAGTAATTTTTGATATTTTAAATAACACATTGATTTTTATAGTGGAATAAACAGCAGTTGCTTCAATCAAATAATTGATCATCAGTGCATGAAAACATCAGTTTTTATTTTATCTCACTAGCGAATCATTTTTAAAGTGTCATTAGTTATAATTAAAATATCACATGAAAGAAGTTGTATATTTTCATTATGACTTTCAAATATATTCACAGTATCTTCAATTAGGGTTCTTTAGTGTTTTAGGTTTGAAAGTGTTATCTCACATTTCTATCACATTTCTATCATCTAATAAGAAATTCTCATTGGTGTCTGTATGAAGCCAAGAATAAAAACAAAACAAGAACAACAACAACAACAAAAAAAATTCTCTTAGATTCCATGATTGATATCAGGGCCTTCTCAAAGGACTTTTCCCCAAAATAGATCATTTTATTCAATTACACAAAAATGAATGCTTCAATAATTTTTTATTAAAACCAAAGTATATTGTACCATTTAAAAATGGTGACTTGGTGGAGGTCCAGGAGGTAGCACAGTGGATAAGGCTTTGGACTCTCAAGCATGAGGTTCCAACTCCAATCCCCAGCAGCACATGTACCAGAGTAATGTCTGGTTCTTTCTCTCTCTCCTATCATTTCTCATGAATAAATAAATAAAATCTTTTAAAAAATGGTGTCTTGAACTCTAATTTCTTTTAAATTTAAGCATTGTTGCTTAAAAATAGTCTGTCAAACATATATCTATTGTCATATACTTATTAGCTAGGTAGAGAAAACACTGTGCTTTAAAATTGCTGTATTTTCTACCAATTTCCATGAAATATTAAGGAACAGTATGACTATACACTGTCAAGTGTAATATTGGGCATCACTCTGGTAGCATTTTTGTCTTAGAAGATATACTTTTTGCAGGGGCTGGGTGGTGGCATACCTGGTTGAGCACACGTGTTACTCAAGGGCCTGGGTTTGAGCCCGAGCCCGTGGTCTCCACCTACACAGGGAAAGCTTTGCAAGTGGTGAAGCAGTGCTACACGTGTCTCTCTGTCTTTCTCCCTCTCTATTACCACCATCTTCCTTGATTTCTGGATCTCTCTATGCAGTAAATAAATAAAGACAATTTAAAAAAATTTAAAAAGAACTGGGGGAAGTAGGGGCTCTATAGTGGAGATGTGAGGTTCCTGCTGTCTTAGGGTTCAAAAAGACAATTGATAGTTAATATTATCATCACATTATTTGTTAATTGGGTTAACTTTGAAAAGTCCCTTTGTTATGGTTTGCTGTACAGTATCCAGTATCTTGTATATAGCTGTGCTATTGGATGCTTCTAACCTACTTGGTCTAGGCTTTTGAGAGAGTTCGCATATCAAATACATAGCCTATATATTAAAAAGATTCAGTTTGTCTTTTGAGAAACTTTGAGACATACAATTGATTTCCCCCCTCTCATATTAATTAACTACTGATTTATATTAACTATCGATTGTCTTTTTGAACCCTAAGACAACAGGAACCTCACATCTCCACTATAGAGCCCCTACTTCCCCCAGTCCTGGAACCCTTGGATAGGGCCCACTTTCCCGTATGCATCTCCCAATCCAAACCAAATAATATTGCATCCGCCGATCACAACCTAACCAACGCAACGATTGCCACCTCAACATGCTTCACCTCAGACTGTGTCCAGAGACTTCACGTGTGGAATGACAACCCTTCAGCTTCATTACTCGGGTGAGACCTTTCCTTTTATAGTACACTCTAATTTCATCTCAGGTGGTTCACTTTCTAACAAAGTCCCATAACCTAGATATACACCAGTTTCTGTGAGAGAGAGCTTATGTGCACACGTATCCATAAACTACTGCAAAATATATACCTGAAAGCAGAAGTACACTAGAGTTTGCAGTGAGTACCTCCCTAACACTTACTCTCCACTATTCCAAGCTTGGGATCATGATTGCTCAACAAATTGTTTGGCTTCATATGTTAACTCTCTTTTCAATCACCAGGTTCCAGATGCCACTAGGATGCTGGTGGCCAGGCTTCCCTGGATTGAAGACCCCACCAATGTGTCCTGGAGCTCAGCTTCCCCAGAGACACACCTTACTAGGGAAAGAGAGAGGCAGACTGGGAGTATGGACCGACCAGTCAACACCCATGTTCAGCGGGGAAGCAATTACAGAAGCCAGACCTTCTACCTTCTGCAACCCTCAACGACCCTGGCTCCATGCTCCCAGAGGGCTAGAGAATGGGAAAGCTATCATGGGAGGGGGTGGGTTATGGGGATTGGGTGGTGGGAATTGTGTGGAGTTGTACCCCTCCTACCTTATGTTTTTGTTCATTAATCCTTTCTTAAATAAAAAATTTAAAAAAATTTTTTAAAAATTTAAAAAGAAGATATACTCTTTGCATTACTGAAATTCTCGCAGGGTGTATTTTAGTGAGGGTTGCTGCAGCAGTATATCTCAAACTTAATGAATAGGGACTAGGCTCCAACCTGGATGCTGCACTACAAATCAGACACTTTCCATTAGATCTTTCTTTCTTTCTTTCTTTCTTTCTTTCTTTCTTTCTTTCTTTCTTTCTTTTTACTTTCTTGCTTTCCTTCCTTTTTCCCTTTGCATTTTTTACAATATTATAAAATAATTGAGAGGTAGGTACTGGGGAGACAGCATAATATTTATTTATTTTTTCAGTGAAACTTGTCTTTTACTTAGACGCTTTTTAAATTTTTCTTTTACTTTTTTATTTACAAAAATGAAACACTGACAAAACCATAGGATAAGAGGGGTACAACTTCACACAATTCCCACCACCAGAACTCCATGTCCCACCCCCTCCCCTGATAGCTTACCTATCTATTTTTTAACCCTCTGGGAGTATGGACCCAAGGTGCAAAAGGTGGAAGGTCTGGCTTCTGTAATTTCTTTTCCGTTAAACATGGGCATTGACAGATCAATCCATACTCCCAGCCTGTCTCTCTCTTTCCCTGGTGGGGCAGAGCTCTGGGGAAGCAGGGCTCCAGGACATATTGGTGGGGTTGTCTGTCCAGGGAAGTCTGGTTGGCATCATGGTAGCATCTGGAACCTGGTGGCTAAAAAAAAGAGCTCACTATAAAGCCAAACAAACTGTTGACTAATCGTGAACCTAAAGGCTGGAATAGTTCCGATGAATACTTGTGGGGGGGGGGTGTCTCTGTTTTGCAGATAGTTAGTAAGCCTATTTTAGTTATATTCCAAAGGATCCATGAGTATACTAGTTTTTTTTTTTTTTTGAGCCTGATTGCAAAAGCTGAATAAGGGCAAGAGACTGGCATACTTTAACGATGACTCTTTAGTCACTCAGGCCACCCCATAAACTGGGGCACTAGTCGGGGAGTTCTGAGATCTTCAAAAAGATATGACGGGCCAAGACCTTGAATAAATCCCTCTCTCCATTATTACTGGTTATCTCTATCAGGAACAACATAATGGACCCCTTTGTGGGCCTCCATAGGACCTTGCCCTCAACGTGGATCAACAATGCTAGACAATGTTCCATCCTCTGAAGGTAGGCTGAACAACATACTCTATCTTCCATCTGAGGAAGATAGGTCCTGAAATTGGGGTAGCTTGGAACGTTCCTACTCATAAGCACAGAATGTGAGCTTAGATCTTCAGGGATGCAGAGGTCACATAGGCTTCTAAGCTGAATATGGGCCTCAGATGAGATAAAATCGATGTGTTTTACAGTCACCAATATTTATACATCTTTCGCATGTTTGGGAGCTACTCTCTTCCTGATCTGGCTTTCTGGTCCTTTTTGCAGCCATGAAATCATCTCCCCAGACAAATTTAGATCCACCTGCATATCAGATGTCAGGTTATTTTCATATTTTGCTTATTGTGAATAGTGCAACTATGAACATAGGAGTGCATATGTCCCTTAAAACTAGTGCTTTTTAAAAAAAAAATTAATACTTATTTATTTATTATTGGATAGACAGAGAAATTGAGAAAGGAGGGGAGGTAGAGAAAGAAACAGACAGAGATACCTGCAACCCTGCTTCACCACTTGTAAAGATTTCCCCCTACAGTTGTGGACTGGGGGCTTGAACTTGGGTCTTTATGCACTGTAATGTGTGCACTTAACCAGGTACATCACCACCTGCCTCCTTTCATGTCCTCTAGATAGATTTCTAGGAGTGGTCTTGCTGGATAATATGGTCTTTCCATTTGTATTGTTAAGGATTCCCTGTACTGTTGTTCTTCATAATGCCTGCTCCAGTTTGCATTTCCACCAGCAATGCAACAGAGTATTCTCTTTCTCCACATCTTCTCCAGTACTTATCATCATTTTGTTGATGAAGACCATTCTCACAAGTGTAAGATGGAGTCTCAATGTGGTTTTAGCTTGCATTTCTCTACTGATGAGTGAAGGGGAGCATTTCTGCATATCTCTGTATATAATGTGTATTTCTTCTTTAGAACACTTTATGCAAATCCTCTGCTTATTTTTTTATTGGGTTATTCTTTTTCTTTTTGTTGAGATGGATGAGTTCTCTATAAATGTTTAATATCAATTGATTGTCAAATGTTTGGTAGCAAAGATCTTCTAGTTGCTGGGTTGCTTGCTTATCCTTATAGAGTTTTTGTTTGTTTGTTTGTTTTGTTTTTTTAATGTGTAGGTGCTTTAATTTAATGTAGTCCCATTTACTTAATGTTGTTGTAGTTTCCTTTATGCCATTGGAGCTATCTTATTAATTCAGTTTTCAAAGAATAGACTGAGGTTTTTTTTTTGTTAGGATATAAATAATACAGTAAGCATTAACTATTATGTGGTAACAAATAATAGAACTGAATAAGAGAGAAGGAAATTATTAGATTCAAAATATATTTTAAGTACTTTAACAAAACAAAGTTCAAATCTTTTTTTCACTCATATATAGTCAAAGAACAAAACCCCAAAATGAACAAAGTAAAGCAAAAAAAAAAACCATTTTTGGAAAATAAAAACAAAATAGTGATTAACAGAAGGGATCGAATTTAGGCAATGAGTAAATTGGGGAAAAGGGTCAATTAACTGATAAGGGATGGAACTAGACTTGGGTAACAAACATAGTAAAATATGTAATGTAGAATATCTTAGACTACACATTTCAGATCTAGAGTGTTTTCTTAAATAATGTTCTTTTCTTTAATTTTAAAAATATAGTTTAAGGCTTATAGTGAGAACAAGGGGGAGAAATGTAAAATACAACTTTGTAACTTTTTTTAAAGATTTCTTCTTTAATATTTATTTATTTATTCTCTTTTGTTGCCCTTGTTGTTTTATTGTTGAAATAACTTTGTAACTTTTTTAAAAAAACTAATATTTTCTCTTAGACAGTGAAGATGGTCCTACTACTGAATCACTGTGGAAAAAAGAAAACTGCAAGAAGCCATTCACTCTGGGGAAAGATAAGATTCAAATGCCATTACAAAATCTAAGAGAGCTCCTGTTTCACTAAGTCTGAGAGCTTCACAGGTATTTAAGATTGGAACAGCTTAGTTAATAATGTGGAAAGGAAGTGGCTAGGAGGAATTTTCTGGCTTACTTTGAAAAGAAAAGCAGCTTATACTTGGTTGTCTCTGGGTTTTCTAGAGATTAGAGGGTTTCTTGAGAGGATAAAGAAAAAAAATTGAAGCTAGTTAAGAATAATGAATTTCAGTAAGTATGAAACAAGTAACACTCAGCTTCTGGTGTAGAACTGACTTCAGATTGTGCTTATTATGATATATTTAAGTTTTTAATTTCTTCATTAAGTAAAAGTACTTTTTATTATCCTACATTTAATTTGCTAATTGTCTCCATACCAACTTTTGGTTGGTATGGAGACAATTAGCAATTGTCTCTCAATTAGCAATTTTGAAAAATTTATTATTATTATATGTTTGATTATATCCAAAAAGGCCTGTTCTTATAATTTACCTATTCAAAAATGTTAACAATCTCATTATTTATGATCCAAAGTCATGCTCCATAATGAGATCTGACAACACATTTAGCAATTACCCCTTATTGGGGATTTAGTAGCTGATAGTACAGTTGTTGATATATGGGTACGATTTCTCATCTCTCTGGGATAGGTGTCTGCATAGATATCTCATCCTCAACTTAGGCCCTTTTCCATCATCATGCACCAGGGACCTGAATCTCTGCTCTATCGTTTCCATCCTTTCCTCTTGACCTGAGGTCCTTTGCTTTGGGGCAATGAGCCACACCCAGTCCCTATATGACTCTGCATTTTCCCTTTCTGTCCTTTTTTTTTTTTTTTTTTAATGTTCCATGTATTATTTCTTTCTTTATTTTACTAATCTCACTTAACAACCTACCCTTTGATTTGGCAATTCTGGTGACATATGCACAGGAAACAGAGATACCTGTCTGAAATGACCTATGTACACATATCCTCATGGCAGCACAATTTGTAATCGCTCAGACATGGAAGCTACCCCGATGCCCAAGGACAGAGGACTGGCTTAGAAAGTCGTGGTATATATACCCAAGAGGATACTATGTAGCTGTTAAAATGGTGCCATCATCTCCTTTGCCTCGTCTTGGATAGCAATAGCATATATCCTTAATCTAGCTTTTAAATTTTAAATAAAGGTAGGATTGCCCACCTTCTGTAAGTCATATATTAATATACTAATCCTTAGTATCTAAGAGTTTTATAGTATTTGGAAGTTTTATAGTATTTTATAGTATATACTAATCCTTAGTATCTAAGAGTTTTATAGTATTTGCAAGTAAGGTCTTCAAGAGAGTGATTAGTTAAAATGAAATCATTAGCATAAAATCAAATCTTTTTTGTTTTTAATTTCCTTATTGGGGAATTAATGCTTTACATTCGACAGTAAATACAGTAGTTTGTAAATGCATAACATTTTTCATTTTTCCATATAACAATACAATCCCCACTAGGTCCTCTGTCATTGTTGTAGAGCCAGATGTTGTAGTGCGCGGGCCGCAGAGAAGAGAGAGAGAGGGTCCAGAGCGAAGAGGAAACACAAATCTTTATTCACGCTGGCACCTCAGAGTTGGGTGTTAGAGAAGCAGGTTGGGCCACGTGGAGGTAGAGAAAATGGCCACCTCACACAGTAACCTTTCCTGCGTCTGAACACCAGAGTGGAGCACCGGCAAGAGAGCGAGGTGCGGAAAACGAAGGGTTTTTATAGGAGTAGCTTTCGCGAGAATGGGAAGGGGGAGGAGTAACCATAGCACTCCAGGATAGGATGATAACTCTCGTGAGAATGGGAGGGGGGAGGAGTAACCGGAGCACTCCAGATATCGCGGGGATATAGACAATGTCCTGAGGGCACAACATGGCTGAACAGGCACTCCGAGAATGTCCCAACTCTCGCGGGAACTAGCAGTAGCCTGAGGGGACAACATGGCAGATGTGACTGCATTGGCACAATTTCCCAGCATGTCATTCTTCTTGGACCTGTATTCTCTCCCCTACCCACCTCACCAGAGTCTTTTACTTTGGTGTAATATGACAATTCCAGTTCAGGTTCTACTTGTGTTTTCTCTTCTCATAAAACCAAATCTAGTATGACTAACAAACTATGAAAATAAGGAATCAGCTCTTATACCTCACAGGGAGAAGGATGATTTTTTTTTAATTAATTAATTTATTTATTTAAGAAAGGATTAATTAACAAAACCATAGGGTAGGAGGGGTACAATTCCACACAATTCCCACCACCCAATCTCCATAACCCACCCCCTCCCCTGATAGCTTTCCCATTCTCTATCCCTCTGGGAGCATGGACTCAGGGTCATTGTGGGTTGCAGAAGGTAGAAGGTATGGCTTCTGTAATTGCTTCCGCGCTGAACATGGGCATTGACTAGTCGATCTATACTCCCAGTCTGCCTCTCTCTTTCCCTAGTAGGGTGAGTCTCTGGGGAAGCTGAGCTCCAGGACACATTGGTGGGGTTTGTTCGGTCCATACTCCCAGTCTGCCTCTCTCTTTCCCTAGTAGGGTGGGTCTCTGGGGAAGCGGAGCTCCAGGACATATTGGTGGGGTCTTCAGTCTAGGGAAGCCTGGCCGCATCCTGATGACATCTGGAACCTGGTGAACCTGGTGACTGAAAAGAGAGTTAACATACGAAGCCAAACAAATTGTTGAGCAATCATGGACCCAAAGCTTGGGATAGTGGAGAGGAAGTGTTAGGGGGGTACTCACTTGTCAAGGATGATCTTTTTAAGACCAAGGAGAGAAACCTCAGACAAAGGCAACTTTCCAGTGTCTTGATCAATAACTATTAGCCTCCAGAACTGTGAGAAAATTGATCAAGTCACTCAGTCTGTGTGACTTAATGTGATCCTTAGCAAAAAATACATTACCTTTTAGCTCAATTTGATCAAAAGTTTTGTAGGAAAAAAAGTTATTGTTTATTTAATATTTAATGAACTTATACCAGATGTCAAATATACGTATTATTTCATCTTCTGTACACACACAAACTAGAAATTGATTGCTATTAGCCTCATTTGTAGAGCACTCGTACCTTGATTCATATTAGATGCTTTATTAACAATACCTGAACTATTGCTATTTGAATACTTCTCTACATTTTCTATTTTCAGTTTTAAATAACTGCTTCAGAGTTCTGTTCTTAATACTACCTTTTCTACCCACCCACTTCATTTTTATTAGTCATTTAGTAAGGCTTCCCAAAATTATAAAATTGCTGAGGTATTGTTATGTGCCTCCCCTTATGCCACATCCTCCATAGTTCTCACACTCTTAGAGACTTTTTTTCCAAGCTCCTGGGACTCATTTATCTCTATTCCTCAAATGAAAAGGCCCATACAACTGTTATCTTTTACCTCATTACTTATTTCATGAAGTATAATCACTTCCATCTCCATTCATTTTGCTCTGAAGGACACAATACCATCTTTTTAAATTGCAGAGTAGTATTCCATTGAATATATATATCACACATCGTTTCTCAGCCTTTTGTCTAAGATCAAGTGAATATATATCATATAACTTTCTTATCCAGTTGTCTATCAGTGGGAACTTTGGTTGCTTCTACCCTTGGTTACTGTGAATAATTCAACTGTGATCATAGGGGTACTTATGTTCCTTCAAACTGATGTTTTCATGTCCTTTGGATAGATGCCTAGCTGGCATTCCTGTATCAGAGGTTATTTCCATGTTTATTTACTTAAAAGTACATTATACTGTTTTCTGTAAGTGTATTACGTTTTCTATGCTTGATATTACAATGCCAAAATTACAAGAAATTCAATAGTAAGTTCAGCATAATGGAAAGAGACCAGGATATGATTATTGAATGTAACAATCAAAACTTTGGAGGGTGAGGCAGTGATGCACCTGGTTAAGGACCCTCACAAGCAACCAGTTCAAGCCCCTGTTCCTCACCTGCAGCCAGGATGCTTCACAATCGGTGAAGCAGATCAGCAGGTGTCTTATCTTTCTTTCTGCCTCTCCTCCCACCCCCAATTACTCTCTGTCCTTCCAAAAAAGAAAGAAAGAAAAACAAAAACAAACAAACCAACAAAAACAGAAAAGAAAGGAAAGAAAAAATGGCTTCCTAGTAGGTTGGTGAGTTGTAATGCTGGCATCAAGCCCCAGTAATAACCTTGGACTATATATACTTTGTATAACCTGTATCTCAATCTGAGATTTTGTCAAGGTTTGTTGTGGTATGTCTGGGCCATAACAAACTTTTGTATAACAATTAGATCATAAGTAGCCTTTAACATCTTTAACATTAATTCTGTGACTTTATCTCAAGATTTCCCATTTTTATCTGATTTGATGTAGGTAGAACTTAAAGGTTCTTTAAAAAATTATAATCTCTCTAAGTTTATTATTAAACATATTTTTTGCACAGCATTGTCAGATAGAGCAAAGAAAATGATACTTTGGATTATTCAGCTAAGAACTGTCTTCTCGTTAGGTGCTCCTATATGGAAAACCAATAGCGAAATTATTAAAATGAAGTGTTGTTCCTGTCTTGAATGGATAAGCAACATAAGCCAAAGTAAAGAATTAATAAGAAAAAAATTATCCTTCATTATTACTTCATTTGTTGATTCATTCATTCAATAAGTAACTAATGCTTGAGTAGTGAGTGCAGACCATAAAGTTAATGCAGAATTGACAAAAAAAGCAAGAACAGAGTTAATAAAATATGTGAATTTGATTAGTGCAGGATAAAAAGTGAATAATTTCATATTAGAATTGTTTCAAAAAATTCTTCAACACTAAGATGAAAAGATTGTTTTTAACTGATTTGACCTGGGGAGATAAAATAAAAGGCATATGATATTTTTTACTGTGCTGAGGCTTTATATGTGATACCACCATTTTTAGACCAGCTATTTTATTTGAAGGGGCTTAGGTAGAGTGTAGACTATCTCCTTGTCTCAAAAGTATACTTTAAAACATATTGCACAGGATGAGTAACAGTTATTTAATAGGCTAGGAGCATGAGATAAACAAAATATGTTTTTAATGGCATTGGTCACAAACACAAGAATTCATTATTTCCATTTAGTTGTATGAAAAGAAAATTTGTGAACCATGAGTGTCTTGAATGCCAACCTGAAGAGTTTTAATTTATTATAAATGAAAATAAAAATCTGTAGATGTTTTGAACAAAGGGTTGTTACTCAAAGCTGTGTACTTCCTTAAGTAGCCTTTGCCTTATAGCCTTTCTACTCTGAAGAAGGGTGAGACTAGTCACATATTGGACTTACAGAAAATTATGTTTTTTCTTTTTGCCAATCTTGCTAAATGTGGGCATTTTAAAATTCCAATAGATCAGGAGTTTTAATATTCTGCATATAGTATTAAGAGTCCTAAAACTAGGCATAAAAAAGTATTACATTACTTAGACTTATACACATGTGTAAGCACTCTCACACACATACACATTTTCAGTCATATTGAAAAATAATCTACTTGTCTCTGGAGCCAATGTCATATGATCCATATATATACATATATATGCATATATATGTACTGTAAACTGCAAAGTACACTAGTACATATATATTATGTGCACTAGTACATATATATCTCTTCTACCCATATAAATTAGTAAAATACATTTTATGCCATTGCATATTTTGGCACAACTTAGTGGGAAACTAACAAAGAAAGAAAGATTAAACTGAGTTGACTTGTAGGACATGTTATTCACAATCTTGGATCATAAAGCTACAGTTTATAGAGTGACCCACTTTTTTCTTTAACCAGTGATTGCCTAAATTTATGAAGGCTGAAAATCTATTAAGAATGTCTAACTAAAATAGGTTCCACAGAACCTGATTTGGTCTAAGCATCTGGAAATCAAAGCTTTTCTAGATCAAATCTTTGTTTCTAAACTTCCTATGACAACACATATTCTATTTCCAGTCATGAAGAAAACCTATTCACAAAGAGACTGATAGACCTATGTGTCTAGGAAGTGGAAAGGCTGATATATAGACTATTGTTCATAAAAACAGCAGCACCTATGACACATAATACCTCTAGTTCCAGAAATATTCATTTTATAATATGCTTAGGGTCAAGAAGAATTAATGATGTTGTCTTTTCTCATCTACCTGCAGCATCATGAAACTATTAGAGATTCTTTGTACAACCAAATCCTAGATTTCAGTTTGTATGCACACAAATGACATTGTAAAGAATTCCTATGTGTAGAGCTATTAAAACATCATGATTTTTTTCTGCTGTTGAAATCTATCGCTGAAAAAAATTCTTGATCAGAAATTCTTGTTCAGAAAGTGAGCATCTGCAATACTCAGTCACACTGATTTTGTCGTATTAGCAAAGGAAAATAATGTGAGTTGTGACTCATGGATCCACTGATAAATCAAGGGCCAAGGATTCTAGGAGAAGGTTTAAATTTTTATGTAAGACATAAACACCAAGCGATCCCCACAATTTGAAATGCATTGACCTAGGCTGTAATGATATGTTGTTTATAGTACTCTGCATTGTGGAATGTTCTGATCTAGAATTCTTCTCCAAGCAGATGAGACTATTTTCATGTAGCAGATAGTTTTTTTTCACAACTCTATATTCCCTTGTATGTCTAGATGAAACCTAGACAGATGTATAACATTACTTTTTGCATGAAAATAAAAGCCTACCTCAGAATAATTTGACAGAAAGAGGTTCATTCAACTTCTACTCTTTGCTAAAAAAGTTTGATATACAATCATTCTTTTTGACTGACATCTATGTTTCTGAGTGTAGTATGTTAAAATTTCCAATGACAACTTATAATTTACACATCTAATAATTCTGTTTAGAGATACTTAATTTGGGGGGCAGTAGCTTTTACATATTTATGACAAATGTATTTTTATTCACTTTTCCTTTTGCGCTTTGTATTATATATGCTTAACCCAGTACGCCAATGCCCAGCCTCCCATCCTTCTACAAATATCTCTTCTTTGATACAGTTTTCTTTTGTTTGTCCCTACAAGTTGTTTTGTGTTAATTATTAAGGCTGCTATTTATACTTTATAATGATTTTTATTTGCTATTTATTCTTTCCCAAGTCTTTTATTTTGAAACATTTGTATATTTTTTGAGAAATTATTTCAGAAAATTTATTGAATATTGCATTTTAATTTAAGATATTTTTCTAAGTTAATTTTCTAATAAATTAATAGACTTGAAATTACTGTTAAGATTTGTGTTACTTTGTTTCATATTTTATGTTAATTGTACTTTCTATTCATTTTTGCCATTCAAATAACTAAAATAGATTGAGCTGTCAAATTGCTTCAGAATTATACACATGCCCTACATTTTTCAGAATTCCTTCATTGCACTTCACTTTTTTCCTTCTTGTTCTTCATACTGAGTAATCTTTTTTCATCTAACTTCATCTTTTTTTTTCTGATAGCAGACAAACTTTCTTTTGAATGCTTCTAGTGAATTCCAAAATGTTGGTCGCTATTTTTTAACTCCAGAATTCCTCTTTTTGGCAATTCTCTTTGTTGCTATTCCTTATTTGTTGACACACTTCTGTAAAATCCTTCTTGTATTATTATTTGATCATGATTTTCCAATCTTAGGTCTAGATCTAGTAAGAAAGTCAACCCAGTATTTTTTACTGCATTTGCTCAGACTAAGAACCCTGGCTAGATACCCCGTGCTCCAAAATGTGTTTCTAATTATAGTGTTGTTTGTAAAAATAACTGGAGATAAGATCATTTTTCTAATACAATAACTTAGATCTTAGGCACATACACATGAGTAAATATATGCCCTGAAATTTATTGTTGACTGAGACGTGCAGCTGATAAAAACAAAAATTTCAAAAAACAATCAAAGGTGAGTTCCTATCCAGATAATATCAATAGATGAATACTATAAGATCCTGATAACCTTACGTTCGACCTGAGTCAAATGGAAAATTGCTGCAGTATCAACAAATTATTACTAAAGTACATGCGATTTTTTTCTTAACAGATTTTTACCCTGCTGTCGATCCTACTTATGGGTCATTTTTTGCTGCCAAAATAACTTCAGGGTCTTGCTCTCATGAACCATTCTATTTAGGTGTCTCAGGTGCTTATTAAAATATGATTGAAGATAACTCAAATAGACAACTCTCAGAGGTTGCTGGATTCTAAGAACAGCTTTCATTCTACTGCATCTATAATATGATCTATGGGATATGATATATTATGGTGTAGAGCAGATAATAATTTATTCCAAGGCTCAATGATAGTTGGGGTGGGAAAATATTTAGAAAAGATAGGATATATAAACTTCAGTGAATAATGGTGGAGTTATCCTGGAGGCACTGAACTTCAGTGATAATCCTGGTGGATAAAAAAAAGTACAATAACTAGTCGGCTTTCAAGTAAATGGATAGTGTTAAAACTGTTGAAATATACCAGTACACTGTAGACTCTGATAACAACCAGCTCTATGGTATTATATGTTATTAACCTCTCTAAATTTTAATTTTCTTATTATTAATATAGGCTAATAGTATCAATCTTAGATGATATATAGGAATTATTGTCAGAAGTATTACTACTTAATAAATGGTTTTTATTCTTTGCTCTTGACTTTGTCTTTTATTATAATTTTTATTGCCAGGGTTATCACTGGAGCTTAGTGCCTGCACCATGTCTCCAGGTTTCCAGTCTCCCCCCTTTTTTTCCATTTCAATTTCTAAGAGAGACAGAGAGAAACAGAAAGGCATAAAGTGTATGAGAGAGAGGCAACACTACTCAACTGTTCATGAAGATTCTCCCTTTACAGGTGGGGCCAGGAACTGGAAGTTGAGTACAGGGTACACCACCATTCAGCCTCTACAAAGAGTAGTTTTTAAAGATGTATTTATTCATTTTCTTTTTAAGATTTTATTTATTAATTAATGAGAAAGATAGGAGGGGAGAAAGAACCAGACATAACTCTTTTTTATTTATAAAATGGAAATATTGACAAGACTGTAGGATAATAGGGGTGCATTTCCACACAATGCCCACCCACCCCAGAGCTCCTCCCTTGATAGCTTCCCTATTTTTTATCCCTCTGGTATCATGGACCCAGGGTCATTATAGGTGTAGAAGGTGGGAGGTCTGGCTTCTGTAATTGCTTCCCTGCTGAACATGGACATTGACAGGTGGGTCTATACTCCTAGCCTGTCTCTCTTTTCCTAGTAAGGCAGGGCTCTGGGGAAGTAGGGCCCCAGGACATGGTGGGGGTCGTTTGCTCAGGGAAGTCAAGTAGGCATTATGGTATCATCTGAAACGTGGTGGCTGAAAAAGAGTTAAGATATAATGCAGAACAAATTGTTGACTAATCATGAACCTAAGGGCAAGAATATTGCAGATGAAGATTTGAGGTCTCTCTTTTGGAAAAAGCTAGTGGGTCTGTATTAGGTATATTCCAGAGGGCACATGATTTTACTAGTTTTTGCCTGCACCTGACAGCTAATATGCAATTAGACCCAGATTATTGTCTGGGGAAATGGTGACTTGGTTGGAAAAAGGACTATAAAGCTGGATCAGGGAAGAGAGTAGCTCCCAACTATGGAGAAAGTATATAAATATTGTTAACTGTAAAACCCGTCGGTTTGATCTGGGGCCCATATTCAGCACAAGAGCCTATGTAGGCTTGAGATCACATTCTGTGGTCATGGCTAGGAACATTCCAGGCTGCACTAATTTCAGGACCCATCTTCCTGAGATAAGTAGGTAGAGTATGTTGTCCAATCTCCCTTTGGAGAATGGAACATTACTGATCCACACTGAAAGCAAGGTCCTATAGGGGCCCCAAAGGGGTTCATTATGTTGTTCCTGATGGAGATGACCGGTGCCATGGTGAGAGAGATCTGTTAGTGATCTAGGCCCGTTATGTCTGAGTAGAACCCTGGGGCTTCCAGGTAATGGGGTAGCCTGTTAGTGACTAAAGAGTCATTGTTAAAGTGTGCCAGTCTCTTGCTCTTATTCAGCTTTTGCAGACATCACTCTTGTATATGTACTGCCAGGGATTGAACTTGGGACCTCCTACTCGAGATTCCAATGCTTTATCCATTACACCACCTCCTGGACCACAAGATACATTTATTTGTTAATGAGAGAAATAGGTAAAGACAATCAGACCATCACCCTGGCATATGAGATGCCAAGGGTTGAACTTGGGACTTCATCTATAGAATTCCGGGTCTATTCACTCAGCAATCTCTGAGTCCCCTAAGTATGGTCTTTTAAAAATAATGTAATGGATATATATGCTAAAAAGAATGAATAAATTATTTCTTTTTCACTTACTTTTAGAAATCAAGAGCTGTTTGTTTGTTTTGTTCTCTCTTGTCACTTTAATTAGAGGAATGGAGTCTGCAGTGACTTCTAACACTGTTCACAATTAATTAATGCTGCTAGAGAAAGACTTCCAATCTGATTAACAAAAAAATATTAGTTTGATGAAAGTTCTTAAATGGTAAAAGAAATACCCATAAGATATTTTTAAGAAATACTTTTCTTACTTAAACATAATAACATTGCACACATTTAATACATACACAGTGCTGATTTGACACATTTACCTATTGCCATATCATTATCGCCATAACATAACAACAAAATCACCTCTCATACTTGTATCTTTGTTAGTATGTGTAGTGAGCATTATAAATATAGTCTTTCAGAAATTTTGAAGTTTAAAATAAATCATTGACTATAATCACTATTCTGTACAATATAAATTTTCAGGAGTTATTTTGCTAGTAGTTGTTAATGTTATAACCTTATATTTTCCTAATTCTTCTCCCATATTCAGCCTCCAGCAGCAATCATTATTCTCAGTGTCTCTATGTTTGGCTTTTTATAGTCTATATATGTGATAGTATATAGTATTTGTCTCTGTCTTACTTAGCCTAATCCCCTCAAGCTTTTGCTTTCTGAATTCACTGATACTTATTTGTGAATTATATGGGGGAAGAAATCTGACTCAGAGTGGACTCTCAGTATGTTTGTCTCTTCTCTACTTCCATTTATTCCCTTGCTATACCTAGAATATTCAGTAGATTTGCATATTTGTCTATTCTTGCTCTCCCTTTTCTCATTTCTTTTTCTTTTTCTTTTGGATTTAGTTGCTCATTTACTTGGACTGGAGGTGTTGTTTGGCTAACTGGTATTGGTTAAACTGCATCAATCCTAACTTCAGTAACTATTGTCATTTGTGAGGTTGTGTGGAGAGCCATGTGCCGTGCCCCAAGATGGCGCCAGCCTCCTCTACCCTCCAGACCACAGGGAGAAGTAAACAACTCCATAAATGGTCTGAGACTGAGAGCGCGCTTGCTTCCGCGATCATGTGCCTATGAGCAGCTGCCACGTGTGCCCTTGGGATTGGCTGACCCATGAGTATATAAGTTGGAGGTTAGGTTATAGTGGGGCTTTTTGCTGTTCAAGGTTCCCGAATAAACTGCTTGAAGAAGAACTCAGCGTTGCGTGATCCTTGCAGGCAAGGGTGGACGCGACAAGTGGTGGCCCGTACGGGGACATCATCCGAAACGGGGTTCAGAACTTCGGCAGTCGGGTTATGCAAGGACTCCAGAGATGAGTGCTAGACAGCTAAAATGGAAAGATAAGGAAGGCCATTGTGGCTTGATGCAGCCGTATGTTTTGGAGCTACCCATCTCGTTATGGGGGAGGGACTTGCTTAAAGAGATGGATTTTAAATTAAGTAATGAATACTCCATGGCAGCTCAAACTCAGATGAAAAGAATGGGTTGTGTCCCTGGCTTTGGCCTGGGGAAGCACCTACAGGGACGCAAGTCCCCTGTTGCGGCTCGACTGCACTCAGGAAGATCAGGTCTGGGTTTTTCCTAGGGGCCACTGCGGACACAGGTATTCCCATCTCTTGGAAAACAGAGGATCCAGTGTGGGTTCCTCAGTGGCCTCTTTCCTCTGAAAAATTAGCTGCGACCAGAGAGCTGGTTGCGGGCAACTTGCCTTGAAACATATCAAACCTTCTGTGTCCCCCTAGAATACTCCTATATTTGTGATTAAGAAAAAGTCAGGAAAATGGAGACTGTTACATGATCTGCGGGCAATCAACCGCCAAATGCAGATCATGGGGCCAGTACAGCGGGGGCTTCCATTGCTAACGGCCCTGTCTGAGAGATGTCCCATAATAGTCATAGATATCAAGGATTGTTTTTTCTCTATCCCATTAAGTGAGAGGGACATGGAAAGATTCGCCTTTACCGTACCATCCTGCAATCATGAAGAACCCGACCAGAGATTCGAATGGGTTGTGCTGCCCCAGGGTATGGCGAATAGTCCAACCATGTGCCAGCTGTTTGTTAGTGAGACGATTGCTCCCCTCAGGAAGAAATATCCTACCTTAAAATATATTCATTATATGGATGATATTCTACTTGCTGAAAAAACTGAAACCTTACTTGATCAAGTGTATGAGGAATTAGTTCAGATTTTAAGAGGAAAAGGGCTGTATATTGCCCCTGAAAAGGTGCAGAGAGGTGAGGTGGTAAACTACTTAGGAGCATGCATTAAACCTATGGAGGTAGTGCCCCAGAAGCTGGAATTGAGGAAGGATGGCTTATGCACTCTGAATGACTTTCAAAAATTGTTAGGGAATATTAATTGGGTGAGGAGTTACTTGAAGCTTCCAAATCAGGAGCTGAAACCCCTGTATGATGTCTTGATAGGGGATTCCGCCCTGAACTCCCCAAGAGTATTGACGCCAGAGGCTAGGCTGGTCCTAGAGAAGGTAGAAAGATCCCTTCAGGGAGCCTTCTTGAAACGTTGGGATGCCAACAAGCCCCTGACTTTATGCATTTTAGCTACCTTGTCACAGCCCACAGGGCTGCTGTGGCAAGAGGGTCCATTGCTTTGGATTCATTCAAGAATTTCTTCTGCTAAATCCATACAATATTATCCTTCAGCAGTAGCAGATCTGGCCCTGACCGGGATTCAGCAATGTATACAGTTTTTTGGCATCTTACCAACCACATTAGTGGTCCCTTATTCTAGCTACCAGGTACAGACCCTGTGTGGAGCTTTGGATGAGTGGGCCGTCTTGAGATGCGGCTATCCCGGAGAAATTGATAATCACTATCCCAAACATCCTCTCGTGAGCTTCTTTAAGGAGCACCCCGTGATTTTCCCTAAGATTACTGCAGTGAGGCCTCTGTCTTCAGCGCCTAACATTTTCACAGATTGCTCTAAGACAGGATGTGGAGCTTACGTAATAGAACACCAAGAACCAGTTAGGTGTCATTTCCAACCAGGCTCTCCTCAAATAGTGGAGTTGCAAATTGTAATTGAAGTCTTTAAGAGATGCCATTTTCCCTTTAATTTGATATCTGACTCTGCTTATGTGGTTAATGCAGTCAAGGTTCTAGAGGCCGCTGGACCTATAAAAAGATCCAGCACGGTGTGTGCGCTGTTAAAAGAACTACAAGATCTGATTTGGCACCGCACACAGTGCTTTTATATTCAACACATTCGAGCACACACTGGATTGCCTGGCCCCCTGAGTGAGGGTAATAACATTGTAGATAAATTGGCAAGACAGGATGTCCTCTTGATGGCTCCAGCAATGGAACGGGCCAAACGTTTTCATGAACTTTTTCATGTAAATGCTAAAACCCTACAGAAAAAATTTAATTTGCCCCGTGCGGACGCTCATCAGGTGGTTCTGGGTTGCCCTCAGTGTGTGACTTTCCAGCATCCACCAAGCATTGGAATTAACCCTTGGGGCTTACGTCCTGGCGTCCTATGGCAAATGGATGTCACACACTTTTCTGAATTTGGCACGCTTAAGTATCTATATGTCTCTGTAGACACCTGCTCTGGTGTTATCATGGCCACCCCATTGAGTGGAGAAAAAGCTCACAATGTGATCACCCATTGCCTAGAGGCATGGGCTGTATGGGGTATGCCTCAAATTTTGAAAACAGACAATGGCCCTGCCTACACTGCTCGGTTTTTTGTCTCCTTCTGCCAGCAAATGGGAGTCCGCTTAACCCATGGCCTGCCCTATAATCCTCAGGGTCAAGGCATTGTGGAACGTGCTCATCGCACCCTCAAGGAATGTCTGTTAAAACAAAAAGGGGGAACTGTGGAGAGCCATGTGCCACGCCCCAAGATGGCGCCAGCCTCCTCTACCCTCCAGACCACAGGGAGAAGTAAACAACTCCATAAATGGTCTGAGACTGAGAGCGCGCTTGCTTCCGCGATCGTGTGCCTATGAGCAGCTGCCACGTGTGCCCTTGGGATTGGCTGACCCATGAGTATATAAGTTGGAGGTTAGGTTATAGCAGGACTTTTTGCTGTTCAAGGTTCCCGAATAAACTGCTTGAAGAAGAACTCGGCGTTGCGTGATCCTTGCAGGCAAGGGTGGACGTGACAAGGTTGGTGACTGCATTTGTCATAAAAATATGTAGTATAACTTGGATTGTACTAAAAAATAACTGAAGAACTACAGAAAAGAAAAATAAAAAAAACACATCAATTAAAAAAAAAAGGTTAAATCAAGAGAAAATAAAACTGCTACCACACTGAATCAAGAGAGGAGCCCAAAGAAACTCTAAATCAGTCAGAAGTAACCATAGATAAGGAAAGTATGCAAACAGTAGTAAACCTAAAAATCACAGAAATGAAGAGAACTATGGGCTATCAGAATTAGGGAAACAACAGATGAGACCCTCAAGGAAAATACTAGCTACCTTGAGGAAATTAGAGAACTTAAAGCTGAAATAGCTGAACTAAAAGGTCAATTAGCAGAATAAGCTAATACTATAACAGAACTGAAGAAAGAAGCTGAAGGAAGGGAAAGCAGGCTAACAGAAGCAGAGGACAGAATTAGCCAGACAGAGGATTAGGTAGCTAAAACTAAGAAAGATGTAAAAGAGCTCAAAAAGAGATTGAGAGACACTGAAAATAACAGCAGAGACATATGGATGATCTCAAAAGAAGTAACATTCATAAAATTGGCCAGCCAGAGGAAGAAAGAGAAGAAGAGGAAGTAAACATTCTAGAAGGAATAATAAAAGAAAACTTCACAGACCTAAACAACAGAAAGGACATTAAGATTCAAGAGGCCCAGAGAGTACCAAACAGAATGAACCCATAGCTAAAGACACTAAGACACTAAATCTGAAGAAGATATCCAGAAATCACTTCCATTCAATGTTGCAGCTTAAACAATAAAATACCTAGGAATAATGCTGATCAAAGAAGTGAAAGACTTGTATACTGAAAACAATGAGTTACTATTCAAGAAAATAGAAAAAGATACAAAGAAATGAAAAGACATACCATGCTAATGGATAGGGAGAATAAATATCATCATAATGAATATTCTCCCAGAGCCATATACAAATTTAATGTGATATCCATCAAAGTTCCAGCAAGATTCTTTAAGAGAATAGAACAAAAACTATAATCATTTATCTGGAACCAGAAAACACCTAGAATTGTCAAAACCATCTTGAGGAAAAGAAACAGAAATGGAGGCATCACACTTCCAGATCTCAAACTATATTATAAGGCCATCATCATCAAAATATCCTGGGACTGGAACAAAAATAGGCACAGAGACCAGTGGAACAGAATTGAAAGCCCAGAACTAAACCCCACACCTATGGACATCTAAACTTAGATAAAGGGACCCAAAATATTTAATGGAGGAAGGAGTCTCCAATAAATTGTGCTGGGAAAACTGGGTTGAAACATGCAGAAGAACCCACAATGACACTGGGTCCATGCTCCCAGAGTGACAGAGAATGGGAAAGCTATTGGGGAGGGGATGGGATATGGAGATTGGGTGGTGGGAATTGTGTGGAGTTGTACCATCCTATCCTATGACTTTGTTAATGTTTCATTTCTTAAAGAAATTTAAAAAGAAAAGAAATAAGGAAATCTTAAGGAAAACAAACAAACAAAAAGAAACATGCAGAAGAATGAAATTGAACTCACCAGAAACAAAAATCAACTCCAAATGGATCAAGACATGGATGTTAGACCAGAAACAATCAAATACTTACAGGAAAACATTGTGAAACACTTTACCACTGAAACCTCAAGGACATCTTTGATGATACAAACCCGATTGCAAGGAAGACTAAAACAAAAACAAAACAATGGGAATACATCAAATTGAAAAGCTTCTGCACAGCCAAAGAAACTATCACACAACCAAGGAGACCCCTCACAGAATGGGACCCCTCACAGAATGGGAGATCTAAAAGGCTAACAAACATATTAAAAATTGCTCCAGGTCGCTGATTGTCAGAGAAATGCAAATAAAGTCATCATTGAGATACCACCTCAGTACTGTGAAATGGCATACATCAAAAAAGATAGCAGCAACAAATGCTGGAGAGGCTGTGGGGACAAAGGAACCCTTTTGCACTGCAAGTAGGAATGTAAATTGGTCCAGCCTCCTTGGAGAGCAGTCTGGAGAATTCTCACAAGGCTAGACATAGACCTTCCATAGGACCCAGTAATTCCTCTCCTGGGGATATACCCAAAGGACTCCATAACACCCAACCAAAAAGATATGTGTACACCTATGTTCATAGCAGTACAATTCATAATAGCTAAAACCTGGAAGCAACCCAGATATCCAACAATAGGTGGGTGGCTCAGAAAGCTGTGGTATATATGCACAATGGAATACTATGCAGCTATTAAGAACAATGAACCAACCTTCTCTGACTCATCTTGGATAGAACTTGAAGGAATTATGTAAGTGAGCTAAGTCAGAAAGATAAAGAGGAGTATAGGATGATCCCACTCAAAACAGAAGTTGAGAAAGAATATCAAAAAGGGAATCTCAAAGCAGGATCTGATTAAATTTGTAGTAGGGCACCAAAGTAAAAACCCTGGGTTGAGGGTGGGGGTGGGAGGTGGGGCCGTTGAGATGGGACACATTCTTTTCATGGTGGTTATGATGTTTACATATACTCCTATTAATTTGTAGTCATATAAATCACTATTTAAGCAATATCAGAGGGGAAAAACTGAAAGTCTCAGATTTTTAAAGCAAACACTAGGACTTCTTAATACATAGGCTGAGTCTTTGAAATGTTGACTGTCTTAAAAGCTTAGTCCAGGAAGAACAGAAGCAACTGGTGGTATAGTTATATACAAATAATTTCAAAGTACATAAAATATGGTGATGGTGTGTATGATACAGCAAATCCTAACAAAGGGATTTTTCAAAGTTAATCCAATTGCCAAACAGTGTGATTATAGCAATAACTAGCTATTGTCTTCTTAACCCCTAAGACAGCAGGAACCTCCTGCTTCTGCTATAGGGCCTATATTTCCCCCAGTCCTGGAATCTCTGGGGTGGGGCTCAGTTTCCTGCATGCTTCTCTCAGGTCATATCAAATTAAATTGCATCCACTGATCCCAACCTAATCTAAGCAACAAATATGACTTCAGCATGCTTCACTTCAGACTGTGTACAGAGACATTAGACATGAAATGCCAACCCTTCACCCTCATTACTCGGGTGAGACCTTTCCTTTCATGGTATTCTCTAATTCCATTCCAGGATGTTAACTTCTTAACAAAGTCCCAAAACCAAGAGATAGACCAGGTCCCATAAGATAGAGCATATGTTCATATCTATCCATAAATGAGGGAAAAATACATACCTGATAGCAAATATACACAATAGTCTATAATGAGTCAGTATCAAGTTCATAATGAAATAGCATCTACTTAGATACCCTCCTCACCTACTTCCTATTACAGTTCTCTCACTCATTCCAAAGCTAACCTTATCAAAACAAGGACTGGAAAAGCTGAATAAGAGTAAGAGACGGGCATACTTAAATGATGACTCTTTAGTCACTATCAGTCCACCCCATCAGCCAGGGCGCTAGTCGGGATGTCCTGAGATTCCAAAAGAGACTTGATGGGCCTAGAACTCGAATAAATCCCTATCTCCTTTGTTTCAGGTCATTTCTATCAGAAACAACAAAATAGACCCCTTTGTGGGCCCCCATAGGACCTTGCCCTCAACTTGGATCAACAATGGTAGAGAATGTTCCATCCTCCAAATGGATGCTATTCTATGGTACACTTGAGGAAGATGTGTCTATATTGGGGCAGCATGGAATGTTCCTACTCATGACCACAGAATGTGAGCTCAGATCTAGAGGGATGCAGAGGTCACATAGGCTCCTAAGGTAATTATGGGCTCCAGATCACATCAATATGATAGCGTTTACAGTCAACAATATTTATACCTTTTTCCCATATTAGGGAGCTACTCCCTTCCCTGATCCATCTTTCTGGCCCTTTTTCCAGCCATGACATCATCTCCTTATACAATAACTTAGATCCACCTACATATCATATTTCAGGCTCAGGGGAAAAAAGAAAAAGGAAAAAATAACAAAACTAGTATAGCCACAGGCCCTTTGTAATTTAACTAAAAAATGTCTGCTAGCTATCTACAAAATAGCGGACCCCTTACCTCTTCATCTGCACTATTCCAGCCCTTAGGTCCATGACAGGTCAACAATTTGTTTGGCTTTGTATGTTAACTCTCTTGTCAACCACCAGTTTTCGGATGCTAGCATGATGCCAAGCAGACTTCCCTCAATAAACAACTCCACCAATATGTCCTGGATCTCTATTTTCCCAGAGCCCTGGGAAAGAGAGAGACAGGCTCGGAGTATTGATTGAGCTGTCAATGTCCATATTCAGCAGGGAAGCACTTACAGAAGCCAGACCTTCCACCTTCTGCATCCCACAATTATCTTGGGTCCATACTCCCAGAGCGTTAAAGAATAGGAAAGCTATCATGGGAGGGGATGGGATACATATTTCTGGTGGTGGGAATTGTGCAAAGCTGTACCCCTCTTATCCTATGGTTTTGTAAATGTTTCCTTTTTTATGAATAAAAATTTTAAAAAAAGATAATGTATCATTCTGTATATATATATATATGTATATATATGGAATTTAAGGTGGAATACTAAGTGAAAATTAAGAGGTGAAGACAACTAACAGGTGGTCTCACTCATGTTTGAACAATAAATAAAGTTTATCAACTTCAAAAAGAAAAAATATGGGGCCAGGCAGTGGCACACCTGGTTAAGCACACACATTACAGTGTATAAGAACCCTGGTTCATGCCTCTGGTCCCTACCTACCAGGGGAAAGCTTCGTGAGTGGTATAGCAGGACTGCTCCCTCTATCTTTCTCAACCCCCTTCCTCTCAATTTCTCTGTCTCTGTCCAATAATAAATTATATATATATATATATATATATATATATATATATATATATATATATATATAACTTTTCAATCTTATAATTTGCAAACTTATAATTTGGTAAATGGCCATTAAATCACCAATTAAAAAGTAAACAAAAATTGTGTGCCATTAAAAATAATCATTGCTATGTTAAGTTAGAAAAACTGATATCTAATCAGGTTTATAAAATGTTCCTGATGTGTCATCAAAAGTAACTACCCTGGATTGTAAAGCTGATTTGTTAAGGGTGATTCAGATTCTTGAGCTGAGTCCCCACCTCACTGGAGGAAACTTCAGTCATATGATATCAACATTGCTCCCAACTTGCGTGGTGTCCCCTCTGCAGGTATGGACCAATAGAGGGGATGAATTTGGTTTCTCATGCATGGTGACATGTGAAATATACCAGATGTGCAACCACTAAGACCTCTGTCTCTTTATTTTGAAAAACTCACTATGGAGCAATGAAACTCCAACTCCAATAAGTATTCCTGATAAAAGGAAAGATAAATGAAATAACAGAAAGTATTTATATAATCACAAACTTTACATGTTTTCTAATTTCATTGGATACACAAAGTTATCTTTTTACAAAATCATTAATTTCCAAAACTTTACATTCATGCAATGGTTATAAAACTTATTTTTGCATCTTATGGCAAGTAATCTTTAAAAAATGATTAAAAATTCACATTTCAAGAGATTCACTGGCACTTGGCACTTACACAATCTTTGAATTTGACTGAGCACTTAGTAAATAACAGGTTAGTGGAAGAAAATCTGGAGGTAAAATAGTATGTTATATATATATATGATTTTATACTTGGAATCTGTTTTCAGTTATGGCTATCAGTAATGTCCTCAGAAAATTGACATAGAAATAAGCGTCTTTCAAAACCTAAGAAAAGTGTTTTTCATTGGTTGTCAAGAACATTTACAAAAGTGGCATCAGCTAAAATGCTGGAAGGGACTGTAGGGAGCCTATCATTCTAATGCTTCATAAAACTCACTCTACATTGAGAAAATATTATAGCTTGAAGCTATTAAAATATTTAAATCATCAAGTTGTCAAGTTGAAATTGAAAAAGGTAAGACTATTGTGAAAGACCATGTCTTTAATTTAAACCAGGCCAGTTTGAAAGACTCAGGCAATGTCCTTTATCACCACTTGGTGTATGATGGAGAATATATCAGTTCTTTGGATGGGAGTCATTTTTTTATGATACTTTTTTACTAATATGAAGAAAGTTGAGCACATCTCTGCTATGATTATAAAGCATAATGTTGGCAGCCATTTTTTCTGAGGTTGTACATCCTTATGAAAAAAATACAAAGGAAAATAAACTATCTAAAGGTTATCTTGAAAGCTAACACATTCACCTAGTATCTAACTTAAAAAACACATTATTTCTAATACTTAAAAAATGACAACTAATAAGAAGTTTTTTGTAATATTGAACTAAATATGTTTAGATTATTTGAACAAATTTATCTGTGATTAATTATGTAAAATTTATAATATCTGACTCATATTTCCATAATTTTATGTTTTGCAACTTA
Organism: Erinaceus europaeus; assembly: GCF_950295315.1. Classification (NCBI taxonomy): domain Eukaryota; kingdom Metazoa; phylum Chordata; class Mammalia; order Eulipotyphla; family Erinaceidae; genus Erinaceus; species Erinaceus europaeus. The sequence continues at coordinate 151,283,674 of NC_080164.1, forward strand.
TCTGTTTACATTTTAAAGTATTTCAAGTGCAGAGAATTGGTCTTTTTTCCCTTATGATTTTCCAAATTAATATATATATATATATAGTTATTCAGGAAGAAGTAGAAGTATAGTGATGATAAAAACTTTAGTCTAGAATGTTGTGATTCTGATATTAGATGTTGTTGAGTAGACTGAGTTGGGCTGACTAAGGTGTTTATTTAAGGTACCTGAACCTCAGTTTTCTTATATACAAGATGAACACCTGCCTTGCTGGATTGCTGTGAGAAACTACCATAAAGGTTCAAAGCATCATTTAATTAATGATTAATCATTACTAGTCAGTTAAGTGTTCTTTTTTGTATTTGGTATTTAAAAAGGAACCCAACACAGCCATCCAAAAAGATTTGTGTACACATATGTTCTTAGCAGCACAATTTGTAATAGCCAAAACCTGGAAGCAACCCAGGTGTCCAACAACAGATGAGTGGCTGAGCAAGTTGTGGTATATATACACAATGGAATACTACTCAGTTATTAAAAATCAGAAGAGAAAACACAAGAAGTACCTGAACTGGAGTTGATGTATTGCACCAAAGTAAAAGACTTTGGTGGGGGGGTGGGGAGTACAGGTCCAAAAAGAATGGCAGAGGACCTTGTGGGAGTTGTATTTTTATGTGGAAAACTGGGAAATGTTATGCATGTACGAACTATTGTATTTACTGTCGAATGTAAAACATTAATCCCAAAATAAAGAAATTTTTTTAAAAAATGTATTACCACAAGGATCCCAGTTCAGGCCCCCAGATCCCCATCTACAGAGGAGTCACTTTGCAAGCAGATCTGCCAGATCTGCAGGTGCCTTTCTCTCTCCCTCTCCATCTTTCTCTCGTCTTTTGATTTCTCTCTGTCCTATCCAACAACAGCAGCAACAACAATAAAAAAAATTAAAAGGAAGGAGGAGATGGCTACCAGGAGCAGTGATTTGTGGATTTGTAATGTAGACAAGCCCCAGAATAACCCTGGAGACAAAAAAAGAAAAAAAAATTACACAAAGTAGATATTGGGTCATTATTAAAATAGACATATAAGATGAATGGAAAAAACAGGGGATCTAAGACAAATTTCTGCATGTATGTTCAATTAATTTTTGACAAAAGAACTAAAAATACATAATTTAAAACCATCAATACATGGTCTAAGATTTCACAGACTAAAGAATGAAATTTGATTATCATACTATGAAAAAAATAAACTCAAAATAGACCAAAGTCTTCAACATAAACTTGAAGCCATAATATTTTTAGAAAATTAGAAGACAATTAAGTGGCAGTATGGTTTTTGGCAATAACTTTTTGAAATTGACACCACAAGTAAAGGAAACAAAAGCAAAAACAAGTGGGACTATATAAGACTAAAAAAGACTGTTTATAGAAAAGAAAACTGTCAATGAAATTAAAAGACAACCTATAGAATGCAAAAAAAATCTGCAAATCACATAAGTGATAAGAGGTTAATATTGAAAACATACAAGGAACTAACAGAACTCAGTAGGAAGAATGAATAGATAAAAAGCCACTAAAATGGGCATAGGCTGAAAATAGGCATTTTCCACTTATTTTATTTTATTATTATTTATAATTATTATTTTCTGACTCCAGGGTTATTGCTGTCGCTCAGTGCTTGAGTAAGTAATTTACTGCTCCTGGTGGCCATTTTCTTCTTTTTTTTATTTGATGGGGCAGAAAGAGGTTGGGAGGAGAAGAGAGAAAAAGAGGAAGAGAGAGAAAGAGACAGAGTATCTGCAGTATTTATTTCATGGCTTATGAAATTATCCCACTGCAGGTGGGGAACAGGGGCTCAAACCTGGGTCTTTGTGCATGCTAACTGTGTGTGCTTAACCCAATATGCCACTGCCTGGACCCCAGAATAAATATTTTTTTCCAAGGTAGGCATACTGTTGGCCAATAATTGTTCAACATTACTAATCATTGTAGAAATGTGAATCAAAAGTACAGTATTTCACCTTACATCTGTTAAAGTGCCTAGTACTAGAAAAGACAACAGGTAACAAAAGATGACAATGATGTGTCCAAAAACAGTACCTGTGAAATGTTGGTGAATATATAAATTGGTATACTCACTATGGGAAATTATATAAAAGGTACCTCAACAACTAAAAATAGAAATATTATGTGATCCATTTCTATATTTTAAAATTAAATTTGTTTTAAAGAAAAAAAATCTAGTACTGAAGTATAAATTTTGAATACTTTTTGGGTATATTCTATGAAAAATCACACTAATATCTGTAAAAATTATCCTTCTTGGGGCCAGGTGGTGGCTCATCTGGTTAAGTGCTCACAACACGGTGCTCAGTGCCTCAGGTTCAAGCCCCTGGTCCCCACCTGCAGGGGGAAAGCAGGGGTACAGGTGTCTCTCTGTCTCTCTCCCTCTCTAAAAAAAATTATCCTTCTTAATTCCAATTATTTAATGCTTCACCTGTGTTTAGTAAGCCAGAATATCCAGCATATTTTGCATTACCTACATTAGTGAATCAAATATAGTGAATGGATATTATTTCCTGACTATTGGGTTTTACATATTACCTGTATGTAAATGGATAAATATTTGAAGACTTCCATTCAATGTAGAAGACTATTCTGCTCTGTATTGTAGAAAGAATTTAAAGGTGAGAAAGCCCAAAAGATGGTGGACTGAGAAGCCGCTAGCAGCGTAAGCTCTGATTACATCTTCTGGAAACGGTAGGATTTTCTGCCTTTAGCAGGTCAGTCAATAAGGGGCCCTATTGGTGACACCAAGGAGGTGACTATAACTTAATTTGGGTTAAGAATTAGAGTAAAGGTGGCACGAACTAGCGGGCGGCTGCTAGAGACTTCCCAGGCGCCAGGCAAGGCGAGTGCGCTGGGCATTGTCCTCCGCCCGGGAAGGCGGCTCCTCCGCCTGTTGCAGAGCGCTGCTGGGCGGCCAGCAGAGGACCCAGAGGGAGCACTATAGCTTGGGGGCTTTGTCTTGGGAGTCTCCAGGGACCACCGCGACCCTGAGGGCGGATCCAAAGACTTCTTAAGAATAGCTCTCATTGGATCAAAGGACTTGGAGCTATTTTTCATTTTTGAGAAATCTTTTAAAAAAGTCTGGAGGGGGGGTTTCCCAGAAGATGGCGGACTGAGAAGCTGCTAGCTGCTGAGCTCCGAAGACATCTCCTGGAACAGTAGGATTTTCTGCCTTTAGCAGGCCAGCCAATAAGGGGTCATAGCAGCGACAAGGAGGTGACTATAACTTAATTTGGGTTAAGAATTAGAGTAGGGGAAAAAAATTCTTTTTTCTTCCTTTTAATTTTCAAGCATACCTCCTTCCCACCCCCCCCCATAAGCAGTCCCTGGGGACCAGCTCCTAGCAGGATACCCCACAACACCAAAAGGGTGCTTTTTTGAATTCACTGATACACATTTGGGAATTTCCCTTCACTGCTCTTTAATTACAACTCTTTTACTTATCTTCTCCCTTTTTTCTCTCTTGTCTCTCTCTTTTTTTTTAATCTTGTCATACACTTCTTCCTTCTTCTTCTCCTTTCTGAATTTGTGAATTATTTAGGGGAATAAATCTGACTCAGAGTGGACTCTCTATGTGTGTATCTCTGCTCTAGTTCCCTTTCCCCTCTTGTTAACCCTAGAATATACAGTGGATAGTAGACTTGCATAACTGTCTATCCTTGCTATCCACTTTTTCTTTTCTCTTTCTTCACTGGGATTTGGTTACTATTATTTCACGGACTGGAGAAATTGTTTGGCTAACAGGTAACGATAAAACTACTTCAATACTTACTTCAGTTGCTACTGTAATTCCTGAGGTTGGTGAGTGCAATTGTCATAAAGGTATTTAGTACAGTGTTACTTGTACTCAAGACACAACAACTGAGGAACAACAGAGCATAAAAAAAAGAGAAACACATAAATAAAAAAAATGGGTAGATCAAAAACAAATAAAACTGCTACCCCAATGAATGAAGACAAGAGCCCAGAAGAAACTACAAATCAGCCAGAAGTAACCATAGATAAGAAAAGTATGCAAGCAATAATAAACTTATTAATCACAGAAATGAAAACAACATTGTAGCAAAGGAATGGCAGTATTATGCAAACAACACTTGAGACCCCCAAGGAAAATACTGATTATCGTGAGGCAATCAGAGAACTGAAAGCTGTAATGAAGAAAGAAGCTGAGGCAAGGGAAAGAAGACTAACAGAAGCAGAAAAACAGAATTAGTCAGACAGAGGATGAGTTAGAGAAAACAAAGAAAGAGGTGAAAGAGCTTAAAAAGAGATTGAGAGACACTGAAAACAACAACAGAGACATATGGGATGATCTCAAAAGAAGTAACATTCATATAATTGGCCTGCCAAAGGAAGAAAGAGAGGAAGGGGAAGCAAACATTCTAGAGGAAATAATACAAGAAAACTTCCCAGACCTGAATAACAGAAAGGATATCAAGGTGCAAGAGGCCCAGAGAGTACCAAACAGAATCAACCCAGACCTGAAGACACCAAGACACATCATAGTCACAATGACAAGAAGTAAGGATAAAGAAAGGATCCTAAAGGCTGCAAGAGAGAAACAAAAAGTCACATACAAGGGAAAACCCATAAGATTATCTGCAGACTTCACACTCAAACTCTAAAAGCCAGAAGGGAGTGGCAAGATATCTATCGAGCCCTGAATGAAAAAGGGTTTCAACCAAGGATAATATATCCTGCTAGACTTTCATTCAAACTAGATGGAGGGATCAAAACCTTCTTAGATAAACAACAGTTAAAGGAGGCAACCATCACCAAGCCGGCCCTGAAAGAGGTACTAAAAGACCTCTTATAAACAAGAACATCACTATAATACTTGCAATATATCAGAGCAAACAATTTTTTTTAGAACAAAGGCACTACAATACATTAAATCCATAATATCAATAAATGCCAATGGCTTAAACTCACCCATCAAAAGGCACAGGGTGGGGGGATGGATCAGAAAACATAACCCAAGCATATGCTGCTTGCAAGAATCCCATCTGTCACAAGATAAACACAGACTGAAAGTGAAAGGATGGAAAACTATCATACAGGCTAACAGACCACAAAAAAGGGCAGGAACAACCATTCTCATCTCAGACATGATAGATTTTAAATTAAATAAAGTAATAAAAGAAAGGCAAGGACATTACATAATGATTAGAGGATCAATCAGCCAAGAAGACTTAACAATTATTAACATCTATGCACCCAATGAGGGACCATCTAAATACATTAAGCATCTACTGAAAGAATTTCAAAAATACATCAAAAGTAATACAATAATAGTGGGAGACTTAAATACCCCACTTTCACACTTAGAAAGATCAACAAAGCAGAGAACCAATAAAGATACAAGAGAATTGAATGAAGAGATCGACAGACTAGACCTCTTAGACATTTTCAGACTCCTTCACCCCAAAAAACTGGAATACACCTTCTTTTCAAATCCACATAACACATACTCAAGGATAGACCACATGTTAGGTCACAAAGTCAGCATCAATAAATTCAAGAGCATTGAAATCATCCCAAGTATCTCTCAGACCACAGTGGAGTAAAAGTAACATTTAACAACAAACAGAAATTAAAAGACACACAATTTGGAAACTAAACAACATGCTCCTTAAGAACAAATGGGTCAGAGACTCACTCAAGCAGGAAATTCAAATGTTCCTGGAAACTAATGAAAATGAAGACACAACCTATCAAAATATTTGGGACACAGCTAAAGCAGTACTGAGAGGGAAACTTATAGCCATACAATCACATATTAAACACCAAGAAGAAGCTCAAATGAACGACCTTACTGCACACCTCAAGGACTTAGAGGAAGAGGAACAAAGGAACCCTAAAGTAACCAGCAGGACAGAAATCACTAAAGTTAGAGCAGAAATAAACAACATCGAAAATAAAAGAACCATACAAAAGATCAATGAAGCCAAATGTTGGTTCTTTGAAAGATTAAACAAAATTGACAAACCCCTAGCCAGACTCACCAAACAAAAAAGAGAGAAGACTCAAATTAATAGAATTGTAAACGATACAGGAGATATCACAACTGACACCCCAGAAATCCAGAGAATCCTGCGAAACTTCTATAAAGAACTATATGCCACCAAGCTAGAGAATCTAGAAGAAATCGAACAATTCCTAGAAACCTATGTACTTCCAAAACTGAACCAAGAAGAACTACAAAACCTAAATGCACCAATCACAGACAAAGAAATTGAAACCATTATTAAGAATCTCCCCAACAACAAAAGTCCTGGACCAGATGGCTTCACAAACGAATTCTACAAAACTTTCAGGAAACAGTTAATACCCATACTTCTTAAGCTATTCCATAAGATTGAAGAAACAGGAATACTCCCTTCCACCTTTTATGAAGCCAACATCACCCTGATACCAAAAGCTGATAGGGACAGAACAAAAAAGGAAAACTACAGACCAATATCTCTGATGAACATAGATGCCAAAATATTAAACAAGATCTTGGCCAACCGGATACAGCAACACATCAAAAAGATTGTTCATCATGACCAAGTGGGATTCATCCCAGGAATGCAAGGCTGGTTCAACATCCGTAAGTCAATCAATGTCATTCACCACATCAATAAAAGCAAAGCCAAAAACCACATGATTATCTCAATAGATGCAGAGAAAGCCTTTGACAAAATCCAACACCCATTCATGCTCAAAACTCTACAAAAAATGGGAATAGATGGGAAATTCCTCAAGATAGTGGAGTCTATATATAGCAAACCTACAGGCAAGATCATACTCAATGGACAGAAGCTGAAAGCATTTCCCCTCAGATCGGGGACTAGACAGGGCTGTCCACTGTCACTGTTACTCTTCAACGTAGTATTGGAAGTTCTTGCCATAGCAATCAGGCAAGAGAAAGAAATCAAAGGAATACAGATTGGAAGGGAAGAAGTCAAGCTCTCACTATTTGGAGATGATATGATAGTATACATAGAAAGACCTAAAGAATCCAGTAGAAAATTACTGGAAGTTATTAGGCAATATAGCAAGGTATCAGGCTACAAAATCAATGTACAAAAATCAGTGGTATTTCTTTATGCAAACACTAAATCTGAAGAAGAAGACATCCAGAAATCACTCCCATTTACTGTTTCAGCAAAATCAATCAAATATCTAGGAATAAAGTTGACCAAAGAAGTGAAAGACTTGTATGCTGAAAACTATGAGTCGCTACTCAAGGAAATAGAAACTGTTACCAAGAAATGGAAAGATATCCCATGCTCATGGATTGGAAGAATAAACATCATCAAAATGAATATTCTCCCCAGGGCCATATACAAATTTAATGCAATACCCATCAAAATTCCACCAAGCTTTTTAAGAGAATAGAACAAGCACTACAATCATTTATCTGGAACCTGAAAACACCTAGAATTGGCAAAACCATCTTGAGGAAAAGAAACAGAAATGGAGGCATCACACTCCCAGACCTTAAACTATATTATAAAGCCATTATCACCAAAACAGCATGGTACTGGAACAAAAATAGGCATACAGACCAGTGGAACAGAATTGAAAGCCCAGAAGTAAATCCCAACACCTATGGGCATCTAATCTTTGATAAGGGGGCCCAAAGGATTAAATGGAAAAAGAAGGCTCTCTTCAATATATGGTGCTGGGAAAACTGGGTTGAAACATGCAGAAGAATGAAATTAAACCACTTTATCTCACCAGAAACAAAAATCAACTCCAAATGGATCAGTGACTTAGATGTCAGACCAGCAACAATCAAATACTTAGAGGAAAACATTGGTAAAACACTTTCCCACATATACCTCAAGGACATATTTGATAAATCAAACCCAATTGCAAGGAAGACTAAAGCAGAAACAAACCAATGGGACTACATCAAATTGAAAAGCTTCTGCACATCCAAAGAAACTATTAAACAAACAGAGAGACCCCTCACAGAATGGGAAAAGATCTTCACATGCCAGACATCAGACAAGAAACTAATCACCAAAATATATAAAGAGCTCAGCAAACTTAGCACCAAAAAAGCAAATGACCCCATCCAAAAATGGGCAGAGGATATGAACAAAACATTCACCTCAGAGGAGATCCAAAAGGCTAACAAACATATGAAAAACTGCTCTAGGTCACTGATTGTCAGAGAAATGCAAATTAAGACAACACTAAGATACCACCTCACTCCTGTAAGAATGGCATACATCAAAAAGGACAACGGCAACAAATGCTGGAGAGAATATGGGGACAGAGGAACCCTTTTACATTGCTGGTGGGAATGTAAATTGGTACAGCCTCTGTGGAGAGCAGTATGGAAAACACTCAGAAGGCTAGACATGGACCTTCCATATGATCCAGTAATTCCTCTCCTGGGGTTATATCCCAAGGACTCCATAACACCCAACCAAACAGAGATGTGTACTCCTATGTTCATAGCAGCACAATTCATAATAGCTAAAACCTGGAAGCAACCCAGGTGCCCAACAACAGATGATTGGCTGAGAAAGCTGTGGTATATATACACAATGGAATACTATGCAGCTATCAAGAACAATGAACCCATCTTCTCTGATCCATCTTTGACAGAGCTAGAAGGAATTATGTTAAGTGAGCTAAGTAAGAAAGATAAAGATGAGTATGGGATGATCCCACTCATCAACAAAAGTTGAGTAAGAAGATCTGAAAGATCAACTAAAAGCAGTACCTGATCAAATTGAAAGTAGGGCACCAAAGTAAAAACCCTGTGGTGAGGGGAGACATGGAGCTTCCTGGGCCAGTGGGTGGTGGGAGTGGGTGGGAGGGATGGGTCACAGTCTTTTGGTGGTGGGAATGCTGTTTATGTACACTCCTAGCAAAATGTAGACATATAAATCAGTAGTTAATTAATATGAGAGGGGGAAAAATCAGTTGTATGTCTCAAAGTTTCTCAAATCACAAACTGAATCTTTTTAATGTATAGGCCGTGTATTTGATATGCAGACTCTCTCAAAAGCCTAGACCAAGTAGATTAGAAGCAACCAATAGCACAGCTATATACAAGATACTGGATACTGTATAGCAAACCCTAACAAAAGGACTTTTCAAAGTTAAACCAATTACCAAATAATGTGATGATAACATTAACTATCAATTGTCTTTTTGAACCCTAAGACAGCAGGAACCTCACATCTCCACTATAGAGCTCCTACTTCCCCCAGTCCTGGAACCCTCGGATAGGGCCCACTTTCCCTTATGCCTCTCCCAATCCATACCAAATAATATTGCTCCGCCGACCACAACCTAACCAATGCAATGATTGCCACCTCAACATGCTTCACCTCCGACTGTGTCCAGAGACTTCACATGTGGAATGACAACCCTTCGGCTTCATTACTCGGGTGAGACCTTTCCTTTTATAGTACACTCTAATTTCATCTCAGGTAGTTCACTTTCTAACAAAGTCCCATAACCTAGATATACACCAGTTTCTGTGAGAGACAGCTTATGTTCACACGTATCCATAAACTACTGCAAAATATATACCTGAAAGCAGAAGTACATTAGAGTTTGCAGTGAGTACCTCGCTAACACTTCCTCTCCACTATTCCAAGCTTGGGATCCATGATTGCTCAACAAATTGTTTGGCTTCGTATGTTAACTCTCTTTAAATCACCAGGTTCCAGATGCCACCAGGATGCTGGCCAGGCTTCCCTGGATTGAAGACCCCACCAATGTGTCCTGGAGCTCTGCTTCCCCAGAGACCCACCCTACTAGGGAAAGAGAGAGGCAGACTGGGAGTATGGACCGACCAGTCAACGCCCATGTTCAGCAGGGAAGCAATTACAGAAACCAGACCTTCTACCTTATGCAACCCTCAATGACCCTGGGTCCATGCTCCCAGAGGGCTAGAGAATGGGAAAGCTATCATGGGAGGGGGTGGGTTATGGAGATTGGGTGGTGGGAATTGTGTGGAGTTGTACCCCTCCTACCTTATGTTTCTGTTCATTAATCCTTTCTTAAATAAAAAATTTTTAAAAAAAAGAATATAAAGGTGAGCAGATGCACTTCTAGTGTCATACGCACTGAAACAAATTTTTTTCAAATTAGCAGAGGTGAATATATGTAATGAAGCTATCATAACTTAAACATTTGGAGCTTTATTTGGAATAGGTCTGTTCCAGACCATAGGATAGTTCCCAAATATGTGTTCATATGGGCATGTGATTTGTCAATATACAAAATTAGACATTTTATGTCCAAGCACTTTAGACATCTGTCCTTTTTTTCTTTATGATGTCCACTTGTCTGCATTTCTCTTCAACTCATGTGGCATTGGAATGAATGGCATTTCCACTGGATATTCCAGTGAAGAGAAATTCAATTTACTAATACAACTGTGTTAATTATGTGGAATTTATTTAGTTATTTTTCATTTAATTTTTTATTTATAAAAAGGAAACACTGACAAAAACCATAAGATAAGAGGGGTACAACTCCACACAATTCATACCACTGGAACTCCATATCTCATCCACTCCCCTGATAGCTTCCCTATTCTTTATACCTCTGGGAGTATGGACCCAAGATCATTAAAGGTTGCAGAAGGTGCAAGGTCTGGCTTCTGTAGTTGCTTCCCCACTGAACATGGGCATTGACAGATTGATTCATATTTCCAGCCTGTCTCTCTCTTTCCTTAGTGGGGTGGGGCTCTGGGGAAGCAGGTCTCCAGGACACATTGGTGGGGTTGTCTGTCCGGGGAAGTCTGGTTTGTATCATGGTAGCATCTGGAACCTGGTGACTGAAAAGAGATTTCACATATAAAGCCAAACAAGTTGGTGACTATCCATGAATCTAAAGGTTGGAATAGTTCAGATGAAGTGTTGTGGGGGTCTCTGTTTTGTAGATAGCTAGTAGGTCTATTTTAGTTCTGTTCTAAAGGACCCATAACTATACTAGTTTTTGTTTGTTTGTTGTTTTTTTCCTGAGCCTGACATCTGATATGCAGGTGGATGCTGGGCTGGGCTAGCTTCACAGGTGGTAGAGAGACAACCAGGGACTCATGGCTGAACTGGGAAGCGGTATCTTGTTTATTAATCAGATACATCGCCTTTTATGCATCTCTTCACTGGAAGTGACAAGGGAAAGGAAATGACTAGGAGAGGAGGCCTGAGGGGGGCATTTCTTGCCTCAAATGGCAAGGCCTATCAGGCAAAAGGACATTTCTTGTCTCTGGGGATGTTTCATGCCTCAAAGGGTGTTTCCTGCCTCTGTAGGCAGGACCTAGTAAGGAGGGGGGTTCCTACCTCTGTAGACAGAGCCTGCAGGTGAGGGGGTGTGGCCTATAGAGTCCCCAAGGCTTCTGGATGCAAAGTCCATGGACTGCTCTGGTCATTCTTTGAAAAACCCTGCAGCAAAAGGGAAACTGCTGTAAAGTCATGTAAAGTGTCCAAGAGGTGTGCCAGGAAGTTTGATAGAAGTGTCAGTCCAAAGCAGATGACCATGGATGAAATGCCAGGGGATGAAACGTTGCATGTCTGTCTTGATGAGGAAGGTCAGCCACTGGAATTATGCTTTTCTGTAGAGAGTGAGCTTTGGAGTCTGCGAATCTGTTTCTTAAGGTCGTGCCAGGTCACATCATTGGTTTCCGGGGGTGGGGGTTCTGTAGTCGTGCCATCTTGTGGGCAATGTCAGAGAACAGGGCTCCAAATGGATTTCCAGGGGTTCCATTTGAGCACATGCTTTTTCATGTGAAGACTTGACAGCTGAAATTCACTTCCTTGTCAAACAAAACTTGTAGTAGATTAGAAGTTTACTATAATTGATAACTCCATTATAATTGGATGTCCTTTCTAGTATGATTTTAAGGTTGTTTAAACAGTTTAAACTCAATAAAAGAACCATGGTTAGAAGCCTCAAGCATGAGAATCATTGACATAACCATTGCTTTATCTACCCCACCCATAACTCATACAGTTTTCAGGATTAAACATTTCAGATTTATTCCAAGACATAAAAGAAATCAAAAGAGGAAAAAAAAATTTTTGGACTGCTTCTGGATGTCTTTAGAAATCATGGCTGTGTCCAATATTTTTTTAAGTCAATGTCATACAAAAATTCAGTCATTCAAATCACTCTCTTATGAAATGCAACTGAAAGCAGACAGCAAATTTAAGATATTCAGAGAGAACACCAAGGGGGGAATCGAGAGAAAAGCGGTAGGCAGTTTTTGCTTCTTTCACCTTGAACCAGATTATCCAGATTTCACCATGTAGCATCATGAGTCCCCAAAGGGCATCCTAGTCCAAAAAGCTCCTTGAAATTCCATTTAGGGTGCTTCTGACGGTTCCTGCTTATTTTCTGCAGGCACCCATTTTTAAAAATGTCTTCCCATTGAAGAAAGAATCGAATCAGGAGGGTAGAACTAACCATGTGCCTCCATTCTTGGGAACTGCCAGGGTACTGGAGAATGTTCTTCAAGTTAGAGTAGTCCTTCTCTGCAGGAAACATGCAAGAGGAAGTCCAGAAAGTCCCAGGGGAAATCTCTGTGCATCTTCCAAGCTCTATGATCACAGTCATAAGGAACCAAAGTTGCCGGTCAGGGAATCAAAGTGTGGGCCAGAGCAAAATGTTCTAGAAACAGAGAAACTGTCTCATGAAGAAAGAGTAGAGGCTTTGGGAAACCTCTTCATAAGTAGAAAGGCAACCCATGGCTGATGGGTAGCCAAGCTTACTTATCTGGGGCATGGGAGGGTTAGGTCCCACGTTGGTTGGTCGCCATATGCCAGTCCCTGTTCAGGAGCCATTATGCTGGACTAGCTTCATGGGCAGGAGAGAGAGACGACCAGGGACTCATGGCTGAGTGGTACACAGTTCAGTCTTTATTCATGTGGAACACAGTGCAATCTAAGCTATCTCTAATCACAATCTTGTCCTTATATATCCTGAGGTGGAAGTTTCAGGTCCAAAGAGGATGTACGTAGGATAGGGGGTAGGGAGAAGGAAAAAGCGTGCAAAACAGTGAGGATTAAACCAATGCCCTGGAGGCAGGGCAGTGCTTAGTTAACAGTGGTTATGTAAATAGAATACAGTGTTAAGCAGGGGGAATTAAACCAATGAAACAGAAGGGGTCTTAGAAGCATAATTTAGAAGCAGACCAACAGGTGGATCCAAGTTATTGTCTGGGGAGATGATGTCATGGCTAGAAAAAGGGCTAGAAAGCTGGATCAGGGAAAAGAGTAGCTCCCAAATATGGGAAAGGGGTATAAATATTGTTGACTATAAACCCCATCAATTTGACCTGATCTGGGGCTCATATTGAGCTTAGGAGCCTATGTAGCCTTTGCATCCCTGTAGATCTAAGCTCACATTTTGTGGTCATGCGTAGGAAAGTTCCAAGCTGCCCCAATTTCAGGACCCATCGTCCTCAGGTGAAAGATAGAGTATGTTGTCTAGCTTCCCTTCAAAGGATGAAACATTCTCTACCATTGTTGATCCACTTTGAGGGCAAGGTAATGGGGGCCGATGGAGGGGTCTACTGTGTTGTTCCCTTAGTCGGAAAATCCTGAAATTCCCAAACAGACATGACGGGTCTAGACCTCAAATAGATCCCTCTCTCCATTGTTACCAGTCATTTAATTTTTTATGTGTAGCTAAGTTGGTGCTAGCTTCCAGAACTATTCCTCCTGTTGACATGATTTATTATCATGAAATTTCAAGAACAAGTTATGTGTGTGTATGTGTTTAGCATAAGGATATGTTCTACAGTATCTGTCTTGAAAAGTAGATAAGAACAGGAAGGGGCTATGAAGATAACAGTTAATAGGCAGAAAATTTCTTCAGCCATTGTTTCAAAAGTTTTAAACAGAAAATATGATTAATGTCAATGTCTGTTCAAACTGATTTTTAATAGTTTCATTATTTTACTTCTTAGCAATATAGTACAGTAATAATTACATTTTTGCTGTGGTAAAATATCTACTAAGTGACCCATGCTCTTAACTTTGAAGTGCACAGTGTAGTGTTAGATTTATGTATGTGCAACTTTTTAATTGTATTAATTTATTGCAGAAATGTTGCTTTACAGGATTGTTGTCACAGGATAGATACCCTTGCGATAATATCTCCTCTGCATAGGTGTTAGCAGACCTCAACCTCTACCATATTGCCAGTCTCCTCCTCCACCAGAGGGCACTGGAACCATAAGCTCCCCTTAAACTCCCACTTCCACCTTCTGCCTCCTCCGCCCAATACCCAGATCTCCTGTGATAGACTACAGTTCAGTAGAGTTTCATCCTGTCAGTGCAGTTTTGTTGACAGCAATTGCCTGCTTTCAGTTATTTTGAGTGGATAATCAGATATGGATGGGATTTATAGATCAGATAGTAGTTTCTGTTGATGATTCTGTTGATGCATTGGATCGACCTTCCCGTGGTGCATTCTGTGAGTACCCATTCATTGGGGAAACTGACGATCCTTCCTAGCCGACTAAATCCAGATGGATCCCAGTCACTTTCAAAGCCAGCAACAAGCTCCTGACAGCTTTCAAGCTGTCCTGCTCTTCGAGTCCACCCTCTTCAACGCTTGATGTCTCGTCATCCAATCTGGTCCCCTACGCCTACACTGAACTTCTCTGTTCCAGACTCTTGGAAACAGAGTTGGCAGTCAGCTGAGGTAAAGAACAAATACCTCATCACAGACCCCTGCAAGCGTCAACCCGGCTTTGACCTAGCATGTTATGATTGGGCCCTCCTCAATCGCTATCGAACAGGCCATGGCTGGTGCGCCGCTATGTTCCATCGCTGGGGAGCCAGAGACGACCCGAACTGCCCCTGCGGCTACAGACAGACTATGACCCACATAGTCAATGACTGCCACCTCTCCAGATTCAAAGGAGGTCTCGAAACTTTACATCAGGCTCAGTCTGATGCTGTTGACTGGCTACGGAAAAAGGGCAAACGCTAGAAGAAGAACCAGAATACTACTTAATATTGGTGGTGCTAGTGGTGCTAGGGATCAAACCTGGGACCTCTTACACGAAAGTCCAGCATACAGTCACTGTGTCTTCTCCCTGATCCTCTATTTCTAATTGTTTAAGGAATCTCCATACTATCTTATATAGTGATGATTCCACCATTATATCTCAAATAAAGTGTATAAAGGCTCCAACTTCTTCACACCCTTGCAAAGATTCGTTATCTCTTACCTTTTACATAATAAACATCCTTTAGTAGTGTGAAGTGATATCTCTATGTTCTTTTGATTTCTGTGATGATTAGTGTTATTGACACTTCATATGACCATTTCTGTTTTCTTTGGGAATGTACCAATTCAATTCCTTTGCTTTGTTTATTTATTTGGATAATCAAAGCCTAGTGCTATTTAACTTTCCTAGGATGCTTTTTCATTCAAATAGACAGAGACAGCAAAGCACTGAGACTGGAGATTCTCTACCATCTCTAGCAGTCCAGTTTCCCTCACAAGGTTGACCCAGTTTACAAATGCAGTACGTTATACAGTTGAGTCCTTATAGGAGGCACTATCTGAAGCTATAGTTTACATATTCTGAATCCAGTTCCACATACACTGTTTACTACCTTATAAACATTGTGCCAAAACAAGATAGTGGCCCTGAGTCTATTCCTATCTGTAACCACATCAGGGGCCCACTTAGAGAAACCATCACAGCAAGATGCCCTGATATTTTCCCACTTTTATACTGTCTCTCTAACTGAAATTCCCTTCAACCTGCTAAAAAGTCTCCTCATCAGAGAGAATTTTCCCTAATAATCTTTTGTAAAAGAATAGGCACCATCACTCTATGCATCCTTATACAGTTCACTATTCTTCTTGGCACTTTACACCGCTTAATTTTATCACATATCTAGATCACTTTTTTTTTTCTCTTTCTCACTAGAAATTTACAAATTTGAAATGATTTTTTTCTGTTGTGCTACCTGTTGTATCCCTACCACTGCAACACATGTCTGATATGGAACATCTCAAAAACAACTAAGCACTACTAAATGAATTATTGAATAATGTATATATTTTTTCTGCTGGTCAGGGAGTCCATCTGAAGTAAACTTGGTGATGAACTTGGTCTGTACAAAAGAATATTTGACAGATTTTTTCACCAGAGAGGAAAATAAATAAATTTGAGCATGTCATTCAACCAAATTTGATCTTGAATAGAGTCATCTATTTTATGTAGTTTCCTAAAGAAAAAAAAAACTTACTGGAATATAAAAGCTTATTTGTAGAGAACTCCTCAGTTTTGTGGAATTCATGCATAATATGCTTATATGGTAACATTAAGGATGCTTATTAAATCAGAGAGACATTGCAATACATTTTGCCTGAAGTTGGGTAATAATATCAAAGTAGAGAATATGTTTGCTTCCTTACTTGCTTATTTTGTGTTTTATTGTGTAGTTCCATGATTAAATTCTCAACCAATAATGTATTTTTTGAAATAAACAAGGAAAGGATGAAATTCTGATGGATATGGAAATCTTATGAGTACTCCAAAAATAATGCAGCCCACAATTTTTTTCTGTGATTTATCAGGAGTCCCCAATTTTTTGGCAACAAAAATTGGATAGTGGAATAGAAGTAGATCAGGGGAGTTGGGATTATTTGTCATTCTGTCTATTTCTATGCAGGTACAAAAAGCTACTGCCTTACAGAGACTCAGCAGAGCTATACCTTCAGCAGAGGCCAGTGGGTCAATATTGTACTTTATAGCATCAGTTTGCTCTGATAAATTGCAGTAAGACTTAACTAGTCATCATCACAAATGCTGGCCGACATTAGGAAGACAGCTTGATTCACATTCGATTAAGAAATAGGAGTTATCAGTCAAATGAAACAGATGCTCAACATAGACTGAGTTTACAGATCAATAAAGTAGAGTTGAGATATCTGGACTAAAGCCTCAATATTTGTATTGTTAATAGTTGCCCAGATAAATCTAATACACTATTTCTGTGTGTCATTGAAAAGTATACTATCTTGAAAATCAATCTACAGATATAGTTAAGTACTTGTATATAAATAGTGTACTTGGCAGTATAGAAAAGATGAATAATTTCAACAGTTTCTATATCTTAATCCTCAAGAAACTGAAAATTGATTTTGAAGAAATAGACATAAACCATAGTCACAGCATGATTTAAGTGAGTAATGAATGATACTGAAGATTAAAGAAATAGATTCTGTGCTGAAAGTCATACAATCAAGAAGACCGACTTTGAAGAATGGACAGTCTTTTGCTAAAGAGAAAAAAGGAAGAGAAAGCATTCCTGGAAGGGCCAGAGATTACTCAGTGGAAAAGAATTCAATAATTTTTGCAAATACAGAGAGCTTATATTGATAAATAATATCAGGGTATGACTTAAGAATGAAATCATGAGGGTCCCACTGCCCTTAGTGATCCAGGAGTGAGTGTTCCCTCAATTATAGTGAAAACATAATCTTGCTTACAGATTTTCAGAATTTTTCCTAGGACTAAGTACCATGCACAGTGAGAATACATCTATAAAGTATAAAGAAATGTAAAGGGTTTAGAAAAAGAATGGAGAAAGAAAGAGACAGGCTGGGAGTATGGATCGACCTGCCAATGCCCATGTTCAGCGGAGAAGCAATTACAGAAGCCAGACATTCCACCTTCTGCATCCCACAACCACCCTGGGTCCATACTCCCAGAGGGTTAAAGACTAGGAAAGCTATCAAGGAGGGGGTGGGATACGGAGTTCTGGTGGTGGGAATTGTGTAAAAAAAAAAAATACCCCTTTTATCCTATGGTCTTGTCAATATTTCCATTTTACAAATAAAAATTATATAAATAAAAAAAGAATGGAAATGCTAAACCTGGTGGGATTTAATTGTTGTTTATTTCTGGCAGTAACAGAGGAGTTATCTATTTACTACAGTGTCTCTGAACAAAAAAAAATTTAGATATGAAAATGACAATAAAATAGAATAGGACAGTTCAAGAACATAGAAGAGTCAATAAAAACTTATGATTGTGGGAGTCGGGCTGTAGCGCAGCAGGTTAAGCGTAGGTGGCGCAAAGCACAAGAACCAGTATAAGGATCCCGGTTCGAACCCCGGCTCCCCACCTGCAGGGGAGTCGCTTCACAGGCGGTGAAGCAGGTCTGCAGGTGTCTATCTTTCTCTCCTCCTCTCTGTCTTCCCCTCCCTCTCTCCATTTCTCTCTGTCCTATCCAACAATGACAACAACAATAATAACTACAACAATAAAACAACAAGGGCAACAAAAGGGAATAAATAAATAAAATAAAATATTTTTAAAAAACCTTATGATTGATTTGATTACAGAAGAAAAATTTGGGGTAGTTTTTTTGGGGGAAGAAGTAGTGTATCTCCACTATTCATTTTCATGACTGCTGATTTTAGAGTAACAAGTACATTTTAGTCCTTTTTTTCACTTACCATTGGGATATACACCTTTATATACTCAGCCTTTAATTAAAGTAATGGAATGAATGCATTTAATGGAGGAGATTAGCTAATGTCATGTGGGGTGATACTTAATAAAAGTTAATGGAAGCTGACTCCTCACATTCCTGCCACATTAAGTGTCTAATCTTCCTGCCTCAGTCATGTACATCATCTGCCACACCTCAGATATAGCACCAAGCTATACAAACAAACTTGTCCCCAAGGTCCTGCAGACCAGAGTAATTTTCTGTTTAAACATAAATATAGTGCATCCTTTTCATTTAGATGAGAATTCAAAATTTACAGTAAGGATCATGCTGGAAAAATAAAAGGAAGATGAATAGGTCATCAAAATGTACCGAAAAGTGTCATGAAAATTTTGGAAAATAATGTGATTACTGACTGAAACAGAAAAGTTATTGTAAGATAGATAAATGGAATTGAGAGTTAAAATAATTTAATAATAATAATATTTATTTTTAATAATAATTAAAAATAAATAATTTTCTATTGTATATTTTTATTGTAAGGTGATAGTTAATCTTTTAAATTATAAACAAAT
Organism: Erinaceus europaeus; assembly: GCF_950295315.1. Classification (NCBI taxonomy): domain Eukaryota; kingdom Metazoa; phylum Chordata; class Mammalia; order Eulipotyphla; family Erinaceidae; genus Erinaceus; species Erinaceus europaeus. The sequence goes on from NC_080164.1 coordinate 151,302,751, forward strand.
AACTAAAAAAATTAAGGTTATAAAAGGAAGTATCATTTTTCTTTTGCTTATTGCTATGGTCCAGAGTTTAGAACACTGGCATAGAGTACTTTCTACTCAGTAAGCAGCTGTTAAGTGAATGAACTATGCTGGATGCATATATTTGAAATTATCTGCTGACTTTCTAAAGTAAACAGCATGTACCTATATGTTAAAGACTATACTGTAAATCATTAAACCCTTGATAAAATGATAAGAGGTATGTATTGGATAACTTTGTTTAAATCTTCAGTATCTACAAGATGACTTGGAACATGACTAGGAAGCAAGATCTGACTTAAATAACATTATGAGTAAAAGTTACTTCCTTCTTATATACAATATTTAAAGCTAAACTTGTTTTTCATAATTGCAATTTTTCAGACAGGACATATGTGTTCAGTGGTCATAAGTTTTCTTTAGAACAAAAATCTTTAACTGTTTAAAACAATGGTTTTTACTATTACAAGAACTAAAGGAGCCAAAAAAATCCTAATTATATGCCGCATATGCTTTGTCTCATGGTTCTGAGACAAATTTATAGACTTGTAGATCCATAAAATTACAAAGACTAAAATATTAGGTTAGGAACTTTCAAATTTGAACTACAGGATAAATAATGTAAAGGAGAAAATGTAGCTCAGTCTGTCTTATAAATCAATGTTCTCTGCAACAATTTCTATGCCTGTAAATTCTTTTCCCCTACTTATATGTTACTATATTTAGAATATACATTAATCTACTAATCTGCATAAAAATGAGAAAACTATAGCTAAAGCCTTCTTATACTTAGTAGAGATATTGATAGTATAGAAAATATTATGTAACTTAATATTACAATGTTTATATATTAATATTTTAAAATGTCAATCTCCAGTTCTTTTTTCAAAATTATGTTTTATTTTTATTTAGTGATATTGCCATGAATTACTGTCTAATCACAGGAATTCTGGTAGTATTTCTTTTTACAATATATTTTATTTACTTGTTTAGTAAGAGATAAGTAGAGAGAAAGAGAGACTAGAGCACCACTCAGCTCTGGTTTATGAGGGGGATAGAACCTGGGATGTCAGAGCTTCAGTCATGAAGGTCTTTTTCATAACCATTATGCTGTCTCCCCAGCCCTCTCATATTTCTGTTGATCTAGTATATAGTCTTCATTAATTTGATTAAATGAGTCTATATCTTATTTAAACATATAATCTTTTTTAAATGTATTTATTTATTTTCCCTTTTTTGTTGCCCTTGCTGTTTAATATTGTTGTGTTATTCATGTTATTGTTGTTAGATAGGACAGAGAGAAATGGAGAGAGGAGGGGAAGACAGAGAGGGGGAGAGAAAGACAGATACCTGCAGACCTGCTTCACCGCTTGTGAAGCGACTCCCCTGCAGGTAGGGACCAGGGGGTTGGAACCAGGACCCTTATGCAGGTCCTTGCACGTTGAACCACCTGTGCTTAACCTGCTGTGCCACTGCCCGATTCCCTAAATATATAATCTTAAAGATGAAGCAGTTCAGAGCAGAAAAAGTCAAGGTATAGTTTAGCATCATTCAGAAGATAAGCATAATGACTAGGGCCAGAACTTTGACACTCAAAGTATTATTTAGCTTGTACTTCCCAAACTCATACCTAACGTACCATAGGGATGCACTTAAATGTCCAGTGCTATTACTTCCTGGATTCCAAATGCATATTCAATAGAAATGTGACCATGACAGACTTTACAGTTTGGGGTTCACTCTTCATCTGTTAGACTTATCATGAGCAAACTCAAAGATCTGGATGCAAGGGGCCAGAGGTAGCTGGTTGAGTGTACACATTACCATGTGCAAGGGCCAGCATTTAAGCCGTGGATCCCCACCTTCACAGGGAAACTGCACCAGTAGTGACTCCTTGATGCAGGTGTGGTTAAGTACACATAATACAAAGCACAAGGACCCTTTTAGAACCTTGGCTTTCCACCTGCAGTGGGGATAGCTTCACAAATGGTGAAGCAGGTCTGCAGGTTTCCCTCTGTCTCTTTCCCTCTCTATCTTCCCCTCCCCTCTCAATTTCTGTCTGTCCTAGCCAAAGTAATAATAATAATTTTTAAAAATGGCCACAGGAACAGTGGATTTATAGGGCAGTCACGGAGTCTCAGTGATAACCCTGGAGGCAAAAAAGAAAGGGAAAAAAAAAACCTTTTAAAAAATAAAACATACCTGCTAATGACTATTTCTTATCAAAAAGTTTAAAAATAGGAATTTTAGGTCAAAGTTGGTGACTTTCTTATTAATATTTCAAGTCCAGCCATAGCAGGAGTATGTTTTGATAGTGCAGTACATAACTTATTGCATTTTGCTTAATTAACCATGAGGCTGATTTAAGCAGATAATTTTGTTTACTGACTACAATTCAAGAAACTTAAAATTTCCTTACTTTTCTCTTTCTGTTTTTTTTTTTCTAATATACCCTTTAATCATGTTTTAATATGTGGAAATGAAAATAACAGCATTGCATAGTACATTTGGTTGACATGTATTTTCAAAGTTATTTCTCTTAAATATTAGTTCAATATCCATTTTTCGTTTAAGCACTTATAGCCATAAAGTGCCCACATATGACAATAATTTAAGCTCCTGGTGTTAATTTAATTCCTTCCTTTAAGTCACATTGACCTAACATTTCTCCATTTCTTAATAATTATTTAGAAATCAAATACTGCATTCATAGTAATCAATTCATTCACAAAATTCCTCAGTAATATCTAGTTAATCTTGCTTTTTTCCTGGCTAATGAAAATTGATGCTCAAAGTACTGAAAATCTAAAATATTTAAAAGATTACTTATAAATGATTTTTGGAATCAGTGCATTGGGGGAATATTCAATAAAAGAATATTGCCTTTTTATTGAATTTCAAAATCACACTTTTTATACAACATGTTTCACAGTATTTAATTTTTCTTGAAAGAAGCATTTAAGTTGTGTTCTAACACATGATTTGAACTGAAGATGTATTATAATATTCCAAGAAGGCACTGTACATCATTACCTTCCTGTTTTGGCAATAATTCTGAAAAACTAGGTTGATTGATCCTCTAATCACTATGTAATGGCCTTGCCTATCTTTTATTACTTTAGTTTAAAGTCTATGATGTCAGAGATGAGAAGAGCTATTACTGCCTTTTTTTGTGTTTCATTAGCCTGTATGATAGTTTTCTATCCTTCCACTTTAAGTCTGTGTTTGTCTTGTTGGGTCAGGTGGGATTCTTGCAAGCATCATATGGTTGGGTTGTGTTTTCTGATCCACCCTCCCAATCTGTGTGTTTTAATGGGTGAGTTTAAGCCATTGACATTTATTGATATTATTGAGTTAAGGTATTGTAGTGCCATTATTCAACAATTTTTTATTTGCTCTGATATATGTCATGTATCATGGTGATGTTCTTTTTTATAAGAGGTCTTTTAGAACCTCTTTAAGGGTAGCTTTTGTGATAGTTGCTTCCTTTAACTGTTGTCTGGCTGACAAGATTTTGATGCCTCCATCTAGTTTGAATGAAAGTCTAGCAGGATATATTATCCATGGTTGAAACCCTTTTTCATTCAGGGCTTGATAGATATCTTGCCATCCTTTTCTGGCTTTTAGAGTTTGAGTGGAGAAGTCTGTTGATAAATCTTATGGGTTTTCCCCAGTATGTGACTTTTTTTTTCTCTGGCAGTCTTTAGGATCCTTTTTTATCCTTACTTATTTTCATTTTAACTATGCTGTGTCTTGGTGTCTTCTGGTCTGGATTGATTCTGTTGGGGACTCTCTGGGCCTCTTGGATCTTAATGTCCTTTCTGTTGTTTAGGTCTGGGAAGTTTTCTTTTATTGTTTCCTTTAGAATGTTTCCGTCCCCTTCCTCTCTTTCTTCCTCTGGTGGGCCAATTATACGAATGTTACTTCTTTTGAGATCATGCCATATGTCTCTGTTGTTGTATTCAGTGTCTTTCAATCTCTTTTTTAGCTCTACTTCTTTCTTAGTTTTCTCTAGCTCATCCTGTTTCTGGCTAATCCTGTTTTCTGCTTCCGTTTGTCTACTATCCCTTCTCTTAGCTTCTTTTTTCAGTTCACTTATAGTATTAGCTTTTTCTGCTAATTGGCCTCTTAGCTCAGCTATTTTAGCTTTCAGTTCTCTAATTACCTCAATGTAGCTAGCATTTTTCCTTGAGGGTCTCATCTGTTGTTTGCTTTCTGGTAGCTCTTTTGTCCATAGTTTTCTTCATTTCTGTGATTATTAGGTTTACTATTGCTTGCATATTTTTCTTATCTATGGTTACTTCTGATTGATTTAGAGTTTATTCAGGCCTCCTGTTCTGTTTCATTATGGTAACAGTTTTATTTGCTCCTAACTTAACCACTTTTTTTTATTGATGTGGTTTTTATTTTTCTATTCTGTCATTTTTTAGTTGTTGTGTTTTAAGTACAAGCCATGCTATACAAAAGCCCATTCACAAATACAGTCAGAAATTTCAGAAATTAGAACAATAGCAAAACAGCGCCACCAGTCCAACAAAAACTAGCAACCAAAACCAAAAGAAAAAGAAAGAGAAGGGGGAAAAGGAGAGCAAGAATAGAGTATTGTACAAAATTACTGTGCACTGTAAATTCTAGGGATAGCAAGAGGAGAAGGGGAAGTAGAAAACAGAGATGCAAACATGCACAGAGTCCACTCTGAGTCAGATTTCTTCCACAAAATAACTCCCAAACAAGTATCAGTGAATTCAGAAATCAAAAGAAGGAAGAAAAGAAAAATTTAAAAAAAAAAGGAGCAGTGAAAGGAATTTTTTTAATTAGGTAGGAGGATAGAAAATGAAAGTGGAGAAAAGAGAGAGAGAAATAATTTCCTCTCACAATGGATAGGACACCCAGTCACCTATTAATTGAAAAAAAAAATGACAACAGTTAATTTTGGTCAACCTGAAAGAGGAGGGAAAAGGGACCTGTGTATATAATAATAGTAATAATAATAAAATAAAATAGAGTAAAAAACCCTAACAGTCAGTCTGCTGCTTGGACTGCTCTGGATTGGCTGCAGGAAGCCTGAGGAAAGACAGCCATTTATAAGCATTATCCATAAAAATAGCCTCCAGGTTGACTTTCCCAAACAGGTCTGAGGCTCTGATTGGTCAGTTTTTTTTGTCACTCAAATAGAGCTCCAGCCACCTAAAAAAAAAAAAGGAGAAGACAAACAAAAATAAAAAGACTTTGAATGATGCCCCTTGGGAGCCAGGAATCTTGATAAAGAAAATAGCTCAGCGGGAAGCCTGCTATAGGTGGCTGCCCAGCCCCTGGGGACTGTTTCTGGGTTGGGGGGTGAGGGGTGAATTCAGAATTAATCAAGCCAAAATTATTTTTTGTTGTTGTTTGTCTTTTTGGCGTCTGTTTGCCAGCCCAAGAGTGGGTTATAAAACTCTCTTTTGGTGTCACCCTGATCATCCCTTGTTCACCCTCCTACAGACATCCCAGTATCCTACCCTACCCAGATCATCTCAGGTTGTAAACTGCTTCTATTTGGAGCTCAAGGCAGTTGTTGTTTCCAAGTCGCCAGCTTGGCTCCACCCCCCTCTAAAGTTTTATGATGAATAAAATGAGCCTTTCGTATTTCTTAAATAAACTGAACAAAATCTTAACAGAGAAATAGTGCTTTGGAGAAAACTCAACCAAAATTTTAGCATGCTTTTATGAGAGGCCACAACTCTGACTCTCAACTCTGACATCTGTCTAAAAATATAAACATATTCTGAATGCATACTGATTGATTTAGGAAGTTATTAACAGGGGCAATTCAAAAAGTAGTCAACAAATAGAATCTAAGAAGTCCTCTTCTAACAGGAAAGGAAATAATACTTTGTCTCATTTCCCTGGGTGCTGTTTTGATGTCAATTGCTGCTCCCGAGGCCAGGTGTTTGCTGAGGTGTTTTTGCCATACAGTGAAGTATCACTCTTGTGGTTACCTGTGGTGCTGTATCTATGAAAAACCTCTTTTCTTTTTCTTATTTTCTTACATGAATTTTCCTTTGACATTTGAGCACAATGCAATGTTGCCAGTGTTCTCTCAGTAACATTAACATGTTCAAAATTTGACAAGTAACTCTGTTCCTCTTAGATATGAGGTAGTTATGACATTGAAATGTGGACTGGACTCACTGAACTTGTTTTCCTAAAGTCTTAGGAAATCATTAAGCAACATAACCTACAGGTGGTGAACTGTTTTCCTAGGTTCGTTTCTGATACTGGTCCAGATTGTCCCTCTGCTTCATTTAACAGATACACATCTTTCTAAGCTTCCAGGATTGTTATTAGGGCACCTTGTCATTTGTAGGATATTTAGCATCAGTATTTTAATACTTAAGCAAATGTTCAATGTGAACCCACACTTTTACTTCCCTTAGGGAAGTTTTATCCTTTAAAGCGTTTCTAGTTTTCATTTTAAATATCAAAATAAATTTCATTATATGTTTGCCTGAGAATGAATAACATATGATAAAGTTTGTGCCTATTTTTATCCTTGAAGCTCTCAAGCCTGTGTTATAAAACTATTAAGTAATATTTTACTCTGAAAAAGAAAATATTTTTCACTTTTTTTTTCCACTAGTATGGTGAATACATATTTTCTACCTGAAACAGTTGGGCCATATTTTTCAGATATACTGATTTCTTTTATTGTGTTTAATAAAACATATTTTGTTATAAATACCTACCTAAATACCTATTTTCTGTTGAATTATAATTTATAATATAAAATGCTGTTTTTAGAAATAGACATGCTTTTCTTGGATTGAATTGTTGTTGGTTAGTTCTGGGAAGAGAGTATTAGGGCAAATATTGAAATTTATTTAAAACCCAGTAAAATTTAAAGTGTTTTAGATAATAGTCAACTTTTATAACTCTTCTTATCTCCGCAACATTCAATACATATTCCCAAACTACAGCAGAGAAGTTTTAGAAGCAAATAGATAGTTTGATATTTGTTTGAAAATGAATGAAGGTAAAAGTTATTTAATGAAATTGTAAATTTCTTCATTTGTGTTTTATTTAACTTGCAGACAGAATCTGATAGTGAATAATTCTTTTCTTAAAAAGAGTCTATAGTTAGCCAATTTCTTTTTTACAACATAATCTGATCTGGCTAAAATGAGAATTTATTAAACAGATTTGCATAAGAATAGATTGTTCAATATCCTTATTCTAATAGTCATATCACATACATTAATTAATTTTGCTTAAGAATCAAACTTAGGCATTTTATTCTGTTGATAGTATATGGTTATTTTATCCTATCATAATACTCTAGTTTATTTCAATCAGAGGAGATAAAGAAATATCAGGTCAATACTATACTCTGAGTTTTAAAACTATTACTTATTCAATCTTGGGTAACTTAGAGTTTCTACATTACCATTTTGTTTTCCTAAAATTATGAGATGTAAAAAATGATACAAATGAAATTTGAAACTGTTTAGTCACCAGTAAAGTACAACTTAGACAAAGTAGATACTGTAAAAAGTGTTTACTTGTTTGTTACAAAGTTCTTAGGTATTCTCAATAAACTATAAGAAGTCAAAACATAGATAAATATTACATTAGACTCCCAGCTAAATTTTAATAAAGTTTTTTGAAACTAGGATGGCAGATGTTGTCGAACTAGATAAACATCTTCATAGGACAGGGAACTCAGATATTTCAATTTTTAGTGGGAAATATTCATCCTATTAGTTTATGTAGTATATCAAATAACAAAAATCAACTTGTATGTGAGAAGAGGAGATTCTGGGGTAGCTATATGTTGGATCCATATTCTAATTATTGGACCACTAATGCAAATCTAATATGAATAAATATTATGAAATAATGAGTTGAGGGTTTTACATGAAAGCCTAATTATTATACCACTTAATTTTCATTTAATTAAATGTATTAGTAAAAACAGTGCATTGAAATGGAATAGTTAGGCCAAATTTTCCAGGTATACCGACTTCTTTTATTATGTTTAATAAGATGCATTGTGTTATAAATTCTGAGTAACTTTATATTGAATGACTGAAAGACAAGGTAATATAAGTTATTATGATCTGTCTTTTGAAAAAAATAACAGCATTGTATCTGAAATGTGGAAAGCTTTTCATATCTTAAAAAAGTACATTAGCAAATATAGAGTAGATGTGCCTAGCTCTTATCTGCATTTATTGAGAAGCCAATGTGTTCTAACACATGATGCATGATGAGATGTGTTTTAATGCTTTGAATAAATAACAAAGTCAATTTCTTTAGTTTGTCTATTTAGTGGGAGAGGGTGAGTTTGCATATTAGGTATAATGGGGAAATTTTTTTTTCCTTTTTTCTTTATTTTTATTTATTAAAAAGGAAACATAGACAAAACCATAGGATAAGAGGGGTACAACTTCACACAGTTCCCACCATCAAAACTCTGTATCCCATCCCCTCCCCTGATAGCTTTCCTATACTAAAACTCTCTGGGAGTATGGACCCAAGGTCATTGTGGGATGCAGAAGTTGGAAGGTCTGGCTTCTTTAATTGCTTCCCTGCTGAACATGGGTGTTGACAGGACGATCTATACTCCCAGCCTGCCTCTATCTTTCCCTAGTGGGGAAGGGCTCTGGGGAAGCTGAGCTCCAGGACACATTGGTAGAGTTCTTTGTTGAGGGAAGTCTGGCTGGCATCATGCTAGCATCTGGAAACTGGTGGTTGACAAGAGAGTTAACGTACAAAGCCAAACAAATTGTTGACCAATCATGGACCTAAGGGCTGGAATAGTGCAGATGAAGAGTTTGGAGTTCCTTCATTTTGTAGAAAGCTAGTAGGCATATTTTAGTTAAATTCCAAAGACCTTGTGGCTATACTAGTGGCTTTTTTTTCCCCTTTTTCTTTTTGTCCCTGAGCATCAAATCTGATATGTCCATGGATCTAAGTTATTATCTGTGGAGAGAAAGTCATGGCTGGAAAAAGGACCAGAGAGCTGGATCAGGGAAGAGAGTAGCTTACTAATATGGGAAAGGTGTATAAATATTGTTGATTGTAAACCCCATCGATTTGACCTGATCTGGGACCCATGATCAGCTTAGGAGCCTATGTGACCTCTGCATCCCTCTAGATCTGAGCTCACATTCTGTGGTCATGAGTAGGAACATTCCATGCTGCCCCAGTATTGACCCATCTTCCTAAGGTGTAGCATAGAGTATATTGTCCATCTTCCATTCAGAGGATGGAGCATTCTCTACCATTGTTGATCCAAGTTGAGGGAAAGGTCCTAAGGGGGCTCACAAAGGGGTCTACTGTGTTGTTCCTGATAGAAATCACTCGTAACAAAGGAGAGAGGAATTTATTCAAGGTCTAGGCCCATCAGGTCTGTTTGGGAATCTCAGGACTCTCCGATTAGGGCTCCAGCTGATGGAATGACCTGATAGTGACTAAAGAGTTATCCTTTATGTATACCAGTATCTTTCCCTTATTCAACTTTTGCAGTCCTTGCTTTGATAAGGTCAGCTTTGGAGTGAGTGAAAGAACTGTAATAGGAGGGTATCTAAGTCTAAGTAGACAGTATTTCATTAGGAACTTGATACATACTCACTACAAATTATTGTGTATTCTTGCTTTCAGATAAATATTTTGCCCTAATTTATGGATACATGTGAATATATGCTCTATCTTATGGGACCTGGCCTATATCTATGATTTGGGACTTTGTTAGGAAGTGAACATCCTAGAATGAAATTTGAGAATACTATGAAAGGAAAGGTTTCACCCGAATAATGAAACTGAAGAGCTGACATTCCATGCCTGACATCTCTGGACACAGTCTGAAGTGAAGCATGCTAAGGTGGTACTCATTGTATTGATTAGGTTGGGATTGGCAGATGCAATATCATTTGATAGACTTTAGAGAAGCTTGCAGGAAAGTGAGCCCCACCCTAGAGGTTCCAGCACTGGGGGAAATACAGGCTCTATAGAGGAAGGGGGAGGATCTTACTCTCTTAGGGTTTAAGAAGACAATAGCTAGTTTTGCTAGAATCACATTGTTTGGCAACTGGGTTAACTTTGAAATATACCTTTGTTAGGATTTGCTGTATCATTCACACCATCACCATATTTTATGTCCCTTGATAATATTTGTATATAAGCTATACCACCAGTTGCTTCTGTTTTTCCTGGTCTAAGCTTTTAAGAAAGTCAGCATGTCAAAGACTCAGTCTATTTATTACAAAGACTCAGTGTGTGCTTTAAAAAGTTTGAGACATAAAAACAGTTTTTCTCCTCTAATGTTACTTAGTGATTTACAGTACTAGAAATTAATAGGAGTGTACATAAACACCATTCCCATCACCAAAAAACTGTGTCTCATTCCCACCACCCTCCACTCCACCCCATGAAGCTGAACATCCACCCTCACCCTCAATCCAGAGTTTTTAATTTGGTGCCCTACTACAAATTTATTCAGATCCTGCTATAAGTTTCCCTTTCTGTTATTCTTTTCTCAACTTCTGTTTATGAGTGGGATCGTCCCATATTCCTCTTTATCTTTCTGACTTAGGTCACTTAACATAATTCCTTCTAGCTCTGTCCAAGATGGGTCAGAGAAGGTGGGTTCATTGTTCTTAATAGCTGCATAGTATTCCATTGTGCATATATACCACAGCTTTCTCAGCCACTCATCATTTGTTGGGCACCTGGGTTGCTTACAGGTTTTTGCTATTACAAATTGTGCTGCTATGAACGTAGGTTCACACATACCATTTTGTTTTGGTGTTATGAAGTCCTTGGGTGTACCCCCAGGAGAGGAATTACTGGAAGGTCCATGTTTCGCCTTGTGAGAGTCCTCCAGACTGCTCTCCACGGAGCCTGGACCAATTCACATTCCCACCAGCAGTTCAAAAGGGTTTCATCTGTACCCACAGCCTCTCCAGCATTTGTTGCTGCTGTCCTTTTTGATGTATGCCATTCTCACAGGGTGAGGTGGTATCTCAATGTTGACTTTATTTGCATTTCTCTGACAATCAGAGACCTGGAGCAATTTTTCATATGTTTCTTAGCCTTTTGGATCTCTTGTGTAGTGAATGTTCTATTCATATTCTCTGCCCATTTTTTGGATGGGGTCATTTCCTTTTTTGTTGCTAAGTTTGCTGAGCTCTTTGTATATATTGGTGATTAGTCTCTTGTCTGATGTATGGCATTTGAAGATCTTTTCCCATTCTGTGAGGGGTCTCCTTTTTTTGTGTGATATTTTCTTTGGCTGTGCAGAAGCTTTTCAATCCGATGTAGTACCATTGGTTTGTTTCTGCTTTGGAGTGCCTTGCCTTTGGGTTTGTTTCATTAAAGATGTCCCTGAGGTTTAGGTGGTAAAGTGTTTCACAAGGTTTTCCTCTAAGTATTTGATAGTTTCTGGTCTAAAATCCATGTCCTTGATCCATTTGGAGTTGACTATTATTCCTGGTGAGATAAGGTGGTTCAGTTTCATTCTTCTACATGTTTCAACCCAGTTTTTCCAGAACTCTTTATTGAAGAGAGCCTCCTTTTTCCATTTAATACTTTGGGCCCCCTTATCAAAGATCAGATGTCTATAGGTGTGGGGGTTTAGATCTGGGCTTTCAATTCTGTTCCACTGGTCTGTATGACTATTTTGTTCCAGTACCAGATGATGATGATGGCCTTACAATATAGTTTGAGACCTGGGAGTGTGATGCCTCTGTTTCTGTTTCTTTTCCTCATGATTGCATTGGAAATTCTAGATATTTTCTGGTTTCAGATAAATTATTGTTGTTTTTCTTCTAATCATTTAAAGAAGCTTGGTGGACTTTTGATGGGTATTGCATTAAATTTGTATATGGCTCTGGGGAGAATATTCATTTTGATGATATTTATTCATTTATTTTTCCAATCCATTAGCATGGGATGACTTTCCACTTCTTGGTATCAGTTTCTATTTCTTTTGATAGTAACTCATAGTTTTCAGTATACAAGTCTTTCACTTCTTTGATCAGCTTTATTCCTATTTTATTGATTTTGCTGCAACAGTGAATGGTAGTGATTTCTGGATGTCTTCTTCTTTTTCAGATTTAGTGTTTGCATAAAGAAATGTCACTGATTTTTGTACACTGATTTTGTAGCCTGACAACTTGCTATTTTGCCTAATAACTTCCAGAAGTTTTCTACTGGATTCTTTAGGTTTTTCTATGTATACTATCATATCATCTGCAAATAGTGAGAGCTTGACTTCTTCCCTTCCAATCTATATTCCTTTGATTTCTTTCTCTTGCCTGATTGCTAGGGCAAGAACTTCCAATACTATGTTGAAGAGTAATGGTGATAGCAGACAGCCCTGTCTAGTCCCCCATCTGAAGGGGAATGCTTTCAACTTCTGTCCATTACATATGATGTTGGATGAAGGTCTGCTATATATGGACTCCACTATCTTGAGGAATTTCCCATCTATTCTCATTTTGTAGAGTTTTTAGCATGAATGAGTATTGGATTTTGTCAAAGTCTTTCTCTGCATTTATTGAGATAATCATGTGGTTTTTGGTTTTGCTTTTATTGATGTGAATGACATTGATTGACTTAGGTATGTTAAACCAGCCTTGCATTCCTGGGATAAATCCCACTTGGTCATGATGAACAATCTTTTGATATACTGCTGTATCCAGTTGGCCAGAATCTTGTTTAATATTTTGGCATCTATGTTCATCAGAGATATTGGTCTGTAGTTTTCCTTTTTTGTTGTGTCCCTTTTGGTATCAGGGTGATGTTGGCTTCACAGAAGGTGGAAGGAAGTGTTCCTGTGTCTTCGACCTTGTGGAAAAGCCTTAGAAATATATGTATTAACTGCTTCCCGAAGGTTTTGTAGAATTTGTTTGTGAAGTCATAGTCCAGGTCTTTTGTTGTTGGGAACATTCTTAATAACTGTTTCAATTTCTTTGTCTGTAATTCGTGCATTTAAGTTTTGTAGTTCTTCTTGGTTCAGTTTTGGAAGGGAATATGTTTCCAGGAATTCTTTCATTTCTTCCAGATATTCTACCTTGGTGGCGTATAATTCTTCATAAAAGTTTTGCATGATTTTCTGTTGTGTCAGTTGTGATATCTCCTCTATTGTTTACTTTAAAGGATTTTTTTTTTTAATTAGCTAGGAGGAGAGAAATAGGAATGTGGAGGGAAGACATAGAGTGAAACAATTCCTCTCGCAATGGATAGGACACCCAGTCACCTAGCAATGCAAAAAACAGTAACAGTTAATTTTGGTCAACGTGAAGAAGGAGGGGTAAGGGACACATGTATATATAATATTAATAATAAAATAGAATAGATTAAAAACCCCTAACAGTCAGTCTGCAGCTTGGACCACTCCAGATTAGCTCAGGCAGCCTGAGTAAAGACAGCTAATTTTAAGAAGTATCAAAAAAAAAAAAAAAAAGAAAAAGAAAAAGAAAACCCTCCAAGTATTCTTTCCAGGCAATTGTGAGGCTCTGATTGGTCAGATATTTTGTCACTCAAATAGAGCTCCAGCCACTTAGAGAAAAAATAGAAGGAAATCAAAAGGGTAAGGATTGGAATGACACCCCTGGTGAGCCAGGAATCTTGGTAAAGAAAATAGCTCAGGGGGAAGCTTACTAGGAGTGGCTGTCTAGCGCCTGGGGATGATTCTGGGGGAGGGGGGAGCTTCAGAAATAATAATAAAGATTTTCTTTATTTTTCCTTCTGGCCTCCATTTTCTAACCCAAGAGTGAGCTATAGGATCCCTCCTTGTTTCCACACATAGGACCCCTTATTCACTCTCCTGCTGACGGACAAATATCCTACCCTATCCAGCAAATCCTAGGTCACAAGCCACTGCTTGTTATGTCACCCTCTTGCTTGTGCCAATGGGAAAGTTTTTCAAAATATAATAGTCAGCAATTTATACTCCCATAAGTTCAGTTGTCACATTTTAGACAAAAAACACTGGGGTGACATTCTCAAAATATAAATTATTTTGTAACTTTATAATTTGCCCAATATTTTAACATTTCTTCTTTGTCATCTTCACAACAATTCAATAAAAAAGAAAGAAAATTGTAGGGCATTGTTTAGCCATATTCTGTTGTGAAGAAAAATGGCAATGAAACTAACAAGTCACTCAAGATAACACTTATCAAGTTAGAACCTGAATTACCACATCACACTCTATTTCACTTCCAGAATGCAGACAAACCCATTGGTGTAGAGCCATTCTGCTATGTACCTAATTGTATCAACTGCCAAGAAACAAGAAAATTGGGGGCCAGGTGGTAGCACAGCAGGTTAAGTGAACATGGCGCAAATGCACAGATTGGCATAAGAATCCCTGTTCAAGCCCCCGGCTCCCTACTTGCAGCAGCGTCACCTCATGAGTGGTGAAGCAGGTCTGCAGGTGTCTATCTGTCTTCCCCTTCTCACTCAATTTATTTCTGTCCTATCCAAAAAGGACAGCAGCTATAATAATAACAATATCAATGTCAACAAAATGGGAAAAATTTGTAGGCATCAAGCCCCAGTAATAAACTTGAAGGAAAAAAAAGAAACAAGAAATTTTTTTAATTGGTTAATTTATTTGATAGGACAGAGAAAAATTTAGAGGGGGGAAGAGAAAGAAAAACACCTGAAAAATTGTTTCAGTGCTCCTGAAGCTTCCACCTTGCAAATAGAGACCAGGGACTTGAACCAGGGACCTTGTACATTGTTATGTGTGTGCTCAACTAGATTTGTCACTGCCATGACATACATAAAATCTTTTTATGAATAAATCTTTCTAATTGCTTGAAAGAAAAGCATTACTTGAACTTAAGTAAATTTCAACCAGTGTTTTTCTATTAGAAGATATTTGTATATATCTACTGTCTTACATATTTAATTACCTGTGCATGGAACACAAAAATTTACAATATGATATTTACTATTAAGCCCAAATTAATTAATTTAACAGTAAATATTATAAATACCAAGGAATTCGAAAGTTGAATCGCTTACAAACAGGTTCTGTGACAGTGCTGAGATGGCTGTAGAGCTAAAGTTACCTCAGAAATATGTTTGCCTATCTTTCCTTATTGTAAATGTAAAACCAGCAATATTGAATACATTATTCTGAAACAGGAAGGTTAATGCATGTAAAGGCATTGAGTGAAATAAAAAAAATATTTTATCTTGAACTTGATTTGTGTGGATTATTTGTCCATTGGTAGAAAATATATATATTACCATTCTGTGGGGCTAGTTAAAATGTCACACAAATGTCATGCAATGCTCAACAGACTTTCTCCAAATTATTTTACCTCTCTCAGTTTTCATCATTGGGTGCTACCCAAACATGTTCACCACATTCATGGGAAATACTTTATATTCTTTAAATGCCACAAAACCTTCTCTTATTTATACATTCTCAAAGTCTGTTCATCTAATTAAGACACTGAATCATAGCTAATTGCCCAATGACAGATAATGGATAAAGAAGTTAACATATATACACACACACATATATATATATATATATGTTTCATTCTATGGAATAATGTTCAGCTTTAAGAAAAGATGAAAAGATGCAGTATTGGCTTTTGTTATGCCACAAATGGTACTGGAGGGCATCATGCTAAATGAAACAAATCAGAAGGATAAAAATAAAGATTAGATGATCCCAGTCAAATGTAATAGGGACCAAAGCAAGGAAAAAAGCAAAATGTATAAACTTTTGGCTTATGTCTTCATATCTAGGGTTATAAGGTATGTGTGTGTGTGTGTGTGTGTGTGTGTGTGTGTGTGTGTGTGTGTGTGTATGTGTGCACGTGTGTGTGTAGAGGGTGCTGTAGGAAGGCAGCCCAGTGTCCTGTACTGGAGACAAGTGCTCTTTGGTGGTGAGCAAACTGGGCTAGCATATGTTTTGGGGAGATGTAAAATTGTACCCCTGATTAAAAAATCTTGTAAAACACTTTTTATTATCTTTATTTATTTATTGAATAGAGACAACCAGAAACTGAGAGGGAAGGGGGAAACAGGTTGGCAGTATGCATCGACCAGTCAACGTCTACGTTCAGCAGAGAAGCAGTTACAGAAGCCAGAACTCCTATCTTCTGCACCCCAAAAGCAACCTTGATCTGTACTCCCAGTGGGGGAGAAGTGATAGGAGGAAGAAGATAAGAGGGCTCTGAACTCCAACTTCAATGGCACCCAGAGAGAGAGAAGGAAAAGGAGAAGGACATATAGAGGTAGTAATGTGGTCAAGAGTGACTTGGAAGGGAAGAGAGAATTGTATCAGGAAGAAAAATGTGGACAATCATGTATAAAAGTAGACACATAGTTGTAGAGATGATGGCTGGCCCATGTGGTGGCTTGCAGTGGGGCGACTGAAGGTTCAGAACCCTGGTGGTGGTAATAAAGTGGATTTATACCCCTGTTGACATGTAATTTTGTAAATCAATATTAAATAACTAATAAAATTTAAAAAGAAGAAAAATAATATTTCAAAAACAGAGAGAGAGAGAGTTAAGGGGGAGACAGAGAGGGAGAGACACTTGTAGCACTGCTTCAGCACTTGTGAAGCTTTCCCCCTGCAGGTGAGGACTGGGGTTTGAACCTGGGTCCTTGCACACTGTAACATGTGTGCTCAACCAGATGCACCACCACCTGGCCCCAGTATAAATAAATTTTAAATAAATAAAATAAGACATTCAGCCTGGGCATTTCTATATTCCATTTCTTCTTTAAAACTTAGTCCAAACTTGAGAATCAATGTGAATGTTTACTATTTTGCTCCAATAAAGTCTAGAACAAATCTCTGTCACAGCATGAGTAACTAATATCCCATCTCTTGGTTGCTGGTATCTTTTCCTCACCAGCCACTAAAAAGCTTCAGGCCAATTAAGCTGCTATTTAAATTTCCATTTAACCCAAATTACTTGAATTTTAGACTTCATTCACTCTGAATATAAATTTTGGAGTGAATTCATTAATTTCATCCATCCATCCGTCCATCCATCCATCCATCCATCCATCCACCCATCCATCCATCCATCCATCCACCTCATATACACACTAAACTCATTGAAGATAAGAGGAAAGAAGCAGATATGTTAGTAGTAATCTGTGTTCCAGTTTCATTAAATGCTCCATATACAGAAAACTCTAAAGGTTATTGAATTCTAGAATGCAGATTTTAATTTTTCCTTTTTCCCAGTAGCTTTTTCTCTTTTGTTTCATTTTTTCTTTATTTTTTTTTTAGTAGACTAGTATAACCATTAATACAGACTACTTTTCTTCAATGAGTTTCATGTACTAAACTCTCAGTTTGGGACATTATCATAAATATTAATAATATTTGCTAATTCCAATTTTAACATAAAATCATATTCTAGTTCACTTGAGAATGCTTATGGAATTATAAAATCTGTTATTCCCAAACACTTGAATACATTTAATAATTAAATATGCTTCAGTTGAGATATTTTATCTTTTTAGTATATTATTGTAACCTAATTCAGACAGACTCTATACCATAGTCTTCTTACTTCAGTAAATTGAAAATATAAAAAGAAAGTAGTACAAAAAGTCAAACGGAATTTATAACATGGAAAAACTATTAGCTAAAAGAAATATTTTTTTAATCAGAAGCCAGAATTTTAAAAGAAAATTGTGGACATAAGAGTGGAAACACAGAACAACACTTCACTTCGGTTAGAAACTCTAGAAAAGGAAAGAAGAATTATTTTAACTGTCAACTCTCAGGATACTACTGCCATTCAATTTTCAGTTAAACATATATATGTTATATATATATATATATAACATATATATGTTTAACTGAAAATATATATTATGTGTAATAGGAAAACATTTATTTATCTTTTTAGTTGTTTATAATAAAAAGTTTTGCACGACAGACTTTTAATTAGTTTTTCCTCAAATCCTATGTATTTCAAATGTGGGAAGTATTTTACACAGAACTGGCAAATAAATGACTAACTTGGATTTTTTCCTTGGGTAACAGACTGCAAGCCAGCTGCTTCTCTGAGGCCCTGTTTCAAGGTCTTTTGGTAAACAAGGGACATCCATCTTTTCAGGTTACTAGTAATTTTGTCTTTCCATTTGTAATTATCTGAATATAATACATCTTATCAGGTGCAAAATGATGACTTTTCCCTTTGATGAGAACTCTTATAATCTAGTCAAACCTGAGGCTCACCTAGAAATAAACAACTGTCATTTTCGATGTTAGAGACACATTTCCCAGAGATATACATATCATAAAGTAAATCAGCAACTGTCACTATGGCAATAGGAATGGTCACCAAATAAAAACATTTCTGAGTTTATAGATTGTCATACCTATCTGTTAGTACTTTTTACAAAGAAAAATGTGACAAATGTCTGAGTAGGAGCTCATCAGAAAATTCATAGTTGGAAATAGGACTAGAAAGCTGAATCAGGGCAGTTGTATTTCCAACACTGACACCATCTTCCCAGACAATACTTTCAGCCCACTTGTATACTAACTGTTGGGCTCAGGCAAAATTAGTAAAGTCATGGGTCCCCTGGAATATACCTAAAATAGACTTCCTAGCTTTATTCCAACATGAAGACCCGAAATTTCATTTTATTATTACCTTTAGGTTCCTGCTTACTAAAATATTTGTTCTGCTGTATGTCTTAATGCTTCATAGCCACCAAGTTGCAGATGCTGTCATGATGCCAACCTGATTTCCCTGGGAGGATGACCTCACCAATGTTTCCTGGAACCCCACCTCCCCAGAGCCCTACCCCATTAGGGAAAGATAGAAATAGGCTGGGGTATGGATCAACCTGCAAATGCCCATGTCCAGCATGGAAGCAATTACAGAAGCCAGACTTCCCACCTTCTATACCCCATAAAAATCTTTGATCCATACTCCCAGTCAGATAAAGAATAGGGAAGCTTCCAATGGAGGGGGTGGGATTTGTGTGCAGTTATACCCCTCTTATCATATAATATTATCAGTCATTATTAAATCACTAATAAAAATAAAATAAAATGTGCTGTCTGATTTAAAAAATTAACAGAAAATAAAATTCAAAGTAATGATAAACAGGGAAAGCATTAAGTTACAACAAAGGAACCTTAGTAAATATGATGACTAAATTTAAGTGCAATCGTATATGAGATCCTTCAAGAAAAATGGAAGAAATAGTTAGCATTCTAGCTAATACTTTTGTCCTCGTATTTATTTCTCAGTTTCGATACAAGCAACGTGGTAATATCAGGTATTAACATTAGGGTAAACTGGGAAGAAGAGAGGTCTCTGTGCTCTGTAACTCTTTTGCTTATATAAAATTCTTTCCAAAGAAAATGTCTTTATAATGAAATGAAAATCATAGACTTATTTGTGTTTTCATCTAAAGTCACCTGCTATTTAATTTTAAAAAGAATAATGATTAAAACCAAAACAACCCAGAAGAAATGGGTAATACAAAGAAGGGATGAAATTAGAAAAGAAAAATAAGGCAAGTTTTATAGATGAATCTTTCTCCTGTTATGCAAGAGCATGCTTACTTCTTAAATATTTACTCATATACAGAAGGAACTCATTAGCTCTGTTTCTCTGTAAAACATTGTCTAATGCTGGTGATGACAATGAGAGTCTTTTCTAGGAACATAGCTTTAAGTATATGAAGGAGCATATTATGAAGACTCACCATATGCAATTAAAGAGGCTAAAAAGCCTCACAATCTGCCATCCACAAACAGATACTCAGGGAAACTAGTGGAGTAATTCAACCCAAGACAGAAAGCCTGAGAATACAGAGCCATATACAAATTTAATGCACTATCCATCAAAGTTCCACCAAGCTTCTTTAAGAGAATAGAACAAACACTACAATCATTTATCTAGAACCTTAAAACAACTAGAATTGCCAAATCCATCTTGAGGAAAAGAAACACAAATGGAGACATCACACTCCCAGATCTCTAACTTTATTATAAAGCCATCATCATCAAAACAGCATGGTACTGGAACAAAAATAGGCACACAGACCAGTGGAACAGGATTGAAAGCCCAGAAATAAATCCCCACACCTATGGACATCTAATCTTTGATAAGGGGGCCCAAAGGATTAAATGGAAGAAGGAGGCTCTCTTCAATAAATGGTGCTGGGAAAACTGGGTTGTAACATGCAGAAGAATGAAACTGAACCACTTTATCTCACCAGAAAAAAAATCAATTCCAAATGGATGAAAGACCTGGATGTCAGACCAGAAACAAGCAAATACTTAGAGGAAAACAATGGTAAAACAGTTTCCCACCTACACCTCAAGGACATCTTTGATGAATCAAACCCAATTGCAAGGAAGACTAAAGAAGAAACAAACCAATGGGACTACATCAAATTGAAAAGCTTCTGCACATCCAAAGAAACTATTAAACAAACAAAGAGATCTCTCACAGAATGGGAGATCTTCACATGCCACACATCAGACAAGAAACTAATCACCAAAATATATAAAGAGCTCAGCAAACTTAGCACCAAAAAAGCAAATGACCCCATCCAAAAATCGGCAGAGCATATGAACAAAACATTCACCTCAGAGGAGATCCAAAAGGCTAACAAACATATGAAAAACTGCTCTAGGTCACTGATTGTCAGAGAAATGCAAATTAAGACAACATTGAGATACCACCTCACTCCTGTAAGAATGGCATACATCAAAAAGGACAGCAGCAACAAATGCTGGAGAGGATGTGGGGACAGAGGAACCCTTTTACATTGCTGGTGGGAATGTAAATTGGTACAGCCTCTGTGGAGAGCAGTCTGGAAAACTCTCAGAAGGCTAGACATGGACCTTCCATATGATCCAGTAATTCCTCTCCTGGGGTTATACCCCCGGACTCTATAACACCCAACCAAAAAGAGGTGTGTACTCCTATGTTCATAGCAGCACAATTCATAATAGCTAAAACCTGGAAGCAACCCAGGTGCCCAACAACAGATGAGTGGCTGAGAAAGCTGTGGTATATATACACAATGGAATACTATGCAGCTATCAAGAACAATGAACCCACCTTCTCTGACCCATCTTGGACAGAGCTAGAAGGAATTATGTTAAGTGAGCTAAGTAAGAAAGATAAAGATGAGTATGGGATGATCCCACTCATCAACAGAAGTTGAGGAAGAAGATCTGAAAGGGAAACTAAAAGAAGGACCTGACCAAATTGTAAGTAGGGCACCAAAGTGAAAACCCTGTGGTGAGGGGTAGACATGCATCTTCCTGGGCCAGTGGGGTGTGGGAGTGGGTGGGAGGGATGGGTCACAGTCTTTTGGTGGTGGGAATGATGTTTATGTTCACTCCTAGTAAAATGTAGTCATATAAATCACTAGTTAATTAATATGAGAGGGGGAAAATTAATTGTATGTCTCGAGGTTTTTTTAAAACACAGACTGAATCTTTTCAATATATAGGCTGTGTATTTGATATGTGGACTCTCTCAAAAGCCTAGACCAAGTAGATCAGAAACAACCAATAGCACAGCTATATACAAGATACTGGATACTGTACAGCAAACCCTAACAAAAGGACTTTTCAAAGTTAACCCAATTACCAAGTAATGTGATGATAACATTAACTATCAATTGTCTTTTGGAACCCTAAGACAGCAGGAACTTCACATCTCCACTATAAAGCCTCTACTTCCCCCAGTCCTGGAACCCTTGGATAGGGCCCACTTTCCCGTATGCCTCACCCACTCCATATCAAATAATATTGCATCTGCCGATCACAACCGAATCAACACGATTGCCACCTCAACATGCTTCACTTCAGACTATGTCCAGAGACTTCATGTGTGGAATGACAACCCTTCAGCTTCATTACTGGGGTGAGACCTTTCCTTTCATAGTATACTCTAATTCCATCTCAGGTGGTTCACTTTCTAACAAAGTCCCAAAACCTAGATATACACCAGTTACTGTCAGAGAGAGCATATGTTCACATGTATCCATAAACTACTGCAAAATATATACCTGAAAGCAGAAGTACACTAGAGTTTGCAGTATCCCCCTAACACTTCCTCTCCACTATTCCAAGCTTTGGGTCCATGATTGCTCAACAATTTGTTTGGCTTTGTATGTTAACTCTCTTTTCAGTCACCAGGTTCTAGATGTCATCAAGATGCCGGCCAGGCTTCTCTGGACTGAAGACCCCACCAATGTGTCCTGGAGCTCAGCTTCCCCAGAGACCCACCCTACTAGGGAAAGAGAGAGGCAGACTTGGAGTATGAACAAACACCTCATTATAGACCCCTGCAAGCGTCAACCCGGCATTGACCTAGCATGTTATGATTGGGCCCTCCTCAATCGCTATCGAACAGGCCATGGCCGGTGCGCCGCTATGTTCCATCGCTGGGGAGCCAGAGACGACCCGAACTGTCCCTGCAGCTACAGACAGACTATGACCCACATAGTCAACGACTGCCACCTCTCCAGATTCAAAGGAGGTCTCAAAACTTTACATCAAGCTCAACCTGACGCTGTTGACTGGCTACGGAAGAAGGGCAAACGCTGGAAGAAGAAGAAGAGGCAGACTGGGAGTATGGGCCGACCAGTCGAAGTCCATGTTCAGCAGGGAAGCAATTAAAGAAGCCAGACCTTCCACCTTCTGCAACTCACAATGACCCTGGGTCCATGCTCTCAGAGGGATAGAGAGTGGGAAAGCTATCAGGGGAGGGGGTGGGATATGGAGATTGGGTGGTGGGAATTGTGTGGAGTTCTACCCCTCCTACCCTATGGTTTTGTTAATTTATCCTTTCTTAAGTAAAAAAAAAAAATCCTGAGAATAAAGAGAGGTGATGATGTAAATGCAAGTTCAAATTTTATGTAGGTCAAGAAGTCTCAGTTCAATAGTTAGGCTTATGTAATGTTAATTTGTTGGTTTGAATTTGTTTGTACAAGTAAGAAAAAATGATTATCTGAGGAGAAAAAGAAAGAGAAAGAGAGAGAGAAATAAGGAGAAAGAGAGAGAGCAGAAACAGTGTAGGACAGGAAATAATCATGAGATCAAAACTGCTGTGAAAAGTTAGTATGAAAAATGTGGGTATCCATGCAGAAACTTGAAGTCTTCAGAATTATCAGATTTCTGTTATAGAAGAGTATTGTCTTTTGTCTTATAAAAACACACCTACTGGACAGTCCTAGAGATTGAGTGTCTCAAGTGTCTGCAGCTTGGCTAGACCTGTTATGTCTGATGTTTTCTAAGACTGTAACTGACACAGCATGCTATGATGCTTACTAATTAAAATGACAACTTATCCAAGGGTAACTATATTTGAAATCATGAGTATATAATTGTTGATTTAAAAAAACTACTGTTACTGAGATTCCAATGCTCTGGGCCGACCTTCTCTAATAGAAAGAGAGAGAGGAAAACACCACAGCACCAAAGCTTCCCCAGTTCCACAGTACTCCCGTGAGGTGAACCAGAGTAGGAGCTAGATTGCACTTATGGTAAAGCAAGTTTCATGCCAGATGAGCTATCCTGTTAGGCCGACAAAAACCTTTAGTTTCTTCAAGTCCCACCAGATATGTAAAAAAAAAAAAAAAAAAAAAAAGTATATTATGTTCAGCATTTCAGTGCAGTAAAAGAAATCATAACTCAGGGGCCAGGCAGTTGTGCACCTGGTTAAGCACACACATTACAATGTTCAAGGACCCAGGTTCAAGCCTCTGGTCCCCACTGGCAGGAGGAAAGCTTCACAAGTGTTGAGAGAGAGCTACAGGTGTCTTTCTGCCTCTCTCTCTCTCTCTGTCTCTGTCTCTCTCTCTCCCCTTCCCTTTCAATTTATATCTGCCTCTATCCAATTGTAAATAAATAAAATTATTAAAAAAGAAAAGAAATTTTAACTCATATTGCAATCAAATTAATTTAGGTGTCTTTATTAAACAATCTACAAAGTTACATTTCATTACACCTTTCTCTATGAGAATTCAGAGACTAACAGAAAAATAAATATTTTGAAATATAAATATTTATCCTAAAATAAATTAAAATGTAGTTACAACTCAGTACCTGTTTCCTCTTAAACCCTATGTCAACACTGTACATAAGTTTGCGTCATGAACTAGAGCATTAAACATTTATTATATTTTTCCTTGAAGGAAAGGTAAAATTTTCCCCCTAAAATCCAGAACCAGACAAGGATGTCCACTATCTCCACTGTTATTCAACATAATTCTTGAGGCCCTCACTTCTACAATAAGACAAGAAAGATATATAAAAGGCATACAGATTAGAAAAGAAGAAATCAATTTATCACTATTTGCTGATGACATTATACCTAGAGAACCCCCAAAATTACACCAAAATGAATAATTAATAAATTCAGTAAAGTAGCAGGACATAAAATCCACACACATAAATATGTTACATTTCTGTATACAAAAATAGAGTCAGAGAAAAGGGAAATTAAAAAAAAATCCATTTACAATTGAACCCCAAAAGATAAAATACCTTGGGATGAATCTCATAAAGGAGGTAAAAGAACTTTATAAAGAAAACTATAGGACATTGCTAAAAGAAATAGAGGCAGACACACAAAACTACAGGACATTGCTAAAAGAAATAAGAGGCAGACACAAAAAAGTGAAAGAAATACCTTGTTCCTGGATTGGAAGAATAAACATTATTGATATGGCCATTCTACCAAAAGTAATCTACAATTTAAATGTAATCCCTATCAAAATTCCAATGACATTTTTCAAACAAATTAGACAACTTGTCCAGAAATTTGTGTGGAACCACAAAAAGCCAAAGGACTTCTGAGAAAAAAGGGAAAAAAATGGAGGTATCATTCCCCCCAAATTCAGTTTCTACTAGCAAGCAATAGTAATCAAAACAGCATGGTACTAGAATAAAAATGGACACTTGGGTTAATGGAACATAATTGAAAGTTCAAATATGAAACCACACATATACAACTACCTAATAAATGAGAAAGAGGCCAAAAACACTCTGTAGAGTCAGAAGTTCTCTTCAACATATGGTGTTGGGAAAATTGGACAGCCACATGTAGGAAAGTGAAACTAGACCACACCTAACACCATTCACCAAGGTCAAATGAAAACGGATTAAAGATGTAGATATTAGACGTGAAATTGTAAAATCTATAGATGAAAATGTTGGTAAACTTTGTAGGACCTTCACATTAAGGATGTATTTAGAGACTCAACCCCCTTGAGCATGGAAAATTAAAACAAGGATAATGAGATTACATGAAACTAAAAATAGGAAAAATAAGAAATAAATGGGATTACATGAAACTAAAATGCTTCTACACATTGAAAGCAAACTACACAAGTATAGCCAGGCAACAAAGTACATTGGAGAAGCAAATATAATCCAATTTAAAAGTAGGACAAAAATAGTTTTCTTTTTAATTTTTTATTGTTTTAATCATTATTTAATTTGATAGGGCAGAAAGAAATTTAGAGGGAATGGGGGATAGAGAGAGAAAGAGGGACACCTACAACAGTGCCTCACCACTTGTTAAGCTTTCCTCTTGCAATTGGGGTCTGGGGGCTTGAACCCGGGTCCTTATGGATGGTAATATGTATACTCAATCAGGTGCACCACCACCTGCCCCTACAAAAAAACAGGTTTTTAAAGAATAGCACATAGCACACAGACACATGAAGAAATGCAGATTAAAAATATGCTGAGATACCATCTCACCCCTGAGAGAATGGTTTACACCAACAGATCAGGAAATGAAGGGTATTGGAGAGGTTGTAGAGAAAAAAGAACTCTTCTACACTGCTAGTGGGAATGCAAATGGGTGCAGCCCCTTTGGAACTCTGCTTGGAAAGTCCTTAAACAAATAAAAATGGAATGACCTTATGACCCAGTAATAACACTCTTAGACATTTATCCAGTGGATACTCAGACACTAATTAGAAAAGACATATGTACCCCTATGTTCATAGCTGCATTATTCATAGTAGCCAAAGAGTGGAAGCAGCCTAAATGCCTATCAACAGATGACTGGCTAAAGAAACTATGGTATCGCAAAGCACAAGGACCGGCATAAGGATCCCGGTTCGAACCCCGGCTCCCCACCTGCAGGGGAGTCGCTTCACAGGTGGTGAAGCAGGTCTGCAGGTGTCTATCTTTCTCTCCTCCTCTCTGTCTTCCCCTCCTCTCTCCATTTCTCTCTGTCCTATCCAACAACGACAACAACAATAATAACTACAACAATAAAACAACAAGGGCAACAAAAGGGAATAAATAAATAAAATAAATATTAAAAAAAGAAACTATGGTATATATTACTACAAATATATATATATATATTACTAATTAATTAGTAGTAATATATATTAAACTATGAGATATATATATTACTACTAATATATATATATATATATATATGTTACTACTTTGCAATCAAAAAGGTGATACTGTGTTCTTTTGGATAAAATAGATGGAACTGGAGGTGATTATGCTTAGTGAAATAAATAGAGATGAAAGACGACTACCAGGGGTTTCACTCGTATATGAAATGTAGAGATCTAAGTCACATGAACTTAAAAAAAAATAGAAGCAAGTAAACTGTTTCTAAGACTTGTGAGAACTATGGTAGTTATATTTAGGAGGTAGGTGAATGAGGATACAGAACTTTGGTGGTAGTTATGGTGTGGAACTATCCATTGTGGTCTTACAGATCTTACAGTCTAGTAACTTACTAGCAATAAAAAAAATTTTTAAAAAGATTTCCCCTTGAAGCATGGAATTTATCTTCAAGAATTTTTTAATTGCCAGTCTTAGTTTGATGAAAAGTCTCACTATTTCTCTTGCTCTCTCCCCCCTCACCCTTTTTATTGTAATACAGCATACGTTTGAATTTTCAACCCAAACATTTTATAAAAAGCTGATTTATTTCATTTCAGTTAATTGGACACAATGTGTCCCCAGTTCTCCTAGAGTGGGATTTGGGTTTTATCATCAGCTTAATCTTTAGAGATGTTAAGTGTCAACCTTAACATGAGGCTCTCATATCAATAATATATCCAATGAATAAAGTAGCAAAGTTTTAACAGATATTGAGCCTCATCACATTCATCAGTTTGTATCTAAAATACAATTTATCGGGGGTTGGGTGGTAGCACAGTGGGTTAAGCACACATGGCACAAAGCACAAGGATAAGTCTAAGGAACTGGCTTCGAGCCCCCAGCCTCCCACCTGCGAGGGTGGGGAGGTTCTCTCACAAGCAGTGAAGCAGGTCTGCAGGTGTCTATCTTTCTCTAGCCCTCTCTGTCTTCCACTCCTCTCTCAATGTCTCTCTGTCCTATTCAACAGCAACAACATCAATGGCAACAATAACAACAAGGGCAATAAAATGGGAAAAAATGGCCTCCAGGAACAGTGTATTAGTAGTGCAGGCTCTGAGCCCCAGCAATAACCCTGGAGGCAATATACATATAATTTATCACAAAATACTTAGTATTCCACCCACTATTTTCTATGCAGCTTGTACGCTCCTTCAGATGTAATCTTCAAAGTCATGTTTTAAAATAGATTTTAAAAGTGCTTATCTATCACTTATCACCTTGTAAATATACATATTAATTCACACGATTCAGTCCTTTGAATCAAATAATAATATCTTTAGAAATCATTATTATTTAAATTTCTACTCATTTAAAAATACATTTGAGATTACACTGAACCTATGAAGCACATTTTCATGGTAACACTATTCACTTTAAGAGACTTGTGACAGGGCGCCGGGCAATGGCACCCCAGGTTAAGTGCACATATCACCATGAGCAAGGACTGAAGTTTAAGCCCTCACTCCCCACTTGCAGAGACAATGTTTCACAAGAGACAAAGCAGGTCTGCCGGTGTCTATCTTTTCCTCTTCTCTATCTCCCTTTCCCCTTCCAATTTCTCTTTGTCCTGTCAAGTAGAAAAAGAAAAAGAAAAGGAGGGTCACAGATAGATAGCATAGTGGTTAGCAAAGAGACTATTATGCCTAAGGCTTCCAAGTGTCAGGTTCAATCCCCTGCACCACCATAAACCAAAGTTGCTTAGTGCACTGGTAAAAAAAAAAAAATTGGAAAAGATGGCTACTGGGTCCAGTGCATTCATAGTGCATTCATAGTGCTGGCACTGAGCCCCAGCTATAAATCAGATGGCAAAGAGATAGAGAGATAAGGAGAAAAAGAGAGACTGGCAGAGACAGAGAGACTGACTTATGATGAATTGAATGACTGAATGATTTGAGATTGTGGTTCAAATTTCTTAACTTGTATGCTTAGCCTTTTGCACCACCACCTGAACTAATATGCTTCCAATATAATTTTTCAGGCTTATTCCCTATGATACTCATGAATCCACTATTAATTCTATCTAAACTAGTTGGTTTTGATTCCCTCAAAGAACCCTCCACATTCCCTCCCCATTTCCTTTTCCTTTCATTTCTCTCTCTCTTTTTTTTTTCTTTTAAGTAGGACAGAGAGAAATTAAGAGGGGAGGAGAGGGTAGAGAGGGAAAGAGAAAGACGCCTGCAGACCTGTTTCATTGCTTGTGAAGCAAACCCCCCTGCTGGTTAAGCTCAAACCGGGATGCTTGCATGAGTCCATGAGCTTCAGTGTTATGTGTGCTTAACTCAGTGCACCACCGCCTGGCACCACATGTTTTTTTCTGAGTGTGTGTGTGTGTGTGCTGTTCTCCTTGAACAATCTGATTTCCCCTTTTCTGCTTAAATCCTTGTTGTTGTTTTTTTAATTTACGTAAAACTTTTTTCAGGAAATATTTCATACCTCATCAAAGTACTTATTACCACATCTCATCTACCACCAAAGTGCCTTTCTCCCTGCCTCCAAAGAACTTTCGGCCCTCTCCTTCCCTGGGTGACCTCAGATTTTCAAGCCTAGAGTAAACATTTTTTATGCTTGATATGTCTAAGACTAAATCTAATTCCAGATATGTAGGTTGACCTTTTAATAATCGTATAAGGCAGAACGATCTCAATACTTTTTGGAATAATTTATATTATATCCACAAATAAAACATTGCATATATCTATTTCTAGTATATGGTAGCAGGTATCTGAATTTAGGACTTCATGTTTGTTTGTTTGGGTTTTTTGTTTGTTTGCTTGTTTGTTTTCTCCAGAGCACTACATAACTTGGTCTACGTTGGTGCTGGGGACTGAACCTGGAACTTCAAAGTCTGAGGAATGAATGTCCTTTGCAGAGTCATTATGCTATCTCCCCCATCCTTCTCTATTGCTATATTGTCTAAAATAATCGGGGGAGATTTTTGTCCTGGAATTGTAACAGACTTGATATCAAGATACCATGCATAGAGAAAATATTTAATAGTTCTAAAAGTGATTTTCTATTTAAATTAGAAGTCATAAATACCAATGTTTTGCAGGAAGAGCAAGCAGTAATTGAGTTATTTCTCACACAGAAAACACTAAATAGAATTCTCCAAGCAGAGAAATGAAAGGGAATTATTTACATCATCTTGGTTGAAATTGAGGTCAATGACAATTTATCTATTTTTCAGTTACACAGGTACTATATTAAAATATTGCTTCTATTTTGCCTTGAATATTTAATACATTATTTCATCTAAGTTCTGGTGGTTCTACAAATAAGATACACATTTTTTTGAAGAATGATCAAAATCAAATCTTTGTTTAATAACAGTACAAATGTGATCCAAATGTGTCCACCACTGATTTTTTAAAAAGAAGCATGCTATAAATAAGCAAACTACATCTGCTCACTGATATGTGTATGGACTCCTTAGATGTCTCATTGGGCTTAATTACAGACCGCTCACAGCAATACAATTTTAGTAGGAAGTGTAGCATAATGTTAACCCATTTCAGCTCCCACACATACATGTTGCACTTGTGCCTGATGATACACAATGGTCTGCAGCAGTACACTGCTAAGCTGGTCACTGCCCACCCCTTAAAATGGTGTCTGTGCCATCGTCCTTGTCAGACTTCATAGCTTCAACTTTTGGTATACAGGCAGTCTTAGAATATACCACTTCAAGATTTTCATCTTCATCATCATCTTCAACACCTGAAGATTCATCCTCTGCCTCCTTAAGCCATTTTATAAAAGTTTCTGCTTTGACAGGAATCTCTTTGGCAAGTTCTTTTGAGACATATTTCTTAGAAGCCTTTTCTGACCAGCTGATGATGCCTTCTTCTTCCAATAAGTCTGTGTCATACATCTCCTTAAGGATATGTGGAATCTTGGAGATGAGCTGAGTACGATGCATACCTATCACACGCTCTAAACCATGAAGAAGGTGCCATTGAGCTTTTTTGTTGTTGTTACAAAATCGTAGAAAATGGTACCTGCACTTCTTAATTTGTTCTATAATCTTCTCATTAAAAAGAATTTCGTCAAAACAAGAGGACCCATGGCTTTTACATCCAGCCTCTCTACTTCAGCAACAATCTCCTTATCATATGAATCAATAATACCTTCTTCTTTCTTTCTTAACAAAATCAAACAGGATGTTAACTCACTCTTCCACAATCCTTTCCAAATCACCACTGAGTGTCAGAACTTTTGCATGGTCACTAATTTAATCCATTCTGTGCCTTTGAGCTTCCTCAGTTGTATCCTCTCCACAGTCATAATCCTCTTCTTCCACAAGATGTGGAAGAGGACTGAGTTCACTGTGTGGAGCAAGTGGTGGTGTTTCACTGTTGGACACAGAGCCATTTTCCTTATCTTTGCACTTTGTGTTTTTCTTTTCCTTCTCTTTCTTTCCTGTACCACTGTTACTATTCTCAGGTGGGTTTTTGAGAATGAATGTGCAGAGTTTATGATGTGTGTTGAGCATGCTTTGATAGCCACAGGCTTTACAAGGGTTACCTCTTGTTTTTAATAAATCCATCCAACATGTCTTGTAGCTTATTTGCCTCATGAGATCCATTGACTATGTAACAGGTCATTCTTAACATCAAGCTGAGTCTGTGTTCCCAGCTCACAACCAAAATCTTTGGTGGGATACGTTGGAGGCCGATTAAGTGCCTTTGCAATGCCAACCATGTTTACTATAACTGTATTGATTCCATTTCCTTTGCCCTCAACCTTGGTAAACAGACGGGGCATCTTGTACCGATAGAACTGGTCTGATACACTGTGGTTGACGATGACAGACATTTTGGCTTATTAGTGGCCTTATCAATAAGATGAAGAGATCTTTGATTGCAACTTTTTGGTATCTTCTGTATGGAGAAGAAGGGATGACATAAACGACTGAAAGATGTCTCTTCTCTGACATGAAAAAATTTTCGCAACTGAGACTGTAAGCTTCTTGCTTGTATGCTATGTTTCCCTAATAAAGGTACCAGTGACTGTGCAACAGCTCTCTGGAATGTTCTCACTTTGACTTGATAC
The DNA here is from genome assembly GCF_950295315.1 of Erinaceus europaeus. Taxonomy (NCBI): domain Eukaryota; kingdom Metazoa; phylum Chordata; class Mammalia; order Eulipotyphla; family Erinaceidae; genus Erinaceus; species Erinaceus europaeus. The sequence continues at coordinate 151,334,213 of NC_080164.1, forward strand.
ACATTTATTGAAAGTCATACTTTATATACCCTCAGAGAGCAATAATCGAAACAGAATAGGCATGTCAAATCATTATCTTCATTAAATACTTCAATAACCATAATAGCAAGTTCAAGAAATAATTAAATATGTTGGTTTTGGGAGGAAAAATGAAAAATGCTTTTAATCACAGTATTTTCATTCATTCAACAGATAGATGAAGTACTACTGATATGCCAGTTACTCAAGAACTGAGATAAATTGATTGTGTCTCAATTCAACAGCTATAAGTCGTTACAGAGATTAAAGACTGTGGATATCTTGTCTTATTCATCTTTTAGGATAAGTATGAATATGAAGTGTTTATTCAGAGAGCTATATGGCAAAAAAACTTGCTAAATAATTATTAGTTACCTTTTACAGTTCCTGTTGTGCCAGGATAGCCTGAGGGTACTTCTTCCCGAGCTAGTGCTCTCTGGCTTGGAGAGAACTCAACTGGAGCCAATCTAGGCTGCTGCGTGGGAGAGGGATCAGGAACTCGTGCCGCACTAACTTCCGCAGGAGATACACTCTGGAACTCTCGGAGCCGGAAAGCAATTTCCAAGTGTCTTTAATCAGAAGAGCAGCTGTTTTTATACTCTCCAAGTAGGGTGGAAACAGGATGTGATATAGAGAGGGTGGAGAGAAAAGTGACTGGTGAAAATCAGAGTGTGACAAGGAGGGGGCGGAACAGGCGAGAATCCTATCACTGAACCACCAATGCCCTGGAGGGAGTGCTTTATGTAAATGTAAAAGTGATTTATGTAAATAGACCAAAGCTTTGAATCAGTAAATCCCTATATAGGCATATGGTTAAGCAGAAGCCAGGGGGAGGTGGCATACTACCCAACATCTCCCCCTTTCTTTTTAACTATATGCCATAGTATCAGGAGTGCGGGGCACTTTGTGAGGCAGGGAGACTGATAAGATGCACACCTTTTTGGGGGTTCTACTGTCCTTCCTTGCTCAACCTCTCCGTGGAGAGAGAGACTAACAAGATTGACAAACCCCTCAGGCTCAAGCCCTTCCAAGCTCAACCATATCCTCACAATTCCCCAACATCTTCCTCTTACTTAATGGCCATATATAACTGGGTCAATGTCTGTAAAAGGCTTCATCTCTGTCAGGGGAATAGCAGTGTAGGGGTGAACAGAAACCAGTTGGGAAGAAAGCAGAATGATAGTGTGTAAGTGTCTTCAAAAAGAACTAGCACAAGACAGGGAGGGATAAGTAAGAGTAGCAAGAGACAGAGTGAGCCTGATGGGTGGAGGAGTGGGGGCCTGATAAGCCGAGGGGCTAGAGGGGTGATCTGGCATTGCAAAATCCCGAGTCAGCTGGCGGAAAGTTCTATGAACTGCTATAGTCATTCTTCAAGAAGTCCAGCGTATAAAAGGAGTGTCCAGCAAGTTCTATAGAAGCATCAGTCCAATGTCAACGGCCAGGAAATAAATGCCACACATCTATCTTGATGGAGGAGGACAGCCACTGGAACTTTTCTTCTCTGTAGAGAGTGACCTGGAACCGCCAAAACATGGTGGGTGAAACAAAAGCAGGAAGAGCAGACACCGATGGTTGAGAGAAAGGCAGTAGGAAAGTCTTGTCCTTTGGAGTCTGTGAATCAGGTTCTCCAGATCGTGTCAGGTCACATCATGGGTTTCGGGGGATGGCTGTAATTGTGGGTGATGTCAGAGGTCAGGGGTCCTAGATGGATTTCTGGGGATTCTATATGAACAGATGCTTCTTTATGCGAAGGCTTGTCATAGCTGTAGTCAATTACTTATGAAAAAATTTTGTAACAAATTAGAAGTTTACTACAATTGATAACTCAATGATTATAATTGGTTTAGGTATCTTTATAATTTCGTGTAAAGGTCATCTTATGTGACCTCATGTAGCAGTCTTTATATAGCAAAATTTTCATACCAAATTTAAGTCACATATATTGATTCTTAACTATTTTTACATTGGGTTTTTAAGCAAACTCAGGTTACTAGAGTTAACACATTTTAGTGACAATTTTTTTTTTGGTACATTTACAATATCGGATTGATGCCAAATTTGTTGTGGATTAATTTCCACAAGATAGCTTACAGGACATTTGGGGGGGCCCTCCAAAAATGTCCTGTATAGAGAATTTGTATTTTAACTTAGGAGATGATGAATTGTCACATTGAATATTTAGAGTTTTACCTTAAACACTCAGTTACTTAAATGAATTGATTTTACCTCTTCTCGTAAAGGGCCTGACCCATTATTGACCATGGGAAGGGGTTTCGCATGCATTTTCCCTCAAAATTTCTCTAAACCTGTCTTGGTTCCTGCCCGCCATGTCCGACAATACCCGCAGGATGGCGCTGTTATTCCTGAAGAACAAGAAATACTACAAGAGGACCAGATGCAGGATACATCCCAGGACCCGTAATACGACATGGCAGAACCTGCAAATCTGGCTCACAGAGACCTCTCTCCTACCCTTTCCCTGTATGTCTTATGTTATAACTGGCCAGTTGTTTTTGTGAATGAGTGTGTTAAATGACAAAATTTTTTTTCTTTTTTTTTGCATGACCCATCTGCTTGGAGTACTCTAAAAGGTTATTGGCCTTATATAAAAATGCTGGACGCAGCCAAAGTTTCTGGAGACGTCCAGAAACATTCCAAAAAAATTTTTTTCTTTCTCCCTCTTTTGAATTTTATATATAGTATTGGTATATATGTAAGTGTTTAGTCTTAAACTGTGTGACTAATGACAGATTTAAAATTGTTTTTAAATAATGTGTTTTTATAACAAAAATTCTTTTTCCTCCAGTTTGTTATAACTAAATGTTTATGGGTATGTCTCAAGTTTGGTAACACTAACTTAACGGTCAGAAGTGTAACCCTACAGCTACACTTTTACCAGACAAGGTAAATATTAATTGTTAAGGTAACTTACTATTTAGGTAAAAGTCTAAATGTTCAACGTGACTATTCATTCCCAAAACTAAACTATATAAATTTTATATACAGGACACCTTTGAAGGGCCCCCAAAGGTGCCCTGTAAACTATCTTGTGGAAATTAATCCACAACAGATCTGGCATCAATCTGGCACTGTAAACGTTAAAATCATTGTCACGAATATGCGTTAACTCTCTAAGCAATTTGAGTCTGTTTAAAATACATATTTTAGCTAAAATTGGTCTCAAGATCCTGCGGTAGAGGCTGCTACAGGAGGTCACATTAGATGACCTTTTAATAAATCATAAAGAGATTCTAAACCAATTATAATCATCGAGGTACCAACTATAACAAACCTATAACTTGTTACCAGTTCAAATTAACCACGAGAAGCAGATTGTTTGTGTTTCTTTCACAGGAATCCCGGAAAAACCATCTGAACCCCTGCACACCCTGATGTCACTCACTAGATGGCACGACTACCGTGGCACACCCCCCGAAACCCTAGATGTCACTCAACGTGATCTGAAGAACCTGATACACGAATTCCAAGGACAGAACTTTCTTCATGCCTGGTTACCGTTCCTGCTTCTGACCTGCTTGTTACGTGTTGGCAGTTCCAGCTAGCTATCTACAAAAGAGCAACATTCCAACGGCTGACCTCCCTCATGCAGCGTTGCATCCCCTGCCAATTCCTCCCCTAGCCATCTACTTCGGACTGAGACTTGTATCGGACTTTCTGACATACCCTATATACATTTTACACAATTTTGAAGCAGCTTATTTCCCTTCACGCTGCTGGTTTTTCATAGACTAATCCTGAGTAATTCATAGACTTTACAGACTGTTGCCTTGAGGACTATACAATGCCAAATAGCCCCTCTGTTTGGTGGGTCATGCCTCCTGCCGCCCCCTCATTATGTACCCTTGCCCTTTTCCCCACTCAAGCAGGGAATGTTCCTTTACACACCAATCCTTCCCTTCACACCCCACTGACTTTTACTTCTCCCCTTCGTGTCCCTTCCTATTTTGTTATGTCATTTAGGCTTATGTCCAAAAGGTTTCTGCCCCATGATAGTCTTTTATAGACTTTGTACATCTTATGCAATTACTAGATAGAAAGATAGAAAAGATGTAGAGATACTGTGAAGAGATGGTTGAGCAGGCTGCGCTTAAACCTATGAGATGAGTCTCTCCAGGTAAGTCTCTCTCTCTGAAGAGGGGTTGAGCACAGGAGGACATTTAAATCTCACAAGGTTGGCAGCCATTTAAGCCTTCCCTCCTCCACAGAAAGTCCTACATCTTCCCACCTGAGCATGGCATTCCTCTAAAACATTTAAGCATGCTCCATTTTTCTTTACTGTGTCCATTTAGATATAAAGGGATAGGAGGAGATGTTGCTGAGGACTTATTCTGATGCAGGCTCCGCCCCCAGGTTTTCCTATGCCTCGCTAAATCCTAGAGTGCCCCCTTTCAACCAATCCTGGCCCTACACGTCACCCCTGGTTGTCGCCCAATAAAAAGCCCCCTCACCCCTCCCCTCGCTCTCTCTGGGCTCTCGGCTCTCCCTCTCTGAGGTCTCGCTCCCTGCTCCCTGCTCTCCCCCCGTGGTCGGCCATTGCTGGCTGGCTCCACGTGGTCTGAACCAAACCTCCCCCCATCCTATAATAAAGACCTGTGTACCCCTTTGCTCTGGACGTCCGCTCTCTTCTCCGCGGTGCAGCCCGACACCAGACCACCTCAACAACAATGTAGCTTCGAAGTTACAATTTAACTGTTAAGTTAATGTTTACCAAACTTGAAACACGCATATTAAGCATATAGTTTATAACACACAGGAGGAGAAAAACTTGTAAATAAGATATATCATTTCAAATGTGAATTTAGATCTACTGTCATAGTTGAACCATCTTTGCTCACACAGTTTAAGACTAAACATTTCATATCATATTGATATCAAGACTTAAAAAAGAAATCAAAAGGGGGAATGAACAATTTTTGGACTGTTTCTGGACGTCTCCAGAAGCCATGGCTGCGTCCAGCCATTTTATATAAAGTCAGTTAACTTTCAGAGTACTCTGAGCACAATGGGTCATACAAAAATTTTGGTCACTCAACTCACTCAATTTTTTTTTTTTACTCACTAACTCACTCACAAAACACAACTGGCCAGTCATAGCATAAGACATTCATTCGGGGGGTGGGGGGAAGAGTTCTGTGAATCAGATTTTTTTTTAATCTTCCATGCTGTATTTTGGATCCTGGGGTGCATCCTGCAGCCAGTCCTCTTGCAGCCAGTCTTCTTGCAGTGTTTCTTGTTCTTCAGGGATATCAGCACCATCATGTGGGTATTGCCGGACATGGCGGGCAGGAACCCAAACAGGCTTGGAGTAATTTTGTGGAAAAATACATGTGAAACCCCTCCCCATAGTCAACAGGGGGTCAGGTCCTTTCCAAATTTTATCAAGTGGGTCTTTCCATTTGACTTTAATAGCTGGGAGGGTGGGTGGTGTTTGCCAATGAAGAATTATAGGAGGTTGGTCTTAGTATTTGTAAATATTAAAGAGATTTTATGTAGTTAAGGCTTTTGCCAGCTGGATATTAGGGGGGTACATTTCCCCTTTTCCTTTATTTAATTGAGCCTTAAGAGTTTGATGGGCCCTCTCAACAATGCCTTGTCCCTGTGGATTATACGGAATGCCTGTAGTATGAGTAATGTTCCAGAGGGAACAAAAATCTTTAAATTGTTTGCTGGTAAAAGCAGGTCCATTATCCGTTTCAAGTTGAAGAGTTAAGCCCATTACAACAAAACAGGAGAGCATATGGCTTATAAGCTTTTTTGAGTTTTCTCCAGTCTGAGCTGTAGCCCACATAAACTTAGAGAAGGTATCAATTGAGACGAACACATATTTTTGTTTGCCAAAGTTAGGTATGTGGGTAACATCAATTTGCCAAAGAGCGTTGGCTTTTAAACCTCGAGGATTAACCCCCAGAGTCTGAATAGCAGGTGTTTTGATTAGACCTGCACAGGAGGAACATGTAGCAAGAATACGTTTTAACTGTGGCAGAGGAATATCAGGAAATCGAGCTCGAAGACCTTTAAGATTAACATGGGTTAGGGAATGAAAGTCAGCAGGATTAGAGACAGAGGCTAGGAGAATTCCTGTGGAGGCAAGGTGATCGGCTGCAGCATTCCCTTCCGACAGGGGACCAGGAAGAGGGCTGTGGGAACGTAGGTGCTGAACATACAGTGGATGGGTTTGAGAACAGAGCATAGAGGCAATTTGAATTAAAAGAGGAGAAAGTGGGTTGTCATCAATTCTTACATAAGATCAAGCAAGCCATGGAAGTAAGTTAACAGTATACACACTGTCAGAAAAAAAGGTTGAAGGATTCTGGTACAGCTTTAAATGCAAGGAAAACAGCATAAAGTTCTTTGTACTGAGGGGAATTATCAGGAAGTTCAGTAAAGAGAGGTTTGGAGTATTGCTGGTCTGGATAATATATAAGGGCAGCAGCTCCCTTTTTTCCACAATCAGTGAACACTGTAGGAGCAGAGGGGATGGGATCTCGAGAGAAAAGTTTAGGTACTAGTAGAGGCAACAGAGGTAAAGAAGCTATCAAATTATTAGAGGGAAAATGATTATCTAATTGTCCTGGAAAACCCATTAAACTTATGGCAAAATGAGAATGGTGGCATATGAGCCATTCTGTATCAGTGAGAGAAAAGGGAAGAATGATTGAATCTGGTTCCCTTCCTAAGACCTGAACCGATCTGTTTCTTCCTTGGCGAACCATAAATGCTAAGGCATCAATCTCGGTAAGGAGTCTTGGAGCTCCGCCTACTGGCGTATGAAGCCATTCGAGAACGCCATGTTTCTGCCACAATGCCCCCACTACCGTGGGGGTGGAGTTAAAGATTAGAAGATTTACTGGAGAGGAGGGGGAGAACCGAACGAGGTGCATGTCCTGGAGAGCCTGGTTAACTTTTTCCAGAGCCAAGGATGCTTCGGGGGTTAACATACACTTTGAGGAGGGCTGTTTGTTTCCTTTTAACAGATCGAACAGTGGTTGCAGGCAGCTCGTAGGCAGATAAAGATGCTGCCTAAGCCAATTCAAATTTCCAAGAAAACTTTGTAAAGAAGCAAGAGTGAGATTAGAAGGAAAAGTAACACAAGGTTTTAAAGGACGAATCTGCGTTAGGGAAATTTCTGAGCCTAAGAAAGATATTGGAGGGATTAGCTGTATCTTCTCAGGAGCTACATTAAGTCCACTTCTCTTTAAGGCAGGGATTAGAAAATCACATAGGGCGGAGAGATCTGTATCTAATTCTCCCCATATTAACACGTCATCCATATAATGAAAAACCTTAAGGCCCTTATGAATATATGGAATAAGGGCAGATTTAACAGCCTCTTGACAAATAGTAGGACTATTAGCCATGCCCTGGGGCAGTATCACCCATTCAAATCTATCGGCAGGGCTGGCATTATTAATAGAAGGAACAGAGAAAGCAAAACGTTTACAATCTTGTGGGTGTAAGGGAATAGAGAAAAAACAATCCTGTATATCAATAGCTATGATTGGAATTCCTGTGGGAATTGCGGAAGCAAGAGGCAAACCCCTTTGGGGGGATCCCCAAACCTGCATGGTTTTATTAACTGCACGAAGATCTTGGAGGAGGCGCCATTTTCCTGAGCACTTTTTAATCACAAAGACTGGAGTATTCCATGGGGTTTGAGAATGACGAATGTGTCCCAAAGATAACTTCTCTTGGACGAGTTCTTTTAAAATTTCTAGCTTCTCCCTAGACAAAGGCCACTGTTCCACCCAGACAGGATCATTAGAAAGCCAATCTAAGCGGGGATTTCTGTTACGAACAGTGGCAGTTAGTATTGGGGGTGCTGGTTGGGTCTAGCACTCTCACAGGAGTGAGTGTGGTGTCCTGCAGAGGTGTCTGAGGATATCACTACATCTAAAGATTCCAGCAAGTCTCTTCCCAATAAATTGGTGCTTATATCAGCTATTAAAGGCTGAAAGCATCTGGTAGTCCCTTCTGGATCTTCCCACACAAGGGAATCTCGTGTGCGGAATGCCTGAGTCAATCCTCCAACATCATGTAAGCGTGGTCCTGGGAGGAGTTCCCAACTCTGGGGAACCTCTGCTTGTCTTAATATTGTCTTATCTGCTCCCGTGTCAATCAAACACTTAAAAGGAATATTACCAATCTTTACTGTCATAGTTGGGTGACCCCTTTCTAAAACAGGGGTGGTCCATAAAATCTCAGGCTCCGAATTCGAGCTGTTCTCTTGCTCCAGCCAGTTATTTCTATGCTGGAAGTTCCCACATACCACAGGTTCCTCCTTCTGATCACCCTCTGTTATTGTTACTTGGCGTGGTGGGTGTAGTGACGGATTGGGTCCCAAGCTGGGCTTCTGTTTGTGGAAGAAGGGCACAGCACCAAGCGGGCGACCTGCTTCATTCCCTCTTGGGGGTGGGGCTAAGGGAAGCCCCACACCTAGTTTAAATCCCTGTTTACATTTGGCAGAGGCGTGCCGTTCCTATGGAACCTTGACCAACAATCTCTCCTCCAGTGAAATCCTTTCTGGCATCTGGGACAAGGCATTCGTGGTCTCTGGTTCCCTGTCTGGAGGCGGGGTTGCCCTGACTGGAGGTGGGGTCACCCTGACTGGAGGCGGGGTCGCGGTCTATTTTCTGGACATTGGTTATGCCAATGCCCTTGGCGACCGCACTGAAAGCAAGCCCCTTTTTGCTTATGCAAGGTAGCTGCATAGGCCTGTAACATAGGTCCTTGAAAAGAGCTTGATCTGAGATCATGTGTAGCTAGAATCCAAGTATCTGGGTGTTCGTTTTTAAGAGTGATACAGGCCTGTCGAAAATGCGGAAGCATTCCATCCCAGACTATGGATCTCAGGAGGAGAAAACGAGCATCAGGATTATAAATCTTCCTTTCCAAACTCGACTGGACCCTGGCAATGAATTTAGCAAGGGATTCATCAGGTTCTTGTTGCAGGGAGAGAATGGGGGCTGAGGCTGCTCCCATGGGTGGTGTTAATCGCTCCCATGCTTTTAATGCACACAGGCGTACTTGATCAAAATACCCCGGTGGAAACTTGGCTTCCGCCTGTTGAATCCCTGTTTCTAATTGTCCTGTTCCAAACAATGCATCAAAATTACCCTCTGGCTGATTTTGAATATTTTTCCGCGATTGTTGTAAACATTTGTCGCGAAAGAATGCCTCCCATTGCAGGAAGAGGGGGCCTGGGAGCGTAGCACGAGTCACATCCCTCCAATCTTGGGGGGTATTAAGGTTCTGAAGCAGGCCTTGTAAAATGGACCTGGTCCATGGGGCATGAATACCATCATCCTTGATAGCCTGGCGTAGTTCCTTCAGGTCTGTGGCGGAATATGGATACCAGGCCTGAGGTTTTTGTCTATTGGGGGCAACATTGACCGGAAATGTGTGGACTTGCTCTGATAAGTGTGTAGGAGGAGTCACCGAAGTGGAAGCTTCTGGACAAGTGGCCGAAGAAGTGGTTTTGGAGGCTACAGGAGAATTCGGACATGTGTCTGTCAAAACAGGGGTGGGCGAAGAAGCAGCCGTGGAGGCAGCAGGAGGTTCCGGACACGTGTCTGCCAAAATGGGGGTGGCCGAAGAAGTGGCTGTGGAGTCCAAAGGAGAATTTGGACACGTGTCTGCCAAAATAGGGGCCTCAGGGCAAGATGCCAAAATAGGGGCCTCAGGGCAAGATGCAGAGGAATTAGGGTGGGTCAAGATCACGACAGGCCTTTGCTTCTTCTTGTTTTTAAGGTGCTGGTTAAGTTCTATGATCACTTCCTTTATCTCTTGGACCTCAGCCTCTAGGTTCTTAAGCCTTTTGAGAGGTTGCCCTATATATCCCTTAAAAGCTACTATGATGATCAACAGGATATAAGGTGAAGCCCCGAGAAAAATGTCCCAGATATATAAAAATTGTATACTGGAAAAAGAATGCAGAATTTGGAAAAGATTTTCCATGGTGGAGAGATCTCAGGAAAACAATAAGAAAGAAAAAAAAAATCACAGTGCCTTAACACAATATTGCAGATACCCAAAAGGTGTGTACTTATCTAAGATGTCTTCTTGTAAATCTGCTGCTTACGTGTCCCTGTTCCGGGCGCCAGATGCCGGGATAGCATGAGGGTACTTCTTCCCGAGCTAGTGCTCTCTGGCTTGGAGAGAACTCAACTGGAGCCAATCTAGGCTGCTGCGTGGGAGAGGGATCAGGAACTCGTGCCGCACTAACTTCCGCAGGAGATACACTCTGGAACTCTCGGAGCCGGAAAGCAATTTCCAAGTGTCTTTAATCAGAAGAGCAGCTGTTTTTATACTCTCCAAGTAGGGTGGAAACAGGATGTGATATAGAGAGGGTGGAGAGAAAAGTGACTGGTGAAAATCAGAGTGTGACAAGGAGGGGGCGGAACAGGCGAGAATCCTATCACTGAACCACCAATGCCCTGGAGGGAGTGCTTTATGTAAATGTAAAAGTGATTTATGTAAATAGACCAAAGCTTTGAATCAGTAAATCCCTACATAGGCATATGGTTAAGCAGAAGCCAGGGGGAGGTGGCATACTACCCAACACTGTTGTTACCAGTAATATGGTGTGTCTTTAAAAGGTCAAAAGATAAACAAGGAAGATTGTAACAAAATTGCGAAAATAACTTACATGAAAAAATAATTCTGTATAATAACTATTTGTCATTTAAACTAGTATATTCCTATTTATTTATTGATGCCAGAGTGTTTGCTGGGACTCAGTGTTTGCATGATGAATTTACTGAACCATATAGCCATTCTATTTCCTTTTTAGTTGATAGGACAGAGTGAATTTCAGAAGAGAGGGGAGAGAGAGAAGGAGATAATTGCAGCATTACTTTACTATTTCTGAAGCTTTGCCTACTCTTTATTTCCCTTGAAAGTGGGGAGCAGAGGTTCAGATCTGGGCCCTTGTTTATGGTAACATGGTAACATGTAATTTCAACCAGGTGTATCATTACTTGACCCCCTAAACTCATCTATTCTTAAGTATTCTAATCTCATAAATTATGTATGAAAACATACAAATGTCTTATTGGCTTTAAACTAAAAGTGATGAAAATAGATTTTCTCCCAATCCCACTTCCCCATTTGAGGATTAATAGTTTATAGTAAATACAGCTGTTGGCACATATGTAAAACTTCTAAGGTCTCTATAAAACACTCTCACCCCAGCCTAAGTTCTTTTCCACCATCATGCACCAGGACATGAAAGCTCCCCATGCCTCGTGCCCCCAGTCTTTTACTTTGGTGCAATACACCTTATCAGTCCAAGTAGTAGTTTGTGTTGCCCCTTTCTGTTCTTGTTTCTTACATCTTCCCCATGAGCCAAATCACCCCTATTTATCCTTCTCTCTCTGGTTTAACTCACTTCACATGATTCCTTCAAGTTCCATCCAAAATGAGGTGAAAAGGGTGACTTAATCATTCTTAATAGCTGAGTTACATTCCATTGAGAATATATACCACTTGCTCAGCCACTAATCTGTTGTTGGACAACTGGGTTGCTTCCAGGCTTCGGCTATTACAAATTGTGCTGCTACGAACATAGGTATGCATAAATCTGTTTTGGATGGGTGTGTTTTGTTCCTTAGGATATATCCCAAGGAGCAGAATTGCAGGGCCATAGAGTAGGTCCATTTCTAGCCTCCTGAGAGTTCTCCAGACTGCTCTCCACATAAGCTGAACCAATTTACATTCCCACCTGCAGTGTAAAAGGTTCTTTTACTCCCTGCAGCCTCTCTAGCATTCCTTGCTATTATCCTTTCTAATAATAACATTATCATAGGAGTGAAGTGGTATCTCATTTTTGCCTTTATTTGCATTTCATTGGCAGTCAATGACATGCCCTTTCAGATCTTTTGTTTGGCAAATATTCTGTTCATATCCTCTACCACTTTTGGGTGGGGTCATTTGGTTTTTTGTCGTCAATGTTGTTGTTGCTGAGTTCCTTATATATTTTGGTTATTAGTCTTTTTGTCTGATTATAGAATGTAAATATATCCCCTGTATGGAGTCTCTTTGTTTGTGTGGTGGTTTCTTTCACTGTGAAGATTTTCAATTTGATGTAGTCCCATTCATTTATTGTTTTAATCTTCCTTAAAACTGAACTTGAGCCAGTGAAGATGCTTACAAAACTTAAATGGGAAAGAATTCTGCCAATATTTTCCTCTAAGTATTTAGTAGTTTTGGGTCTAACATCCAGATCCATGATCCATTTGGAGTTTGCTTTGTGTTGAAATGTAGTAGTTCAGTTTTTTTTCTGCACATTTCAAACCATTTATTGAAGAGACTCAGCTTTCTCCACTTAGTGGTTTGGCCCCCTTGCCAAATTAGCTGTCTACAAGCATAAGGGGATTTTCCCCCCTGTGAACATGAAGATGAATGGTGTTGACCAAGCTAAATAAGTAAATAAATAAATATATAGTTAGTTATTATGTGGTCTGGGAGGTGGTGCAGTGGATAAAGCACTGGTCTCTCAAGCATGAGGTCCTGAGTTCAATCTCTAGCAGCACATGTGCCAGAGTGATGTCTGGTTCTTTCTCATGAACAAATGAATAAAATATTTTTAAAAAATCGATATGTACATACATATAGTTATCTATAGAAATACAATAGAAGCTGAATTAAAAAATGTTTTCAGTTTTGTGGAAAATATAGGATCACTGTAAAAAATGTTAGATAATAAAATTAGATAAACTTTTGTGGAAATAAGATTAGGATTTGACTGTTTTTAGCCCTATAGAATAGAAAATAAGAAGGACTATGACAGATTAAGGGAAGTTTCCAAGATCAACGCAAAATCAATGCCACCATAAGAAATGAATGAAACAACAGATATTTCTATCTCTTATTCAGCTGAGTGGTTTAGACAATCTCATCCACTCAGTGAAAAGACCATTTGCCTCGGCCCATACTTACCCATATTTGTAGATTGACTTGAAAGAGGAGGTGGACATTCAGTCAATAACCTTTGACACAAATTCAGACAAATCTTGTGCTTCTCACAATGACAAATTACTCCAGAAAATTAACTGTCGAAAGTGTAGCAATATGATGAAGATTGATTATTTTATTCTTGCAAGTCTGCTTTGAGTTAAAGTAACAGTCATTTGGACACAGATGGCACCTAAAGGGAAGGAGAGATCAAGTCTTCATCTCAGTAGAAAAGGAGAAGATGAATTTTCACTGGGTAACAAGGGTGATGATTCTTTCTCCCAGAGTGTTTTGTGAGTTCCTCTTTAAAATGATTGTCTACAACCTCAGCAAAGAAGACTATTTTTTAAAACATTTTGTCATAACTTCTGAATAAACCAGCTAAAGACAATTTTAGCCTTTTATATAATCATTTCTTTTAAAAAAAGAATATGAAAGCTTTCAATTTGTAGCTCTTGTACTGATTAAATATAATTTTAATATTGCTTATAGAATTTTTATAAAAGGCCCAAAAGGTATATATTAGATCTTAGATTATTCTTTCCATTGATGTAAATAATAACTTAGAGGCTAAATTCTGTGAGAAATGTAATCTCTTGAAATTCAGGTGGGTATATTGGAAGGAATAGAAATCATTACAAGCAAAATAGATCACTAAATTTGTCTTTTGGGAACTTTCATCATCCACTATTTATTTCATTTTACGTGAATATACCCTACTGTCAACTGTCTTACAGTAAGAAATTCTTTATAGAGGCAGTATTTGAAAAGCACAATGTATATTTCCCCCAAAGTAACTGGAAGCTCACTAAATCAACAAAAAGGTCAATCTGAAATCATTTTGAGGGGGGTATTTCACAAAGTATTTTAAACTTGTTGTAGATCTACACACAAGTAGTTGGAAGATAGGATTTTAAAAAGAGAGAGACAGCATTACACTATTATAGAGATGAGAAGTCTAAACATCTTATAGAATGGAGGGTGGGATATGAAGAAAATCTAAAGACAGGAGAAGGGATGAGTGCCATGGATATTGTGAGCAAGTGACAGCTTAGATAGATGCCTTACAGGGACACCGAGATATGTGTATATGTGTGTGTGTGTGTGTGTGTGTGTGTGTGTGTGTGTGTGTGTGTGTGTGCATGTTTGGGGTGGGGGTGGGAGAACTGTTGTAACCCTCTGCCTCCTGACTTACTAATCATAGGAATTAGGCCGTCTCAACTATAATCTTTCAAAGAGAAAGTCAGCAGTGATAAACAGGATGTATGGAATCATGTAGTTAAAATATCTGGATACCTGACAACTTGTGATCAGGTGTTGTCAGCAGCATGTAGTATTAGCAGATGCTGTAGGTATTAATTAGCATGTGCAGTTATTAAAGAGTATGCTGTGATAATTACTGTCACACTAAAATACAGCAACAAAGGCCAAAGAACTTTGTCAAATCTTTATTTTATCATTATTTCTTATATTAAATCAAATGAATCAATAGAGAATAATACAACATCTTGTCAACGGGGTAAAAGATTTGCCTCTTTAGTTCTAAAAAACTAGAGTAAGTTGAGCATATTCTCTGGAGATTTTTATTTAATAAGACTGAGTCTGGGGTTCAACATTTTCAGCAGTTAGCTCTAGCGAGTTTTGAGGTTCAGCGTGTCTGATTAACACTGGAGTATGGCTCACATGACTTTGAAATACCAATTTCACTACCTGGGAGAATACTGTTGCACTTGGTTTGCAGTTCAATTGTCTAACTTAAAAATGGGGACAACTGTGTATGTCTCTCTGCTTTAAACTAGATAATTTGTCTAAGGTGCTTAGCCCATTACTTAGAACCAAGAAAATTCAATACTCCTAATATTATATTATTGATAATTAAGCACTGTGCCCTTGGATTTTTTTTTTTTAATAAAGGATTAATGAACAAAACATAAGGTAGGAGGGGTACAACTCCACACAATTCCCACCACCCAATCTCCATAACCCACCCCCTCCCATGATAGCTTTCCCATTCTCTAACCCTCTGGGAGCATGGACCCAGGGTCGTTGAGGGTTGCAGAAGGTAGAAGGTCTGGCTTCTGTAATTGCTTCCCCGCTGAACATGGGCGTTGACTGGTTGGTCCATACTGCCAGTCTGCCTCTCTCTTTCCCTAGTAAGGTGTGTCTCTGGGGAAGCTGAGCTCCAGGACACATTGGTGGGGTCTTCAATCCAGGGAAGCCTGGCCACCAGCATCCTGGTGGCATCTGGAACCTGGTGATTGAAAAGAGAGTTAACATATGAAGCCAAACAATTTGTTGAGCAATCATGGATCCCAAGCTTGGAATAGTGGAGAGGAAGTGTTAGGGAGGTACTCACTGCAATCTCTAGTGTACTTCTGCTTTCAGGTATATATTTTGCAGTAGTTTATGGGTACGTGTGAACATAAGCTTTCTCTCACAGAAACTGGTGTATATCTAGGTTATGGGACTTTGTTAGAAAATGAACCACCTGAGATGAAATTAGAGTGTACTATAAAAGGAAAGGTCTCACCCGAGTAATGTAGCTGAAGGGTTGTCATTCCACACGTGAAGTCTCTGGTCACAGTCTGAGGTGAAGCATGTTGAGGTGGCAATTGTTGCGTTGGTTAGGTTGTGATCGGCGGATGCAATATTATTTGGTTTGGATTGGGAGATGCATACGGGAAAGTGGGCCCTATCCAAGGGTTCTAGGACTGGGGGAAGTAGGGGCTCTATAGTGGAGATGTGAGGTTCCTGCTGTCTTAGGGTTCAAAAAGACAATCGATAGTTAATGTTATCATCACATTATTTCTTAATTGGGTTAACTTTGAAAAGTCCTTTTGTTATGGTTTGCTGTACAGTATCCAGTATCTTGTATATAGCTGTGCTATTGGATGCTTCTAATCTACTTGGACTGGGCTTTTGAGAGAGTCCGCATATCAAATACACAGCCTATAGATTAAAAAGATTCAGTTTGTCTTTTGAGAAACTTTGAGACATACAATTGATTTTCCCCTTCTCATATTAATTAACTACTGATTTATATGTCTACATTTTGCTTGGAGTGTACATAAACACCATTCCCACCACCAAAGGACTGTGACCCATCCCTCCCACCCACTCCCACCACCCACTGGCCCAGGAAGCTGCATGTCTACCCCTCACCACTGGGTTTTTACTTTGGTGCCCTACTTACAATTTGATCAGGTCGTGCTTTTAGTTTCCCTTTCAGATCTTCTTAGTCAACTTCTGTTGATGAGTGGGTTCATCCCATACTCATCTTTATCTTTCTGACTTAGCTCACTTAACATAATTCCTTCTAGCTCTGTCCAAGATGGGTCAGAGAAGGTGGGTTCATTGTTCTTGATAGCTGCATAGTATTCCATTGTGTATATATACCACAGCTTTCTCAGCCACTCATCTGTTGTTGGGCACCTGGGTTGCTTCCAGGTTTTAACTATTATGAATTGTGCTGCTATGAACATAGGAATACACACCTCTTTTTGGTTGGGTGTTATGGAGTCCTTGGGGTATAACCCCAGGAGAGGAATTACTGGATCATATGGAAGGTCCATGTCTAGCCTTCTGAGAGTTTTCCAGACTGCTCTCCACAGAGGCTGTACCAATTTACATTCCCACCAGCAATGTAAAAGGGTTCCTCTGTCCCCACATCCTCTCCAGCATTTGTTGCTGCTGTCCTTTTTGATGTATGCCATTCTTACAGGAGTGAGGTGGTATCTTAGTGTTGTCTTAATTTGAATTTCTCTGACAATCAGTGACCTAGAGCAGTTTTTCATATGTTTGTTAGCCTTTTGGATCTCCTCTGAGGTGAATGTTTTGTTCATATCCTCTGCCCATTTTTGGATGGGGTCATTTGCTTTTTTTGGTGCTAAGTTTGCTGAGCTCTTTATATATTTTGGTGATTAGTTTCTTGTCTGATGTCTGGCATGTTAAGATCTTCTCCCATTCTGTGAGGGGTCTCTCTGTTTGTTTAATAGTTTCTTTGGATATGCAGAAGCTTTTCAATTTGATGTAGTCCCATTGGTTTGTTTCTGCTTTAGTCTTCCTTGCAATTGGGTTTGATTCATCAAAGATGTCCTTGAAGTTTAGGTGGGAAAGTGTTTTACCAATGTTTTCCTCTAAGTATTTGATTGTTTCTGGTCTTACATCTAGGTCTTTGATCCATTTGGAGTTGATTTTTGTTTCTGGTGAGATAAAGTGGTTCAATTTCATTCTTCTGCATGTTTCAATCCAGTTTTCCCAGCACCATTTATTGAAGAGAGCCTCCTTTTTCCATTTAATCCTTTGGGCCCCCTTATCAAAGATTAGATGCCCATAGGTGTTGGGATTTACTTCTGGGCTTTCAATTCTGTTCCACTGGTCTGTGTGCCTATTTTTGTTCCAGTACCATGCTGTTTGGTGATGATGGCTTTATAATATAGTTTAAGGTCTGGGAGTGTGATGCTTCCATTTCTGTTTCTTTTCCTTAACATGGTTTTGGCAATTCTAGGTGTTTTCAGGTTCCAGATAAATGATTGTAGTGTTTGTTCTATTCTCTTAAAGAAGCTTGGTGGAACTTTGATGGGTATTGCATTAAATTTGTATATGGCTCTGAGGAGAATATTCATTTTGATGATATTTATTCTTCCAATCCATGAGCATGGGATGTCTTTCCATTTCTTGGTATCTGTTTCCATTTCCTTGAGTAGCGACTCATAGTTTTCAGCATACAAGTCTTTTACTTCTTTGGTCAACTTTATTCCTAGGTATTTGATTGATTTTGCTGAAACAGTAAATGGGAGTGATTTCTGGATGTCTTCTTCTTCAGATTTAGTGTTTGCATAAAGAAATACCACTGATTTTTGTACATTGATTTTGTAGCCTGATACCTTGCTATATTGCCTAATAACTTCCAATTGCTTTCTACTGGATTCTTTAGGTCTTTCTATGTATACTATCATATCATATGCAAATAGTGAGAGCTTGACTTCTTCCCTTCCAATCTGTATTCCTTTGATTTCTTTCTCTTGCCTAATTGCTATGGCAAGAACTTCCAATACTATGTTGGAGAGTAACGGTGACAGTGGACAGCCCTGTCTAGTCCCCGATCTGAGGGGGAATGCTTTCAGCTTCTGTCCTTTGAGTATGATGTTGGCTGTAGGTTTGCTATATATAGACTCCACTATCTTGAGGAATTTCCCATCTATTCCCATTTTTTGTAGAGTTTTGAGCATGAACGGGTGTTCGATTTTGTCAAAGGCTTTCTCTGCATCTATTGAGATAATCATGTGGTTTTTGGCTTTGCTTTTATTTATGTGGTGAATGACATTGATTGACTTATGGATGTTGAACCAGCCTTGCATTCCTGGGATGAATCCCACTTGGTCATGATGAACAATCTTTTTGATGTGTTGCTGTATCCGGTTGGCCAAGATCTTGTTTAATATTTTGTCATCTATGTTCATCAGAGATATTGGTCTGTAGTTTTCCTTTTTTGTTCTGTCCCTATCAGCTTTTGGTATCAGGGTGATGTTGGCTTCATAAAAGGTGGAAGGGAGTATTCCTGTTTCTTCAATCTTATGGAATAGCTTAAGAAGTATGGGTATTAACTGTTTCCTGAAAGTTTTGTAGAATTCGTTTGTGAAGCCATCTGGTCCAGGACTTTTGTTGTTGGGGAGATTCTTAATAACGGTTTCAATTTCTTTGTCTGTGATTGGTGCATTTAGATTTTGTAGTTCTTCTTGGTTCAGTTTTGGAAGTGCATAGGTTTCTAGGAATTGTTCCATTTCTTCCAGATTCTCTAGCTTGGTGGCATATAGTTCTTTATAGAAGTTTCGCAGGATTCTCTGGATTTCTGTGGTGTCAGTTGTGATATCTCCTGCATCGTTTACAATTCTACTAATTTGAGTCTTCTCTCTTTTTTGTTTGGTGAGTCTGGCTAGGGGTTTGTCAATTTTGTTTAATCTTTCAAAGAAACAACATTTGGCTTCATTGATATTTTGTATGGTTTTTTTATTTTCAATGTTGTTTATTTCTGCTCTAACTTTAGTGATTTCTGACATTCTGGTTGCTTTAGGGTTCCTTTGTTCCTCTTCCTCTAAGTCCTTGAGGTGTGAAGTAAGGTCGTTCATTTGAGCTTCTTCTTGGTGTTTAATATGTGTTTGTATAGCTATAAGTTTCCCTCTCAGTACTGCTTTAGCTGTGTCCCAAATATTTTGATAGGTTGTGTCTTCATTTTCATTAGTTTCCAGGAACATTTGAATTTCCTGCTTGAGTGAGTCTCTGACCCAGTGGTTCTTAAGGAGCATGTTGTTTAGTTTCCAAATTGTGTGTATTTTAATAATTTTCTGTTTGTTGTTAAATGTTAGTTTTACTCCACTCTGGTCTGAGAAGATACTTGGGATGATTTCAATGCTCTTGAATTTATTGATGCTGTCTTTGTGGCCTAACATGTGGTCTATCCTTGAGTATGTGTTATGTGGATTTGAAAAGAAGGTGTATTCCAGTTTTTTGGGGTGGAGGAGTCTGAAAATGTCCAAGAAGTCTAGTCTGTTGATCTCTTCATTCAATTCTCTTGTCTCTTTACTGGTTCTCTGCTTTGTTGATCTGTCTAAGTGTGAGAGTGGGGTATTGAAGTCTCCCACTATTATTGTATTACTATTGATGTATTTTTGAAATTCTTTCAGTAGGTGCTTAATGTATTTAGATGGTCCCTCGTTGGGTGCATAGATGTTAATAATTGTTAAGTCTTCTTGGGTGATTGATCCTCTAATCATTATGTAATGTCCTTGCATATCTTTTATTACTTTATTTAATTTAAAATCTATTGTGTTTGAGATGAGAATGGCTGTTCCTGCCCTTTTTTGTGGACCGTTAGCCTGTATGATAGTTTTCCATCTTTTCACTTTAATTCTGTGTTTATCTTGTTGTGACAGATGGGATTCTTGCAAGCAGCATATGGTTGGATTATGTTTTCTGATCCATACCCCCCATCCTGTGCCTTTTGATGGGTGAGTTTAAGCCATTGACATTTATTGATATTATGGGTTTAATATATTGTAGTGCCATTGTTCTAAAAAAAATTGTTTGCTCTGATATATTGCAAGTATTATAGTGATGTTCTTGTTTATAAGAGGTCTTTTAGTACCTCTTTCAGGGCCGGCTTGGTGATGCTTGCCTCCTTTAACTGTTGTTTATCTAAGAAGGTTTTGATCCCTCCATCTAGTTTGAATGAAAGTCTAGCAGGATATATTATCCTTGGTTGAAACCCTTTTTCATTCAGGGCTCAATAGATATCTTGCCACTCCCTTCTGGCTTTTAGAGTTTGAGTGGAGAAGTCTGCAGATAATCTTATGGGTTTTCCCTTGTATGTGACTTTTTGTTTCTCTCTTGCAGCCTTTAGGATTCTTTCTTTATCCTTACTTCTTGTCATTGTGACTATGATGTGTCTTGGTGTCTTCAGGTCTGGGTTGATTCTGTTTGGTACTCTCTGGGCCTCTTGCACCTTGATATCCTTTCTGTTATTCAGGTCTGGGAAGTTTTCTTGTATTATTTCCTCTAGAATGTTTGCTTCCCCTTCCTCTCTTTCTTCCTCTGGCAGGCCAATTATACGAATGTTACTTCTTTTGAGATCATCCCATATGTCTCTGTTGTTGTTTTCAGTGTCTCTCAATCTCTTTTTAAGCTCTTTCATCTCTTTCTTTGTTTTCTCTAACTCATCCTCTGTCTGACTAATTCTGTTTTCTGCTTCTGTTAGTCTGCTTTCCCTTGCCTCAGCTTCTTTCTTTATTACAGCTATTTCCGCTTTCAGTTCTCTAATTGCCTCAAGATAATCAGTATTTTCCTTGGGGTCTCAACTGTTGTTTCCCTAATACTGCCATTCCTTTCCTCCAATGTTGTTTTCATTTCTGTGATTATTAAGCTTATTATTGCTTGCATACTTTTCTTATCTATGGCTACTTCTGGCTGATTTGTATTTTCTTCTGGGCTCTTGTCTTCATTCATTGGAGTAGCAGTTTTATTTGTTTTTGATCTACCCATTTTTTTGATTTATGTGTTTCTTTTTTTTTATGCTCTGTTGTTCCTCAGTTGTTGTGTCTTGAGTACAAGTAACACTGTACTAAATACCTTTATGCCAATTGCACTCACTAACCTCAGGAATTACAGTAGCAACTGAAGTATGTATTGAAGTAGTTTAATCGTTACCAGTTAGCCAAACAATTTCTCCAGTCCATGAAAAAATAGTAATGTAAACCCAGTGAAGAAAGAGAAAAGAAAGAGAGGATAGCTAGAATAGTCAGTTATGCAAATCTACTATCGACTGTATATTCTAGGGGTAACAAGAGGGTAAAGGGAACTAGAACAGAGATACACACATAGAGAGTCCACTCTGAGTCAGATTTCTTCCCCAAAATAATTCACAAATTCAGAAAGGCAAAAAAGAAGGAAGAAGTGTATGACAAGACTAAAAAAAGAGAGAGAGAGACAAGAGAGAGAAAATGGAAAAGATAAGAAAAAGGGTTGTAATTAAAGAGCAATGCAAGGAAATTCCCAAATGTGTATCAGTGAATTCAAAAAAGCACCCTGTTTGGTGGTGTGGGGTATCCTGCTAGGAGCTGGTCCCCAGGGAGTGCTTATGGGGGGTGGGGGGAAGGAGGTATGCTTGAAAATTAAAAGGAAGAAAAAAGAATTTTTTTCCCCTACTCTAATTCTTAACCCAAATTAAGTTATAGTCACCTCCTTGGTGTCACCGCTATGGCCCCTTATTGGCTGGCTTGCTAAAGGCAAAAAATCCTACTGTTTCCAGGAGATGTGTTCAGAGCTCAGCAGCTAGCAGCTTCTCAGTCCGTCATCTTCTGGGAAACCACCCCCCTCCAGACTTTTTTAAAGGATTTCTCGAAAATGAAAACTAGCTCGAAGTCCTTTGATCCAATGAGAGCTATACTTAAGAAGTCTTTGGATCCGCCCTCAGGGTTGTGGTGGTCCCTGGAGACTCCCAAGAGAAAGCCCCCGAGCTAAAGTGCTCTCTCCGGGTCCTCTGCCCGCCGCCCAGCAGCGCTCTGCAACCAGCGGAGGAGCCGCCTTCCCCAGGCGGAGGACAATGCCCGGTGCACCCACCTTGCCCACCTCCGCCTGGGAAGTCTGGAGCAGCCCGCCCGCTAGTCCGTGCCACCTTTACTCTAATTTTTAACCCAAATTAAATTATAGTCACCTCTTTGGTGTCACCACTAGGACCCCTTATTGACTGGCCTGCTAAAGGCAGAAAATCCTACCGTTTCCAGAAGATGTGATCAGAGCACATGCTGCTAGCAGCTTCTCAGTCCGCCATCTTCCTGGAACCCCCCCCCCCCCGCCCTTGGATTTTTTTACAGCAACATTTTGTCACTCTATTCTCCACCTTTAAGACAAAACAAACAAAATAAGCAATTAGGGAAAGGGGGTGTGTTTCCTTTCTTTTTTTTCTTTTTTCTTTTTTCTTTTTTTTTCATTCTAATTTATTCTCCAATACATTTTATAAGAGAGTTTAAGAGAGTTAGTGATATAACAGACCAATTACATTATGTAACCTGGGTAAATTTAGAAGTCATTTCAGATATCACGTATCCTTTTCAAAATAATTCATCAGAACTGTAGGAGTATAAAAATTGCCACTCTAAAGTATAACATCTTCGGTTAATTTTATTGGAGGGGCATTAAGACTTAAAAATAGGGAGTCAGGCAGTAACATAGCAGATTAAGCACAGGTGGTGCAAAGCCAAAGGACTGGCATAAGGATCCTCGTTCGAGCACTCACCTCAGGGGATTCGCTTCACAGGTGGTGAGCAGGTCTGCAGGTGTCTGTCTTTCTCTCCCCCTTTCTGTCTTCCCCTCTTCTTTCCATTTCTCTCTGTCCTATCCAATAACGACAACACCACCAACAACAGCAATAATAACTATGACAACAATAAAACAACAAGGGCAACAAAAGGAAATAAATATTTAAAAAAATTAAAAAAATTGTTTCCAGGAACATTTGAATTTCCTGCTTGAGTGAGTCTCTGACCCAGTGGTTTTTAAGGAGTATGTTGTTTAGTTTCCAAATTCTGTGACTTTTAATAATTTTCTGTTTGTTGTTAAATGTTAGTTTTACTCCACTGTGGTCTGAGAAGATACTTGGGATGATTTCAATGCTCTTGAATTTATTTATGCTGTCTTTGTGGCCTAACATGTGGTCTATCCTTGAGTATGTGTTATGTGGATTTGAAAAAAAGGTGTATTCCAGTTTTTTGGGGTGAAGGAGTCTGAAAATGCCCAAGAGGTCTAGTCTGTCGATCTCTTCATTCAATTCTCTTGTATCTTTATTGGTTCTCTGCTGTGTTGATCTGTCTAAGTGTGAGAGTGGGGTATTGAAGTCTCCCACTATTATTGTATTACTATTGATGTATTTTTGAAATTCTTTCAGTAGGTACTTGATGTATTTAGATGGTCCCTCATTGGGTGCATAGATGTTAATAATTGTTAAGTCTTCTTGGCTGATTGATCCTCTAATCATTATGCAATGTCCTTGCATATCTTTTATTACTTTATTTAATTTAAAATCTATTGTGTCTGAGATGAGAATGGCTGTTCCTGCCCTTTTTTGTGAACCGTTACCTGTATGATAGTTTTCCATCCTTTCACTTTAATTCTGTGTTTATCTTGTTGTGACAGATGGGATTCTTGCAAGCAGCATATGGTTGGGTTATGTTTTCTGATCCATCCCCCCACCCTGTGCCTTTTGATGGGTGAGTTTAAGCCATTGACGTTTATTGATATTATGGATTTAATGTATTGTAGTGCCATTGTTAAAAAAAAAATTTTATTTGCTCTGATATATTGCAAGTATTATAGTGATGTTCTTGTTTATAAGAGGTCTTTTAGAACCTCTTTCAGTGCCGGCTAGGTGATGGTTGCCTCCTTTAACTGTTGTTTGTCTGGGAGCATGGACCGACCAGTCAATTCCCATGTTCAGCAGGGAAGCAATTACAGAAGCCAGACCTTCTACCTTCTGCAACCCACAATGACCCTGGGTCCATGCTCCCAGAGGGATAGAGAATGGGAAAGCTATCGGGGGAGGGGGTGGGATATGGAGATTGGGTGGTGGGAATTGTGTGGAGTTGTACCCCTCCTACCCTATGGTTTTGTTAATTAATCCTTTCTTTAAAAAAAATTAAAAAATAAAATAATTTAACATTTAAAAAAAGACTTAAAATAGTAAAATCAAGTATTTTTGATACTCAGAAAACCTTAATGACAAGTAAAAAGAAAAATTCAAACATTCTTTTAATACATCCCTATAACAACATTGGTTGTTAACCAATAATCATTAGAACAAACATATTCCCAGAAGGATAAAGAATAGGAAAGCTTCCAATGGAGGTTATGGATGTAAAACTTGGTGGTGGGAATTGTGTGGAATTGTACTCCTCTTATTCCACAATATTGTAAATAATTATTAAATCACTAATAAAATAAAAATAAAAGAAAACAAATAAACATGGAAAATAAATTAGCAAAATAATTATTTGGGAAGGTAGAAACAGAAAAGACAAAACATTTTCATTTATATTAAAGAATATTTATGAATAAAGGTTGTATGCTATGAAAATGAAAGAGAAAATTTTTAAGGTCTTAGATATATAACATCAGAAATAAATTATCAAAGGGACTTGAAAATAGTTTAGAGGAATTTAACTGAAATATTGGAGGAAAAATATTTTTATTCGTGGAAACTCATTTTTGAATTAAGATTCAAAAATATATTAGATAATATTAAATCATCAATACAAAAATCTATCCAAACTGAAAAAGCAAAAAAATTTTCAAATAATTTTTTAGCACAGGGTGGAAGAGAGAGTATAATGGTTATGTAAACATGACTGATGCTCTGAGGTCCCATGTTCAATCCCCCACACCACCACAAGCCAGAGCAGATGCAAACATCTCTTTCATAAAAATAATGAAAAAAACTATTATTACTTAAATTTTTAAACTAGTTTATTATGATGATAGAGACAGAAAAAGGGGGGGAGGTCAGCGTGGGGGTGAGGAAAAGACATCTTTGTACTCTACCATTTCTGGAGTTTCCCCCTTGAAGTTGGCGACCAGAGTCTTGAACTTGAGAATTCATGTATGGTATCTTGTGTACTTCACTGGTTTCATGGTCTCAAAAAATTCTTTTTTCTTTTTTTTCCTCAGACACAAAATTAAAGAGGAAAAAATGGAGAAATAAGTGATTTATATAAGTTATTGTGATCAAATTAGCAGCGAACTACTCAGTTAAATTATTGTGTATTGGGGGATGCATTGGATCACCTTCTCGTGGTGCATCCCGTGAGTACCCATTTATTGGGGAAACTGACGATCCTTCCTAGCCGACTGAATCCACATGGATCCCAGTCACTTTCAAAGCCAGCAACAAGCAGCTCCTGACAGCTTTCAACCTGACCTGCTGAAGAAGAAGAATTGTGTATTGGTTTGTTGTTTCCACATAATTATATATAATTTTGAATATATTTTATACTTTTGAATTATATCCAAAAATAGCAGTTTACAGCAATAATTATTATTTCATGTTTTCTATGTATCAGGAATTTTGGAATGACTTACCTGAGTGACTTATGGCTTAATCAAGGTGAAATGGAAGCTGTAGTCAATTGAAGACTCAAAGGGGACAAAGTAGCTTCCAAGCTCACACATGTGATTGTTAACTAGTCTCAAGAATTTACAGATTATTAACTAAAAATGTCAACTACCTATAGTAGCCTTGCTATAGAGCCATTAAAAACATGAAAACTGGGGATCGGGCAGTAGCACAGCGGGTTAAGCTCTCATGGCGCAAAGCGCAAGCACTGGCATAAGGATACGGGTTCGAGCCCCCAGCTCCCCACCTGCAGGGGAGTCGCGTCACAGGCGGTGAAGCAGGTCTGCAGGTGTCTATCTTTCTCTCCGCCTCTCTGTCTTCTGTTGTAATTTAACTTAGGAAATGGGTTGGGAGCAGGGGCTGCTATGGCTTGTAAAAGGATTCACAGAGGGGAGCTGGGAACTGGTTTAAACAATACAAGATTTATTAGGGTGAAACAGGTAAAAGGCAAATAAGCACTTATTATCAAGGGTTAGTACCTAGGTCTATAAAGTCTGAATATAGTTATCAAAAGTTTAGTCCTATAAGATTAACAATTATCAGATCTGGTAAAGGTTGCTCATGGCTGTAGAGGGGTCTAAAAGTTTACCAGATAGCAAAATCACACATGTTCAGTTCCCAGGAGAAGTAGCCATGGCGGAACCTGGAGCACCTCCTCCGAGATGCTTCAGCAGGAGCCAGGATAAGCAGCAACGACCAAAGAGACCAACATGCTCAAAGTCTCTTGCTTTTATACATTACCTTCTCTGAAGCACCTCCTCAGGGTGATGTCGTTTGTATGCTAATAGTCCCAAACTCCTGTTGGGGTCACAACAGTCTTCCCCTCCTCTCTCCATTTCTCTCTGTCCTATCCAACAACAAATGACATCACAATAACAATAATAACCACAATAAGGCTACAACAACAAGGGCAACAAAAGGGGGAAAAATGGCCTCCAGGAGCAGTGGATTCATGGTGCAGGCAATGAGCCCCAGAAATAACCCTAGAGTCAAAAAAAAAAAAACGTGAAAATTATGTCCTTACCATAAGAGTAAGAGAATGAGAGAATAAGCATCCTAACAGAAGTGGTTTCAGTTTAATGTTAGTATCTCTGACTTCTAAAGTCTCAATGAAGCCGTCACAAATTATTCCAGTATCACTTAATACAAAGTCCACATTGTAATAACATAAGCATAGACTTCAACTGGCAATAAGCATTCAAGTTTTGAACCACGAAGATAAAGTTCAATGTGCTCGAGACCATCTCAGAAGTAAAGTCATTCAAGATCCAAAATTTCTTTTGTAGTATCAGTTCATTGAGAAAGGGAGTCCCCATCGTAATTCTAATGTGATTAGAATGACTAATGTGATTCTAATGTCTAAAGATTTCAAAGATTCCATGGGAATAGAGTTCAAAGCAAAGTTCTCAAAGCTACAATATTTGTTACTTCAGAGATGTATTGGGAGAGCTGCCTGATAAGCGTTTGGATAGGGTCTCTTGACACATTTGTCTATCCTTGTCTCTTATCCCTGTTTATTAGTGTTGCTTTCATTTTAAATTATTAAGTAACTCTAGCTTAATTGCACCCAATTTCAATGCCATTATAGTATCAAAACATTTTAAAAGTCAGAAATGTCTCACGACTTTTACCATATTCTATTCTTATTTGAGCAACAGGTCTAGTATACACTCAAAGGCAGAGAGCCATAAAATATATGACTATAAGGTGGCAGTGATCAGTCATGGACATTTTAGATGCTACCTTATATATACTAGGAGGTAGAATACAAATGAGCAATGTTTTTAAAATTCAGAGGGAATAAATTTTTCAAGCTAGACTTTTAGGTAGAGCAAATAATTACACATGGACATAGAATAATGAATTTTTAGCTTTTCATTCTTTCAAAATTTTTATGTGCCTTTCCCATGTACAGTGGATACTTTGAATACACATCCCAAAATACTTCACATAAATGAAGACACTGATTTCCCATATATGGAGGATATTAGCTGACTCTCTTGAAAACATTTTTATTTAGAATAGCCTTTGACTGAAAAAAGCATTCTTATATAAATTTATATCTCCTTTCCAAGACCAGGCTGTATGCAATATATGGCATAAATGCTTTTTTTCTACCACCAAAATAGAATATATTAAAGGCAATCCCAAATTTAGCACTTTTTGATCACCTAAGACTTTTTTAAATGTACACTGATTGTAAAGGAGGATAGGAAATCAGTAAAGAAAATGTACTAACAGGTGTACTGTTTCAGGGACTTGTTGGGTTCTTATGAGATAGTTATTATAATGACAATGAAATCGTGCAGTAGTTCCATACACTGTTAATTCACTGGAGAAAGAAAATTAGGTTTGCTTCTGCTGTTGCCAGAGTATCTCTCTTTGATCTTCTCTGCCCCACTCCCCCCCCAAAACCACTAACATCCAGGTCTTTATTATATCCTGATCGAGATCCTAATTGTAAACAAAGACCAACTGTAATTTTGGCATGTAAGACTAAGGATTCCTCAGATTAAGAACTGGGATCTAAAACTCTGACAGGAACACTAGAAAATACTTCTAGAATCTGGAAAGGTGAGCTTCCCTGAAGCTGTTAGCTCAAATAGCAATACACTCATCCCCATTGGAAATTAGAGATGATAGGTGATTTTTTTTTAAGATGGTACAGAAGTTTGTACCATTTAAAAGTACATACGTACTTTTATAATTTATCCCCAGTTATTTCCCTAATTGCTAGACAAAAAAATACGATCAGCTCATAATATAATTCAAAAAATAATGGCCTATTAAATGTATATCAATAGATATGGTTGTGAAATATGAAAATATGGTCAATACAGATTGGCTAGTGAGTTTTTTCAAAAGAGTTCATTGGCATAGAGGTGCTCCATCTTTATAAAAAATATAATATGGGAAGAAAGAAAGGAAAAAAATTGGTTTATGAATGAGTCAGTCAGTACATGAGTGTGTGGTGAAAATATATTGCTAATTCAGAAGAGTTTCACTCAGATTGGCCCTGAAAGCTGAAATGGAGCTGTTAGTGAGAAAAAGAATATTGGCACTGTGCCTTTTATTCTACATTGTTTAGAAAAGGAAGTTTGACAGGATAAAACATGAAATAATTCAAGGTTAAAAATGACTATTTCTTATTCAGGAGTCTAGAAAGACAAAAAGTATCAAAAAAGAAAAAAAAAGGGGGGGGGCTTCTGGAAGAAAAAGATGAGTGACCGTAAGTCATTAGGAAATATAAAGATCTTTTTTTAAAGACTTATTTTCCTAATATTTATTTATTTATTCCCTTTTGTTGCCCTTATTGTTTTATTGTTGTAGTTACTACTGTTGTCGTTGTAGATAGGACAGAGAGAAATGGAGAGATGAGGGGAAGACAAAGAGAGGGAGAGAAAGACACCTCAGACCTGCTTCACTGCCTGTGAAGCAACTCCCCTGCAGGTGGGGAGCAGGAGGCTCTAACCAGGATCCTTATGCTGGTCCTTGCACTTTGCTTCACATACACTTAACCTACTGAGCTACCGCCCAACTCCCAAGGAATATATATATATATATATATATATATATATATATATTTAATTTTTATTATCTTTATTTATTTACTGGATAGAGACAGCCAGAAATTGAGAAGGGAGGGGTGTATAGAAAAGAGGAGAGACAGAGAGAAACCTACAGCCCTGTTTTACTACTCGTGAAGCTATTTCCCTGTAGGTGGGGACCAGAGGCTCAAACCTGGGCCTGTGCACATTATAACATGTGTGCTCAACCAGGTGTACCATCACCCGGCCCCAAGTATAAAGCTATTTATAGCAAATGCCAATGCCCATCAGAGAGTACAACATAGGGGTAGACTCTAAAGCACCAAAGAGACAGTAAGAGTTGGTTTATTGACATAAACTAATCTCAGTCTTTGGACATTGTCATCTTATAAAGAATTGTTCACTGAAATAATCACGGTGATAGGATCAAAATACAATCCATGGACCCAATGTCATGAAGTCTCATATACCAAGACTGACCTAGCTACTGCCCAGAGACAAATTCTAATCCTCAAATATATTTAAATCTTTCAGTGAATGACTTCATGGCTAGTGGGTTGATATCACAGAATGCAATATTCAGAAAGAAGCAACAATTTTACATATATATAATTTATTTACTTTCCTTTTTTTTCTTTATTAGGAGATTAATGTTTCACAGTCAACAGTAAATACAATAGTTTGTACATCCATAACATTTATCAAATTTAACAATAAAACCTCCACTAGGTCCTCTGCCATCCTGTTCCAGGACTGGAACCACCCAGAGTCTTTTACTTTGGTGCAATACACCAACTCCAGTTTAAGTTCTGCTTAACGTTTTCGTTTCTGATTTTGTTTTTCAACTTCTGCCTGTGAATGCGATCATCCCATATTCATCCTCTGTTTCTGACTTATTTCACTTAATATGATTTCTTGAAGCTCTATTCACGATGGGCTGAAAATGGTGAAATCAACATTTTTACTCTGAAAAAGTACAATAGTTCTAGTTTATCTATCTCTTCATTTAACTTCCTAATTTTTTTATGTTTTTATTTTGTTTTTAGTTTCTTCATTTCTTTATTGATTTTTCTGCCTAGATGATCTTTCAAGTTTAGAGAGTGCAGTGTTGAAGTCCCTTACTATTCCTGTGTTACTGTTAATATATTGCTGTAGCTCTTTCAGTAGATGTTTGATATATTTAGATGGTCTATCTTTTACATAGATGTTGATAATCATTAAGTCCCCTTGAATAAGCATTAAGAAATGTCCATCCCTGTTTTAAAATTTTAATTATTTCAGGGTCTGTTGTATCAGATATGAGCATAGATGTCCCTCCCCCCCCCCTTTCTGTGGTCCATTGGCTTGTATAGTTTCACTTTGAGTCTTTGTTTGTCTTGTTGATTTAGGTGGGATTCCTGCAGACAACATATGGTTGAGTTGTGTTTTCTGATCCATCTTCCTACTCTGTGCCTTTTAATAGGAGAATTCAGGCCATTGACATTCATTGATATTATAGATTGAAGATATTTTAATGCCATTTTTGTAGATTTTTAGAGTGTTCTGATGTTTATGGTGATCTGACTCTTTATAGAAGACCTTTCAGAACTTCTTGCAGGAAAGACTTGGTGACTTCCTTCAACTGTTGCTTGTCTGAAAAGGTTTTTATGCCTCCATCTAGTCTGAATGACAATCTAGCAGGATACAGTCACCTTCTTTGAAAGCCTTTCTCATCTAGCACTCAATAGATATCTTGCCATTCTCGTCTGGCCTGTAGTGTTTATGTGGAGAAATCTGCTGCTAAACTTATGGGTTTTCCTCTGTAAGTGACTCTGTTTTTCTCTTGCAGCCTTCAGGATCCTTTCTTATCCTCATTCTTTTCACTCTAAGAATGATGTGTCTTGGTGTCTTTAAGTCTGTGTTCATTCTGTTTGGGACCCTCTGGGCTTCTTGAATCTTTATGTCTTTTATCTAGACTAGGGATGTTCTCATCTATTATGTCCTGTAGAATGCTTTTTTACCTCCCTTTCTTCCTCTGGTAAGCCAATAATGCATATATTATTTCTTTTGAAGTCATCTCATATGTCTCTGTTGTTGTTTTGAGTATCTCTTAATCTCTTTTTGAGATTTCTTAGTTTTTTCTATTTTGTCCTCAATCTTGTTAATTCTGTTTTTTGCCTCATTTATTCTATTCTCTCTCCCCTCTGTTGTTTTCTGTAGCTTATATATTTTGTTACCCTGTTCTGATACCATTTTAGCTTGTTCAGCTAGTTGTGCTCTTAGCTCAGATATTTCAGCTTTCAGCTCTTTAATTATCTTGAGATCATTAGTGCTTTCTTTTAGAGTCTTACTTGTTGTTTCTACATTTCTGATGACAATTCTTTCAAACTCTTTCCTCACCCCTGTGACTAATTCCTTAGCTACTGTTTGGATGTTGATCTCATTCTTCTGTGCTTTTATCTTTTAGACGTTCTTAGCTGAACTTTTGTTCTGGTTCATGTCTCCAATTTTTCTCCTTGGTTTAACCACTGATTACTCTTACCTGGATTGACTTGTATCTAAGTAAGGTACTTAAAGAGTTGACAGTTGTGGAGATTAACTGTTGTTTCAATGTTACCTCAATCTCTGAGTTGAAGCACACTGGCTGTTAAAGCCTCTATTTTCTTTTTCTTCCATATAGGCTATAATAGTCTGAGGGCTTTTTACCTATAAGTAGGTTTTTTTTTTTTTTTTTTTTTAATTTTTTATTTAAGAAAGGATTAGTGAACAAAGGCATAAGGTAGGAGGGGTACAACTCCACACAATTCCCACCACCCAATCCCCATAACCCACCCTCTCCCATGATAGCCTTCCCATTCTCTAGCCCTCTGGGAGCATGGACCCAGGGTCGTTGAGGGTTGCAGAAGGTAGAGGGTCTGGCTTCTGTAATTGCTTCCCCGCTGAACATGGGCGTTGACTGGTCGGTCCATACTCCCAGTCTGCCTCTCTCTTTCCCTAGTAAGGTGTGTCTCTGGGGAATCTGAGCTCCAGGACACATTGGTGGGGTCTTCAATCCAGGGAAGCCTAGTCAGCATCCTGGTGGCATCTGGAACCTGGTGATTGAAAAGAGAGTTAACATACAAAGCCAAACAATTTGTTGAGCAATCATGGATCCCAAGTTTGGAATAGTGGAGAGGAAGTGTTAGGGAGGTACTCACTGCAAACTCTAGTGTAATCCTGCTTTCAGGTATATATTTTGCAGTAGTTTATGGATACGTGTGAACATAAGCTCTCTCTCACAGAAACTGTTGTATGTCTAGGTTATGGGACTTTGTTAGAAAGTGAACTACCTGAGATGAAATTAGAGTGTACTATTAAAGGAAAGGTCTCACCCGAGTAATGAAGCTGAAGGGTTGTCATTCCACACGTGAAGTCTCTGGATACAGTCTGAGGTGAAGCATGTTGAGATGGCAATCGTTGCTTTGGTTAGGTTGTGATCGGCGGATGCAATATTATTTGGTTTGGATTGGGAGATGCATACGGGAAAGTGGGCCCTATCCAAGGGTGCCAGGACTGAGGGAAGTAGGGGCTCTATAGTGAAGATGTGAGGTTCCTGCTGTCTTAGGGTTCAAAAAGACAATCAATAGTTAATATTATCATCACATTATTTAATAGGGTTAACTTTGAAAAGTCCCTTTGTTATGGTTTGCTGTACAGTACCCAGTATCTTGTATATAGCTGTGCTATTGGAAGCTTCTAATCTACTTGGTCTAGACTTTTGAGAGAGTCCGCATATCAAATATGTAGCCTATCTATTTAAAAGATTCAAGTTTGTCTTTTGAGAACCTTTGAGACATACAATTGATTTCCCCCTCTCATATTAATTAACTACTGATTTATATGTCTACATTTTGCTAGGAGTGTAGATAAACACCATTCCCATCACCAAAGGACCGTGACCCATCCCTCCCGCCCACTCCCACCCCCCACTGGCCCAGGAAGCTACATGTCTACCCCTCACCACTGGGTTTTTACTTTGGTGCCCTACTTACAATTTGATCAGGTCCTGCTTTTAGTTTCCCTTTCAGATCTTCTAAGTCAGCTTCTGTTGATGAGTGGGATCATCCCATACTCATCTTTAACTTTCTGACTTAGTTCACTTAACATAATTCCTTCTAGCTCTGTCCAAGATGGGTCAGAGAAGGTGGGTTCATTGTTCTTGATAGCTGCATAGTATTCCATTGTGTATATATACCACAGCTTTCTCAGCCATTCATCTGTTGTTGGGCACCTGGGTTGCTTCCAGGTTTTAGCTATTATGAATTGTGCTGCTATGAACATAGGAGTACACACCTCTTTTTGGTTGGGTGTTATGGAGTCCTTGGGGTATAACCCCAGGAGAGGAATTATTGGGTCATATGGAAGGTCCATGTCTAGCCTTCTGAGAGTTTTCCAGACTGCTCTCCACAGAGGCTGTACCAATTTACATTCCCACCAGCAATGTAAAAGGGTTCCTCTGTCCCCACATCCTCTCCAGCATTTGTTGCTGCTGTCCTTTTTGATGTATGCCATTCTTGCAGGAGTGAGGTGGTATCTTAGTGTTGTCTTAATTTGCATTTCTCTGACAATCAGTGACCTAGAGCAGTTTTTCATATGTTTGTTAGCCTTTTGGATCTCCTCTGTGGTGAATGTTTTGTTCATTTCCTCTGCCCATTTTTGGATGGGGTCATTTGCTTTTTTGCGGCTAAGTTTGCTGAGCTCTTTATATATTTTGGTGATTAGTTTCTTGTCTGATGTCTGGCATGTGAAGATCTTCTCCCATTCTGTGAGGGGTCTCTCTGTTTGTTTAATAGTTTCTTTGGATGTGAAGAAGCTTTTCAATTTGATGTAGTCCCATTGGTTTGTTTCTGCTTTGGTCTTCCTTGCAATTGGGTTTGTTTCATCAAAGATGTCCTTGAGGTGTAGATGGGAAAGTGTTTTACCAATGTTTTCCTCTAAGTATTTGATTGTTTCTGGTCTGACATCTAGGTCTTTGATCCATTTGGAGTTGATTTTTGTTTCTGGTGAGATAAAGTGGTTCAATTTCATTCTTCTGCATGTTTCAACCCAGTTTTCCCAGCACCATTTATTGAAGAGAGCCTCCTTCTTCCATTTAATCCTTTGGGCCCCCTTATCAAAGATTAGATGTCCATAGGTGTTGGGATTTACTTCTGGGCTTTCAATTCTGTTCCACTGGTCTGTGTGCCTATTTTTGTTCCAGTACCATGCTGTTTTGTTGATGATGGCTTTATAATATAGTTTAAGGTCTGGGAGTGTGATGCCTCCATTTCTGTTTCTTTTCCTTAGGATGTTTTTGGCAATTCTAGGTGTTTTCAGGTTCCAGATAAATGATTGTAGTGTTTGTTCTATTCTCTTAAAGAAGCTTGGTGGAACTTTGATGGGTATTGCATTAAATTTGTATATGGCTCTGGGGAGAATGTTCATTTTGATGATATTTATTCTTCCAATCCATGAGCATGGGATATCTTTCCATTTCTTGGTATCTGTTTCTATCTCCTTGAGTAGCGACTCATAGTTTTCAGCATACAAGTCTTTCACTTCTTTGGTCAACTTTATTCCTAGGTATTTGATTGATTTTGCTGAAACAGTAAATGGGAGTGATTTCTGGATGTCTTCTTCTTCAGATTTAGTGTTTGCATAAAGAAATGCCACTGATTTTTGTACATTGATTTTGTAGCCTGATACCTTGCTATATTGCCTAACAACTTCCAGTAATTTTCTACTGGATTCTTTAGGTCTTTCTATGTATACTATCATATCATCTGCAAATAGTGAGAGCTTGACTTCTTCCCTTCCAATCTGTATTCCTTTGATTTCTTTCTCTTGCCTGATTGCTATGGCAAGAACTTCCAATACTATGTTGAAGAGTAACGGTGACAGTGGGCAGCCCTGTCTAGTCCCTGATCTGAGGGGGAATGCTTTCAGCTTCTCTCCATTGAGTATGATGTTGGCTGTAGGTTTGCTATATATAGACTCCACTATCTTGAGGAATTTCCCATCTATTCCCATTTTTTGTAGAGTTTTGAGCATGAATGGGTGTTGGATTTTGTCAAAGGCTTTCTCTGCATCTATTGAGATAATCATGTGGTTTTTGGCTTTGCTTTTATTGATGTGATGAATGACATTGATTGATTTACGGATGTTGAACCAGCCTTGCATTCCTGGGATGAATCCCACTTGGTCATGATGAACAATCTTTTTGATGTGTTGCTGTATCCGGTTGGCCAAGATCTTGTTTAATATTTTGGCATCTATGTTCATCAGAGATATTGGTCTGTAGTTTTCCTTTGTTGTTCTGTCCCTATCAGCTTTTGGTATCAGGGTGATGTTGGCTTCATAAAAGGTGGAAGGGAGTATTCCTGTTTCTTCAATCTTATGGAATAGCTTAAGAAGTATGGGTATTAACTGTTTCCTGAAAGTTTTGTAGAATTCGTTTGTGAAGCCATCTGGTCCAGGACTTTTGTTGTTGGGGAGATTCTTAATAACGGTTTCAATTTCTTTGTCTGTGATTGGTGCATTTAGATTTTGTAGTTCTTCTTGGTTCAGTTTTGGAAGTGCATAGGTTTCTAGGAATTGTTCCATTTCTTCCAGATTCTCTAGCTTGGTGGCATATAGTTCTTTATAGAAGTTTCGCAGAATTCTCTGGATTTCTGTGGTGTCAGTTGTGATATCTCCTGTATCGTTTACAATTCTATTAATTTGAGTCTTCTCTCTTTTTTGTTTGGTGAGTCTGGCTAGGGGTTTGTCAATTTTGTTTAATCTTTCAAAAAACCAAC
The DNA here is from genome assembly GCF_950295315.1 of Erinaceus europaeus. Taxonomy (NCBI): domain Eukaryota; kingdom Metazoa; phylum Chordata; class Mammalia; order Eulipotyphla; family Erinaceidae; genus Erinaceus; species Erinaceus europaeus. The sequence goes on from NC_080164.1 coordinate 151,370,203, forward strand.
ATTTGGCTTCATTGATCTTTTGTATGGTTCTTTTATTTTCGATGTTGTTTATTTCTGCTCTAACTTTAGTGATTTCTGTCCTTCTGGTTGCTTTAGGGTTCCTTTGTTCCTCTTCCTCTAAGTCCTTGAGGTGTGTAGTAAGTTCGTTCATTTGGGCTTCTTCTTGGTGTTTAATATGTGATTGTATAGCTATAAGTTTCCCTCTCAGTACTGCTTTAGCTGTGTCCCAAATATTTTGATAGGTTGTGTCTTCATTTTCATTAGTTTCCAGGAACATTTGAATTTCCTGTTTGAGTGAGTGTCTGACCCAGTGGTTCTTAAGGAGCATGTTGTTTAGTTTCCAAATTCTATGTCTTTTAATAATTTTCCGTTTGTTGTTAAAAGTTAGTTTTACTCCACTGTGGTCTATAAGTAGGTTTTTAACTCCCACATCCCAAGGATCCAAAGCTCTGGCCTCAACTCAGCTTCTCTGCCAGCATCCAGAGCAAAGCCAGGCAGCACTGTTGGGTCCTGTGAGTTTCTAAACAAGTCCTGCTTATAGTCTGTAGTTTTTCAGGAAGTTATTTACCATTTTTTCATCAAGAGAAAAATTTGGAAAGGCTCCCACTATACAGTCCCACTGCTGGGCCACCAAGGTGTAGATCTTCTCCTGAGTTTCCTTGTCAGTTCTCTACCCTCTGATGTCAGCACAGAGCCTTCCCTCTGCTGCTCCATCCTCTGAGGGCAGTAGCAATGGAGACTCATAGTTGCATTTGATGAGTCTTAGGGGAGTCCTCTTCTCCCTTTAGCAGTCTTTTTGTTTGTAAAACAGACTGGAGGTGGCTCCTCAACTGGCAAACTGCCAGGTTGTTACCAGCTGCCCAGGAGTAAATATGGGCTTAAGCCCCAGGAATCTCTCCTTAGGTTCCTCTCTGCTCATGAGCCACATGTGTTTTCACTCACCAGTGACTTGGTGGGTTCCCAAAGTAGTCCCAGTCTTTTCTTGTTGCAGATTCAGGTGAGCTTTGATGTCCCTTGTTCTTTAAACAAGTTTCTCAACTGGGTAGAGCTGGAGGTCTGGGCAGAGTTGTGGTCTCTGCTCTGGTGATTTGGTGAGTTCCCAAAGTTCTAGTCCTGTCTTGTTGTGGTCCCAGGTGGTCTCATTTTATATTCCTAGTTGACAGGAGAAAGAGAGGAGAAGCAAGGAGAGGAGATGAGAGGAGAGGAGAGAAACACAGCAGCTGCTCCTCTGTCCTTTTTTTTTTCTTATTTATTTATTTATTTATTTATTTATTTATTTATTTATTTATTTAAAAAGGGAGAGATTAACAAAACCATAGGATAGGAAGGGTACAACTCCACACAATTCCCACCACCAGATCTCTATATCCCATCCCCTCCCCTGATAGCTTTCCCATTCTTTATCCCTCTGGGAGCATGGACCCAAAGTCATTCTGGGTTGCAGAAGGTGGAAGGTCTGGCTTCTGTAATTGCTTCCCCATTGAACATGGGCATTGACTGGTTGGTCCATACTCCCAGTCTGCCTCTCTCTTTCCCCAGTAGAGTGGGTCTCTGGGGAATCAGAGCTCCAGGACACATTGGTAGGGTCATCTGTCCAAGGAAGTCTGGTTGGCATCATGTTGGTATCTGGAACCTGGTGGCTGAAAAGAGAGTTAACATACAAAGCCAAACAAATTATTGAACCATTATGGACCTAAATGTTGGAATAGTGCAGATGAAGTGTTGGGGGGGGGGGTACTCACTGCAGACTATTGTGTACTTTTGCTTTCAGGTATATATTTTGCACTAGTTTATGGATACATGTGAACATATGCTCTATCTCAGGGGACCTGGTCTATATCTATGTTCTGGGACTTTGTTAGGAAGTGAACCACCCGGAATGGAATTAGAGAATACTATGAAAGGAAAGGTCTCACCCAAGTAACAAAGCTGAAGGGTTGTCATTCCACACCTGAAGTCTCTGGACAAAGTCTGAAGTGAAGCATGCTGAGGTGTCACTCGTTGCGTTGATTAAGTTGTGATTGGCAGATGCAATATTATTTGATATGAATTGAGAGAAGCATCTGGAAAGTGCTCCCCAACCTAAGGTTCCAGGACTGGGGGAAATACAGGCTCTATAGTGGAAATGTGAGGTTCTTGCTGTCTTAGGGTTGGAGAAGATAATGGATAGTTATTGTTATCATCACATTATTTGGTAATTGGGTGAACTTTGAAAATTCCCTTTGTTATGATTTGCTGTATAATACCCAATATCTTGTATATAGCTATGCCACCGGTTGCATCTGTTCTCCCTGGTCTAGGCTTTTGAGAGAGTCAAGATATCGAAGACTCAGCCTATATGTTAAAAGGATTTAGTCTGTGCTTTAAAAAGTTTAGACATACAATCAATTTTCCCCTCTCATATTAATTAGTGATTTATATGACTACAAATTAATAGGAGTGTGCATAAACACCATTCCCACAACCAAAAGACTGTGTTCCATTCCACCACCCCCCTCCACTGCCCCATTGAGCTGAATGTCCACCCTTACTCTCACCCCACAGTTTTTACTTTGGTGCCCTACTCCAGTATACTTTTTATTTTCTTACAGTGTTTCAATTAGTTTTCTGTAACCTGAAGTAGAAATCTCACAGAAGTTACTGAATGTGCGATACAAAGTGAGAATTTAAATCAGGAAAGAAGGGCCAGGTGTGGAACACCTAGTTGAGTGCACATTTTAGAATGCTCAAGGGCCAGGTTTGAGCCCCAGCCCCACTTTTAGGGGGAAAGCTTTGTGATTGGTAAAGCAGTGTTGCGGGTGTCTCTCAATCTCTGTCCCTCTCTATCACCTCCTTCCCTCTCTATTTCTGAGTGTCTCTATCCAAAAAATAAATAAAGGTAATAATAAAAAATAAAGTACATTTAAAAAAATAAAGGAGAAATTTATAGGACCAATCTAATGATAATGCATTCCAATAAATACGAAAATAAAGGAAAGTCCCAGAATCATGGTTGAAAATAGTTCAACACAGCCATTATATAACAGTCTTAATATCAGTGCAGAATGTACTGAGTTTTCTAGATGTAACTTCTTACAAAATACTGTACAAAGTAAGATTATAAAATGTATGAAATCACATCCATTTGAGAAATTGGCAAGACATTTATCAAAGCAAATATTTCTCTATATAGTTTCTCTACATTATTTTGTAAATATATAGCTTGTCTTACTCACAAATGGATTTGGTGATCTTAGTTCATTCTAAAATTTTTACACATAATATTCACTTTTACTCCAACCTGGCAAGGTAAAAATTATTGTTATTATTGTTTATATCAGTACATAATCAATGTCTCTGAGGAGTTAAATAACTAGCTCAAATTCACCTAAGTGCTTAAGTCATATGTCAACCTAGAAAAGTAGTACTGTTGACATGATTATAAGTCATTTTTTTCTCTCTGTTTTTTAAACCTTCTTAAATATGGTTATGTTTACTCTATACTAAAAGTAAATTTGTAAAATAAAAGAGAACAGATTCACTAAGTAGTCAATACTATTCAATGAAATTTCAAATGCAATAGTAGCACAGAACAATTGTCTTTAAAAATCCTCTGGCTCTATTTTAAAGAGATTTGGTTAAATTTCATGCCAAGAAATTGTTTTCTTCAACTAAATTCTCTGTACAATTTTAAACAAGTATGTCATTTTCAACTTTAATTTAAACTATAAATGTGTAACAATTTAGTTGTGTACACTGTAGAACTGGTTGAAAAGACCCTTGAAATATACTACTGAACTATATTTTTACTTCAGTTAGGGTTTTATATAATATTAGAAAACAACCTATTTAAATAAATGAGGAAACTATCTTTATTATAAAAAGTGCCACACTATTTCCACTGGTAAATCTCTCTTATTTTTATTTAATGTACCTTATATACACTTTAGATGTTACAAATATAATAAAATGTATGATTTTCCAATTTCTGAATAAGCAACATCCATAAAAATGACTCATCACATTCAGTAGAATATGAGTAAAAACAAAAATAGGAAAGCTATCAGGGGAGGGGATAGGATACGGAGATCTGGTGGTGGGAATTGTGTGGAATTGTACCCCTTTTATACTATAGTTTTGTTAATGTCTCCTTTTTGAAATAAAAAAAATTTAAAAAAGAAAAAAAACTATTATAAGCTAATGAATGTCTTGTTACAGGCTAATAATATTTCTCAGTCACTACCTCCCACTTCAAAGTTATAGATAAATTATATAAAAATATACTTTCAAAATAATATGCTATTTATCAGTTAGACTTATGACTTAGAATTACTAATTTAAAATGTAATCAGATGCTTGAAATTTAATATATAAGATTTTTTTCACATTTTAGCCCTCATATAAAAGCAAAAGTGTTATTTTCAATAGTTCAAATCAGGCATGAGTTGAATATATTGTTTGCTTTTTCTTACAATGAAAAGATCTTTGATGGCAGAAATAGACAAATATATCCTTGAATTCCAAGTACATTTTAGAAATAATGAGTAAAATAAAATATAATCACAGTAACAATATGTTTGGATTGGGACCATGTGATAGCACCTGGTTAAGTACACATATTACCCTGTACAAGGACCCGAGTTCAAGCCCCTGGTCCCCACCTACAGGGGGCAAGCTTCATAAGCAGTGAAGCAGTGCTGCAGGTGACTGTCTCTCCCTCTCTATTCGCCTTCCCTCTCAACTTCTCTCTGTCATATCAAATTAAATGAATAAGTTTGAATGTGTGTGTGTGTGTGTGTGTATGTTTGGATACACTGCTTAGTGGATGATCATATTGATAGAAAAGGACTTAAGTTGATGGCAGACTTGATCAGCACATGTCTATCATGAGAAGTGAAGAAATTGTACCTATGTGATAACTGCTTATAAACCATAATCTCTCCAACAAAATGCCTTGGAAAAAAGTAATGTTTTGTGAAAAGTGAGAAAAAAAATTTTCAGGTAGGAAAAGTGGGAGCCAGTTGGTGGCATACCTGATTAAGTGTGCACATACACTACAGATAGGAATTTGGGTATGAACAGAACCACAAGACTATATTTACAATGAATGATATATTATTATTATTTTTTTAGATAGAGTCAGAGAGAAAATTAGAAGGGAGGAGGAATAAAGAGGGAAAGAGACAGAGAGAGACACTTGCAGCCCTGCTTCACCACTCGTAAGGTGACACCCTGCAGGCAGGGACCAGAGGTTTGAACCAGGGTTCTTGTGCACTATAATGTGTGCACTTAACCAGGTGTGTCACCATCTGGCCCCTAAACAATATATTTTGAGAACATATATAGACTCTACTGGCTGAGGGCAAATGGTAATCTTGTGAATAAAATCACACATATCAGATATGGAGTCTAGAGTGAGCAGGGCTATGAAAAAAACATTTTATAGAGTTATTTTGTTTTTGTATTATTTTATAGGCAGAAATAAGCTATTGATAGTTTTAAGTAAAGTTGAAAATAAGCATAATTCTTCAGCATAAAAAGTAAGCTGGGTGCAGGCTACTAAATAAACCAGAAAATATCAAGTTTGAGATAGACAGAAGGTAATCAACAGCTCTCTTTAGGTCTTTGCTTATGGTCTTTTGCCCTCTTCTTAGACAACTAGGCCTTAGTGACAATGAAGTTTTAAAAAGTGTGTGTGTGTGTGTGTGTGTGTGTGTGTGTGTATTCTGCAGTTCATTTATTTTCAGTCTTTTAAATGTATGGGTTATTTTTCTATTCTTTCTTAATTTAAGCCTGCTTTGTCTGTTATATTTGAATTCAACTTTTCATATCAACAACTGATCCTTTTTCATATGAAAAAGTCAACAAGATTAAGATTTGTAAAGCCCTTTACTGCTACCTCTCTTCTCATCCTGATTTTAAATTTTTTTGAAAAATCATTTGTCCTAAGCTGTCCAGTGAATTTGACTTTATATGTGTGATTCAGCCTTGTTCTCTGTCACCTTGAGAGATTCCATCCTCTCCCTTATCCCCACATCCAATTAATCACCATCTTGTCCTTCTCATATCCCACATGTTTATTTTATGTGCTACAATCACCTGCAAGGCAAGATGGACCCCTGCCCAAATTTTAGTTTAGATGTCAAGACAGATACCATCACACACATACTAAGAGGGGATTTTTAAAAATGTATTAATTGCATAAGTTTTTTTTTCAGGAGAATAAATGACAGTCTTCAGAAACTTTCCTGGTCTGAAAATAACCTGAGATATTAAGAAAACCAGACTGACTAGGAATAAGAGACAGGCTTCTGTGACTTGCCATAGTCACAGAAGAAAATACCTAACTTTTTTTTTAAGCAACTTTACTAAGTATGAGGAGGAGAGGAATGCAAAGGAAACGTAAAACATGAAAGCCCTCATGACTTAACAAAAACTGAAATCAGACACCTTATCACATTATAAAATACCACCATCATCTCTCATTTGCACTATTGTCAGAGCCTTCCAATTAGTTACCTTGCTCATTGTAATATGCCAATACATCTTTAACCATCGTGCCAGGATTGTGCACTTACAAATCTGACGATGTCATGACCCTGCTCAAAATTCTTTGGTGGTTCTGCATCCCTAAATAGTATCATTGAAGGTTAGAGGATAAAATCCCAAGAGCAGAGGAATACTCAATGGAACTAGAGAAATGAATATTATAAAAGTCTATTGTTTTAGTTAAAATACTAATTTTTCAACATTTTTTATTCTGCTACCAATAGTTATCTATATTTTAACAAGAAAACATCCCCCCCCACTTAACCAGTTCACTGTTGGCATGTTTGTCTGTTTACTTACATGTTAGTTCATTTTACCAGAACTCTCATCAGCTTTGGTTTATGGTGGTAATCAAGATTGAATCTTGGACATTTTGTGGCTCAAGTATGAAAATTTATTATATCTGCTACTATTTTCCTTTACTATATATTTACTATATCTGCTACTATTTTCCTTTCCCCACCCCACACACTTTAAAATAGACTGAAAAATTGTAATATCCTCACATTCCTGGAACAGTTACTATATTGATCCTATAGCTTTAAGATATTTTTTCTTTCTTTTTCTAAAAAAGTTTTTATTTATAAAAAGGAAACATTGACAAAACCATAGGATAAGAGGGGTACAGCTCTGCACAATTCCCACCACCAGACCTCCACATCCCATCCCCATTCACTGATAGCTTTCCTATTCTTTAACTTTATGGGAGTATGGACTCCCAAGATCATTGTGGGATGCAGAAGGTTGAAGGTCTGGCTTTTGTAATTGCTTCCCCGCTGAACATGGGTGTTGACAGGTCGATCCATACTCCCAGCCTGTCTCTCTCCTTCCCTTGTGGGGAAGGGCTCTGGGGAAGTGAAGCTCTAAGGCACATGGGTGGGGTGGTCTGTCCAGGGAAGTCTGGTCATATCCTGCTAGCATCTGGAATCTGGTGGTAGACAAGAGAGTTAACATACAAAGCCAAACAAATTGTTGACTAATCAAGGACCTAAGGGCTGGAATAGTGTAGATGAAGTGTTGGGGGATCCTCCATTTTGTAGATAGCTAGTAGGCATCTATTAGTTATATTTCAAAGGGCCTGTAGCTACACTAGTGTTTGTTGTTGTCGCTGTTGCTGTTTTGCCTGAGCCTGAAATCTGATATGCAGGTGGATCCTAATTATTGTCTGGGGAGATGATGTCATGGCAAACACTAAATCTGAAGAAGACATCCAGAAATTACTACCACTCACTGTTGCAGCAAAATCAATAAAATACCTAGGAATAAAGTTGACCAAAAAAGTGAAAGACTTGTATACTGAAAACTATGAATCACTATTCAGGGAAATAGAAAATTATACCAAGAAATGGAAGGATACCTCACGCTCATGGATTGGGAGAATAAATATCATCAAAATGAATATTCTCTCCAGAGCCATATATGAATTTAATGCGATACCCATCAAAGTTCCACTAAGCTTCTTTAAGAGTATAGAACAAAAACTACAATCATTTATCTGGAACCAGAAAACACCTAGAATTGCCAAAACAATCTTGAGGAAAAGAAACAGAAATGGAGGCATCACACTCCCAGATCTAAAACTATTTTATAAGGCCATCATAATATTTTTCTTTTTTTATTGGGAGGCTAATGGATTACAGTACAGTTGTTGATAGCTGGGTACAAATTTGTATCTCCTAATGATAGGTGACTGCAAAACACTCTCACCACCAATTCCCAGCTTAGGTCCTTTTCCATCAACATGCACTAGGTTTTAGGTTGAGAAGTTCTGCCTATTTATATTTATTTTCAATTTGTCCTCGCTGGGGCTTTACCAACCCAGGCTTGATTTTTCACACAGAAAGAGAAAGAGAGAAAGTCACCATAACACTGAAGCTTCCCTCAGGACCTCTAGGGCTAGACTGAAACCTGAGTCAAGTCCATGCAGATCAGGCACCTTCCCAGGTGAGCTATCTTGCTTGCCCAAGAAGCATAACCTTGCATAATAGAATATAAAGGCGTCTACTTAGTAAGGCTGTTCTTCACTAACTTAATCTAGGTCTCCACCCTAAGGTCTCATCATCACAGATAGTGCCTGTTCTGTGCTTTTGTAATAACAGTCATCCCCAAGTTTCTCTCCTCTTTGGTTTCCCATGGTTGTGCCTTCTGTGTGAAGTGTCATGCTTGTGCCCTTCTGTAGAACATATTCCTCTTTAATGACCTGCCATACTCAATTTTTCATATTAAGAACTTCAGTTTAACTTTAAAGTGTTCCCCGCAGGTGTTTGTTTTTCTTTCTAGTTTGTATATCTACATCACTGTGAGAATCCATTTGTTTTGTAACTTTTGCATCTCTCCACAGATAGGAACAGCATCTTTTTTTTTTCCTTCCATGTGGGCTGGCCTACTGCATAGTGGATGCTCAAAACACTTTTTTTTTTTATCGGGTGAATAAAGAAAACATCCCTGTGGTAATATTGATCATAATAGCTGCTGCTTCTCATCTTTTTAAATGCTCTGAAACATCTTTAGTAATAATATGCTTGAAATGCTTAATTTACTTCATATGAAAGGTGACATGAATGTAGTTAAATTACAGGTTGTATCCATTTTAAAAAGAATGACATGAAAAGAAAAATCAACATCAGAAGAATAAAATGAAAGTAAAGAAGTTTATAGAGAAAAAGAAAAGAGAGAGGAAGAGGTAGAGAAAGAGAAAGAGGGAGAGAGAGAGAGAGAATCCTCTCTGAAAGCTCCAAGAAATTCACATCCTACATCAATATTGCATGGCATGGGAAGGGAAGAGAAACAAATCATGAAGAAATGATCTGAGGCAGGAGAGAGGCAAAAAAAAAATTAAATATGATGCAAGCCCATGAAAGTATAATTGTGTTTGCTGATAAGGGGACACTAGGCTTCAGGTGGGCAGTGAGATAAGTTGGATGCATCATTATGTGTATGTATGTGATGGGAATTTTTAAGTAAAAGACGAACTTTTTACTTGGGGTTAGAACTGAAGAGCTAGCAAAATTTTATCCAAATTGATTTGAGAAATGCATCCACACTGCCAGACCCTTGGAACTATGTACTCCACAATGTCAGCCCATTATATGATCTTTCACTTATAGAGAAATAATGAAAGGAAAAGAGTAATGCAAATAGAAATATAGTCACAACAATAATTAACATTTGTAAATTATAACCCATATATAAGCTCAATTGTAACAAAAATAAGTATTTTTTTTCTAATGACATAAAATAATTCCTGTTTTGTGGTCTGGGAGATGGCTCAGTTGATAAAGCACTGAACTCTAAAGCATGAGGTCCTGAGTTTAAACCCCAGCAGCACATGTAACAGGGTGATATCTGGTTCTTTCTCTCTCCTCCTATATTTCTCATTAATAAACAAAATCTTTTAAAAAATAGTAATTCCTGTTTTGAGCCCCACTCATCTGTGTTGCTGAGGAGTTATTCTGATGCAGTCTCTACCCCCAGGTTTTATTACGCCCTGCAAAATCCTAGCAGTGCCCCCTTCAACCAATCCTGCCCCCACACGTCACCCCTGGTTGTCGCCCAATAAAAAGCCCCCTCACCCCCCCTCTCTCTGGGCTCTCAGCTCCCCCTCTCTCAGATCTCACCCCCTGCTCTCCCCCCGTTGTCAGGTAGTGGGGACGGCCATTGCCGGCTGGCTCCACGTGGTCTGAACCAAACCCCCCCATCCTATAATAAAGATTTGTGTACCCCTTTGCTCTGGACGTCCACTCTCTTCTCCGCGGTGCAGCCCGACACCAGACCGCCACAACAACACATCTGAATGCAAAAAATATCATTTTCATATTTCTCTTCCGGTCCCACCTCAAGCTCAAAAATCAAAGCCAATATCAAGGAACAAAAAGGGTAGAAAAAGAAGGAACTAGATATCAGAAATTTGTTTCCACAAATGACCTCTAAACTACCTACCACTCAATACAGTACAGTCAGTTCTCAGAAACAGTTCTCTGCTCTAAACTTATTTTCCTAGAATTCACAGAAATTTAACCTTATATGTAGTGGGAATTCTTTCATCAAATTATGGGTAAAAGTATATTGCTTTTATCCAGATTCCCTTCTTTTCCAGAGAAAAATAAAACACAAAGTTATAAACACTGATGAATACTTCTTTCAGTTCTGAGATAATAGATGTGTGTCCCATGGAGAGGGATCAATGGATTATAACGGAAGATCATCCCCAAAACATTATGCCACAGTAGTTTCAGTTCTTGCATGTTTACTGTAAGTAAGACGTAGAAATAGTCACTTTTGATCATGTGTTGTGTAGTAGGGATCACAATACTGTGAGCACAAATAGAATCTCTTGTATAAAAGAGAACAAAGTTAGTAGTGGTTACCAGAAATAATATGAATTAAATTAATGGAATCAAGTAAGTGTACAGAGGTCAGTAACACAAAGGAGAAGGAGAGAAAGTAGGAGGAAGGGGTGAAATTTGAATGATTTACCAAGTTAAGGGTATACTTGGAGTTTGATAAAGAGCCAAAGTCTCAGCAAAGATTACACTGAGTGAACCATAAGTGCTGATTGTTGATGCACCTGGTTGAACACAGATGTTATCATGTGAAAGGACATGGGTTCAAGGTCCTGGATACCATATGAAATTTCACAAGTAGCAAAGTAGTGCTGCAGGTTGTCTCTCTCTCTCTTTCTCAACCTCTCTCTCTCTCTCTCCCCCTCCACTTTCCCTCTTAATTTCTCTCTATATTCAAAAAGAAAAAATACTTTATCTCAAAAAAAATGAGTGAAACATATTTTGTAATATTTGGTAAAAGAGATTTCTCCTTTTAAAAATAGTGTTACAGATGGAGGGAAAAATGTTCATTAAATCAATAGCAATATAGTATTTTTTTTTAATTCTGTTTAGATAGTTCTATCTTGGAATAAAATCTGGGAAGGAATGTGTAATCCCAACAAAGAATAAGAAAGGAAAGAATTTGAGCTGTGTAAACAAAGAAATTAAACTGAATCTGTATACTAAGAAGTGACTTCTATTCCAGAGACCTATTTTATCTGTGGGTAGCCATTTTCTATGGTAATGTAAAGCGTCTAAATATATCCCAGTCTGTACTTCAACAATCCTTCCTGATGGTATATTGCCACAAAGACAGTCTGTAAGGGCAGAGAAAATCCACTTAACACTTCAAGGTAACAGAATATATCGCCCCAAAATATGCTATTTTGGAATAAGGATTATTTTGAGCTAGATACATAAAAAACAGCAGGTTCCAAGAGGATCCTCTCTTTTATTGTATGAAGGCAGTTTATAAAAATTCCATATGGAAGAGGTTTTTCTCTATAGCAGAAAGAAACATTTTACCATCATAGACTGTGAGTCTCATACAAATTAAGATGGTCATCATGAAAAACACAAGAGATAGACTTTGGAAAGGATACAGAGAAAAAGGGAACCCTTATATTTCTGTTCATGAAAGTTAAACAGTTACTATGGAAAATAGTATGGAGGCTCTTTAAAAATTAAAAATAGAGCTTCCATATTATTCAGTTATTCCACTACAGGGTATATATCGAAAGGATATTTTCAAAAATCTTAAAAGGGGAGTCAGGTAGTGGTGGCCCAGTTAAGCACACATAATCCAAAAGCACAAGGATCCTCTCGGGAACTGGATTCAAGTCCTCCACTCCCCACCTACAGGGTGATGCTTCACAAGCAGTGAAGCAGGTCTGCCAGTGTCTCTCTCTCTCTCTCTCTCCCTCTCTATCTCCTCCTCCTCTCTCAATTTATCTCTATTCTATCGAATAAAATGGGGGGGGGGAATGGTCCCTGATAGCAGTGGATTCATTGTGCCTGCACCGAGCCCCAGCAATAACCCTGGAGGAAAATTTAAAAAACTTAAGGGCAGGGGGGAGGTAATATGGCGACGGCCTGAGAAGTCGCTAACAGCGAGTGCTCTGATAGCATCGTCGGCAAAGGTAGGATTTTCTGCCTTTAGCAGGCCAGTCAATAAGGGGGGGGGGCACCAAAGAAGTTATTACAGTTTAATTTGGGTTAACAATTAGAGCAAAGGTGACACGGACTAGCGGGGCGCCAGAATTCCCAGGCGGCGCCAGGCAAGGCGAGTGCGCCGGGCATTGTCCTCCGCCCGCCCGGGAAGGCGGCTCCTCCGCCGGTTGCAGAGCGCGGCGGGCAGAGGACCCGGAGAGAGCACTTTAGCTCGGGGGCTGCCTCTTGGGAGTTGCCAGGGTCCACCGCGACCCTGAGGGTGGATCCAAAGACTTCTTGAGTATAGCTCTCATTGGATCAAAGGACTTGGAGCTAGTTTTCATTTTTGAGAAATCCTTTAAAAAAGTCTGGAGGGCGGGGTTTCCCGGAAAATGGCGCCCGGAGAAGCAGAAGTGGCCAGCCTTTGAGCTCCGGACACATCTCGTGTAAACAATAGGATTTTCTGCCTTTAGCAGGCCATCCAATAAGGGGCCATAACGGTCATACCAAGGATGTTTCTATAACTTAATTTGGGTTAAGAATTAGAGTAGGGGGAAAAAATTCTTTTTTCTTCCTTTTAATTTTCAAGCATACATCCTTCCCGCCGCCCCCCCTCCCCCCATAAGCAGTGCCTGGGACCAGCTACTAGCAGGATACCCCATACCACCAAACAGGGTTTTTTTTTTTTTTTTTTTTTGTTAATTCACTGATACACATTTGGGAAGTTCCTCGCACTGCTCTTTAATTACAACTCTTCTTCCTATCTTCTCCCTTTTCTCTCTCTTATCTCTCTCAATCTCTCTCTCTCTTTTTTTTTTTTTTTTAATCTTGTCATACACTTCTTTCTTCTTTGACTTTCTGAATTTGTGAATTACTTTGGGGAAGAAATCTGACCCAGAGTGGACTCTCTATGTGTGTATCTCTGCTCTAGTTCCCTTTACACTCTTGTTACCCTTAGAATATACACTGGATAGTAAATTTGCATAACTGTCTATTCTTGCTATCCTCTCTTCCTTTTCTCTTTCTTCACTGGGATTTGGTTACTATTTTTTCACGGACTGGAGAAATTGTTTGGCTAACTGGTAACGATTAAACTCCTTCAATACTTACTTCAGTTGCTACGGTTATTCCGGAGGTTGGTGAGTGCAATTGTCATAAAGGTATTTAGTACAGTGTTACTTGTGCTCAAAACACAACAACTGAGGAACAACAGAACATTAAAAAAAAAAAAAAAGAGAGAAACACATAAATTAAAAAAAAATGGGTAGATTAAAAACAAATAAAACTGCTACCCCAATGAATGAAGACAAGAGCCCAGAAGAAACCACAAATCAGTCAGAAGTAACCATAGATAAGAAAAGTATGCAAGCAATAATAAACTTATTAATCACAGAAATGAAAACAACATTGGAGGAAAGAAATGGCAGTATTAGGGAAACAACAGTTGAGACCCCCAAGGAAAATACTGATTATCTTGAGACAATTAGAGAACTGAAAGCTGAAATAGCTGTAATGAAGAAAGAAGCTGAGGCAAGGGAAAGCAGACTAACAGAAGCAGAAAACAGAATTAGTCAGACAGAGGATGAGTTAGAGAAAACTAAGAAAGAGGTGAAAGAGCTTAAAAAGAGATTGAGAGACACTGAAAACAACAACAGAGACATATGGGATGATCTCAAAAGAAGTAACATTCGTATAATTGGCCTGCCAGAGGAAGAAAGAGAGGAAGGGGAAGCAAACATCCTAGAGGAAATAATACAAGAAAATTTCCCAGACCTGAATAACAGAAAGGATATCAAGGTGCAAGAGGCCCAGAGAGTACCAAACAGAATCAACCCAGACCTGAAAACACCAAGACACATCATAGTCACAATGAGAAGAAGTAAGGATAAAGAAAGGATCCTAAAGGCTGCAAGAGAGAAACAAAAAGTCACATACAGGGGAAAACCCATAAGACTTTCTGCAGATTTTTCAACTCAAACTCTAAAAGCCAGAAGGGAGTGGCAAGATATCTATCGAGCCCTGAATGAAAAAGGGTTTCAACCAAGGATTATATATCCTGCTAGACTTTCATTCAAGCTAGATGGAGGGATCAAAACCTTCTTAGACAAACAACAGTTAAAGGAGGCAACTATCACCAAGCCGGCCCTGAAAGAGGTATTAAAAGACCTCTTATAAACAAGAACATCACTATAATACTTGTAATATATCAGAGCAAACAAATTGTTTTTTAGAACAATGGCACTACAATACATTAAATCCATAATATCAATAAATGTCAATGGCTTAAACTCACCCATCAAAAGGCACAGGGTGGGGGGATGGATCAGAAAACATAACCCAACCATATGCTGCTTGCAAGAATCCCATCTGTCACAACAAGATAAACACAGACTTAAAGTGAAAGGATGGAAAACTATCATACAGGCTAACGGTCCACAAAAAAGGGCAGGAACAGCCATTCTCATCTCAGACACGATAGATTTTAAATTAAATAAAGTAATAAAAGATAGGCAAGGACATTACATAATGATAAGAGGATCAATCAGCCAAGAAGACTTAACAATTATTAACATCTATGCACCCAACGAGGGACCATCTAAATACATTAAACACCTATTGAAAGAATTTCAAAAATACATCAATAGTAATACAATAATAGTGGGAGACTTCAATACCCCACTCTCACACTTAGACAGATCAACAAAGAAGAGAACCAATAAAGATATAAGAGAATTGAATGAAGAGATTGACAGACTAGACCTCTTGGACATTTTCAGACTCCTCCACCCCAAAAAACTGGAATACACCTTCTTTTCAAATCCACACAACACATACTCAAGGATAGACCACATGTTAGGTCACAAAGACAGCATCAATAAATTCAAGAGCATTGAAATCATCCCAAGTATCTTCTCAGACCACAGTGGAGTAAAACTAACTTTTAACAACAAACAGAAAATTATTAAAAGACATAGAATTTGGAAACTAAACAACATGCTCCTTAAGAACCACTGGGTCAGACACTCACTCAAACAGGAAATTCAAATGTTCCTGGAAACTAATGAAAATGAAGACACAACCTATCAAAATATTTGGAACACAGCTAAAGCAGTACTGAGAGGGAAACTTATAGCTATACAATCACATATTAAACACCAAGAAGAAGCCCAAATGAACGAACTTACTACACACCTCAAGGACTTAGAGGAAGAGGAACAAAGGAACCCTAAAGCAACCAGAAGGACAGAAATCACTAAAGTTAGAGCAGAAATAAACAACATCGAAAATAAAAGAACCATACAAAAGATCAATGAAGCCAAATGTTGGTTCTTTGAAAGATTAAACAAAATTGACAAACCCCTAGCCAGACTCACCAAACAAAAAAGAGAGAAGACTCAAATTAATAGAATTGTCAACGATACAGGAGATATCACAACTGACACCACAGAAATCCAGAGAATTCTGCGAAACTTCTATAAAGAACTATATGCCACCAAGCTAGAGAATCTGGAAGAAATGGAACAATTCCTAGAAACCTATGCACTTCCAAAACTGAACCAAGAAGAACTACAAAATCTAAATGCACCAATCACAGACAAAGAAATTGAAACCGTTATTAAGAATCTCCCCAACAACAAAAGTCCTGGACCAGATGGCTTCACAAACGAATTCTACAAAACTTTCAGGAAACAGTTAATACCCATACTTCTTAAGCTATTCCATAAGATTGAAGAAACAGGAATACTCCCTTCCACCTTTTATGAAGCCAACATCACCCTGATACCAAAAGCTGATAGGGACAGAACAACAAAGGAAAACTACAGACCAATATCTCTGATGAACATAGATGCCAAAATATTAAACAAGATCTTGGCCAACCGGATACAGCAACACATCAAAAAGATTGTTCATCATGACCAAGTGGGATTCATCCCAGGAATGCAAGGCTGGTTCAACATCCGTAAATCAATCAATGTCATTCATCACATCAATAAAAGCAAAGCCAAAAACCACATGATTATCTCAATAGATGCAGAGAAAGCCTTTGACAAAATCCAACACCCATTCATGCTCAAAACTCTACAAAAAATGGGAATAGATGGGAAATTCCTCAAGATAGTGGAGTCTATATATAGCAAACCTACAGCCAACATCATACTCAATGGAGAGAAGCTGAAAGCATTCCCCCTCAGATCAGGGACTAGACAGGGCTGCCCACTGTCACCGTTACTCTTCAACATAGTATTGGAAGTTCTTGCCATAGCAATCAGGCAAGAGAAAGAAATCAAAGGGATACAGATTGGAAGGGAAGAAGTCAAGCTCTCACTATTTGCAGATGATATGATAGTATACATAGAAAGACCTAAAGAATCCAGTAGAAAATTACTGGAAGTTGTTAGGCAATATAGCAAGGTATCAGGCTACAAAATCAATGTACAAAAATCAGTGGCATTTCTTTATGCAAACACTAAATCTGAAGAAGAAGACATCCAGAAATCACTCCCATTCACTGTTTCAGCAAAATCAATCAAATACCTAGGAATAAAGTTGACCAAAGAAGTGAAAGACTTGTATGCTGAAAACTATGAGTCGCTACTCAAGGAGATAGAAACTGATACCAAGAAATGGAAAGATATCCCATGCTCATGGATTGGAAGAATAAATATCATCAAAATGAACATTCTCCCCAGAGCCATATACAAATTTAATGCAATACCCATCAAAGTTCCACCAAGCTTCTTTAAGAGAATAGAACAAACACTACAATCATTTATCTGGAACCTGAAAACACCTAGAATTGCCAAAACCATCTTGAGGAAAAGAAACAGAAATGGAGGCATCACACTCCCAGACCTTAAACTATATTATAAAGCCATCATCATCAAAACAGCATGGTACTGGAACAAAAATAGGCACACAGACCAGTGGAACAGAATTGAAAGCCCAGAAGTAAATCCCAACACCTATGGGCATCTAATCTTTGATAAGGGGGCCCAAAGGATTAAATGGAAGAAGGAGGCTCTCTTCAATAAATGGTGCTGGGAAAACTGGGTTGAAACATGCAGAAGAATGAAATTGAACCACTTTATCTCACCAGAAACAAAAATCAACTCCAAATGGATCAAAGACCTAGATGTCAGACCAGAAACAATCAAATACTTAGAGGAAAACATTGGTAAAACACTTTCCCATCTACACCTCAAGGATATCTTTGATGAATCAAACCCAATTGCAAGGAAGACCAAAGTAGAAACAAACCAATGGGACTACATCAAATTGAAAAGCTTCTGCACATCCAAAGAAACAATTAAACAAACAGAGAGACCCCTCACAGAATGGGAGAAGATCTTCACATGCCAGACATCAGACAAGAAACTAATCACCAAAATATATAAAGAGCTCAGCAAACTTAGCCGCAAAAAAGCAAATGACCCCATCCAAAAATGGGCAGAGGAAATGAACAAAACACTCACCACAGAGGAGATCCAAAAGGCTAACAAACATATGAAAAACTGCTCTAGGTCACTGATTGTCAGAGAAATGCAAATTAAGACAACACTAAGATACCACCTCACTCCTGTAAGAATGGCATACATCAAAAAGGACAGCAGCAACAAATGCTGGAGAGGATGTGGGGACAGAGGAACCCTTTTACATTGCTGGTGGGAATGTAAATTGGTACAGCCTCTGTGGAGAGCAGTCTGGAAAACTCTCAGAAGGCTAGACATGGACCTTCCATATGACCCAATAATTCCTCTCCTGGGGTTATACCCCAAGGACTCCATAACACCCAACCAAAAAGAGGTGTGTACTCCTATGTTCATAGCAGCACAATTCATAATAGCTAAAACCTGGAAGCAACCCAGGTGCCCAACAACAGATGAGTGGCTGAGAAAGCTGTGGTATATATACACAATGGAATACTATGCAGCTATCAAGAACAATGAACCCACCTTCTCTGACCCATCTTGGACAGAGCTAGAAGGAATTATGTTAAGTGAACTGAGTCAGAAAGTTAAAGATGAGTATGGGATGATCCCACTCATCAACAGAAGCTGACTTAGAAGATCTGAAAGGGAAACTAAAAGCAGGACCTGATCAAATTGTAAGTAGGGCACCAAAGAAAAAACCCAGTGGTGAGGGGTAGACATGTAGCTTTCTGGGCCAGTGGGGGGTGGGAATGGGCGGGAGGGATGGGTCACGGTCCTTTGGTGATGGGAATGGTGTTTATGTACACTCCTAGCAAAATGTAGACATATAAATCAGTAGTTAATTAATATGAGAGGGGGAAATCAATTGTATGTCTCAAAGGTTCTCAGGAGACAAACTGAATCTTTTTAATAGATAGGCTACGTATTTGATATGCGGACTCTCTCAAAAGCCTAGACCAAGTAGATTGGAGGCTTCCAATAGCACAGCTATGTACAAGATACTGGGTACTGTACAGCAAACCATAACAAAGGGACTTTTCAAAGTTAACCCAATTAACAAATAATGTGATGATAATATTAACTATTGATTGTCTTTTTGAACCCTAAGACAGCAGGAACCTCACATCCTCACTATAGAGCCCCTACTTCCCCCAGTCCTGGCACCCATGGATAGGGCTCACTTTCCCGTATGCTTCTCCCAATCCATACCAAATAATATTGCATCCGCCGATCACAACCTAACCAAAGCAACGATTGCCATCTCAACATGCTTCACCTCAGAGTGTATCCAGAGACTTCACGTGTGGAATGACAACCCTTCAGCTTCATTGCTCGGGTGAGACCTTTCCTTTTATAGTACACTCTAATTTCATCTCGGGTGGTTCACTTTCTAACAAAGTCCCATAGCCTAGACGTACACCAGTTTCTGTGAGAGAGAGCGTATGCGCACACGTGTCCATAAACTACTGCAGAATATATACCTGAAAGCAGGATTACACTGGAGTTTGCAGTGAGTACCTCCCCAACACTTCCTCTCCACTATTCCAATCTTGGGATCCATGTTTGCTCAACAAATTGTTTGGCTTTGTATGTTAACTCTCTTTTCAATCACCAGGTTCCAGATGCCACCAGGATGCTGGCTAGGCTTCCCTGGATTGAAGACCCCACCAATGTGTCCTGGAGCTCAGCTTCCCCAGAGACACACCTTACTAGGGAAAGAGAGAGGCAGACTGGGAGTATGGACCGACCAGTCAACGCCCATGTTCAGCGGGGAAGCAATTACAGAAGCCAGACCCTCTACCTTCTGCAACCCTCAACGACCCTGGGTCCATGCTCCCAGAGGGCTAGAGAATGGGAAGGCTATCATGGGAGAGGGTGGGTTATGGGGATTGGGTGGTGGGAATTGTGTGGAGTTGTACCCCTCCTACCTTATGCTTTTGTTCACTAATCCTTTCTTAAATTAAAAATTTAAAAAAAAAAAAAAAAAAAAAAAAAACTTAAGGGCATATCTATACTACCCCATATTAATGTAGTATTATTCACTATAGCCAAATTGTGGAAATAATCTGAGTGCCCGTCAAATAATGAATGGAAAGGTAAATACCCACTTATTCAGCAATATCTATATACGATAAGAATATTATTCAGGGGAGCTAGGCAGTGGTGCAGCGGGTTAAGCGAACATGGCGCAACAAGGACCCCCCCCCCCCCCGCCACTTGCAGGAGGGTAGCTTCACAAGAGGTGAAGTAGGTCTGCAATTGTCTTTCTCTCCCCCGCACTGTCTTGCCCTCCTCTCTCGATTTCTCTCTGTCCTATCGAACAACAATAACAATGATAACAGGCACCGAGCCCCAGCAATACCCCTGGAGATAAAAAAAAAAAAACCAATAAAAATAAGGATTATTCAAGCATAATAAGTAAAGACACACTGTTATCAGTAATAACAAATCTGGAGATCATTATGCTAAGTGAAATATATCAGACATAACCACTATCTGATTTTGCTTAAATAAAAAATCAAAAATTTAAAAACAAGTAAATCTTACAGAAATAGACAATAGATTGGTGGTTACAAAGCAGAGCGAGCTGCCTAATGCAAAATGAATATGAAGGTGGAAAATGTCAGAAAGAAAAAGCTATTAAAACTCTTTTGCTTCAGCTTGTCAAACTCAATTTCATCTACTACATATAAAGGATCCTTTGGAAAATAATTAAGTTCAAGAAGCTGCAAGGTCAAAATGATTCCTAGAGTTACTACACTTCTTAATAAAAATTTCAAGGACTATAAGAACATCTAGACAGCATAGAAGATTCGAGTTCTATGTATGGATTAGCATAAAACCCCAGAAACTGCCACAGAGGTCTCACCAGTATTCTTTACTACCACCCACTGGCAACTCTGAATGATCTGGGGCCATAGAAAGAACAAAAGCTGATTAGGACCAAGACCTGAAGCCAATACATTTCTGTACTTGCAATTTTATCAAGAGACCAATTCTAGGAAGTTGCCATACTTTCAAAATAGTAGCACGTTTCCTCTTCTTTTTCAAATTTTAACTTTTCTGAGGAGTTAACATTTAAAATATAAAATATTAACATTTGTTATAAAATGTAAAATAAAATATAAAATGTTAAAATAAATGTTATTTATTATGAAATGTTAAATTGCCTAGTGAATACACTGTGGTGATTGATATTTGTGTATGTTACCAATGGCTCACCTTATCTAGTTGACTAACATACTCATCACCTCACATATTTTTTTTATTTATAATAAGAACATCTAAATTTTGCATGTTTTGCACATTTCAGTTATACAGAACAATGTTATAAACTATAGCCAGAAAAATTTATATTAGAACCTCTGAAATTTTTTATCGTATAGCCAAAAGTTTACACCTTTTACTCACCTCTCCTTAATAGCCAATAAAGCTAACTTCTTTTTTATTCAAAATTGTTCATTTTTACAAAACGATATTGATCAGTTGCTCTATGCAGACTCTGTGCAAAGTCCTGAACTATACAAATTTGAATAAGAGAAAAAAAATCTTCATCTTCTGGAAGAGAAACAGTTGAATAAATATGGGTATTTCTACGTGACGAATGTAGTTGGCCAGATTCAGAAGATGCTTTTTGTCCCCTAGCCTATAAAGTCAAGAAGCCTTTGAGAGGAGATAGTAATCAGGCTTTGGCATCTGAAACTCTTGTTTCTCATTGTTTGCCTGCTAGAATTCCACACTTATGTTTTTGCTACATTCCACCTATTCCCTTAGAGCTTTGCTTTCAGACACTGAGTAAAATCTATCTTGGACTACTTTACATTTCACTTTTTTCTGTAGTGAAATGTAAAATTCTTCATTCCTTTATTTACTCTAAGTAATTAAAATGAAACAAATTTTTCCAATTTAGGTCGGTAGAGGAATTCCCAGATTTGGAAAACACCACTTTTGATAATTTATTTCATTATCTTACACTGAAAAGTAGTGGCTTTTTCATTCTTTTCTTTCTGTCTCTCTCTTTTCTTTCTTTTTACTTTTTTCTTTCTCTCATCCTTTTATAAAAAGGAAACATTGACTAAACCATAGGATAAGAGAGGTATAACTTCACACAATTCCCACCACCAGAACTCTGTATCCCATATCCTCTCCTGATAGCTTTCCTACAATTTAACCCTCTGGGAGTATGGACCCAAAAGAGATTGGCTTTAGGGTGTGGAAATTCAAGACTACTAGATTTAGAAAGGCTATCACATGCCATCTTTCCAATGGCCTACATGGTGTTATGTAAAGAGAGTATGTGGGTGGAGAACCTTAGCCAGTTGCCAGGGCCCAGAGATTAGATGCATCCCAGGGTGGAGAGAAAGTAACCATAGTCAGTCAGGTGAGAATACACACATATGATATCCCTAGCTGTCAGTGTCAAGTGTGTGCCCTTTATCTCAAGCCTCACAGAGTATTTATAAAACTTGTGCCTTAAATAACATTGTCCAGACAAAACATTATAAAAACAAAAATCACAATACATTTCTAAGGGGAAAAATAGGGTATAGGTGCTTGAAACTGACATTATCCAACTGTCATAATGTCAGATATATTCAGGTATCTATTTGATGCCATAAAATACTGAGTTTATTCAAGTTATCTCATGCACGGTCTCCAGCCGCATAGGGCAGCAGCCAGACATTTAGATTTATGGGTGATCACTGTGGCAATCCAACCCTCTACTGCCTGTGGGCAGGAGTCTCTGAAATATCCAGACTTCACCTTTGACCAGGATTTTGTGATAATGGGACAGAACCTGAAACACAGGCCTCATAGTAAACTAGACAAAGGACTGTACCTTGTAGACAAATAACAAGCAAGCCATACGTTTTGCAAGCATAACGCTTGCTTGTTATAATTCAGTAAGAATTCTAGTAATGAGCATCAAGAAGTTTGAGATCAGAAAACTTCTTTTAACAGTTATGCACCATAAACCTGCAGCCCAGCTAAGCCAGTTGCTCTGTCTCAGTCTTCTGGAAAGTTATTCTTGGGTATTACTCTGCCCAGACCACTTTCATCTCCACTGAAACTGTTCACATTGTGATCACCTCTGGAATGAATCCAGTTTGCTCCTTTTTAAATTGTCCTCCAGTATTCAGTGAAGGGAGTCATTTTAACTTAATTGTTATTTACTTGGATCTTTCTTTCATCTTTTATGAAGGTGTGAGGATACAATCATCTCTGTGGAGCTGCCTGGGAGGACAAAGGAGGGTATAACTGTAAGCTTCCTCCTGACAGCTGTGGAAGGACTAGCAGCCTTGGTCTGGAGCTTAAGTTAGGAATTTTCTTTCTTTCTTTCTTTCTTTCTTTCTTTCTTTCTTTCTTTCTTTCTTTCTTTCTTCCTTTCTTTCTTCCTTCCTTCCTTCCTTCCTTCCTTCCTTCCTTTCCTTTCTCTCTCTCTCTTTCTGTCTCTCTCTTTCTTTCTTTTTACTTTTTTCTTTCTTTCATCCTTTCTTTTTTCTTTCTTTCTTTCTTTCTTTCTTTCTTTCATCCTTTCTTTTTTATTATCCCAGTCTCTGGCAACCACTTTTTTTTTATTTATAAAAAGGAAACATTGACTAAACCATAGGATAAGAGAGGTATAACTTCACACAATTCGCACCACCAGAACTCTGTATCCCATATCCTCTCCTGATAGCTTTCCTACAATTTAACCCTCTGGGAGTATGGACCCAAGGTCATTGTGGGATGCAGAAAGTGGAAGGTCTGGCTTCTGTAATTGCTTCCCCGCTGAACATGGGCGTTGACAGGTCAATCCATACTCCCAGCCTGTCTTTCTCTTTCCCTAGTGGAGAAAAGGTCTGGGGAAGTGGAGCTCCAGGACACATTAGTGGGTTTGTCTGTCCAGGGAAGTCTGGTTGGCATCATGCTAGCATCTGGAACCTGGTGGCTGAAAAGAGACTAAACATACAAAGCCAAACAAATTGTTGGACAATCATGAGCCTAAAGGCTGGGATAGTGCAGATGAAGAGTTGGGGGAACCTATGTTTTGTAGATAGCTAGTAGGCATATTTTAATTATATTCCAAAGGGCCTGTGGCTATACTAGTGGCTTTTTTTTTTTTTTTTTTTTGGCTTGAGCCTGAAATCTGATATGCAGGAGAATCCTAATCATTATCCGGGGAGATGATGCCATGAACCAGAAAGCTGGATCAAGGAAGAGAATAGCTCCCAAATATGGGAAAGGTGTATAAATATTGTTGACTGTAAACCCCATCAATTTGATGTGATTTGGGCCCATATTCAGTTTAGGAGCCTATGTGACCTCTGCATCCCTGTGGATCTGAGCTCATAGTCTGTGGTCATAAGTAGGAATGTTCCAAGCTGCCCTGATATCGGGACCCATCCTCTTCAGATGTAGCATAGAGTACGTTGTCCACCCTCCCTTTGGAGGATGGAACATTCTCTACCATTGTTGATCCAAGTTGAGGGCAAGGTCCTATGGGCACCCACAAAGGGGTCTGTTGTGTTGTTCCTGATAGGAATGACCAATAACAATGGAGAGAGGGATTTATTTGAGGTCTAGGCCCATCATGTCTGTTTGGGAATCTCAGGACTTCCCAATTAGGGCCCCAGCTGATGACAACCATTATTCCTTTATTCTTTGTTCCTGTTTGTTTTCTTTTGACCTGAAAACTAAAGTTTATAATAGCTATGATATATGTCCCAGGTGCTATTTTCACAGTACAAAGTTTCTGCTACAATAAACATGGTAACAAATGGAAGGATCTTAGGAAGAAAAATCTGGTTACATTGAAATAATATTAGATTCCTTCATAGATTTGCTAATGTAGTGAATATTGACAACATACAAATAGAATACTTTAAACAAATAGAGCTATGTTCAGTCATTCTCTTAAAAATTTTTATTAGTTATTTAACATTGAGTTACAAAATTAAAGGGTAACAGGGGTATTGTTTTATAGCATATATATATATATATATATATATATATATATATATATAATCTCTTGGCCAATTGTATACAGTGTTTTCTTTTAAAGGTTATCAAGGGTTGACAATAATACTTATGCTATCATAAAAGTAGGATATATATCTTATTTTCTTTTGTGTAGTTAGTTGAGTAGATAGAGTGTTTGAAGAGAGTGAAGTAGGGGCTGTGAGAGGAGGGTTTCTAGGCCTAGCTAGTAAATAATTGATTAGACAATTTACAGTGACTTCCATAGAACTTTCTACTTGCCTAGTCATAGAGGTCTATTAAGCATTTTTACTTTGAGGTATATAGTTGCCCCTTAATTTATGGATACATGTATACATGTACCCAGTGCCCTAAGCCCTATAGAGTGCACCATTTTAAATAGAATTAACTAGTTACAAGTGTTAGGAAAGGTCTCACCAGATTATTGGATTTATATGGTTGGCATCTCAGTCTTGGCATCTGGATACAATCAAAATCCAAGAGTCAGTGGTAGCATAATGTGGCAAGGTGATACTGGTTGCACTGATTTAGTTACGTCAGCAAAGGCAGTACAATAAAGTAAGGGATCAGGAAGAGAGGCATCCAGAAATACATGCAAAGTCCCAGAGGTTCTAGGGTGGGAGAAATACAGATTTTGAAGAGAATTGGGAAGGTTCTTGCAGTATTAGAATTTAAGACAATAGATAATTATTATTATAGCCAAGATACTTAGGAGCTTGGTTTCCCGTGAAAATCCCATGGTTAGAATTTACTGTACCATATTTGATCTCACCATAATTTATGTCATTTAATGCTATCTACAAATAACTATCTTAGATACTTCAGTCATTCTTAAAATCAGCAATAACCATTATCCCCAGTGATGTCTCTATGTACCTCATGATGAGAGTTTTGCTCTAGACACAAACAGTGAAACCTGCATGTACCAAGGAATCTTGTAAATGTAGTTTGGAATGGCAATAGCAGTTGCCTGAACTGTTTCCTCCAGTTTTGACAGAAAAAAAATCTTCAATCTGTACACTAAGGGTCTTAAAAAGAAAAAAGAAAAAAAAAAGCCCTAAACAAACAGGTGATAATCTCATGGAACACAGGCACTTTGCCAACTGTGAGGGCCTACATTCCAGTCTCAACACTCAAGGGAGTACCATGAAGAGCACTGATTGAGCTCTATGAATGATATGTTTTGCTATTACTTTTCCTTCTCTGTTATATATCTGAAGACACTGGCCTAGGAACAGTGGCATTATGCATGCATGAGGTTCTGGAATGGCTATAAAACAAAGCATAATTTTCTGAATATGGCAGCCTAACTTTACAAGAATGTTACTGTGTATGCAGTGGAGAGCTTACTCACTAATCATGGAAACAGAGACACTTCAACTTTACTTCTCTGTAGCCAGAAACTCTAGCTGTAACTAGGATACCACCACTTACTGGATTTCTGGGGGCCCATAACAGCCATATGAAATACGCTAAGGAGGGAAAACACCTCTGAAAAGTGGCCATGATATTGGTAATGGGGGCAGATCTCTGTGGTCTCTTTTCACATGCAGCACAGCATGCACAGAGAGGCGAGTGAGACATGTTGCTTTATCCATAGGGGTCACCACATCTCACTCTGCTTCTCCATTTGCTGCAAACAGTTACAGTATCTAAAAGAATGAAAACAGAAAATTCTTCTATGGAGAAAAACAGAGGTGTGTTTGTCAGTTGTTTTTTGCTCTTAAATCCACTTGTCCTTTTAATAATCTGACACTAATAGGAAACTTCACTTCCAACACATATATTTTTTTTAACAATATCTGTTTACTAAGAGTCAGGGTTAGAGACTAGAGGAAGCCAGAAGACAAGCTATCTTCTTTCATTTCTCTCCACCTCAGATCTGACCTCTAGAATTTCCTTTGAAAAGCCCTTTTCACCGTGGTCCCAACTCACACTGGATATGACACTGTTTGTCAAGGTAGGGATACCATTTATGTTTCATCTACAAGCCCAGGCTTTTGAACTGAGATAGTAGTACTTCCTCTGTTCCTCCAACCTACAGGAGACAGCAGCTTCATTCCACCCCTGATGTCTTGTATTATCTTATATGTGCCTGTATAAATGCTTAAGACTTTGATCATCTGTATATCCAATTAGATTCAGTACACCCATATTTTTAATCAAGAGGATAGACATTGACATTGAAACCAGATAGATAGCCATAGAAAAGAATAATTTAGAATTCCTAACATCAATATACCTTTTAAGAAAAGTGTTTCCTTTATCTCTAGAGCAAATTTTATGACCTGGAATCCCTGTTTTAAGTATACATATGAAGATCAAAATACCTGAGCACCAGTAATTAGAGATGTCATAGGTCTGAACTCTTAATTATTCTACTAGTTTCTCAGCACCAATAAAACTCAGTTATTGGTGCTGACTTGTGGAATTTTTTTCTGAGAATTCTGTGGATATGAACTAAAGAAAATGATTTTTTTACTAGGAAATGCAGAGAAAGGAAAAGAACATTATTCGAACACTTGTCTTAGTTCACTATGGCTATCGTAAAAAAAAAAAAAAAAAGTACCAGGGAGTCGGGCGGTGGCGCAGCGGGTTAAGCGCACTTGGCGCAAATCGCCAGGACCTGCATAAGGATCCAAGTTCGAGCCCCCGGCTCCCCACCTGCAGGGGAGTCGCTTCACAAGCGGTGAAGCAGGTCTGCAGGTGTCTATCTTTCTCTCCCCCTCTCTGTCTTCCCCTCCTCTCTCCATTTCTCTCTGTCCTATCCAACAACAACGACATTAATAACCACAACAATGTTAAACAACAAGGACAACAAAAAGGAAAATAAATAAATAAATTTTTTTTAAAAAGTACCAAAATCAGGGTGACTTAAAACATTGAAATCCATTGTCTCACAGTCCTTTAAGTTAGAAACAAGAAACTGCCTAAAGCACTGGACTCTGAAGAAGGAAAAGAAAGGAAGGGCTGGAGATACTTTGGAGTTCTGGTGCATGATGGTAGAAAATGACAAGTTGAAAGTGAAAGTTTTTTCCAGACATCTATCACAGAGAGATGAAGAACTATATACATATGTCAACAACTCTACTGCTATTCATTAAGCCCCCTGTAAAAATTTTAAAAACAAAATGAAAGAAAAAAATGAAATCAAGGTATTATCAGGATCACACTCTGATTGCTCTAGAAAAGACTTCCTAGTTTCTGAAATTTACTGGCAATCATTTAACTTACAAATGCATTACTCCAGTCACATGACTGCCTTTCCATGTGTCTTTACATTGTTTCCCCCTCTCTGCATATCTGTCTCTTTGCAAAACTCTCCTTTTTAAATATATCTACCTTATTGAAAAAAGGATTCCTTTAGTGACCTCATTTTGACTGGATTACTAAGCATCCTGTTTCTGACCAAGGTAGTATTGTGAGGTACTAGAAATTAGGAATTAGGGGGTAGATAACATAATAGCTATCTAAAAAGATTCTTTTTTGGGGGGGGCTGTTCAGTGTTTATTTCTGGGGGGGCTCTATTATTTATTTATTTTTATTTAAGAAAGGAGACATTAACAAAACCATAGAATAAGAGGGGTACAGTAGTTCCGCACAATTCCCACAACCCCATCTCCACATCCCATCCCCTCCCTTAATAGCCTTCCCATTCTCTATCTCTCTGGGAGTATAGATCCAGGGTCATTGTGGGGTTGCAGAGGGTGGAAGGTCTGGCTTCTGTAATTGCTTCCCCGCTGAACATGCGCGTTGACTGGTTGATCCATACTACCAGTCTGCCTCTCTCTTTCCCTAGTAGGGTGGGGCTCTGGGGGAGCGGAGCTCCAGTACAACACATATCGCAACCTAATCAATGCAAGCAGTGCCACCCCACCATGCTTCACTTCAGACTGTGACCAGAGACTACAGGTGTGGAATGACAACCATTCGGCTTCATCACTCAGGTGAGACCTTTCCTTTCATAGTATTCCCTAATTCCATTCCAGGTGGTCCACTCCCCAATAAATTCCCCAAACCTATTTCTGTCTTATCAAATAAAAGAAGGAAAGGAAAGGAAAGGAAAGGAAAGGAAAGGAAAGGAAAGGAAAGGAAAGGAAAGGAAAGGAAAGGAAAGGAAAGGAAAGGAAGGGAAAGGAAGGGAAAAGAAAGGAAAGGAAAGGGGGGGAGGCCACTGAGAGCAGTAAATAAATAAATAAATAAATCTCTCCCAGTAAAGAAAATTGAAGAACACTGGAGGAAGTCAGTCCTTTTCTTTCCTGTACTTAAATGGAGAAAAAAGTAAGTAGTTGTAAATGTGGCTTAGAAAAGGAGAGAAGGTGAGACCTTAGAAAGTACATCTAAAAAGCCCAGCTTCCTCAACTAGGGCATTTTTACCCCAATGACCCATGCATTTCTGTGTGTGTGCTTCCACTTTCCTAAATAAATTTACAATGCCAAAAAAAAAAAAAACCTCTCCCAATATGTCTGTAATACCATTCTGTTATCAAAATTAGGACAAGCTTTTTTATATCAAAGTTTTTGGGTTTGGTATGTTTCACCAAAGGAATTAGGGGAAGGAAGAGGGCTGGAGTGGGGAGGGGGAGTTCCTGGTGCTTGATGGTAGAGAAGGACATAGGCTGGTGGAAAACTGAGAAATTTTACTTATATATCAACAGTGGTATTTACTGTAAACCATTAATCCCCCAATTTATAAAAAGTCAAATTCTAGGGGCTGGGAGATGCACCTGGTTGAGTGCACACGTTATGGTGTGCCAGGACCTGGCTTCGAGCCCCGCAGGGGGTAAGCTTCACAAGTGGTGAAGCAGTGTTTCAGGTGTCTCTCTGTCTCCTCTCTCTCCCCGTTCCTCTCAATTTCTGGCTGTCTCTATCAAATAAATAAAGATTCAACAATTTTTAAAAAGTCAAATTCTAAAATAAAATGTCCTATTTCCTACCTGTATAAGATATTTATATTCTCCATTGTATTATATATTTTTTAAATTGTTTAGACCAAGACTTGGTTGTAAAATGATTTTAAATTATTTCTGAAAGGATTAATTTCTTTAACTCCTTAACATATTATCATTGCTACAAGACAAAAGTAGGAGTTTCCTTAATTTAGAAACTGCTCAAGTAGACTGGGTGGTGGCATACCTGGTTGAGTGAACATGTTATGGTGCTCAAGGACCCAGATTGGAGCCCCCGACTAGTCCCCACCTGCAGGAGGAAAGCTTTGTAAGTGATGAAGCAAGATTGCAGGTGTCTCTGTTTCTCTCCCTCTCTATATGTCCCTTCCTCTTGATTTCTGGCTGTCTCTACCCAATAAATATAATAAAAATTTAAAAAGAAACTATCCAATAAATAAAATGCGATTACAGGAGAAAGAGTAGTTCAAAGATTAATATGTAAAAGAGGAAGTTTGGTGACCTTTTATGTGGTGGAATGGTATCATTTGTTGAATAACTGTTATATACTAAGTAATATGTTAACTGCTTAACTATGGACATTGTATTGATATTTGCAGCAATCTTGATGAGTAAATATAATTAATGTCACTACTGCAATAGCTAATTTAAGCTATTCAATCACAAATAGCATGTGAACTACTGAGCTTGGATTCAACTTTGTTATGTATTAACACTAAACTATGTCTTCTAGGACTGGAAAGATAAAGTAACGAATATGCAAACAACTTTCATGCCTGAGAGGTTCTGAGGTTATAGCATCGTCATAAGTGCAAGAGATAAGCAGTAGTCTGCTAATAACTAAGTAAATAAATATGTGTGTGTTCTTATGTCAGAAAGAGACAGACTGTATTAAATGATCATTAAAGTCACTGATAACAGTACAATTTCATTATTTCGCTAATAATATTAATGTCAGTGTAGAACACCATTTCTTGTTTTAGCAGTTAGCTATCCCCTATTATATCTAGTAGATAAATGACAAGATTCAAAATAAATTTTATTCTGTCATTTTATTTTAGGTATTTTCTTAGGAAATATAATTACCAGGCGATTTTTTTATTATTGTGGAAGTCACTATAACTATTATCTTTGAGGACTTGAACCAAAAAAAAAAAAAGGTACCAGACATTCTACTGCTTCCTCTGTATTTAAGAGATTTGAGAATTCACCACCAGAGTCTGTAGAAAAAGAGTGATGCTTGAAGATAATAATGAAAATACTGCTGAAATCATTTAAATGATTGAGTGAAGTATTTGAGAGAGGAAATCATTGTGAGGCACATAATTTTCTTTTTCTTTCCTCTGGTGCTTGGATTTAATTTCTTAAATATATGAAGAGGGGAAAGTATAAAATTTCTCATATGCATCCTAATGCCCTTACAGTGTCAAAGACACCCTACAGCAAACATTTAACCCACAGAGCATCCTTCTTGTCATGTTACTTGTGATGAGAAATGATTTATTAGATACTCCCTACAGAGTGGGGCCTGAATAAATAATGTTGTTTGGGTATTAGGAGCTATAATTGCAAGATGTACAAGTAATTCTATTAACTTTTAAAAGTTTGCATGGGTCATCATTGCTTCAGCCTAACCCAGTGATCCTCAGAATGTGACATCAGCAACAGCTAGTAGCTTGTGAGTGATGTAAATTCTTGACCCACTCCTGAAACCTGCTGAATAGGAAACTCTTGGGAAAGAACCCAACAATCTGTGTCTCATCAAGCTCCTTATCAAATGCTACTGCCAATAAAGTTTATCAAATACTGATCAAATTTATGCTTAAGAAGATACAGACATATACATTATGCTTAGTCTTGATCGTTAATAGTGCTTCTTAATTTGCCTAAGCACCTAAGCAATACCACAGTCCTTTAAAAAAAGTTGTATGTCCAGACCAACCCCAGATAAAGTAAATCAGGATCTCCCAGATGGATCTAATAGTGGAAATTGAGAACCGTGATCAACAGCAGCATAGTTTGTGGTGCAAAGAATTAAGTAAAGATTCAACATCTCTGGATCAGAATTTTTTTTTAATGTACTTTCCCTTTTTTTGCCCTTGTTGTTTTTCATTGTTGTTATTGATGTCGTCGTCATTGTTAGATAGGACAGAGAGAAACGGAGAGAGGAGGGGAAGACAGAGAAGGGAGGGAAAGATAGACACCTGTAAGACCTGTTTCACTGCTTGCTAAGCGACTCCTCTGCATGTGGGGGTCCTTGTGCTTAATGCCACGTGCATTTAACTCACTACACTACTGCCGGACTCCCATGGATCAGAATATTTTATTTGTGCATGATTTAATATATTGAATTTGATTTCCCTCAGGAGGTATTGCTTCATGTTAAGCAATTAATGTTATCAAGACGTAAGATATATATATTTTCCTATATTAAAGTTTCTGTACTCTTTGAAGAAAACAAGATAGTTCTAGGTGAGCAGTAAGTATAATAAACAACCCTATGGGGTCCAGGTGGTGGTGCACCTGGTTGGGCACACCTATTACAGTGCACAAAGACAAGGGCCCGGGTTCCAACCCCCAGTCCCTACCTGCATGGGAAAGCTTCAGGAGTGGTGAAGCAGGGCTGCAGGTGTCTCTCTGTGTTTCTCCCTCCCTATCACCCCCTTCCCTTTTGAATTCTGGCTGTCTCTATCCAATAAATAAAAATAATAAAAAATTCAACATAATAAGTAAATAAATGACCCTGTTACAACTTTAGGTAAATCACAAAGCTTTAAGTCATCTCTGTTTTAAATAAATATTTCTGTTTCACTTTAATGAAAGAAATAGAGAAACACAAGGTGAAAGATAAGAAAAAGAAAATTCACTGGATAAAAACTTTTTGCATAACATTATCTCTTATGAAAAGTTAGATTACCTTTGAAATTAGTAGAAAAAGACGGGGTAGAAAAGACAGGAAAGGGGCTAAGTGGTGGTGCATTTGGTTGAGTGTACATGTTAAAATGCACAAGGACTCAAGTTCAAACCCCTGGTACTCACCTGCAGGGGGAATGCTTTGTGAGTGGTAGAGCAGGGCAGCATGTGTCTCTCTGTCTCTCTCACTCTCTACCTCCTCCTTTTTCTCAATTTCTGGCTGTCTCTATCCAATAAGTAAATAAAGATAATTTAAAAAATAATATTCAGAAAAACTTTAAAATAAGAATCTCAGTTTCATATAAATCTGTCAAGCAAAAAATATATAATAATGAGTATGAGCTTCCTCTAGACTTGCTGAGTTGTGATGAATTTAAGGGCAACTCAATTGTCAAGAATAGTTCTGTTCTTGTATGTGGTTCAAATGCTGGCAAAGAGGAAGTTGATTTAAAGGTGATTTTATGATCAAGCAGGGATAGCTGAATCTGCAGGAAAATACTATCTTTGCCAATAAGACTGCATACATATTATTTACCACTGTTTTAATTTCTTATTGTCATTACTATGGACAATAATAAGTAAATATACAAGTTCAAATCAATACATTATAGGTAAGTATCTTTGTAATAACACATCTCTAAAACATTATAAAAAAAGAAACCAGAAAACAATGAATGGCTTAGTATATTGACTTTGATTTCCTTTAGTAGATATCCCTTACTGTTTATGCAAGTGTGATTGTCATGGTACAAAACATATTTTCTCTTGAAATAAAGTTTCTGTACTCCTATTTGCAGAAAGCAAATAAGTTCTAGTGAACAATAAGTTAAATAAAGAACCCTATACACTTCAACTCATCCATTGTGTAAATTTTATCAGCTTACTAGGAGAGTGTTATTTGGATTTACTGCCTGCAAGGATGAAAAGTTGTAATAAAGGTAGATAAAAGCATCCCACTGGCCCATACATAACTGTTCAACCAAGAGAATTGTGGAAGAGTAACTTTTTTTTCCACCATCTGGTGCATCAGAGGATATTATAAAAGCAGCAGTAGGTGGTGGTGGGAAAATTTCCACTCTTGAGAAAACAGTAGCATTTGAAAAATACATGCATCCTCTTTCTGGACCAACTACCTAAATGCCATCCAATATAAAAAGATTTATTTTCCTAATACTTTTTCACTTTTTTTATTCTCATCATATCATAGATAAGGGAAATGCTAGACTGGCGGATCTGGCATAAAATGTTCCATGTGTGCAGAAATAGAATACTGTTTAATAGTGCAGAAATAGAACCTTCATGAAAGTAGAAAGTTTCTGAGTGAAATGTAAAAAGGTCAAAGTGTGTGGTGGCTCACTAAGTAGAGCACACATATTTCTATGTTCTTTTTTTTTAAACTTATGTTGGGGTGCACTCCAACTATATATGGTGAGTGTAGTTAGCAAATAAACTGATGTGTGTTATGCATCTATCATATTTCATTAGGTATTTCTACTCCCAACATCCCTTTACTGTCTGAGAAGTAGAGTTCAAAGAATTATGTAGGACCAATGGCAATCTTTATACACCGTTCACTTACTGACAGTGCCCAAGTATAACTAGATTACCTCACTTAAAAATAAATGTAACAATAATAATAATAAATTTGAATTAGTGAAGCTCCAGTGATGACAAAGAAAGTTATTTATAAACAGAAAAACAACTATACATTTACCTTATTGACACACAATGACAAGCTATTTCATATCAACTCTTTAAATTCTGTTTTTCCTTCCTGTTCTCATATGAAAACTGCATTTCTGCTTCTTAAAATCTCAAATAAAAGCCACCACCATATTTTCTGTGTTTCCAAATAATCCCAAAGGTAGTTTAATAAAACCTTTCTATCTCTGTAATGAATTTTGTTGTGTCTTTTATTTATTTAGTAAATAGTTGCTAGGCAATTAATGAATGCCAACTTTCATCAAGTTTCCACTACTAAACAGTCACAATGACTTTTGCTATAACTCCACAATTATAGAATATTTTTATTATTTCATTGCCAAAAGGCAAAGAAAATTATGGTTCATCTTCAGACTCACATATTTCAGAGCCAGTTAACACTCAGACCACCACAATCTGCTATATTCAGGGAACTCAAGGAAGCTAGATAGAGACACTTACTTGTGTTTTAATTAATATGGACAAGAATCATTAACTTACATCCAAGGACAATTTATCATTCATTTATTTTCTTTGCCTATGGTCACTTTACAGTTACAGCCCACAAGTAGATTATACAAGAAAATTTCTTCACTGGACTTTGTTTGCAGGTAGCACATACTCCTTTTAGCATGAAATAAAAACATTTCATACTGTGATTTTAAGACAGAAAAAAAGGATTCTATTATTCAACGTTAATTATGTTTATGTAGCATTATCTAGGACTAGTATAATTTGTTATGTTGTCTATCATTAAACTAAGTTTCATTCACATCAGCTTGTAAAATGTTACTGTGGGCCCAGAAATTCTTCACCTGGTAGAGCACATACCTTGTGGCAATTGAGGTCTTGGGTTCAAGTGCTAATACCACATGGGTGCATCATGGGTAACAACAGAGGAGCTCCCTAGATGATAATGCCCTAGTGTTTCTCTTCCTTTCCTGTCTGTCTTCCCCATTCTCTTTTCTTTCTCTCTAAAAATTAATGGAACAAGAATACCACTGTGAGGTATCTATCACAAGCACAAAGAATTAGAATCACTATGGTGGTGATGCAATAAAAATGTAGTGCAGGGACCATATGGTGGTGCCAACAGCTGAGTGTACATATCACCATGTACAAGAGCCATGGTGCAAGTCCCCAGCCTCCAGTTACAAAGCAAAAGCTTCACAAGTAATGGAGCAGGTCTGCAGGTGTCTTTCTTTTTCTCTCCCTTCCTATCTCCTTCTTCCTTCCCCATTTCTCTCTGTCCTACCAAATAAACTAAATAAAATTAAATATATATAATTTTAAAATGTGTTGTGAATAATGCCTACTCCAATTATCTTTTTTCTGTAATTTATAATAGAAAATGGCAGTGAAAGAAAGTTAAATATCAAAAAATATAACACAAAGATAAGGTTCTACTGATATGTAAGTACCACAAAATCAAGAATTGATATCTGTTCTATTCACTGGCATATCTGCAGTGTCAGACACAGAATTGATACCCTGAAAATATTTGTCAAATGCCTTACTAAGATATTGGTTGTGTTAAATATGACAATAATAAAAAAATAAATTCTAGTTATGTCTTTGCAATTTCTAATTCTAAACTAAATTAACCTTAAACTAGAGGTTTGAAAGTTCTTCATTTGAATCTTCATTTGAATCTGAAAAAGATTTATTTTGTCAGTTTAATCAGGTTATACAGCTACATCTATAACATCAAAATGAAGATTTTCTTCTTCAACGTTGAAAAATAGACTACACTAGAAATTAATTTTTAAAGATAGTGCTTAGATAAGCACTATTGTGAGTGTGTGTGTGTGTGTGTGTGTGTGTGTGTGTGTGTGAAGTTTTGCGGAACTTCCTGAAAATCAGTTGGATTCAGTGTCATCTTAATGTTGTCTGATACTTCAGTGACATCAGGTACTCAATGCAGTGCATTACAACCTCTTTTATTAAATTAAAATTAAATTCAGTTTCATTTATTCTACTCCAAAAGGGCGTTGGTGGTATAGGGATGAGCGTAGCTGCCTTCCATTTACTCTACTCCACCAAAATGGAATAAGTCACCCTATAAGCCTATGTGCTGTGATGTAGTATACCGACTGACGATTGGAAATTGGACTCAGCACACGGCTGACATCAGTCAGCCTTGTGACAAAGCATACAAGGATTTGCACAAAAGCACAGGGGTTGTGCGTGGATCAAATGGACTTAAACACAGCCAGCTGGAAGCCCATCCCTTTTGGCCCCTACCTCTTAGCTCCTGCTCAGATGGATCCCAGCTGAGGGTGCTCGAGGCACCCACTATGGCTGCCTCTCCTGGGAAATGAACAGGTGTGACTTAGCTAACCAATAAACTCTAAGACTTTCCTCTACAACCACCAGTAACTGTATCTCTGCTGATAACTGTTTATCTTGTGGGACTGAACTTTTGGTAACTAATTCATGGGTTTCTAAGACTAGTTTATTTACCCCTGCCTACAATTGTTTATTTGACCATACCTATAATATACATCCTGTAATACTATGGCATGAAATTTATCAATAAAATGATTCTTAACAGTATCTCAATGTTTCCTTTTCTAAATATGAAGAAAAAATAATCTGTATAGAAAGCTTCTTAATAATCATGAAGATAGAGGTATAGTAAGGACAGTAGTTATTAGGATTTCAGTGGAAAATATGATGTCAGGATCTCATAGAAAAACTCCCAGAATAATATGAGACAACATTTGAATTATTTATAATTCACAAGTTAATATATGTTTGCATGCGTTGACAAGTGGGAAGTGATTAGAAACAAATCTTCCTCTAGAAATGGCATAGGTCTTTATTCACTAACCCTAGTCCTTATTACAAAGCAAAGATTAGAACAAGGGAAAAGGTGGGAAGTTTGGTTCCCAAGATTCAGTATTTTATATTCTAATTTGTTCTTCTCAGCCTTTCAGAGAAGTATGCTGTTCCCAATGGGTCAAACTCTGCTATGAAATCTGTTAACTACAGGCTAGATGAAATGGATTTAAGGAATTAGACTGTGGTTCCTTAGTTTATATGATAATATTCAACTACTGTCATGTAATTAATGCTAATTGCTTTAGTCAAAAACTAAAAGTTGTCTTTATTGGGAATTTGATTTATTTTTGAAACTAATGGATTATGTAACCCTCTACTAGACTGTCTTTGAGCATTTATTAACTCTTTGTTGACCCTTGCCAATAAAACTCTCCAATGTTACATTGAGCTGGTGAGTAAATAAGCATAATTACTGAAGTTGAGATAGTTTACAGAAAGAGGGCTAGTGACAATAAATGAAACAAACAAATAGGTTTTTATAATAAAAAGGAAAGGAAATATGCTAGAATTTAACATAGTCACTAATGAATTTGATGATGTAAAATAAGCCAATCCAGTGTGTTTATTTCTCTTTACTATATTACCTACTAGTTAATTAAGAGGGATGCAAATTTATGTTTTCTGATCTATGGAAATGGAGTCTGTTTCTTATGTAAACTTACATAATGTAAATCTGGCATAAGAACAAGAAATTAAATATGGTTTTGCCAATATCAATAGCTATCAGTAAATGATTCTGCTGCCTTAAATGATAGGGCTGGCAAGATAGCTCACCTGAGAAGGTGCCTATTTTGCCAGTCGTGCAACACAGATTTCAACCCAGTTCATACCACACCACACTGAGGAAAGCTTTGATCTTTACCTTTTACTTGATTATCATAGATAATCAAGTCTAGAGATAGAAGCTTATTACTTAGAAGTAGATGCTTAGTACTTCCTATCACATCATCTTTAGTTGCTTATTTTCGTTATAATGAAACATCAGGTCAGATATTTCATTGTATCTTTTTATTATTATCTTAGTTGATATAATTAATAGCTAACTCATATTTACCATTGCTCAGTGAACTGTTTTATAGAGATACCTTATATTATTACCCTTCCTGGTGAGCTACCCTCTGTCCCCTCAGGATTCCACTTAACACACTATTATTATTATTACTATTAGTAGTAGTAGTAATAGTAGTGTAGTAGTAGCAGTAACAAACACAGGTGCTTTACTTCTGGCAGACTGACTTTTTCAATGACAGAAACACAGGGAGAGAGGGAAAGGCACCATAATACCAAAGCTTCCCGCAGTCTGGTGTGAACAACACAATAGACCCCTTTGTGGGCCCCCAAAGGACCTTGCCCTCAACTTGGATCAACAACAGTAGAGAATGTTCCATCCTTTGAAGGAGGATGGACAACATACTCTATGCTCCACCCAAAGAAGATGGGTCCTGAATTTGGGGCAGCTTGAAACATTCCTATTCATGACCACAGAATGTGAACTCAAATCTACAGGGAGGCAGAGGTCACATAGGCTCTTAAGCTGACTATAGGCCCCAGATCAGATCAAATCAGTGGGGTGTACAGTCAGTGATATTTCTATACCTTTCCCATATTTGGAAGCTATTCTTTTCCATGATCCAGCTTTCTGGTCCTTTTTCCACCCATGACATCATGTCCCAAGACAATAATTTGGATCCACCTGCATATCAGATTTCAGTCTCAGGGGAAAAAATAAACAAATAAATAAATAAACAAACAAAACAAATATACTCACAGGCCCTTTGGAATAGAACTAAAAATAATCCTTAGCTATCTACAAAATGGAGACTCCTCCCAACTCTTTATCTGCACTATTCCAGCCTTTAGGTTCATTATTAGTCAACAATTTATTTGGCTTTTTATGTTAACTCTTCTTTCAGCCACCAGGTTCCAGATGCTTTCATTATGCCAACTGGACTTCTCTGGGTAGAGGACCACACCAATATGTCCTAGAGTCCTGCACCTTCCCTGAGTCCTGCCCCACTAGGGAAAGAGAGAGAAAGGCTGGGAGTATGGATCAACGTGTCAATGCCCATGTTCAGTGGGGAAGCAATTACAGAAGCCAGACCTTCTACCTTCTGCATCCCATAATGACCCTGTGTTCGTACTCCCAGAGGGATAAAGAATAGGAAAGCTATCAGGGGAGGAGATGAGCTGTGGAGTTCAGATGGTGGAAATTGTGTGGAGTTATACTCCTCTTATCCTATGGTTTTGTCAATGTTTCCTTTTTATAAAAAAATAAAATAAATAAAGAGATTAAGAGATATTGAAAACATAAACAAAGACATATGGGATGACTTCAAAAGAAAGAATATATGAATTATAGGCCTACTAGAGGCCTTCTAGAGTAAGAAAGAGAGAGAGGGTTAGAAAGCATTCTACAGGACATAATAGTTGAGAAGTTCCCTAGTCTAGACAACATAAAAAACATAAAGGTTCAAGAAGCCCAGAGGGTTCCAACAGAATTAGCCCAGAATTAAAGACACCTAGACACATAATATTTAGAATGAAAAGGAATAAAGATAAAGAAAGGATCCTGCAGGCTGAAAGAGAAAAACAAAGAGTCATTTACAGAGGAAAACCCGTAAGATTAGCAGCAGATTTCTCCACATGTTGGTATGCTTCACATTGGTTTGGTCTCACTCCCCCCGCCTCCGGGAGATTGTGGTTTAGTCTTTGCCTTTTTGCGCATCTCCCTTCTCCCCGCCCCCTATCCTACTCACTTCCTGAGTTCCTGCCACTGCCTCCGGAGGAGAAAGATGCAGGACAGAACTTGTGGTGATTAGATTAGATTAGTTTTTTGAATGGTTGGCTCGTGAATAAAGAAATACAGCTTTTCCACTCAGCCGTGTGACCCTGGTCTCTGTCTCCCATCCGCTAAGCTAGCCCGGCATACTGGCACCCCAAACCTTGAGGACATCCACACAAACACTACAGGCCAGAAGAGAATGGCAAGATATCTGTTGAGTGCTCAGTGAGAAAGGCTTTCAACCAAGATGACTATATCCTGCTAGACAGTCATTCAGACAAGATGGAGGCATAAAAACATTCTCAGACAAGCAACAGTTGAAGGAATCAACTATCACCAAGCCTACCCTGCAAGAAGTTCTGAAAGGTCTCCTATAAATAATAAGATAAATTTGAGAAATGTTATGCACGTACAAACTATTGTATTTACTGTTGATTGGAAAACATGAATCCCCAATAAAGAACTAAAAAACAAAAATACTTTATTACTCCCTGCACACTTTTCTTAAAAGTAATTTTTATTTGTAACTACACATTTGGAAAAGTAGTACAATGCTTTGACATCTCAAGGAGTTAAAATAACAGATCTGAATTTACAAATACCATGCAAGTGATACTTCTCTGATTCATACATTTAGGTTCTGAGCATGCCATGAAATTAGCTAGAGTCTTTGTAGTGCTTTCTCTTATCTAACCTTCTTTACCTCTTAGTCCTAAAGACAATGATTCTGAAAACTTTCCCAAT
The DNA here is from genome assembly GCF_950295315.1 of Erinaceus europaeus. Taxonomy (NCBI): domain Eukaryota; kingdom Metazoa; phylum Chordata; class Mammalia; order Eulipotyphla; family Erinaceidae; genus Erinaceus; species Erinaceus europaeus. The sequence goes on from NC_080164.1 coordinate 151,411,007, forward strand.
ACGCTATCTACATGCACTTTTGAATCTGTTTTCCTGAGTCATTGACAATAACTGCCACTCTTCAATCTTAACCCCAGAACAAGCACAGGTGGACTTGAATCCAATAATAGCCTGAGAGTTGATCCATAGAATCCATCTATATTCTGTGAGAAATGAATTTTAAGAAGTTTGTTACTTAGCATTATTGTGACAAAAGCAAAATAATATTATAAAACATTTTGTGTATGAGCTATTGGAAATACCTATATTTTGCCTTTAAACATGAGGGAGGCTGAGCAAAGTGGGTGTGGTTACCTGATTTCATCAGATGTATAGCATAAGGCATAAAGTAACAAGGAATTGTAGTTTTTGTTTTTTTAATTTTTTTAATTTATTTTTTATTTAAGAAAGGATAAATTAACAAATCCATAGGATAGGAGGAGTACAACTCCACACAATTCCCACCACCCAATCTCCATAACCAACCCCCTCCCCTGATAGCTTTCCCATTCTCTATCCCTCTGGGAGCATGGACCCAGGGTCATTGTGGGTTGCAGAAGGTAGAAGGTCTGGCTTCTGTAATTGCTTCCCCGCTGAACATGGATGTTGACTGGTCAGTCCATACTCCCAGTCTGCCTCTCTCTTTCCCTAGTAGGGTGTGTCTCTGGGGAAGCAGAACTCCAGGACACATTGGTGGGGTCTTCAGTCCAGGGAAGCCTGGCTGGCATCCTGATGGCATCTGGAACCTGGTGGCTGAAAAGAGAGTTAACATACAAAGCCAAACAAATTGTTGAGCAATCATGGACGCAAAGGTTGGAATAGTGGAGAGGAAGTGTTGGGGGGGGGTACTCACGGCAAACTCTATGGTACTTCTGCTTTCAGGTATATATTTTGCACTGGTTAATGGATACGTGTGAACATATGCTCTCTCTCATAGAACCTGGTCTATATCTAGGTTTTGGGACTTTGTTAGAAAGTGAACCACCTGGGATGGAATTAGAGAATACTATGAAAGGAACGGTCTCACCCGAGTAATGAAGCTGAAGGGATGTCATTCCACACGTGAAGTCTCTGGACACAGTCTGAGCTGAAGCATGTTGAGGTGGCAATCGTTGCATTGATTAGGTTGCGATTGGCAGATGCAATATTATTTAATATGGATTGGGAAAGGCATGCAGGAAAGTGGGCCCTATCCTAAGGTACCAGGACTGGGGGAAATATAGGCTCTATAGTGTAGATGTGAGGTTTCTGCTGTGGGGTAATCCCATATTCATCTTTATCTTTCTGAATGAGCTCACTTAACATAATTCCTTCTAGCTCTGTCCAAGATGGGTCAGAGTAGTTGGGCTCATTGTTCTTGATAGCTGCATAGTATTCCATTGTGTACATATACCACAGCTTTATCAGCCACTCATCTGTTGTTGGGTACCTGGGTTGCTTCCAAGTTTTAGCTATTATGAATTGTGCTGCTATGAACAAAGGAGAACACACCTCTTTTTGTTTGGGTGTTATAGAGTCCTTGGGGTATAACCCCAGGAGAGGAATTACTGGGTTATATGGAAGGTCCATGTCTAGCCTTCTGAGAGTTCTCCAGACTGCTCTCCACAGAGGCTCTACCAATTTACATTCCTACCAACAATGCAAAAGGGTTCCTCTGTCCCCACAACCTCTCTAGCATTTGTTGCTGCTGTCCTTTTTGATGTATGTCATTCTCACAGGAGTGAGGTGGTATCTCAGTGTTGTCATAACTTGCATTTCTCTGACAATCAGTGACCTGGAGCAGTTTTTCATATGTTTGTTAGCCTTTTGGATCTCCTCTGAGGTGAATGTTTTGTTCATATATTCTGCCCATTTTTGGATGGGGTCATTTGCTTTTTTGGTGCTAAGTTTGCTGAGCTCTTTGTATATTTTGGTGATTAGTTTCTTGTCTGATGTATTGCATGTGAAGATCTTCTCCCATTCTGTGAGGGGTCTCTTTGTTTGTTTAATAGTTTCTTTGGATGTGCAGAAGCTTTTCAATTTGATGTAGTCCCATTGGTTTGTTTTTGCTTTAGTCTTCCTTGCAATTGGGTTTGTTTCATCAAAGATGTCCTTGAGGTTTAGGTAGGAAAGTCTTTTACCAATGTTTTCCTCTAAGTATTTGATTGTTTCTGGTCTGACATCCAGGTCCTTGATCCATTTGGAGTTAATTTTTATTTCTAGCGAGTTATAAAGTGGTTCAATTTCACTCTTCTGCATGTTTCAACCCAGTTTTCCCAGCACCATTTATTGAAGAGAGCCTCCTTCTTCCATTTAATCCTTTGGGCCCCCTTATCAAAGATTAGATGTCCATAGGTGTGGGGATTTATTTCGGGCTTTCAATTCTGTTCCACTGGTCTGTGTGCCTATTTTTGTTCCAATACCATGCTGTTCTGATGATGATGGCTTTATAATATAGTTTGAGGTCTGGGAGTATGATGCCTCTATTTCTGCATCTTTTCCTCAAGATGCTTTTGGCAATTCTAGGTGTTTTCTGATTCCAGATAAATGACTGCAGTGTTTGTTCTATTCTCTTAAAAAGCTTGGTAGAACTTTGATGGGTATTGCATTAAATTTGTATATGGCTTTGAGGAGAATATTCATTTGGATGATATTTATTATTCCAATCCATGAGCATGGGATGTCTTTCCATTTCTTTGTATTAGTTTCTATTTCCTTGAGTAGTGACTCATAGTTTTCAGTATATAAGTCTTTCACTTCTTTGTTCAACTTTATTCCTAGGTATTTGATTGATTTTGCTGAAACAGTAAATGGGAGTGATTTCTGGATGTTTTCTTCTTCAGATTTAGTGTTTGCATAGAGAAATGCCACTGATTTTTGTACATTGATTTTGTAGCCTATCACTTTGCTATATTGCCTAATAACTTCCAGTTGCTTTCTACTGGATTCTTTAGGTTTTTCTATGTATACTATCATATCATCTGCAAATAGTCAGAGCTTGGCTTCTTCCCTTCCAATATGTATTCCTTTGATTTCTTTCTCTTGCCTGATTGCTATGGCATGAACTTCCAATACTTTGTTGAAGAGTAACGGTGACAGTGGACAGCCCTGTCTAGTCCCCGATCTGAGGGGGAATGCTTTCAGCTTCTGTCCATTGAGTGTGATGTTGGCTGTAGGTTTGCTATATATGGATTCTACTATCTTGAAGAATTTCTCGTCTATTCCCTTTTTCTGTAGAGTTTTGAGCATGAATAGGTGTTGAATTTTGTCAAAGACTTTCTCTGCATCTATTGAGATAATCATGTGGTTTTTGGCTTTGCTTTTATTGATGTGGTGAATGACACTTATTGACTTACAGATGTTGAACCAGCTTTGTATTCCTGGGATGAATCCCACTTGGTCGTGATGAACAATTTTTTTGATGTGCTGTTATATCCAGTTGGCCAAGATCTTGTTTAATATTTTGGCATCTATGTTCATCAGAAATATTGGTCTGTAGTTTTCCTTTTTTGTTGTGTCCCTATCTGCTGTTGGTATCAGGGTGATGTCGGCTTCATAGAAGGTGGAAGGGAGTATTCCTGTTTCTTCAGTCTTATGGAAAAGCTTAAGAAGTATGGGTATTAACTGTTTCCTGAAAGTTTTGTAGAATTTGTTTGTGAAGCCATCTGGCCCAGGACTTTTGTTCTTGGGGGGATTGTTAATAAAGTTTCAATTGCTTTGTCTGTGATTGGTGCATTTAGGTTTTGTAGTTCTTCCTGGTTCAGTTTTGGAAGGGCATATGTTTCTAGGAATTGTTCCATTTATTCCAGATTCTCTAGCTTGGTGGCTTATTGATCTTCATAGAAGTTTCGCATGATTTCTGGATTTCTGTGGTATCAGTTTAAAATTCTATTAATTTGAGTCTTCTCTCTTTTTTGTTTGGTGAGTTTGGCTAGGGGTTTGTCAATTTTAGCCAAACAATGTCTCTAGTCGGTGAAAAAATAGCAACCAAGTCCAAGTGAAGAAGAAAAAGAAAGGAAAAAAGGGATAGCAAGAATTGACAATTATGCAAATCTACTACTATCCACTCTATATTCTAGGGGTAGCAAGAGGAGAAAAGGAAGTAGAGCAGACATACACATATAGAGACTCCACTCTGAGTCATATTTCTTCCCCAAAATAATTCACAAATGAATATCGGTGAATTCATAAAGCCAAAGAAGAAGGAAGAACGAAGACAAGATAAAAAAAGATAAACAAGAGAGAGAAAAGAGAAAAGATAAGAAAAAGAGCTATAATAAAAGAGCAGTGAAAGGAAAGTTTTTTAATTGATTAATTTATTTTTTATTTTATTTTATTTTTTTAATTAGCTAGGAGGAGGGAGAAGGGGAGAGTGGGGAGAGGAGGTAGGAATAGTGAAACAACTCCAGATTGCCTCATGCCCCCTGAGCAGAGGCAGCTGATTGTTGAAAGAATAAAGCAATCAAACAAACAAAAAAACTGGTGGTCTTTCCCTGTCTGAGTAAGGCTCTGCTTGGTGGAATATTTGTAGCTGGAATTGGCCACTTTGAAAGAAAATGGGCCAAGGGCTTCAGAAAGGAATAGAACTGGAATTGGAATGACACCCCCTGGTGGGACAGAAATCTTGGTAAAGAAAAAGCTCAGCAGGGGTGCCTGCTAGGAGCAGATCTCTGTCCCCCAGGGACTGGTTATGGGGGGGTCAGGGGTGTGCTTTGGGAATAATAATTTAAAAATCTTTTTTTTCTTTCTTGTTACTCTATTTTCTAACCCAAACTGAGTTATAGTCACCTTTTTGGTGTCACTGCTAGGACCCCTTATTGACTGTCCAGCTAAAGGCAAAAAATCCTACCGTTTCCAGTAGATGTTGTCAGAGCTCAAGCATCAGGTTGAGAGCACATGGCATGAAGCCCAAGGACTGGCTTAAGGATCCCTGTTCAAGACCCCAACTCCCAAGCTGCAGAGCAGTCGCCTCACAAGTGGTGAAGCAGGTCTGCAGGTGTCTGTTTTTCTCTCCCCTATCTCTGTCTCCCCTCCTCTCTCAATTTCTCTCTGTCCTATCCAACAACAACATCAATGGCAACAATAACAGTAAAGACAACAACAAAGGCAACAAAAATGGGGAAAAAATGGCCTCCAGGAGCAGTGAATTCGTGGTACAAGCACTGAGCCCCAGGATAACCCTGAAGGCAAAATAAAATAAAATAAGCCTGCATCTTTCTCTCTCTCTGTCTCCCCATCCTCTCAATTTCTCTCTGTCCTATTTAGTAAAAAATGGAAAGAAAATAAATAAGTAAATAAACCAGTAAGACTACATTAAAATTTAAAATCTTCTGAACAAAAAAAAAAAAAAAGGAAAAATAAGACACTTGAATAGATAGACACCTTACAGAATGGGAGATCTTTTTATTCCATACATCAAGTGTTTAATAACCAAACTATATAAAGAGCTCACTAAACTCAACAACAAACATCCCCATCCAAAACCAGGGAGAGAATTGGACTGAATAGTCACCAAAGAAGAACTCCAACAGGCCAACAGACATGAAAATACTCCAATTCGCTGATTACTAAGGAATGCAAATAAAGACAACAATGGGGGCCTGCAGTAGTGCAGCAGGTTAAGTGCACATGGTGCAAAGTGGATTTTTCTCTGTCCTGTCCAACAATAATAACGACACTGATCACAACAATAATAATAATAGCAAAAACAAAAGGGAAAAAAATGTCCTCCAGGAGCAGTGGATTCGCAGTGGCCCAGCAATAACCCTGGAGGCAACAGAAACAACAACAACAAAAAACACTGAGATAACACTTTACACCTGTGAGAATGTCCCACATCAGAAAGGCCAGTAACAACACATGCTGGAAAGGTTGTGTAGATAAAGAAACCCTTAACACTGAATGAAATGTAAATTGGTCCAACCCCTGTGGAAATTAGTCTGGAGAACTCTCAGAAAGATAGATGTGGACCTATGCGATGACACTACTGCTCCTGAAGGACATTTTTCCATTTTTCTTAAACTTTTTTTTTTTTTACTTTTTAATGGATAGGACAGAAAGAAACTGAGAGAGGAAGGGGTGGTAGAGAGGGGGAGAGATAAACACCTACAGACCTGCTTCACTGCATGTGAAGTGGCCTCTGCACAGGTCTTTGCACTTCATACTATGTGCGCTTAACCCAGTGTGTCGCTGGCTTGTCCTTTGAATTTTTCTATGTTGAGATTTTTTAAAAATCCCCAAAACATTGTACTTTAATCTTTAGCTCACCTTGTGCAATGTTACTCTATATAGTCATTATTTATGTTACTACCAAAATGGATGAAAATATAAGCCTGTCATTAAAAGCCAATAATATTACTATGATGTTTCTCATCTTCCATTGTTGCTATCTGTCTGTCCTTCCTTCTTTCCAACCTTCCTATCTGCCTGCCTTATGTACTGTGAACCAAATAATTTGTTTTCTTTACCTTGTTGCTTTAGAGTGAATATTTGGAGAAAGAGGTGATGCCCTACATAATCTTACAGGGTAGTTATCAATCTGATAAACCAGACTTAAAGACTGATTCCCTGGGAGTTGGGCGGTAGCGCAGCGGGTTAAGCGCAGGTGGCGCAAGGACCAAGGGAAGGATCCCGGTTTGAGAGACCTGCAGAAGGATCCGGGTTTGAGCCCCAGGCTCCCAACCTGCAGGGGAGTCACTTCACAGGCAGTGAAGCACGTCTGCAGGTGTCTATCTTTCTCTCCCCCTCTCTGTCTTCCCCTCCTCTCTCTGTTTCTCTCTGTCCTATCCAACAATGACATCATCAACAATAATAAAACTACAACAATAAAAAAGAACAACAAAAGGGAAAAATAAATATTAAAAAATCTTTAAAAATAACTTTATATAAAAAAAGACTGATTCCTCTGGGATGAAATCCCAGAATTAGCTATAGTTCTTAGTAATATCAACATTAAAATGCAACAATGAAAAGTTGATATTTTCCAGTCTTACCAGCTTCATCAGTTCCAATCTAGTGAAAAGTTAAGAGCAGCTATTATAAACCTATCACCTAAAAGATGAGGAACTAAGATTTCATATGGTTCTAGCTATTCATGTGAAATAATACTACCTCGTTACCTGGAAAATTTTCATCTTTAGAAATGCAACAAGAAATTTCATTCTGAAGTTTTGTGCTTATTCCTTAATATTCTAATAGGTTTAAATATGAAAAAGATTAACATGCTTTATGAGAAGTAAGGGATTAGAATTAAGTTATGAATTTTATTTTAATATTGTTCAATTCATGAAATGTAAATGGCTAGGAGAAAAGTGCTGAATAAGCATGATGCTAAAATTATTAATTCTATTGTCAGCGGGTGACAGCTAAAAGGAGAAGAAAATGGAAAGATGAAAAATAATATGAAAGTGTCATTGGCTATTAATAATTTATGTGAAATACAATTCATTTTCTAAACAAAATGAATTTCTTTGATTCATGTTTGTTCTCTTTGGTAGAATTGTTAAGTCTGGATTTCAAATAATTTGCTCATCTTTAATGACAGTCGACTATACAGCTTGTGATAAGCAATACTTTAAACTCTTTCGTCTTATATCCATTTCCTTCTTCCCTTAAACCCTGAGGCAAATTGTAAAATACCCAGAATGGAAAAAGGTGGCTGGTCATGTGCTAGGAAGAGATTAATGCTTCCGTCTGCAAAACTGAACAGAGGCTACAAGACTCCTGCTAACTGCTCAGGTACACAGAATGCTGAAATGCAGAGAAAACACTTTATGGTTTTTCTTTTAAGAGCCCAAATCAGTATGAAAAATGAGCTGTAGTTTGGTAGTTCAAAATTAACTTTTGGCAAATTACATTTAATTGTTGCCCTACTCCCAGTTCAAATGTCAGTATAAAGTCCTCAGTGGATTCATAATCTAAGGAGCAAAGCAAAATGCAAACATTATGCTTATAAACACTCAGATGCAACAGTTTCTGAGAACCTACTATGGATCCGCTGCTATACCTGGTACTGAGAGTCTCAGAAAGAAAATTCAAATATTAATTTGACTTAAGCATTCATTGACCACAGGGGTTTGATTATAAAATTAGCTAACTATAAAGTTAAAATTACACAGCTTAATTTTAAAGGTCTCAGATGAGAAAAAAAAGGTAAGAAAATGGATTTGTAAGTAAATAGAGAAGAAACATGTTTTCCTTTATCATAGAATATTAAGATAAGACTATTAGAGAAAGAAAGACATCAATGAATTTTTGAAATACATCTTCAGAAGCCATTTACTAAAGCCTATCAATTTTTGCAATGAAGAACTAAGTTCATTGCCGGGATAGCCTGAGGGTGCTTCTTCCCGAGCTAGTGCTCTCTGGGTTGGAGAGAACTCAACTGGAGCTGATTGATCTAGGCTGCTGTGTGGGAGAGGGATCAGGAACTCGTGCCGCACTAACTTCGCAGGAGATACACTTTGGAACCCTCGGAGCCGGAAAGCAATTTCCAAGTGTCTTTAATCAGAAGAGCAGCTGTTTTTATACTCTCCAAGTAGGGTGGAAACAGGATGTGACATAGAGAGGGTGGAGCGAAAAGTGACTGGTGGAAGATCAGGGTGTGACAAGGAGAGGGGGTGGAGCAGGTGAGAATTCTACCACTAAACCACCAATGCCCTGGAGGGAGTGTGGTGCTTTATGTAAATGTAAAAGTGATTTATGTAAATAGACCTCTTTGAATGGGATCAAACCAATCCCTATATAGGCATACCAGTGCTTGGTTAAGCAGAAGCCAGGGGGAGCTGGCATACTACCCAACAGTTCATAGTTGAGATGAGATGCTAAAATTGTTCAAATTTGTACATCACTTGTTTCTGTGTAAATTTGGACATTTCTTTGGGTCTCCTAATTTGTAATTTGGCAATAATGTTGTACTGCTTGTCATTTTGTCTTTAGTACTTGTGATTTAACTTAAAGGGGGCTTCACTTCATGGCTTTGGCACATAAAAGGTTTGACAGTGGGGAGCTGGGAATGGGTTTAAACAATACAAGGTTTATTAGGGCATTACAAAAGCATGGGGCAAATATTTAGATACACAATATAATTATCATCAAGGGCTAAGGGTGCACTAGGTCCATAAAGTCTGAGTATAGTTATCAAAACTTTAGTCCCATAAGATAAACAGTTATCAGCTGGGTTGTTCATGACTGTAGAGGGGTCTTAAAAGTTTACCAGCTAGCAGAATTACAAGTGTTCAGTTCCCAGGAGAAGCAGCCATGGCGGATACCTGGAGCACCTCTGCCAAGATGAAGCAGCAGCCAAAGAGAGTGACCTGCTCCAAGTCTGTGCTTTTATATACTCCCTTATCTGTAGCACCTCCTCAGGCTGATGTCATTCAGATGCTAATAGTCCCAAACTCCTGTTGGGGTCACAACAATCACTGAATAATGAGATCACTGTACATCTGCCAAGAAAGTAAGATCTCAGTAGAAGATCCTAATCTCAATATTGGCCAAAAAAAAAAAAAATCAGCATTCAGTTCTTGTGTTTTTATTACAAAAAAAAAAAAAAACCATAATAAAAAGAATTTAAGGAAACATTTGGAAATCACTATAGGTTTGTGGCATAGATTTTCTTTCTATCACAAATTCATCAAATTGTATATAGTAAGTATGTATTTTTAAAATCACATCTCAGTAAAGTACTTTATCATGCTGCATTGCCCTCAGTGGACAAGAGACGACTGATGTGTGCTTAAATTTTGAAATTTCATAGCATACCTAAAAGCTAAATCTGCAATGATACATTATTAGTGAAAGTGCTAAAAATGGAAAATGATATGTAGGCAATAGTAGAACCAGAAACAGTAGTGGAAAAAGTATTTTTAAAAGTAAATAATCAGGTTTTCTTCATTTCAGAATGAAACCTGATTATTTAGTTTTAAAGCCCACACTTCTCTATTTTCATGGAAACCTTATATGTTTTTCATATTAACGATGGGGTGTTTTTTGTTGTTGTTATTGTTATACCAGTCAGGGACTTTTGAAAATGCCTATTTATACATAAAACTTCATGTACTTTTTCTGGGGATACTAAAAGGTTAATCAATATTTATGAAGAATATAATCTTTTTTAGGGTGCTAAAATTATAAATCTTTGGTAGTAAAATTAATTTTCTCATGACAATGTTTTTAGTACATGTTTGCACTCATATATCACAGCTCTTAAAAGCAAGAGTCATCCATATATTCAGTATAAAATATTTATCTTGAATAATTTGTATGATGGCATTTGTAAACATGACTCACTTGGGAAATATTCCAAACTCTGTGAAAGTGATATAGTTGTTATAACTATTACCAGCTCTCTCAGTAAACTGCTATCTCTATAGCTAAACATAAGGACACAAGGGTTGTGACTAAACTCGAATCCTGAGATGATATTCTTTTCTTTTATTTTTTTTCATTTAAGAAAAGAGACATTAACAAAACCATAGGATAAGAGCGGTACAGTTCCACATAATTCCCACCACCAGATCTCCATATCCTATCCCCACCCCCCACATAGCTTTCCCATTCTATCCCTCTGGAAGTATGGACCCAGGGTCTTTATGGGTTGCAGAAGGTGGAAGGTCTGGCTTCTGTAATTAAAGAGAAGCAGAAGCTTCTGAAACTCCAGAAGGTTTTGCTGCCTTTAACTAAAAAGAAAGAGTGACAGGGTGAGTAATAAATGAGTGTGGGTGTCACACCAATCAACCTCTCCAGGAATTTGTGAGACTACAGACAATTTGACAGAGACAACTGCAGAACTTTATAGATGACAATTAAGAAGTGCTGAGACACATGGGTGTGAAACTGCAGCATTAAGGATCTGAAGCTGCAAAGGCAGCTGTGCCAATTCTCCACCTCAGCACTTTCCCACAGCCACCTTCTTGCTGAGAGCAAGAGCTCTGGGAGTAGGAGGTGAGGAAGGATCACAGAGTTGGCATTCATTCAAAAGACAAACACCACCAGATAAAGCCTTTATACATTTGAAGAATGTCTCTCAGATACATAGGATACTAAAGATCTTTTTTTTAAATAGGTAATACATTATCATTAAGAGGGTCCTTAAGAGTCACTTCAAATCAAAGTACTAAAGTTAAAAGAAACATTTCTGAATCATTTAGTCTGCGTTGAAATTACAGTCCAGTCGTCAAGGAGATAGGGAGATAGATCAGTTGTAGAGGGAGGACTTGCATTCATAAGGGTCTGAGTTTCATCCTCAATACCACTTATGTTGAAGTGATGCTCTGGTTATCTTTCTTTCTTTCTTTCTTTCTTCTTCTTTCTTTCTTTCTTTCTTTCTCTCTTTCTTTCTTTTTCTCTTTCTCACTTTTGTTCATAAATAAATAAATTGCTAAAAATTAAATTCCAGGAGCCAGGGAGATAGCTCACCAAGCAGAGTATCTGCACTGCCATACATGTCACCTGGGTCAAGTCAAGGCACAACACAGAAGAAGTTGTGATGTCTCTTCCTCTTCTTTTGCATTTGCTTCTCTCTCTCTCTCTCTCTCTCTCTGCCTGTGCTTTTGTATTCCAACTTCCCCCTAGGAAGATAACTCTGACTCATGAAACATTTCCAAGAAATGTTGCTTTGTTGTTATTAAATCATTGGTTATTTAAAATTATTTTAAAATCAATAACAGTTTATTACTAAACATGGATGTTGTTAACTAGAACCTAGCAATCAAACTGTTGTGAATATATATAGTCAGTATATTAGTATCTAATAATCAAGGGGTTATCAGATTTAAACAAGCTATTTGAAAAGCAGATTTTGAAAAATTATTTCTTCTAAACTGTATTAGAGCAATAAGAGAAAAGAGAACTAACCTTAAAGATGAGAATAGACAGCCTTACTCACAAAATGAAGTGGAATATAAAACTCAACTATTAAGAATTATGAAGTCACCTTCTTCATTTCATCTCAGATGGAGCTTGAAAAAATCATGCTAAATGAAACAAACCAAAAGGAGAAGGATGAATGCAGGATGATCTCACCTGTAGGATCTTAAAAAATAAGACTAGATGGGAGCCGGGCTGTAGCGCAGTGGATTAAGCGCAAGTGGGGCAAAGCGCAAGCGCCACAAAGAGCAAGGACCAGCAGAAGGATCCCCGGTGTAGCCCCGGGCTCCCCACCTGCAGGAGAGTCACTTCACAAGCAGCGGTGAAGCAGGCCTGCAGGTGTCTATCTTTCTGTCCCCCTCTTTCTCTTCCCCTCCTCTCTCCAATTCTCTCTGTCTTAACCAACAACAATGACATCAATAACAACAACAGTAACTACAACAACAATAAAAAACAACAAGGGCAACAAAAGGGAATAAATAAATAAATATTTTTTTTTAAAAAATAAGACTAAAAAGGAGAAGTAAAGTGGAATGTAGACTGGTGTGTTGTACCAAAGCAAAGGGCTCTGGAAGGGAGGAGGGTTGGGAAGGGTCAGGGTGTGCTTTGGAGTCCTGGTGCAGGTGAAGGAGGGGGATCTAAGCTAGGGGAGAGAGCTTTTTGCCAACTCATACCACAGTGGAATGAGAAATTGTGTCCATGTGTCAACAACAGTACTGTTAATCCCCTTGTCAATAAAATGGTAACAATAAAAAAACGAAGAGTAATGTACATGAAAAAAAAGAATGGACTTTAAGGTTAACAATTAAAAAGCCAAGGTTTTGGGGATCGGACGGTTTTTAACCATTATTGAAGACTCCTGTGGTGCAACTGCTAGCAAAGAGAGACAAAATATCACTGACAACTGAAAATAGACTAGAAAATTACAAAGTTATACCAACAACATGAAGAATTGGATTATGTTAACCATAGCAAAACATAGAGAAAAGAACTTGTGGTGGGGGTAAGGAGATTACATATATGAATAATTAATAATGAATATAAAAAATAGTAGCAAGTAGAACTCTTGGAAGCTATAGTAAGTATGCTCTGTTTAAATGAGTAAATAAATTAATAAAAGCTTTTTTACTGAACAAATCACCTAGATGTGGTTTTGACTTAATAGCTTTAGATCCAAAGTTTAGAAAAATAAGAAGAATTGAGGCACTTGAAGTTATTCAGAAGCTAAGCAACACATTTATGCCAAGGACATGGACTTACATGGAAGGACCCTATATTCAGAAAAAAGAAAAGCAGATTTCATTGCTTATCCAAAATTCAATTTTCACAGGATTTTCTGTACTTTATTTGGCAACTTTAGTTACAATGATTTTTTAGCTATCATTAAAGTCTTTAGTTAATTGGTTTTGAGATCATCAAAGGAACTTTATCCTTTGTAGCTTCTGGTACCCAGAAGACTAACGGGGAGGAAGCAGTGGTAAATTAAAAACATATTTTTGGGTCAAAATAACACACTGGAATAGTATGCTACTTGCCATGTGCACAAACCTAAGGGGTTAAAGGAAACTTCAGTGCTGTGATTTCCTTCTCTCTCTGTGTCTCTGTCTCTCTCTCCCCTCTAAAAAGTGAAGTTCTAGAGATGACAAATATATATATATATATATATATATATATATATATATATATATATACTACATACTAAGTATATTCTATATATATTCTTAACTCACTAAAATAGTGGCAATTTTTATGCAGTAATAGAGAATTATAGTCAATGAGACAGTGAAGTGGTAGTGCACCAGACTTACATGTCAGAGGCCTCAGAAATCCAAGTTGCAGTTTTTGGCACCAACATACGCTAGAACTCTGTATCTCATTAAAACAAATAATAAATGAATAAGAAAAGTAATGCAGAGCTATCTCAGCATTTTTTCATGAGCTTAAAAAGAATTTGGGCTTGTTTGCATGCTGATTTGTCTCCCTGGATCCAGGGCCTTATATGTGGGTAATTTCATTGCTCCAGGGAAGCTCTTTCATTCCCAGAAAGAAAGAGAGGAAGCTCTGCAGTTCCAGAAGCACAGCACCTCCTCTATGGGAAAAGGATTCAAACTTGAAGCGCAAGGCAAACAAGTAGCCTGCCCAGTGAGCCATCTGAAAGGCCCAGAACTTGAATTTTGATTCTAAACAACTGGGACAGGTCTAACTTCAAATCCAAAGTTTTCTTTTTTCCTGAAGATAAAGATTTCACGCAACAATTATACTAATGATGGTAGAAACTTAAAGAAAAAACTTTCATCCTTAAGCTCTCATGATTACTGATCTATTATCATCTTTTCTTTAATATTTATTTTTATTTTATTGGATGGAGACAGAGAGAAATCCAAAGAGAGAGAGAGAGAACTACAGCACTACTTTACCCCTCCTGAAGCTTTCTCTCTGCAAGTGGGGCGAGGGGGCTTGAACTTGGATCCTTGAGCATAGTAACAGGTGCATTCAACCAAGTGTGCCACCAATTTCCCTTTATTTTCATTTTTAACATGAAAAATGGACTTCTTGATTCCTTCTTAAATGCTATGTCTTCCCTTTTTCTTTAGAGGAGATTATAGCTGGTAGCAAAACATCCCTGTACATAAAACAATAGCCATTCTCAGTGACTGAACAATAATGTACTTGTGTTTTAAATAATCTTCACAGTGATATTGCAAGACTTAAATTTTTATTCACATTTTTCTAATGAGGATATAGTGCAAATGAATAAAACGACTTGCTCAAGATCATTAGAAATTAATATGGTCTCATCAAAATCAATATTATCACTATTATAAATCAAGCCCTCTTCTATAGATTTAAGTAGATAAGCATATAGGCACATGTATACATACATGTATATAAATAAGTATATTTTTATGTATTGTCACATATGCACATCTGCATATGTGTTTTATACATGTATTTATGTGTAAGATGTTAAACCCTTATGATTTCCTCAAATACTAATTTTTAAAAAATATTTATTTTATTTATTCCCTTTTGTTGCCCTTGTTGTTTTATTGTTGTAGTTATTATTGTTGTTGTTGTTGTTGGATAGGACAGAGAGAAATGGAGAGAGGAGGGGAAGACAGAGAGGAGGAGAGAAAGATAGACACCTGCAGACCTGCTTCACCGCCTGTGAAGCAACTCCCCTGCAGGTGGGGAGCCGGGGTTCGAACCGGGATCCTTATGCCGGTCCTTGTGCTTTGCGCCACCTGCGCTTAACCCGCTGCGCTACAGCCCGACTCCCCAAATACTAATTTGTATGGCTTTCTTTGTCTAATGGATATTTGATGCTGAGTAAAACTTTACTTTATCTTAAGTCCCATATTGATCTAATTTTAAATAAAACAAGGTAATGGCTCAGTAGAATAAGTGTGTGTCATACATGTGTCAGGTCTCAGCTTCCATCCATATCACTGCATATGCCACAGTGATGTTATGGTTTCTTTTACTCTCTCATTCTCTCCCTCTATCTGGAAAATAATAATAACAAATAATGAAAGTAACAATAAAATTAAAAAGTATTAAATTTGTGAGAGTTCCTCCTTCTGACTGGAATTTATACTAATGGTTGATTGCAATCTAAAATATCACAAGATAGGATGACTTTCTTCAACATCGACATCCTCAGATTTAGTGTAATAACATCAGTTTGAGAGTAAGTGGGTAATTGTTTCCCTTTACATTTTGGTTTATATCCAAGACTGCAGTTCTGCATATCTCTTCTGAATATAGCATGGAGATACAAAGTTCTACAATTAAATCTTACATTTTAGGTAGTGGCTAGGTGATGGTGCACTTGGTTAATGTTACCATACTTAAGGACTCAGGTTTAAGCCCCCAGTACCGACCTACAAGGGGAAAACATCACAAGAGAAGTAGTACTACAGGTGTGTCTCTTTCTCTCTTCTCTATTTCCCCATTTACCTCTCCATTCCCCCATTTCTATTCAATGAAATAATAGTAATAATATTTATGAATAACTCTATCTTAAAAAATCATACATTGTAAGAGGACAATTAAATTTTTGTAAGCATTTATAATATTGGTCTCCATCTTCAATCGTGCCAGTATAATCAAATGATTATCAGCATAATACTAATTTAAAATAAAAATATTTCCTTAAGAAACAAACTTTCATTTGTACCTGCATAAACATATTGACAATTCCATCATGAATTTCTGATTAATGTATTGAGTGGGGTGCTAAAAGTTAATTATCTTGTATTAGTGTTGAAATTCTACCTTTACCTATAACTTTAAACTTAAAATCCTAAATGTTAGGCCAAAAGTTTCCATAGTACTTTCATTATTGACTGCTGTAAATTATTCTATACTGTTATTTTCAGATATAGTTGTGGTGAATTCATTAAACAAAGTGGATCACTGGTTAGATCTTGAGGGACTAATTGCAAAAACTGGAAATTTCTTCAAGTGCTAATTGGAAATTTAACCCCATAAAATTGTTTTAATGGTCAATATCCTGTCAGTCTGTCTAATTTATCCAAAGGGAACAGTATGTGGCAAATGAGTCAGGAGAATGACTCAAAACCACTATACTGTATGTGGTGGTAGAATTCTGCAAACAATTATTTCATTTCTAGACACCATTTAGATAAATAATGCATAACATCATAACCCAGCATGAGACTTAATATTTTGACTTAGGAACAGCTTTGTTCTTTCCTGCAGGGCAATTAATATCTGGTTAGATGCCACTGTGAATGATGAATCATTTCTTAAAATGTTGTATGAACTCTTTTCACCTCTTCACTTTGGTTCTTTGTTGCACATAATTTTTTTATGAGCCCTTGAATACCTAGATGCAGTACAAGTGCATTTGAACACAGTGGAAATGGCCTTGAGACATCAGTCTATGGCACTAGGTCTTTTCTGAATCACAGAAATAAATCGTTATCTTGCAGGAAAGAAGAAATCATAAAACCGACTATCAGGATTAACACAGAAAGATATTTTATTGAAGATATTTCCTGAATATAGGAAAGTTTTACTCATCAAGTTTTCACTATGTAGAAGTGCATGTGTCACTTCTTCATAGGTGTTATCACTTCTATTTCAAGTTAATGTGTCTACTGTCCCATATAAAAAGTGTATTCTCTTGTCAATCCATGAGCCAGGAGGTGGGGGGGTGTCATGCAAACAAAGCTTCCTATTACTACAAAAAGAATTATCATGTTATCAGCTCCCAGAGAGTTTCCTGTATTCACAAGAAATCATAGACCCTTAGCTCAGAGTTCTGTAAACACCTTTCTACTCATAATACACATTTCACTGTTATTCACTACTGTCAACCCCCCTCCTCCCAGTGACTAACATGAAGATAACATGAACTTGCAAAAGTGGCATTTCCTTTGACTAATTCAAGCAAGAAGCTATAATATCCATAGGTCTGGCAATCCCAGGATCAGCAGTCTTGGTGAAGGAAACAATATACAGATTTCATAATGAGATGCCTAAAAAAGCTAAAAGATATTTAGAATTTATGACCTGAATAACAAATCAGCAGAAATTCTGATTTCTACTACTTGGCTTTCTCCAGATAGGTCATTTCAGATTAAAGTTAATACAAAATAATGTTTAAATTTTTTATAGCTTCCTGGATGTTACCCTCAACATTTAAATGCTGAAAAACAAATTCAGGATAATGGGAAATAAGCTTTTGTTAAAGGTTTATTTACTTATTTCATTTTATAAGACAGAGAGAAATTGAGAGAGGAGTGGGGGGAGAGAGAGAAGTCTGCAGGTTAGAATGTCAACATATGAATTTTGGAGGGGATACAAACACTTAGTCAATAGCACTACTAGAAAGTTAAGAGTGATAAAATATAAAAGAAGAAATATATTTTAATTAATTAATTTTTTTTACCTCCAGGATTGTGCTGGGCTCTGTACCTTCGGTATGAATCCACTGCTCCCAGAGGCTTTTTTCCCCTTTTTGTTGCCCTTGTTGTTTACCGTTGTTGTAGTTATTATTATTGTTGTTGTTATTGTGCTCATTGTTGTTGGATAGGACAGAGAGAAATGGAGAGAAGAGGGGAAGACAGAGAGGGGGAAAGAAAGACACCTGCAGACCTGCTTCACTGCTTGAGGAAGCGATCCCATGTGGGCAACCCTCGGGTCCCATATGCGCTTAATCCACTGTGCTACTGCTGGGCCCCCAGAAGAAAAACATGTTAAATATATATTTTTTTGCTTCCAGGGTTATTTCTGGGGCTCCTGCCTGCACTATGAATCCATTGCTCTTGGAGGCAATTTTTCCCATTTTGTTGCCCTTATTGTTACTCTTGTTGTTGTTATTATGCTGTCATAGCTGTTTTTGTTGGATAGGACAGAGAGAAATCAAGAGAAGAGGGGAGACAGAGAGGAGGATAGAAAGACAGACACCTGCAGACCTACTTCACCACTTGTGAAGCGACCCCTCTGTAGGTGGGGAGCCGGGGCTCAAACCCAGATTCTTATGCTGGTCTTTGTGCTTTGCACCACATGCACTTAATGTGCTGCGTTACATCCCAGACCCCCAACTTTTTTTATTAATTTATTTATTCTCCTTTGTTGTCCTTGATTTTTATTGTTGTAGTTATTATTGTCATCGTGATTGGACAGGACAGAGAGAAATGGAGAGAGGAGGAGAGAAAGACATCTACAGACCTGCTTCACTGCTTGTGAAGTGATTCCCCTGCAGGTGGGGATCCTTAAGCCAGTCCTTTTGCTTTGCGTCACATGTGCTTAACCCGCTGCACAAATGCCCGACTCCTGATCCCCAACATTTTAAATTTTATCTCGATAGAAAGCAAGAAAAAAGGTTAAGCAAATTTTTCACGGAAAGCATAATTTCTGGAGTTTAATTTCAATATTTTCTGCTACTGTGGGGCTATGTGTAAGCTTGATAGAGCTTAGGGAGAACTCCCCCCATCCTTGGATGGAGGTCTGAGAAGATAGCTTCTTGTTAGTCTCTCTCAACCGAGGTGAGCAAAGGGGAGAAACCGTCTCTCAGACTAAGTTCTTCCCTTCTTGTCTCAAGCACACAGAAACCTCAATACCCTTCTCTATTAACTGCAGGCCACATGGCTGCCTGCCTTATGGTTCATTCAAAGTTCACATAGTCACCCAGAGTTCACACAACCACCCCACTTCTGATCACTAGAGAAAGCATACTTCATCACTCACCTCTCTGACAACAGTCATTGAAGCACCAAACTTTATTTCCTTATAGCTTTGATACCTACCATGCTCTGTTTATCTTTACCCTATCTCACACTGCTGACTTAAACCCTATGTTTCTCTCAAATACCTTTGGATAATTAAGTTGCTTGAATCATTGAGAATGATTGTCATGACCTTTATGTATCTCATCAATTCCTGTCATGCCAGCCCCCTACCATAGGGGCAAGCTGACCTTTAAGAAACCTGTAATTCCTGACATGTTTGAAATATGTTCTTTATTTGGTTTTCTATTTAAACTCATGTCCACTTGCCAATAAACAAGATCTGAGCACGCTTCAGTCTCCCCAGTGTCTTTGCTTCGTTTCGTCCCTTGAGCGAGTGAGAACCAGTCGCTTGCCTTCCTGCTGGAGATCACCCCGCCCGAAAGCCGACATACTACTAT
The DNA here is from genome assembly GCF_950295315.1 of Erinaceus europaeus. NCBI lineage: Eukaryota > Metazoa > Chordata > Mammalia > Eulipotyphla > Erinaceidae > Erinaceus > Erinaceus europaeus. The sequence goes on from NC_080164.1 coordinate 151,430,493, forward strand.
AATTTCAGGCCTATTTGGGAAATGCTTATTTATTTACTTTTATCATCACCAAGATTTCACTCCTCCAGGGTGACTATTTTTTAACTGATTTAATAATGAATGACATGTCCATTGGGTAAGAGGGATACAGTTCCACACAATTCCCACACCAGAGTACCACACCCCAACCCCTCCACAGGAAGCTTTCCTATTCTTTATCCCAATGGGAGTACAGACCAAAGATCTTTATGGGGTGCAGAAGGTGGAAGGTCTGGCTTCTGTAATTGCTTCTTTTCTGGACATGGGCATTGGTAGATTGATCCATACACCCATTTTGTTTCTCTTTCCCTAGCGTGGCAGGGCTCTGGAGAGGTGGGACTCACATTTGTGAGGTCATCTGCCCAAGGAAGTCAGGTTGGCATCATGGTAGCATCTGAAGTATGGTGGCTGAAAACCAGAACAGATTGCTTAATAATCGGGAACCTAAAGGTAAGAATATAGCAGATGAAATTTGAAAAAGAGCTAGGAAATCTATTTAGGGTATATTTCAAGGAACCTATGACTTTACTAATTTATGCCTGAGTACGACAGCTAACATGCAGGTGGGCTAAAGGTGTTGTCTGGAGAGATGGTGTCAGAGTTGGAAATGGGAGTCGAAAGTTGGATCATGGCAGAGAATAGCTCCCAAATATGTTTATCCATACTTAGTACAGGACCCTGTGTAATGTCTACATCCCTGTAAGTCTGAGTTCGCATTCTGTGGTTATAGCTAGAAACATTCCAGGCTTCACTCATTTCAGGATCCATTTTCCTTGAGTGGCAGAGTATGTTGACCCAGTCTCCCTTCAAAAAGTGGGATGATCCCTACCATTGTTGTTCCACATTGAGGGCAAAGAGAGACAGACAAAGACTCAGAGTGAGAGAATGAAAGAGAGCACAGCACCAAAGCTTCCTCCAGTGTCATGGGGGCTGGGATCAAACCTAGATTAAGCATATTGAAAAGCAATTGTTCATTTGTAATTTGTTCACATATTCTTCCAATATCTTTATACTGAATTTGAAGAAACTTTTAAGAGATTAAAAAAGTAATTCTTCAAAATAAGTTTTTATATAGTTCTATATTGATATTGGGAGGTAAATAAATGAATATTGCATGTGCACAAAATGAATATTGGGTATTTGCCTGAAAAATAATTTTGTAGTTTCCTCTCTCAAGACAGACAGATATCAGTGCTCACCTGCCTACCTATAAAACAATTACATTAGTAACAGGAAGAATACTTACTAAAGAATTGCATCACTGGGGCAGGTGGCGGAACACTTGCTTGAGTACACATGTTAAAAAGTGCAAGGACCCGGGTCAAGCCCCCAGTCCCCACCTGCTTTGCAAGTGGTGAAGCAGTGCTGCAGATGTTTCTGTCTCTCTCCCTCCTTATCTCCCCCATTCCCTCTTGATTTCTGTCTCTATCCAATAAATAATTTCTAAAAATAAGAAAAAAGAATTGATTGCATCAACATACATTGACTACATTAGTTTCAGAAAGAATCTTTACTTAAAAAAAAATGGACTGCTAGCAGAGAGACAGAAGCCTATAACCCATTGAACTCACCTTTTACAAGTGGACAAAATAACTGCTGAACCACTAATTGTATATAAGACTCCAAGCACTTGTTATGGGGAAAATGACTACTTGAAAAATAATTTATTCAGAAGATTGCTGAATTTTTCCTGTTGGCATAACTTATTACTTCATTTAATGGCTTTCCCATAGCTGATATTTTGTTCTATATATGAAATTGTAATGAAAAGGTTAATCTTAGCTCACCAGGGTTCATTATAGTTGGAGGCTATTACAGCTTGAATGGAGTCCAGGTACTTCAAACCCTCCAGCATATTGAAAGAAACCAGTTATTAACTAGGGTCATGCCCTACATACTAAAGAGTGCATGTAATTTCCACTCCGTACAAATCTGGATTTAAAAAACATGGGAAAGTCAAAGGGTGTCTTATAGCTAACCTATTTATTACTCACTGCATAAATCAAACTTAAGTTATATAAACTGTTTTTAATGAAACTGAAAATTTATACCGAAATATTAATAGTACCAGCTCCTGCATCAGGATGCATGTGTAAGAACTAAAGATTTACAAGTTGCTACTTTTATGACCTTGGTTTAATTATTTTACCTCAAGATGCCTTAGTTCTCTTTCTTTATCTGTAAAGTGAGAGTAATAAAAGTAGTTAATGTTTAGGGCTGTTGTGTGTATGAACTAAAGAATATAGGGAAAAGGCAGCACAGTGCATAAGACACTATGGTTACCAAACAATTTATGTTGGAAATAATTGTGTTTACTAATATTATAATTACTATTACTCTCCCAGTAAGATGGAAATAAGACTATAAAGTAAAACAATTCAAAACCCAACAGAAATGTTAATTTTTATAAAACAATGTGAAAAATTGTATTTATGTATCTGTGCAGTGCTGAAATGCATCAACACAATCATTAGTCTTGGAAATTCTTAATAAAGTGTACAGCCCTTTGTCTATAAATGTTACACTGCTGACTCAACTGACTTACAGGATGAATATGTTTTCTGACATGGTTGCAGATATTTACTGAACTCAGTCAACCTTTTTTGTGGTAAATAATGGCAATCCTTTTGCCCAATCATGACAGTGTGCATGGTTGCTCAAAATAGTTGAGCAGAAAAAAAAAAAATGCCCTTCATATATTGAAGGCATTTTTCCTTCAATGCATGCTTTTATTAAAATGGAGCAGTATACCTTACATACTGCTAGTATATATACAATTATCAGTAAAATAATCTTAAAGCAAGAGTACTTTTTGCTGTCTGACTTTTGACCTATATATATTGTCTATATGTACAGTCTTACTAGAAAAAATACATGATTTAAAAAAATTTTCTTCAATGCTAATTAGCTGTATCATTTAATGGTGCTCTTTCTAAATCTGGAAATTAAAAAAGATGAAGGGTTTTTCCCTGGCGAGAATCAATAATAACAATTGGTCATATGTTAATCATATCTTTTGTCCATAAGCAAATCTTTGTCTTTCTTAGACAGTTGAGAACCCCAAATCTGTATCTTCCTCAATGACTGAGAACTCAAAATTTATAATATTTGCCATAGTAAGAATATTTCTTCTCTTTGCCCACACTCCACTCTCAGACCTGTCAGGATATATAAGGGGACATTTGAAAATTAAAAAGAAAACAAAGATGCATTGACTGTTACTTTAATTATCTGCAGTCGATATATTAAAATAGTGAATCCACTGATTTTTTTCTAGATAGTGCATTCTAGTGACAGATTGTGTGAACAAATTCTCCCTGCCCCTTTTATCTTTGCAAATTATATGCTTACCATCTTCTTCATATCCCAACTCACAACAGAGGTCTCTAATAGAAAATCAGATAATAATGCAAGCTAGACAGTTTTATTGGGAGAGAGAATTAAAGGCAAGGAACTTCGTTTTTTTTTTTTTTTCATTAATAAGGGAAAGGTGATGAGAGAAAGAAAGGTTGTGATGTGTCCAGGAATTGCCAGAGGGGAATAGAAAGACAAATAATCAGAGGTACAGATCTAAAGCAAGTCTTACTGCTGTGTGCAAGCTGAAAAGAGAGGAAGGTCTTCTCATTGGTATGCCTTCCAACTGTACTCCTCAATGAGTAGAAATTTTCTCCTAACCACTGTTTCATTTACTAATTTCATCTCATTTAGCTCAAGATATCCTTCCAAATCTCCAAGAGTTTGGGGAGTTGTAAATCAGGATGCTAATTTATGAAGTTCATTTTTATCAAATGCTAATAGTCCATAGTCTAGCCAAAATACTAAAGGTATATTTACAAATGGGAGTGGCTCACAATACTTGAATTTCTGTCTACAAGAAAATGGTATATGTAGTACTTTCTGGTAGAATATGATCATGTTTTCATAGTAGTTCAATAGAAGAATTTTCTATTAATTTTGAATATATTTTTTGCCTAATATACTGAATAATACTTTACAGACTGAATCTAATTATCATATTAAAACTATGCATTGACTGATACTGGTTCTATAGGCTCACTTTCTCTTCTTATTTCTCTCACATACGCACATGTACACACACATGTACACACACACGTACACACATGCACATAAACAGATCTTACACCCTACTCTGTAAGGTCTGCATTGATGCTATTCTCTGCCACATGCCAAATTCTTGCTTAATGGATTCAGAGAGTATCAGAATCTCAGAAAATATAACAGTTGGAGTATCCATGAGTTAAAAATATACTGATCTAGAAGTATCAATATAAATAATAATAAAGACAAGTATAGATTAAAAGGAAGCAATTTAAACTTTACCTTTCCAACAAGAGGTTTCTTCCCCATTGGTAAGACCTAGCTTTTCACCACATAACACTGCTTCAGCTCCGCAGAATGTCAGTCTTTCCATAGCTATGCCAGGGTGACAGTTATCTCATGTGTTTTTTTAATAGAATCATTCATGATAATTTACCATGGTTTTCTTTCCTTTTTCTTTTTTTTTTTTTCATTTTAAATTATTACAGGGGTTCAGTGCTGGCACTATGAATTCACCGTTCCCAGTAATGAGTCGCACCCCCCCCCCCCCCGCAATTGAGTGAGGGTAGGGAGATAGAAGGAGGGTGGTCCTGGAGATGATGAAGTGCATAAGGCATTGGATTCTCAAGCATGAGGTCCCAAGTTCAGTCCCCAGAGCACATGTACCAGAGTGATCTTCAGTTCTTTCTCTCTCTCTCCTCCTATCTTTCGCATTAATTAATAAATAAAATATAAAAAGGGAGAGAAGGATTGAAAGATAGACATCTGTAGACCTACTTCACCACTACTGAAAAAGACCCCAGGCAGGTGGAGAGCGGGTAGAAACTGGGTCCTTGTGCTTGGTAATATGTGCAGTAACTGGATGCATCACAGCCCTGACTAGGTTTCCATTCTTTGTATTGATAATAAATATATCATTTCACCAAATAATAATTAATGCATAACTAAAAGTTGAGTGACTATAGGTGTATTCTAAGTTATTATGAAATTGATTTTTGTGTAGGAAAACATTAATCTCTCATTTTTTGTTTTTAACACTTCAATATTTTACAGATTAATTTCAGTTTTTTAGGACATGACCATACTTAGAATGATAATAAGTTGCAATATTCACAATAGCAACAATATAAATATAAAAAAGAAAACAGTGAGAAACAGTCAACTTGAAAGTACAGTTCAAAAATGTCAACAGTCAATTTTAAATTAATAAATTAAAAAGATCAAATTGGAAGGGAAAGGAAGTGTTGAGAGGTGGAGTATAAATCAGGTTAAAGAAGATATACATGCTGATTTGTAATTATTTACACCTGAAAATATATAGTATTATAATATATTACTTCAATAAAATATAGAGCTATTAAAATTTTATAGATGGCTGATTAATTTTAAATTATATTTATATAACATATATACACATATACTACATATGTATATGAGATGTTTTCTTTTCTTAGAATATTTTATTTATTTATTTATTTATTTATTTATTATATAGAAACAAAGAAATGGAGAGAGAAGGGGGTGGTAGAGAGGGAGAAACTGAGTCATTTGCAGCACTGCTTCACTGCTCATGAAGCTTCCCCTGTAGATAGGGGCTGGGTGCTTAAACCAGATAACATATGTGCTCATCTTGGTGTGCCACCATGTGGCTCCTATTTCTATTTTCTTTATACTTAAATGTTGTAAGAGTTAGAACTCTGTGTGGTCAGGGAGGTGGTGCAGTGATAAGGCTTTGGACTCTCAAGAATGAGGTCCTGAGTTCGATCCCCAGCAGCACATGGGCCAGAGTGATGTCCGGTTCTTTCTCTCTCTTCCTGTCATTAATAAATAAATAAAATATTTTTAAAAAAGAGTTAGAACTCCCTAAAATTCAAGTACAAAGATAAATCAAAAATTAACTGAATAGTACAGTGAAAACATTTAATCTCCCAAATAATTTCAGTGATTTTTTTCCACTTTAAAAAATCATAACTTTTTAACTTCAGATTAATATTTTGCTATAAATATTCTCTCAATCATTTTTGTCATTCCTAGTTATTTTCTTTTATCATTAAAGGAAGCTACTTATACAGTTTTCTTTGGTGTTAATAATTGCCTCGGTTGACATCAATGAGCGGAGATGAACATTCAGAATCCAGTTTTCTTATCATTTAGATTGTCAGTTTCATTCATCTTCCTATGAGCAAGTCAATGTGGAATAGTATAGACCTATCAAAGAAAAATGAACTCATGGGACATCTCATTGTTTTCAATTCCATTCAAAATAATTATTAGTTCATTCTGAGCAAGACATTTGGTACTCAAAATCTAGAAAAATTAGGTGTGATTTTTATCAAGAAAAATGCCAACTTTTCAGGGCATGTTATCATTTGGAAAATATGATAGATAACAGTGAATATAAAAAAGATGATAGGTTCTAATTTTAGAAGTAGAAAAAATGTGCAATTACTGTCCACTTTGTGTTGTTGAATGGTTGTTTTTGAAAAGACAAAATATGAGTACTATGCATCTTATCAGAAACTCTTATCAGAAAATGATAAAATATCAACATTAGGTCACCAGATTTTGCCAATGAGAACCCTTAACAAAAGGTTATAAATGAAAGCCTGAACTAAATTGCTACTTTGAATTTAACTGATATGAACATAATGGATTCATAACAAATATTTTATTCAAATGGAATGGTGAAATCTGTATTGTTGGGGTGGGGGCATCAGTACAGATAGAAAATGCAACCTTTGAGACTGTATATGCTATCATATACAGAAGTTCATATACATATCAGAAGCATATACAATCTTTGAGGCTATATTTGCTATCATATACAGAAGCGCATATATATATGTGCATATATATATATATATATCAGACGCATATACAATCTTTGAGAAGCAAATAAAGAAACATGCAGTTTAAAGCTAAACTTCCTGTTTAAAAGGAGAGATTTCCTGCTAAGCTGAGTATGACCTGAGAGCATGATTTGTGTTTCCTGAGAGTCATGGCTGACATGAAACCAGGAATTTAGTCAGCCACTGAGGGCTTAAGAAAATCTAGTGAGAAATAGAACAGAAAAAGTTCCAGTTGAGTCTAGCTCCATGGAGAAATAAGCAACACTAATGGTAAACATCTTAAGTCGGACTCCTGCTTGGAAGCCTATCAAATCAGAACTCAAAGACAAAGAAAGATAAATCACAAAAAATATTAATAAGCAATTGAAAGGAGTATTCAGAGAGGTGGCTCATCAGGCTCTTTCCTTTTCTATTTCTTTTCTTCTTTAAAGTATTCATTCTTCTGCTTTCTCTTAGAAAAAGAATAGTTGGGTTATAAAATATACATAATTAAAATAAGTGCATGTATTTATATGTTTATATATTGAGTATTATTCAATGTTAATTAAGAGCATACTTTAATAATAGACTTTGAAACTAAGATTTAGATTAATAGAACAGTACATGACAAATATTCAACTAGCGAATCACGAATTAGTTTTTGAATTTTCTTATCCCTCTCAAAAAATATAAATGATCTCATAGTATAAAATTGAAACAGGCGGCAGAGTAAGTGAGTTTGGTGCTATGTCTCACACCACTTTGTTGGTACAGCCTACCAAGAGGTTAGAAGGCAGAACTTATGTAGACTGAATCTGTGAATAAATGAGTGGAAAGTGTTTGTAAAATGTATGAAAAGCATCTAAAAAGAACGAATCCCAGAAGTCCCTCTATCACATAAAATATCAGCCAGTTGATTGTTTTTATTGATGATCTTGTAGACCTGGGCTGTCTTGTTCATCGAGCTGATACCCAGACATACCAACATTGTAACAAAGACTGGATTAAAGAGAAGACCTACATGCCTCTTCATCGATAGGCCCAACAAGATGGGAAATAACTAAGCTGGAAGCATTAAGGGCATGGAGCTGGACTCAAAACACAGGTGTGTACAGCCTCCTATAGTGAACGTTTTGTATTATGGTAATCCTGTTTCTATTGTGGTAATTCTAACCAATATAAAATGTATTAGGTAAAATGTGAGGCTCTTGTTCAAGCTAAAATCTCCGTTGCCCCTTTCTCTTCCATTTTTTCTTTCTTTTCTTTTCTCTCTCTTTTTTTTCACTTCAATCATTTTTATGATGTTTTAGATGGAGGTGATTCTTTGTCAGTGAATGTTGGTTTCAGTCCTTCAAATTGTTCAAATCTACTATAATACTCATTATACTAACAAGATGGGGGGTGGTGACAATAATTCAGTTGTGTCCTCAAGATAAATTGTTAGTGGAAAAAACAAAGCCAAATAAATGTTCTTTAGTTACAATAAATAAATAAAAATAAACAAATTTCTTCTACTTCCATCTCTCATCAAACACTAATCCACAAAGAATAAGTGACATCTCTGGCAATGTTTGTAATCCTGAAACTAAATAAAAGATAATAGAGGAAAGTTAGATGGCTTAGCAAAAAGAAGGTCAAATCTAAGCAAAGAGAAAGTGTAATAATTCAGTTTTTTTGGGCAAAATCCAGAAAGATTTAGGAATTACAAGTTTAATTTGCAGTAATATGTGAAGGTGAGTAGCTAAAACAAGGTGATCGAAGGTCTGTTTCACAGCAAACTTTCACAGTCTTCATCCATCTTCCATTCATAGAATTGGATGACAAGTCTTCAGGAGAATGGACAACTTGGTTACAAAAAGCTAACTATTTTTTAATATTCATAAATTTACATATATGTGTACACACACACCCACACACACATATGGAGAGAGAAAGGAAACATGAGATAACCAGAGGAGTAATCCTGCAGATTTGGTAAAGCAATTTCAGAATGAACGAAAACATTCTGTGCGGGAAAAATTAAAACCATTTTCCATTCTATATGGACATGACTTTTTAGAATCCAAGCCAAAGACTATGCTGTAAACTATTAACCCTCCAGTTAAAAAAAAAGATCCAAACCAGAAAGTTTCATAAGTGGAGGATGATCCTTAAACAATAATGAAATGATCTTATGACCCAGCAATACCACTATTTAGGTATTTACCCAAACGACAGGTGAAAGACATATGTGCCCCTAAAATTCACAGCTGTACTATTCACAGTGACCAAAAACTGGAATATTATTCTGCTGAAAGAAAGAAAGCAAGAAAGAAAGAGAGAGAGAGAGAGAGAAAGAAAGAAAGTAAAGGAGATATCATGACCTTGGTGTGAGTAGAAAAGTAAGAAAAGAAATGAAAGACAACTACTGGATAGCTTCATTCATATGTGGAGACTAAAGAACTGGAATATATAACCCTGTAAAAGGAAAAAAGAAAAGAAAAAACTCTAGGATTTTGTATGAACTCTAGTGGTTACCAGTGGGAGGGAGAGGGTAGAGACTTTTGGTCGTGGGTGTGGTGTGGATCTATACCCTGTAAATCTTTTTTTTTTTTTGCCTCCAGGGTTATCACTGGGGTTCAGTGCCTGCACTACAAATCTACTGCCTGGGGGCTATTATTTCCCCTCTTGTCGCCCTTGTTGTTATCATTGTTTTTATTATTTCTGTCATTGTTGTTGGATAGGACAGAGAGAAATGGAGAGAGGAGGGGAAGAGAGAGAGGAGAAAGAAAGAGAGATACCTGCAGATCTGCTTCACCATTTGTGAGGCTTCCACCCTACAGGTGGGGAGTCAAGAGCTCAAACCCGGATCCTTACTCTGGTCCTTGGCTTTTCGCCATGTGCGCTTAACCCGCTGTGCTACCACCCAGCCCCCCAACTCTATATTCTTATATATTATGATAATAACCTATTATTAAACAAAAGAAATGGAGTTTCATACAGATAAGCATCATTAAGACTTTTCAAAACAACTAGGACAAAGAAAATAGTCTAAATCTCTCCAGAATAGTAAGCAGGTCACATACAAGAATGGAATACCGAAATTGGAAGAAACTTCAAAAGCAGCTCCCAAAGCAAGGAAGTCAAGGAGAAATTCTTTCAATATTTGTAGGAGAATAACTTTTCTTCTAAAGTTTTATCAAACCTTTTATCATTAATCAGATTCATTGATAGGGTTATAACATTTTCAAATGTTCAATGTTTCTAAAATGTTAGGTCCTGCCTATATAAATGTTTTTGGAAGTTGCTGGAAAATATATTCCAACAAAAATAAAATACATAAACATAACATAGGAAAGAAGTTTCTTCACAGCATAGAGTTAGAGGGAAGCCCCCAAGCAAAGAACTCCATGGAACAAAGCATTTCAGAGAAAGCAGGAGGTAGAGAGCTCTGGTAAAGGTCATTTTTTTCAGAAATAAATACATATGTGATAGATTTGATCGTACAGAAAAGTAGAAAGACTGTTATTTTATAAACTCACGGGTGAACATAAGACTTAGGTGCAAATATTGAAAATCATTCACACCCTAATTATCTAATCTACATACCAATAGTTTTCAGCTACAAACTGCAAGCGTTTCCTATTCTTTCTCAAATGTTATAGAGTGTTACATAGAGAGAACTTCACTTCCCTCCATTATTACTATAGACATTTATTCATATGAAAAACAAAATTTACAAAGTTATGTCGTGAAGTAAGTTTAAATATTTTTTTTAACTATTATATATAGAATTGACTAACACAAAATGTTGAAAGAAAACTTTTCCAGGGAGTCAGGCTGTAGCGCAGCGGGTTAAGCGCAGGTGGCGCAAAGCACAAGGACCGGCGTAAGGATCCCGGTTCGAACCCCGGCTCCCCACCTGCAGGGGAGTCGCTTCACAGGCGGTGAAGCGGGTCTGCAGGTGTCTATCTTTCTCTCCTCCTCTATGTCTTCCCCTCCTCTCTCCATTTCTCTCTGTCCTATCCAACAACGACGACAACAACAATAATAACTACAACAATAAAACAAGGGCAACAAAAGGGAATAAATAAATAAAATAAATTTTAAAAAAATTTAAAAAAAAAGAAAACTTTTCCAACTAGTCCAGAGCAGGTTTTTTTTTTTTTTTTTTCACTGCATTACCTCTGGAACCAATGAATTTTATTTTTTTCAGATATCAGGTAGAGATGGGGGTAGGCGGTGGTGGTGGGGAGACACCATAATACCAGAGCTTCCTCCAGCAGGTTGGGGGCCATGCTTGAACTTGGGCCACATAATCTGATACACAGAATTTGAGTTACAGTAGGGATTGGAGCTCTATAAGTGTTTGGTATTTTTTTTTTAATTTCTTTATTGGGGAATTAATGTTTTATAGTACATTTTTTCCCTACCATTTCCTCTTTGACTTGTGGAGCTAATGAAGAGGCACTAGCGGCTCCTAGAGAAACTGTTACCATAACTTTAAAGAATACAAATTTTCCAGGCATCACAGTTTAATCTTGAGAGAGAGCCATTTTGTTTGTTAAAACCTCATTAAGGAGGGGTATTTGGAATTGTTTTGTTTTGTTTTTTTGTTTGTTTGTTTGTTTTGTCATTTCAAAGAAAAGGAAAAACTTTACTTGTGACAAAAGTATAACCTTTCACATATAACACTTTAATGTCTATATTAAATAATACTTACACTTAACACATGCATTAAAACATCATTTTCAATGTTAAAGTTCAGGAAAGTATAGAACTCTTTATCCCAGAAATGTTTTAAACAGTGAGTTGGGGTATTTGGTTTTATGAGAGGAAGTTCTGTCCCATGGAAGTCCTCTCCTCTCTCCTTGCTGTCCCAGGCCCATATCCCATGCCTTTGCTCAGAATTTAAGCTTTGGGGCATTCTCATCTCATTACACAGCTTTAGAATTCAAAGCTGTATAAATTCTCCCTTCATTTGTAATTAAAGTCCATCTTTTCCTGCATCTAATCTACCTGATATTAATTTGTTTACTAGACTAAGAAGAACCCAAAGGATTAGAGAATTTCCCCCTGCACATCTACATTTCTAAAGAAGGGTTTTTTTGGTTGTTGTTGTTGTTGTTGTTTTTTTGTCTAGGGTGGGGGTCAACTTCCCTGCATGTTTCTCTCAAGTCATACCAAATGATATTGCATCCGCTGATTCCAACCTCATCAATTAAATGAGTACCATCTCAGAATGCTTCACCTCAGACTGTGTACAGAGATGTCAGACATGGAAGACCAAACCTTCACCCTCATCACTCAGGTGAGACCTTTCCTTTCATGGTATTCTCTAATTCCATTTCAGGAGGTTCACTTCCTAACAAAGTCCCAAAACCTTGATATAGGCCAGGTCCCATTAGATAAATTCGGGCAAAATATATACCTGAAAGCCAAAATACACGGTAGTCTGTAGTGAGTCAGTATCAAGTTCATAATGAAATAGCTTCCATTTAGACTTAGATACCCTCCTCAGCTACTTCCTATTACAGTTCTCCACTCACTCCAAAGCTAACCTTATCAAAGCAAGGACTGCAAAAGTTGAATAAGGGCAAGAGACTGGCATACTTTAACGATGATTCTTTAGTCACTATCAGGCCATTCCACCAGCTGGAGCCCTAATCCTGAGATTCCCAAACAGACTTGATGGACCTAGAACTTGAATAAATCCTTCTCTCTATTGTTACAGGTCATTTCTATCAAGAACAACAAAATAGACCCCTTTGTGGGCCCCCATAGGACCTTGCCTTAAACTTGGATCAACAATGGTAGAGAATGTTCCATCCTCCGAAGGGAGGATGCTACACCTGAGGAAATGGGTCTATACTGGGGCAACACGCAATGTTCCTACTCATGACCACAGAATGTGAACTCAGATCTAGAGGGATGCAGAGGTCACAAAGGCTCCTAAGCTAATTATGGGCCCCAAATCACATCAAATCGATGGGGTTTACAGTCAACAATATTTATACCCATATTAGGGAGCTACTCTCTTCCCTGATCAAGCTTTCTGGTCCTTTTACCAGCCATGACATCATCTCCCCAGACAATAACTTGGATCCACTGGCATATCAGATTTCAGGCTCAGGCAAAACAACAGCAACAACAACAACAAAAAAACACTAGTATATCTACAGGCCCTTTGAAATATAACTGAAATATGCCTACTAGCTATCGACAAAATGGAGGATCCCCCAACACTTCATCTGCACTATTCCAGCATTTAGGTCCATGATTGTGCAACAATTTGTTTGGCTTTGTATGTTAACTCTCTTGTCTACCACCAGGTTCCAGATGCTAGCAGGATGCAACCAGACTTCCCTGGACAGACAGCCCCACCAATGTGCCTTGGAGCTCGCTTCCCCAGATCCCTTCCCCACTAGGGAAAGAGAGAGACAGGCTAGGAGTATGAATCGACCTGTCAACACCCACGTTCAGAGGGGAAGCAATTACAGAAGCCAGACCTTCCACCTTCTGCATCCTACAATGGTCTTGGGTCCATACTCCTAGAGGGTTAAAGAATAAGAAAGCTATCAGGAGGGGATGGGATACAGAGGTCTGGTGGTGGGAGTAGTGCGAAGTTGTACCCTTCTTATCCTATGGTTTTGTCAATGTTTCCTTTTTATAAATAAAAATTTTTTTAAAAAAAGAACAGTCTTTTTGTGTGTGTGTGTGTGTGTGTGTGTGTGTGTGTGTGTTTTCCCTAACTAAAACATGTATTCAGGCATTTCCCCATTTAAGACTTTCATTTGTCACTTTTCATAAATGCTGGCAGAAATCAAACTGAGCTTAGGGCTCTTTTAGGGAACAGCTTGTGACTTTATCCAAAGTGTTTCTAAACCATTTTCATGAGCCCAGCATCTGATGATAGATTTGTTTTGAGCTCTCAGAGCCCGTAGCTATGTGGGTCACTACTTGACTCTGGACAATGTGCCTCTTGACCATATGCTTTGAGTGAGCCTCACAAACCTCTGCACAGTAGGAAGCACTCTTGAGTTGGACGAAGCTATTGCCCTTGATTGCTCTGATCAAGAGGAATCATACAGGCCCCAGAGAAATTCATTTTAATGTGTTTACCCCCTTTTGCCATTGCATTAGATAGTGCACTTGCACTATTCTCAGAAAGGTGTTGAAAAAGTGTATTTTTCATGTGAAAAATAATTCTGCATGTACACAAATGAATTTTAATTGATGCATAAGTGTATTAAAATGAAATGTTACTTCAAATAAATAATAAAAAACTACCACCTAAAGAAATTCATACCATAGTAATTATTTTCTAATATTTACTTCTATATTTTCTCCTACATCTTCATCTTCTTATATTAATGAGTATATACTAATAGGAATATATACTAATATATATATATTTATATATATTCAGTACACTGCCCAGCTCTGGTTTATGATGGTTCCAGAGATTGGTCCTGGACCTCTGGTGCCTCAGGCATGAAAGTCTGATGTTCCACGAGTAGTACTATCTTCCTTGCTGGAATTCTTAAAATGAGATATTTTTTAACATAATTATGAAATGGAAAGTGAAGATATAAAGTTGCTATCTTAAACACTTCCTGAAGTCACTTCTAAGTGGATTATTACAGTGCTGCTAAGGAGACCAATGAGGTCATTTAAATTTATATAAACTCACGTCTTGGATGAATGATATTCAATCCTTATTTAAATCACTTTGTAAACTGAGTGAAACATGACTACAAAAATTCAAGATTATCTGGTGTATTGCACTGAAGTAAAAGACTCTGGGGTGAGGGGGAAAGTTCAGGTCCTAGAACAAGATGGCAGAGGAGGACCTAATGGAGGCTATATTGTTATGTGAAAATGTTATGCATGTACAAACTATTGTATTTTACTGCTGACTGTAAACCATTAATCCTCAAATAAAGAAATTTTTAAAAATTCAAGATTATCATGGCTCTCATTTGGGTCTCAATATATATATGTGTGTGTGTGTGTGTGTGTGTATATCTATATGCATATATATTTCCTTTGATTTTTATGAAATATTCGAAGAAGTTTGCAAAAAATGCAAAAGGAAAAATTAGAATTTGCTATAACTTTACACTTTGTATTTTTCAAGTGTTTCTTGATACTGGACATTTTTTCTCTTAGGTGTATTTCTAGTGCAGGTAGACTACAGGCTGTGGGTAAGAATAATCACAAGCCCATGTGGTGGACCAGCTGAATTGGTATAAAGTACTGGTCATTGGTGACCTGCACGAGCTTGTTCTTGCTAAGTATACTATAAAGCCTACTTTGAAGCAGTTAGGAAATTCTACAATTGCACAGTTTAACCTACTTAGGTGGAGTATTGAACCCAAAGTTAACTTTAGGCAGTATCAGCTAAGTATCTACATTTATCTTTGGTGGGAATGGAAATCTATGATATTTTTCCTGAAGGAAAAACAAAGTCTTAAAGTTGTTAAAGCTATTCAAACCACTTTCAGGTACATTTTTTAAAACCTGAAGTCTCTTAGAAAGAATGTCCCACCTTACGGATGGCATTCTTCCTTTGCTTTATATTTTATACCCTAGACATGAGCTGACATTTAGCAATACGCTCGCTACCCACCCCCCAAAGGAAAACAAGATCTCCTTGTTATTCTAAGGATCATTCTTCAGGCCTTCATATACACACTTTGGGAAAAAAATCTACTTTACAGGGAGATTTGTCATCTTAGTTTATTTTGAGGAATCTTAGAATTTCCCATCACATTTCATGTAGGAAATTGGCAAGGCAATATTGTTAGGCATTCAAAATTCATATTTGTCTACTTTTTACTCACATCCACAAAGAGTTAAAATGGCTTTTGAACCCTGGGATTAGCTTTAAAATATTTGTCTGTGGCAAAGGTTTTACTACAGACAGACTCTGTATAATTCACAAAGGTCTAGTTTTGACATATGGCTCTCTGCATGAGTTCAACTGCTGACTGACTCCCAATCTGTGAGCTTTACTGCCAGCTAGAATCAATATCATTTTATAATAGTGGCACAACCATTATTCTTTTGTAGAAAAAGATATTTATCTCTTGCTTCCCAAGTTACCCATGGTCTATACCACACATTTAGATACATAACCAAATAATACTTTATAGTCTATTTCATGTTTGCACATTTGGTTTTGCAAAGGAACTTAATAAGGTCAAGAACTAGGCTTTATATATTTTTAATCTATCATATATTTTTAATCTATCATATCATATATACATTAACCCCTAAATTGAAAGTGTTATGTGTATGTTAGCCACCAAAACTAAGTATAATTTATAGCTTTCACCTATAATTTATCCGGAAACCTTTTTTAGAGGGTGGATATTGATAGGTTGCATAACCCTACATTTCTCAATGTATTAAACGTTTAGGAAGTCTATGGAGAAGTTAGTAGAAGGCTTAGGAGATAGTTCAGTGATAAGGTTCAGCTTTTATATGCCTGAGGCTCCCAGTAACCTACACCAGAACTGAGTGGTCCTCTAGTCTTTCACTCTCTTCTGAAATAAATATATCTTTTTAAAAAGAGAAAGAAAAGATGATAGTAGCAGTTCACTGTGACAGAAGTAAACATTAAAGTACCACAAAGCAAGTGATTAGAAATGAATTCAGTGCTACAACAGGATGTAAAACTCAAGACCTTGTCCTCAATATAGAACAACAATGATAAGCACTACCCCACTCTCTGAAAGGAGGCTGGATCAACATATTCTGCCACTTGAGGAAGACTGGTCCAGAAATGAGTGCCGCCTAGAATGTTCCTAGCTATGACCATGGAATGCCAGCTCATCCTGACAGGGGTGCAGAGGTTGTACAGGTTCCTGTGCTAAGTATGGATAGATAAGATTCTAGGTCAGACCGATGGGGATTACAGTTAGTGGTATTTATATACTTTTCTCATATTTGGTAGCTACTTTCTTCCCTGAGTCAGCTTTGTAGTTCTATTCCCAACTCCAACACTATCTTCCTAGAGAATACTTTTATCCCACCTGCATGTTAGCTGTTGGGTTCAGGCATAAATTAGCAAAGTCATGGGCCCCTTGGAATACACCTAAAATAGACCTATTTTTTTTCCAGTACGAAGACCCCAAATATCATCTGCTGTATTCTGACCTTTAGGTTCCTGTTTACTAAATAATTTGTTCTGCTTTATATCTTAATGCTTTTCAGCCACCAATGTGCAGATGCTACATTGATGCCAACCTGACTTCCCCATGGAGATGACCCCACCAATGAGTCCTGGAACTCCATTTCTCCATAGCCTTACCCCACTAGGAAAATACAGAAACATGCTTGGGGTATGGATTGACTTGTCAATGCCCATGTCCAGTGGAGAAGCAGTTATAGAAGCTAGACGTCCCATCTTCTGCACCCAATAAATATCGTTGGCCTTACTCCCAGAGGGATGAAGAATAACTCTTTTTTAGCTACTAGGTTCCAGATGATACCATGATGCCAACTTGACTTCTTTGGGCACAGGATCACACTATGTGTCTTGGAGCCCCACCTCCCCAGATCCCTGTCCCACTAGGGAAAGAGAGAGCCATGCTGGGAGTATGGATCTGCCTAAGCCCATGTTCAGTGGGGAAGCAATTACAGAAGCCAGACCTTTCACCTTCTGCACCCCACAATGATCCTGGGTTCATGTTCCCATTGAGATAAAGAATAGTGAATCTGGGAAGCTATCAAGGCAGGGGATTGGATATGGAGCTCTGGGGGTGGGTAATATGTGGAAATGTACTCATCTTATCCTATAGTCTTGTCAATATTTGCATGTTATAAATAATAAAAAAAGAATAGGAAAGCTTCCAATGGAGGGGATGGGATGTGGTACTCTGGTGTGGAATTATACCTCTCTTATCATTCAATCTTGCTGATGATTATTAAATCACCAATAAAATAATAAAATACTGTAACATCATAAAACATGGCCAATTGGTGAGAGGTGTTATGTGCTGACATCTATCATGGCGGGATTGGGACACTATGCCTATGGCAACAATAACTTTGTGAATCAACATTTCTCAAATAAATTGATAAAGAAAAGAAGAAACTGGAAGTTTCTCATTGACAGGATTCAAGATAGTCTGAAGTATTGATTTATTTGCTACTTGGGAAGGAGCATCTGGAAAAATGAGGAAGAGGCCACAATGTGGGGAGTTTTGAGGAGAGAGGGAAGGAGACGAGAGAGAAAGAAAGAGAAAGAGGGGGAAAAAAAGAACCAAAACAAAGATGGAAGGGATCCAAAGGTATAAAGTCCCTCTCTTTCATGTAAGCTAAAATATGAGATGTCATGAAAAAAAGTCATTGAATATCTACCAGATGGTTTCATTCATATGTGGAATCTTGAGATCTGATACACATGAACTTGAAAAACAAAACAAACAGAAAGCAAACTGTCTCTACAACTTGTAACAACTGTGGTAGTGATTTTTGGGAGGTAGGAGCTTGGTCAGTGTGGTATGGAACTATCCACTGTAATCTTATGATCTTGTAACCTAGTATTAATCACAAATGAAAAAAAGTGACACACACACATACATACAGCCATTTGACATTTTATCAAAATCTCTTATCTAGTGTCTTGGGTCGCCTTATCCCTAAATGTGTGTTGTTGGGTTAGGTATTTAAATTCTTTGGGTTTTACTTTTCTTATGATTAAGATGTAATAAATACCTCATAGGTTTGATTTTAAAATTCATTAATGCCATGTATATCATATAGTTCCATAGACACTATCGTACTATAAAAATGTGATATCATTATACACTGCTATACATAAACATTATTTCTGCATGTACTTTCCTGAAGTCTGGGCACAGATGCTATTAGGGCAGAAAAAGGAAACATCTGTTAGCATTTTCTGACATAATACTTTGTGGGTACATACAGGGCAAGCTTTCGGTACTGTCTTTCCAAGGGCATGTTTTAACATTACAGCAAGAAGAAAAACAGAATATGATCACCATAAGGCCATTCATTCAGACTCTCTGATTTAGAATTTAAAATCTGCATGCTGGGGATTAATGAGGAGTATGCTAGGGGCTTGTGCTGACCATAAATTTTTTTCAACATTTCCAATTATATTAATTCCCAGATGAACTCAAATATTTAGTATAGAAATATTACCCGTCCTGTTAACGTAGCATACAAACTGAAGTACAGCATTGCAATTTTCCCCTCTAGAATTAAATTGTCTGTCTGCTCTGTCATCTGGGTGCTTCTTCACTCTGCTTCATTTTCATCACAATCATTTGTACCAGCCTAAAAGATCTTTTTTTTTTCAACACCTGCCACAGAGTTTGAGTTCTGCATTTAAAGATTTATTTCTCAGGAAACCTCAGTGAGGATGTATTATTATTATTATTTTAAATATAGGAGGGTAATACGTCAAGGTGTTATAATTCAATGAAAACTTGGCATGAATTTATTCACCATATCCATTAGATTATTTGGCAATTAACTATGTAAAATAGGGTCAATAGCTGGATCATAATGTCCTCTTATTGAATCTACTTCCTAAATACCTCTCAAATCTCTGTCCCTCCATCTTCATTACTTAAATTTTCTTTTTTTATCTAACAGGAGATTGATAATATCCTGAGCTCCCCTATAAAGAAATTGAACTTAACATCTAAGAAGTCATATGTAAGTAACTCATTGCCTTAATAAAAAAACAAAAAGGTAGTACAAAAACTACTCTTTGCAAGAATTATAGGAGCTATTCTTGGCTAAGCATAAGTTTTGATTTCACAATTGCATATAACTGCCTAATTATATAACAATAGAGTTGTGGTTTAATAACATAACAGTTGTTAATTTTTTGGAGAATTTGCATAAAATTGCTGTGACAATTACCATCTTGATATTTTTTAATATTTATTTCCTTTTGTTGCCATTGTTGTTTTTTTGTTGTAGTTATGACTGATGTCATTGTTGTTGCATAGGACAGAGAGAAATGGAAAGAGGAGGGGAAGACAGAGAGGGGAGAGAAAGATAGACACCTACAGACCTGCCTCACCTCTTGTGAATTGACTTCCCTGAAGGTGGTGAGCCAGGAGCTCCAACCTGGATCCTTATGCCGATCCTTGCTCTTTGAGCCACCAGCGCTTAACCCACTGCACTACCACCCAAATCCCCATATTGATATTTTTATAGATGTATCAGAAGACTACTTAGACAATTCATGAAAGTTACAGTAAAGATTCTGTTGCTAGAGTGGGCAAAAAGATAAGTTGTGTATTCAGGGTAACTGCTGGAGATTTTGCCCACAACCTCCTGTGCACACCCTTCATAAGTCTCCTAGTTCTTCCCTACTTTCATTTTTCTCTTCTGTTTTATTGGGATATACACTCCTATGTATACCTTCACTATAAAATGTTTGTATTAATTTTCATTTGACTAAAATTTTAAATTTAAATATTCTTTTTATACCTGACATGCTCTGAAAACCCACAATGAGACTTTTTTTTATCTTGTCTTTGATGTCCCAACGTTATCAACAATCAATGAAGCTTTTTCAGACAGACTTTTCATAGCTTCAATATTGGGAAATTTTATTGAGTTGAATTTTCTTCCTTCTGTCCTTTCTTTTTTTCTTATCCTTTCTTTCTTTCCTTTTGTTTTATTTATTGGTGGTAAGAAGAAATTATGGAATTTAGAAAAAATACTACCATCTTACTTCTCATCTTTAAAATACATTGAGAAAATATGCACAGATGTTACAGAACTGGGCATAATTCTTACAAAAATAATAAGTTATAATTAATATGTTTGAATGCTTGGTCAAGACTATATAAAAGTCAAAACATTTTTTACTACCAATATGTCTAAAACATCAGGTGCATTACCTCAACATATACTACTGTCCAATAACACTTAGGAAATCTCTACAATGCCATAACTAATCCTTGAATCTGTCACAGTAGCAGGGGATCACAACATCCAAACATGCTGGTCCAAGTCAAACAGAAATCTCATAGACTGAAGACTGTTCTACAGTATGTGGTAGCCTGAAGATGAAGCTTGTAAAAGATTTCAACAAACACTCATGCAGGCAGTCCATGTGATAGAAGTGCATACATGGCAGGCATTGAATGGTGTCTCCAGGAACTATATCCAGTGAACAGATCACACACCTCTGGATCATGTCTTCTGATGCATCTCTTCCAAATGCAA
This sequence comes from Erinaceus europaeus, assembly GCF_950295315.1. Taxonomy (NCBI): domain Eukaryota; kingdom Metazoa; phylum Chordata; class Mammalia; order Eulipotyphla; family Erinaceidae; genus Erinaceus; species Erinaceus europaeus. The sequence goes on from NC_080164.1 coordinate 151,451,606, forward strand.
TACACTGCATTATAATGGTGGTCTCTGTATAATGATTCTTTAAGTGATCTTAATCTGTGTCTCTTCACCCAAGTGTGATGCTTGTGAAATCTGCTTGGAAACTGGCTTATGGATCTGAACTGGAAGTTGCTCTTTATGTTGCAGTTAATGTCTCTTCATTCAGCTCAGTGCTCTCCCCACAGCTACTAGTAGCATGACTGGACTAAGATTTAAGGATCATGGTGTCATCCAGGTTTAAAGGTTTGAGGTAGTTCTCCATCAGTCAGTTTTGGAGTCTTGCCCTATTCACTGTTCTGGAAGTGCTTGTAGCAGAAATTGTCATAACTCCTTGTTCCTCTAGTCAGGATCCAAAAATATGGAGGAAAAAGCCAAATCTTGTACTCATCTTGCTGTCACAGCACTCTGGAATAAAGGTCCTTTACTTTGCAGAGTAAAATAATTATTTCTTTGATAGACATTTAACCTCTTCTCTAGTTTCTGGATGTTTTAATTTTCTGACTTTGCTATTAGAAATCCTTTCTCTTTTCATTTATTATTTATATCTTGCCTTCTTCCCTGTGTGATTTTCTCAGTTTTACTGTCTGAACTATTATATTATATTCTTACATCTGAAATTGTAATTACTTTTAAACTTCCAGAATATTTTTCTTTTTGGGGGGGGGATAATGAGAGACATGGTAAGTAACAGTGGTAATGAGGGAGGTTAGGGGCTTACAGTGCAGTTCTTGATACATGGGTAAAATTTCTCATGTTCCCATGCATCAACAGGACCTCAAGTTTCCTTTCCTCCCTCTCTCTTCTTTCTCAGAGTCCTATGCTTTGGTGGAGCTATCACACCTATTCCAGGTTTCACTTTGTGATTTCCCTCTCTGTCCTTATTTCCTAAATTCCATCTGTAAGTGAGATGATGCAGCATTTCTCCTTCTCTTTTGATTTATGTCACTTAACATAATGTCTTCAAGTTCCACACAAGATGAGGCAAAAGAGATGACTTCATCATTTTTAACAGCTAAGTAGTATTCCATTATGTATGTATATGCCACAATTTCCATAGTCTTCATCTATCCTTGGACATCTGGGCTGCTATTACAAATTGTGCTGCTATGAATATAGGTACACAAAGATCACTCTCTCTCTTTTAATTTATTGGGAGGTTAATGGTTTACAATCCAGTTGTTGACACATGGGTACAATTTCTCATTTTCCATAATAGTGTCTGCATAATACTTTCACCCCCAACTTAGGTCCTTTTCCATCATCATGCATAAGGATCTCATCTAGTAGTTGTTTTTGTTTTCTTTGCCTAGCTCCTTAGGAAAGAAATTGCAAAGCAGTGTGTAACCACTTTCTCATATGTCTACTGACCCTCTGGACCTCTTCCTCAGTGGCTTTTCTGTCCATGTCCCACTTCTTAATGAGATTGTTTGAGGATTTTTCATTGCTAAGTTTACTGAGTTTGTTTTGTTTTGCATATTGGTTATTGGTTCTTTATCTGAAGTACATTACATAGTTATCTCTCAATAATAAATAAAAAGAAAGAATAAAAGGGGAAAATGACTGCAGAAAACTTTGGGTTTATTGTGAAGGTACTGAACTCCTACCCTTGAGGCAATAACAATTAATTAATTAATTAATTAATTAATTAATTAATTAGAAAATAGTGAGCTGGAGGCCCAGGAGTGACGTACCCAGTTAAGCACACACAGTACTAAGCACAAAGATCCCATGAAAGGATTTGGGTTTCAGTCCCAGGCTCCTCACCTGCAGGGGGCATGCTTCACAATCAGTAAAGCAGGTCTGCAGGTCTGTCTATCTATCTCTCTATCTATCTATCTATCTATCTATCTATCTATCTATCTATGTATCTTCCCCTCCTCTCTTAATTTTTCTCTGTCCTATCCAATAAAATGGAAAGATGACTGCCAGGAGCAGTGAATTTGTATTGCTCACACCAAGTCCCAGCAATAATCCTGGAGGCAAAAAAGAAAAAAGAATGAGCATAGCATGAGAGATATTGTGTAGTGAAAGAAAATTTAAGTAATGAAGATGGAGGGACAGAGATTTGAGAGGTATTTAGGAAGTAGATTCAATAAGAGGACATTATGATCCAGCTATTGACCCTATTTTACATAGTTAATTGCCAAATAATCTAATGGATATGGTGAATAAATTCATGCCAAGTTTTCATTGAATTATAACACCTTGACGTATTACCCTCCTATATTTAAAATAATAATAATAATACATCCTCACTGAGGTTTCCTGAGAAATAAATCTTTAAATGCAGAACTCAAACTCTGTGGCAGGTGTTGAAAAAAAAAAGATCTTTTAGGCTGGTACAAATGATTGTGATGAAAATGAAGCAGAGTGAAGAAGCACCCAGATGACAGAGCAGACAGACAATTTAATTCTAGAGGGGAAAATTGCAATGCTGTACTTCAGTTTGTATGCTACGTTAACAGGACGGGTAATATTTCTATACTAAATATTTGAGTTCATCTGGGAATTAATATAATTGGAAATGTTGAAAAAAATTTATGGTCAGCACAAGCCCCTAGCATACTCCTCATTAATCCCCAGCATGCAGATTTTAAATTCTAAATCAGAGAGTCTGAATGAATGGCCTTATGGTGATCATATTCTGTTTTTCTTCTTGCTGTAATGTTAAAACATGCCCTTGGAAAGACAGTACCGAAAGCTTGCCCTGTATGTACCCACAAAGTATTATGTCAGAAAATGCTAACAGATGTTTCCTTTTTCTGCCCTAATAGCATCTGTGCCCAGACTTCAGGAAAGTACATGCAGAAATAATGTTTATGTATAGCAGTGTATAATGATATCACATTTTTATAGTACGATAGTGTCTATGGAACTATATGATATACATGGCATTAATGAATTTTCAAATCAAACCTATGAGGTATTTATTACATCTTAATCATAAGAAAAGTAAAACCCAAAGAATTTAAATACCTAACCCAACAACACACATTTAGGGATAAGGCGACCCAAGACACTAGATAAGAGATTTTGATAAAATGTCAAATGGCTGTATGTATGTGTGTGTGTCACTTTTTTTCATTTGTGATTAATACTAGGTTACAAGATCATAAGATTACAGTGGATAGTTCCATACCACACTGACCAAGCTCCTACCTCCCAAAAATCACTACCACAGTTGTTACAAGTTGTAGAGACAGTTTGCTTTCTGTTTGTTTTGTTTTTCAAGTTCATGTGTATCAGATCTCAAGATTCCACATATGAATGAAACCATCTGGTAGATATTCAATGACTTTTTTTCATGACATCTCATATTTTAGCTTACATGAAAGAGAGGGACTTTATACCTTTGGATCCCTTCCATCTTTGTTTTGGTTCTTTTTTTCCCCCTCTTTCTCTTTCTTTCTCTCTCGTCTCCTTCCCTCTCTCCTCAAAACTCCCCACATTGTGGCCTCTTCCTCATTTTTCCAGATGCTCCTTCCCAAGTAGCAAATAAATCAATACTTCAGACTATCTTGAATCCTGTCAATGAGAAACTTCCAGTTTCTTCTTTTCTTTATCAATTTATTTGAGAAATGTTGATTCACAAAGTTATTGTTGCCATAGGCATAGTGTCCCAATCCCGCCATGATAGATGTCAGCACATAACACCTCTCACCAATTGGCCATGTTTTATGATGTTACAGTATTTTATTATTTTATTGGTGATTTAATAATCATCAGCAAGATTGAATGATAAGAGAGGTATAATTCCACACCAGAGTACCACATCCCATCCCCTCCATTGGAAGCTTTCCTATTCTTTTTTTATTATTTATAACATGCAAATATTGACAAGACTATAGGATAAGATGAGTACATTTCCACATATTACCCACCCCCAGAGCTCCATATCCAATCCCCTGCCTTGATAGCTTCCCAGATTCACTATTCTTTATCTCAATGGGAACATGAACCCAGGATCATTGTGGGGTGCAGAAGGTGAAAGGTCTGGCTTCTGTAATTGCTTCCCCACTGAACATGGGCTTAGGCAGATCCATACTCCCAGCATGGCTCTCTCTTTCCCTAGTGGGACAGGGATCTGGGGAGGTGGGGCTCCAAGACACATAGTGTGATCCTGTGCCCAAAGAAGTCAAGTTGGCATCATGGTATCATCTGGAACCTAGTAGCTAAAAAAGAGTTATTCTTCATCCCTCTGGGAGTAAGGCCAACGATATTTATTGGGTGCAGAAGATGGGACGTCTAGCTTCTATAACTGCTTCTCCACTGGACATGGGCATTGACAAGTCAATCCATACCCCAAGCATGTTTCTGTATTTTCCTAGTGGGGTAAGGCTATGGAGAAATGGAGTTCCAGGACTCATTGGTGGGGTCATCTCCATGGGGAAGTCAGGTTGGCATCAATGTAGCATCTGCACATTGGTGGCTGAAAAGCATTAAGATATAAAGCAGAACAAATTATTTAGTAAACAGGAACCTAAAGGTCAGAATACAGCAGATGATATTTGGGGTCTTCGTACTGGAAAAAAAATAGGTCTATTTTAGGTGTATTCCAAGGGGCCCATGACTTTGCTAATTTATGCCTGAACCCAACAGCTAACATGCAGGTGGGATAAAAGTATTCTCTAGGAAGATAGTGTTGGAGTTGGGAATAGAACTACAAAGCTGACTCAGGGAAGAAAGTAGCTACCAAATATGAGAAAAGTATATAAATACCACTAACTGTAATCCCCATCGGTCTGACCTAGAATCTTATCTATCCATACTTAGCACAGGAACCTGTACAACCTCTGCACCCCTGTCAGGATGAGCTGGCATTCCATGGTCATAGCTAGGAACATTCTAGGCGGCACTCATTTCTGGACCAGTCTTCCTCAAGTGGCAGAATATGTTGATCCAGCCTCCTTTCAGAGAGTGGGGTAGTGCTTATCATTGTTGTTCTATATTGAGGACAAGGTCCTGTAGAGGCCCACCAGAGGTTTATGATGTTGTTGTTGATGGAGATGACCAGTTATGGTGGAGTGAGGGATCTGTTAGAGATCTGGGCACATCATATCTGTATGGGGATGCCAGGATTTCCTGACTAGAGCACTGGATAATGGGGTGGCCTGGTTCTTTTTCTTTGATCGTATTCTGAAAGAATGTCTTTTTATTTTATTTTATTTTATTTCTTTACTTCCAGAGTTTAATCGTGTTGTTAGCCCTCTTTGAAAGTTCCAACTCTCTATCACCTGCAGCAACACTGAATTGTGACTTGAAAGATTCACATCAAGTAAAATGCCCAATTATCACTTACCTTTTTCTCATGGTTTCTGAAATTGAAAGTCAGACAGGACTTCAGATAAACTTAGATACGCCCATGAAGAGGCCATGAATACCAGTAGTACTCTGCCTCTCACCATCTACTTGCTCCTACTTTCTCCTTCTCCACTCCATTCTCTGTCTTGATCAGTATCCCAAAAAGGATACCAATAACCAAGTTATTAATTAGCCTGTTTTGTTGTATTTCTTCCCCCTTTACATCTGTCTCTTCTTTCCTTTCTCCTCAGCTTCTTCCATAACATTCTCCCCTTATCCTCCCCCCTTATTTATTCCTTCTAGGAGGCCCTTATAACCTACATTCTGCCATGATGCTGGTCCTCCCAATCAACTTAAGATAAACAAGCTTCATTTGTCTACTTGACCTTTCTTCTGTTTTAAGGTATATAAGTTCCTGGTTTCTAGTCTTACCTGTATTTGTTTCAATTTCTGAAATGGTTCATTTTTTCACTTGCTTAGACATTTGTTTCTAACGCATTCCAGGTGTTAGAAATTCTGCTTTCATCTTAACCCTTTGATCCTCACCTTCCTTAAAGGTGAATCTTGTGTTCAGTTTCAACTCTGTAGCATAATTTCTTTAATCTTGAATATACACCAAATATGACAATATATAAATCATTATCAACTTTGGTTAGAGATATATAGCAAAAATGTCAAAGTTCAATGCATGTTTTTTATCTTTAATCATTTACAAAATATAAACAAAAATTTTAGTAATGTTATAAGACAAAATCCCATATATTTTGACCCTTGAGAACATCCATTCTTTTGTTGTTCCAACAGCTATTCAATCTTTCTCAACCTACATTTTGCAGTTTTAGATGTAATTTTCTCTTGCCAGTCCAGGGGATTATAACCCCAGATGTTTCCTTCTGAGGGCAACAAATGCATTTCTGTACCATTTCAGGGACCAATATTTTGCTCAAAAGTAATAATATTTAAGTTGGAATATGAGATACCTATTCAGTTTTAGAGCTGGTCATGTTCAGAAAAACTGTGTCTGAGTGACCATGTCTCTTAAAGATTGATGCTAAGTAGCACAGGTGGTTCCCTGATGGTCTGTGGCTCTAACTCGTTTTCCATCTTCCATGCTGAGGACTGCCTTTCTGAGTTTTTTGTAGAGCCAAGAAAAATTTTTCAGGCTATCCGTTTATCTCCTGCTCCATCATTATGTCTCTACTTAAAAGGTCACTTTCCCAGGCAGATGGGACCTGAATCTTCAATCTTGCTTGAGCTGTTTCATTTAAATGCTCCTTTTGTCCTTTCAGACCTCTTGTCCAGTGTCTGTCTTTTCCTCAGATAGAATGCTGGCATGGAAATAACAGGACCAAATCCATCATATTCAGTGATCACTCATTGCCAAACATACAGTACATAATCAATAAATATGTATTGAATGAAGGAAGAGAAGGAGCAGTGAAATAATGAAGAGAAAAAATAAGGCTTCCCTGAGTGAATCAGTTTACATTTTGAGCTTTGGCCTGTCTATTCCCTGTATGTCTGCAGGTTTAGTTTCTTTATCGTTTGTTTGTTAAGGATATATTTGCTCAAAGGGATGAGGGCATTTGTGGCAGACCTATCAATGCCTTTCCTTCAGCTTTAGCCTGAGAAGAAAAAAAAATAATTTTCAGTAATTTCTGTTTGAAATGTCAGACCTTCCACAAACTCAGTTAGCTGGAAATCATGAGTTGGATTTTCCTCGCCTAGATTGTGCACTGAGAGGTTTAACCAATACCCTTACTGAATCTCTGACTTACCTGTCAACCATGAACAGAGAAAAACAGCTGGTTACTCAGCAATGAGGAACCGGCAATACAACTTCTCAAAGAAAATGGTTATGAACATATATCAAAATTTTATTTCAAACATGTCCTCAAGCAGAAAGAAAAACTTTCAGGGAGGTTATTTCAGTGAATTCTCTGTAGTATTTTATGGCAGCCATCATTGAAAATGGGGGTGGGTTAGGAGGGTGGGAGCAGTATCTAATAATTAATAATTTAAAGAAAATAAAGATAATTGTGGTCAGTTCAAGTTGTTATAATAAAGACTAGGTAAGTTATAAATACTGAAATGTTGGATCAAAAAATAACTCCCACTGTGTTTATTATTATTGTTATCTGAATTTTTTCTTTTTTCTTTTTTTTATTTAATTTTTATTTAATTTTTCTCACCACTTCCATCACCAAAAGTCTGTGTCCCTACTCCCACCCCCATAGATAGTCACTATAGTTCTCCCACAGTCTTAGAAATAAGTTGACTAGGAGTCCCAGTGACGCAATCTGTTAGCATGAGGTACTTATACAGAAATAAGTTGACTATTTTTTTCCACATTTGTGTACTCAATTCTCTATATTCCACATATGAGTGAAACCATATATTCAACAGAGTATTATTCCACATTAAAAAGAGATGACATTGTGTCCATTGGGATAAAGTGGAGAATATTATGATTACTGAAGCAAGTAAGGAGGTGAAGGTCACCTACACACTTGTTCCATTCTTTGATATCTATCTTCTCACTGAGACCTTATATGATGGAGAGTGAGAGAGAGCATGAAAAAGGAATGAAAGCAATTCTTGTGTTTCAGTTCTTACAGAGGCACTAATCCTATTCATGAAACTATATGCAACTTAATTACCTCCCAAAGGTTTCAGATTCTAGCACCATCAACTAGGGGACTGATACCAGCATGTGAATTGGGATGACATAAGCAGTTCATAATGCCCCACCTCTAGATACCCCGAATTTATGTTTTTATCCTATACAAATAACTCCAAAAGTCTTAACCAAAAATAAGCTCTAAATTCTCAAGTCCAAAATCTCATCTAAAGTCTTCTAAATTAGAAATGGTTGAGATTTGATGCATAATTTATTTTGACATAAAATTCCTTTCTAGTTGTGAATAAGTAAAGCTAGCAATTGTATTCCTCCAAAACAGTATGGCAAAACAAACACAAGAAAGCATTCTCATTTCAAAACAAATAGAGGATAAGAAGCAGTGACAGTCCTGCTGGCTCCATGCTCTGTCTTCCATGGACATCTTCTACTCTGTTGGGGCTCAAGTCTTATCCCCATAGCTGGAGGGTCAGAAGTCACACCCCAGGGCTCTGATAAGCCTTTCAGCCACTACATTAGGCAGAAACCATCTGAACTACTAAAGGCAAGAGGATGCTCCCTTCCCTTTTGAGACTGTGGATTCCCTGATGATCCTGGAATTACCTTTTAAACTGTGCTTCTTTGTCATAAAGAATAGTTTCTGGCTTCTCTTGAGACGTAATCTGACTAGGCCCTTGGTTCATAGCCATACTCAACTCATTGTGGAATGGTTAGGTTATGTAGCTTTCATGTTCTCTTCCAATACTATTTCTCTCTCTTTCTTTCTCTCTCTTATTCTCTCTCTCTCTCTGTACAAAATGGATAGACTGAGAATTTTCCTTTATGGAGAGAGACAGAGAGACACCTGCAGCCCTGCTTCACCATTTTTGTGAAGCTTTCCCCCTGAAGGTGGGACAAGGGACTTGAACCTTACACACTGTGTGCTTAACTACTTGTTCCCCTCATCTTATATTTTGTTATAAGTGGTCTGGAAAACCAAGTTGCTCCTTCAGCACATTGCTTAGAAATATCCTTAAGGTAGGGAGATAGTATAATGGTTATGCAAAAAGAGTTTCATGCCTGAGCCTTAAACATCTCATTTTTAATCACACATAAGACAATAAGGCAGAACTGATCAATGCTATGGAAATAAAAAAGGCTAGAAGAAGGAGACAAAGGAAGGAAGGAAGGAAATAAAAAGAAAGGAAACAAGGACGAAGACTGCAAATACCCAATTTTACAACTTGCAACTTCTAGTTTCCCAAGGATGCTAAGAAAACTATTCAATCAAATTTTTTGTCTCCATGGAACAGAAATCACCTCTTCTAAGTTTCCAGTAATCTGTTCCTCATTACTACCTGAAGCTTCATCAGAATGGATGGAGTTTACCATTTATAGTCCCAGGAACATCCTGTTCATAATTATCTAGATGTTCTCTTAGATGATTAAAACTTTCTCACCAATTCTGCTTTTTCTTTTCTGAGTTCTCATTAGAACACCTTTATACCATGTACCTCAAAATTCTTCTAGTCTCTCCTCACTACCCAGTCCCAAAATTTCCATGTATAGATGTTTATAACAGCTATCCACTCTTCAATTCCAATTTTTTGGCTTAATACACTATAAGAAAAATATTTTTATATTTTTTCCTCATTCTATTTCTATAGAATAATGAACATTGTCAGAAAATGCAAGGATATATACAAGGCAACTGGATATATATTTGCCATCCTCACTTTTCAACTTGGCAATGCCTTTCAGGATTCAGTGGGAAATGTAGAGGAAATAAGAAAAGACTGAAAATCTAGCTCAAAATTACAAGAACATTTAAAAGTAAATATAGCTTTGGAATCCAGGTATTCATCTGTTTCCACAAACAATTTCACTATAATGTTAAGCTGTGACAGATGGTCCAGGCCATGAAGAATACAAGTGAAGAATACAGAAGAGCTGGAACCGTTGTCTATCACCATTCCATTCTGGAAAAGGTGCAGATGTATTGAATATTTTCACAGTCATGGTCATTTTATGGAATAAAAGTAAAACTCTGTCAGGAGCTCAACATAGGCCAGGTTCTGTGCTAAGTGCTTTACTTTGGGTGATTTGTGTCAATTGTTTGACTCCACTGAGAATTAGAAACTGTTAAGTTTCCCCATTATACAGATGGTGAATAGAAACTGAAATATAGATGTGCATTGAAATCACTTTGTGGGGAAAGGAGTTAAAATATCCACTATTGAAGCCTAACTCTCAGGTCTACTTATTTAACAGATATGGGGGAACAGATGTGCAGCAGGACATTTTAGGTCTTCCTGGTAACTCTAATACACAGTGCAATTTGAGAATCTCTGAGTTGAATGACTAGCCCTTGTCAATGACCTAGAATAATAAAGTGAAATATATGTCACCTAAACTTTGACACTATTACTCAGTTTTTATATTATTTGTGTCTTACAGCACTTCATATTCACAAAGATCAGAAAATTGGGTAGATTCATCCCACTTTTAAAGGTAAAACACCTCACATAGATAGTAGTTAACCGGCTTACCAAGAGAAAGTGAATCAGTGGCAAAGACTGACAAGAGAGTTAAGAGCATATTTTCCATATAAGACTTCAGGTACATGATGCTTAAATAAATTTCTGCACTGGCTTTATATTCTGGGAATCATGTACAACACATGATTCCCAGAATGAAGTGTTGGACTCTTATACATAAGGTCCCGAGTTCAGTCCCGGCAGCACATGTACCAGTGATGTCTGGTTCTTTCTCTCTCTCCTTCTATTCCTCTCATTCATAAATAAATATAAATACAAGATAATAGAGATATGTGTTTTAAAACTGTATACACAAACTGGATTTATCTATTTAGAAATATAGAGTGAATCTCTTCATTTAACTGAGGTCTTCAGAGTTGGTTTCTGTACCATAGCATTAAAAATTGGATCTCTATTAATTCCCCAATAAAGAAATTTAAAAAAATGGGTCTCAGAATATTATTTCCCTATTCCAAGCAGCTAGTATCTGTCATGCACACCACATATGATAGTTTTCTCAGTAAACTGGTAAAGAGTTGTAGCAGGCAGCAATGACCTGACTCAACTAGTCATCAATCATTTAAAACATACCAATTTCTGTTTTAACTGCCAGGGCTTTTGCACTAGATCAACAACTGATGTTTCCTGTTCAGGTTCATGAAATGAAAATCATACTTAAATTTTTCACTTAGCTGTATCCTCTCTCCTTGTAACAAGTCTTTCATGGCCATCTTAGTCTACTGAAATTTTCCAGGAAACCATGTTCTGCATCCTATATACTTCTTTGTTTTCTTAGCATTGAAGATCAGTTTAAGCAGTCACTCTTAAGTACCCAAAGGTTACCATGTGGAATTCAGCTTCATGCTCTCTGCACCCTCTTAGCACAGCAGAATGCACAGTCATCCTGTTAGCCAAAGGCCACCTTGCAGTCCAGCCATAAAGGTGCAAATGCCTGTTCAGTGCTAAGTAATGATGTCAGCAGCCACTGGGGATACAAAAAGAGTAAATTCTATATGCTTCAGGCCTGGCAGATACAATTGCATAACAAAATTTACTGATATAGTTGAACTAAAGTTGTTAAATATTATACTTATATAAAACAGATTTTATAGTCATATGTTACAAAAGTAACTAAAAATTAGCACAGTGAAAATTCTGCCCTTTATCTTCTCTCCCTGTTATTTAACTTTTCCTCTCTTCAGAGACAACCAAAGGCTAACAGTTCTTGTATATCCTTCCAGGATTTTTCACAATGTATAAATATATAAACATATATATGTATGTATTATTTTGAAAATATATTCAAGTATTAAAAAAACCAAAAAAAGTTTTTAGCTTACTTTTCCACCAGATCTGATATTTTGGACATTATTTATCAGTACATAAAGAACTTTCTCTCACTTGTTCTTGATTTGGGATAAAATGATTCCATCTTAGGAATACACCATAATTATATAATCAAACCCAACTGAAGAATATTGTAGCTATTCTTAATTCCCTGTATTATTAACAACATTACAATGGATACCTTTATACATATTTTATGTAATTCATGTAGATTATAAGCGTGTATATATGCAAAATGTTTCTTTTCTTGGATATTTTTATAATCTATTTTATTTTAATGAAAGCAATACACACACAGAGAAAGAAAGAGAAAGAGATACAGAAAGAGATCAGAGCTGTGGCTGATTGTAGGTAGTGACAAGCCCTGAACCCAGAACCTTTAGAGCACCAGGCATGAAAGTCTTTTGCATAACCATCATGCTGCCTCTCTGACCAAAGAAAGGTGTCTTATTAGAACTGCCCTGAAGAGTATAAAAGGAGTGTGGTCTGGGAGGAGGTGCAGTGGCTAAAGCACTAGACTCTCAAGCATGAGATCTTGAGTCCAATCCCTGGCAACGCATGTACTTTGACACTAAACTTTGACACTATTACTCAGTTTTTATATTGTGTGTGTTTTACAGCACTTCATATTCACAAAGACCAGAAAATTGGGTAGATTTATCCCGCTTTTACAGATAAAAAACTTCACATAGAAAGTAGTTAGCCAGCTTGCCAAGAGAAAGTCAATCAGTGGAAAAGTGTGACAAGAGAGTTAAGAGCATATTTTCCATGTAAGACTTTGTTGTATGTTTTATGTTGGTTTGGTCTCCTTCCCCCCACCTCTGGGAGAAATTGGTTTGGCCCTTGCTAGTTTCACACCTTACTTTCTCCCCGCCCCCTATGCTATGGTAGTTTGGGAGTTCTTGACACAGAGGCGTGAGGGGATGCAGGACAGATTAGTTTAAGGGTCTCTCTCTGCCGCCAGAGGAGAAAGACAGGAGAGCACGTTTGCCCACTCGTGAATAAAGCCTCTCTGCCTAGCCGTGTGTCTCTGGTCATCTCTGTCTACCTCCGCGAAGCTAGCCCGGCCTGCTGGAGCCCCCGAACATTAACGACAAGACTTCAGGTACATGATGCTTAAATAAATTTTTGCACTTTGGCTTTATAATCTGGGTATCATTAATAAATATATAAAATATTTTTAAAAAGTGTAAGAGGAGCTATTTCCTCATCTCATTACAATTGTCATCAAACTTTCTAATTGATCAGATATGAAAAGAATACCAGGATATCATTTTAATTTATAATTATTTTATCATGATTGTAGATAATTTTTGTCATATTTAGAAGAAACGTATACTTCCTTCTTTATGACTTTTTCCAAATTGATCTGTACCAGTTTTTCTGTTGTTTTGGTTTCTTATCAATTTGTAGGGCCATTATAAACAATGAAATTAACTAACCCTATACACATTGTGTAAGATCTCAGGCCATGGTTTATGATCTTTTGAATAATACAGTCTGTTTTATCTTTTCATGCGTTTGTCTTGTAGATCTTTGGTCCAAAGAATATATCAATCTGAACCTCCTGGAAAGATTCTGTTAAAGGACCTGTTAGATTAGAAGGGCATGCCCAGGTTTCCTGTTAAAACAACTAAGATAGTGAGCCCACTTCAAGCTATCTGGTAGGTTCCTGTACCACTGCTATTGAACACCTGGTAAATGAAGATGTTGCCTCCTTCCTAAACGTCCTCAACAGTTAATTCCTATTTCTAACATTATTTATTTTCTTTCAGCTGGTGATGATTGTATTCACTCTTCCTTTTATCAAATAATTGAGAAAACAAGAAGAAAAAAATCCTAACAGTTCACTTGATTATGCAGTAGTCACTCTGGCAAGGTGCTGAGAAAAAAAATAATAAATGAAAAGATAAGGAAAGAAGAAAGAGAAACTATTTACCAAAGATGAAATATATGGATTATATCTGTGTCTAATTGATCTCTTTTTGTTTTCTTTTATCCTGATTAGCATCATTGGAAAATTCCATTTGTCAAAATAGTAATAATATCCTATATAAAGACTCAGTTACTGGGGCTAGATGGTGATGCCCTTGGATGAGCACACATATTACAATGCTCAAGTACCTGGGTTTTAGCCCCTGGTCCCCACATGCAGGGGGAAAACTGTGCAACTAGTAAAGCAGGGCTGCAGGTGTCTCTCTTTCTCTCTTCCTCTCTACCACCTCATTCTCTCTCAATTTCTGGCTGTCTGTATCCAATAAATAAATAAAGATAACACCAAAAAAAAAAAAGGTTTAAAACAAGAAAGAAAAGAAAGGAGGGGAAAAATGACTCAGTTATTTCATGTGAATTATATCCTGCTCAATTAAACTAGTCAATAAGTGCAGCATTTCCTTTGGCTAAAATCTACAAAGATGTTTAATAAAAATAAAAAAAAAAAACACAGGCACAGCTGCTGATTTGTCATTATGACTTTTCCCTCACAGTTAAGTGATACATATGTGAACATAAATCATACATGTCCCAAACTGAGTATTTAAGGTAATCATCTGTTTGGTTTTGACTCTACCATAGTTGGTTATGGAGTGAAGGCAATTTCATAGGGTAGGACATAGAAGAATATATATGGAGTACAATCTACCACTTAATAGAGATAGTACTTTTGTACCTATGAAAAAGTCAGATTTTGCTAACTGAGGAGGTAGGTGGTTAAAGCCAAAGAGTAAAATTTTTTGAGTTTTAAATAAAAAGGAGGAGATTTGAGGTCTATGCTTAGAAACCTAAGAATAAACACTAAACCATAAGCTTCAAAAATTCAATGTATGGTACAATTTCAGGCTTTTATTTATCATTTCAAAAAGGTTGTTTAAGTAATGACTGCCACCTTATTGTTTAGCAGATTAAAAACTTGGAAAGATCTGAATCATCTGAACTGGAGACATAAATCAAAAGAAGACAAGAAAAGACAGGCATTAAGAAAGTGTCTTCATGACATTTTAACACAGAACATCCCTGACATGAAGCACACCCACAGTTTCACATCCAACATATCATTACCTTGAGCAGTCTTGCAAACGACTGATCTCTTCTTTGATTTCCTTCAGTATTTCAGTGTTTCTTGGAAGGGTAAGTAGGATGTGACTCTGACAGGACTGTTACTTTGGGCTTTGCAAGCAACCACCACACTGAGGGATTACCAGCACCTCTTAGTAATGGTGGGAATAATTGGATATTAGCCCCTAGCAACAAGAGCACCAGGGCACCTTGTTTCATCTGATTTTGCATTTTGTGCCCTTATCATAACAAAGAGACAATTAAGTATCCTTCGTGCTGCCCTGAGCACATTTTTTCAAATCTATAGGAAAACTTAATGATGGCCTTTACATGGGTTTTACACCTTATATAATCTAAGTCAATTGTTTCAGCTCTAAGATTTGTATGCTGCTCTGATCTCCACCATCATTTCATCCCCCTTGTTCTTATTATTCATTTACAATTGCAAAAAACTTGACAATTTCTTTTTTTTTTTTTGTCTAAATGAGCACATAGGGAAATATACCATATGATTATTTAAGTAGCTCCTAGGGCTATGGTGATTCTAATATCTCCCTATTCTTCATATCATATGTTATCAAGCAAAGATTTATGTGAAATGAGGATTTAAAAATATTAATTGATTATTAATGCATACCATGCACCATTTGAAGATTTTTTTTTTAATTTTATGTAGGAGGGGTACAACTCCACACAATTCCCACCACCCAATCTCCATATCCCACCCCCTCCCCTGATAGCTTTCCCATTCTCTAGCCCTCTGGGAGCATGGACCCAGGGTCGTTGAGGGTTGCAGAAGGTAGAAGGTCTGGCTTCTGTAATTGCTTCCCCGCTGAACATGGGCGTTGACTGGTCAGTCCATACTCCCAGTCTGCCTCTCTCTTTCCCTAGTAAGGTGTGTCTCTGGGGAAGCTGAGCTCCAGGACACATTGGTGGGGTCTTCAATCCAGGGAAGCCTAGCCAGCATCCTGGTGGCATCTGGAACCTGGTGATTGAAAAGAGAGTTAACATATGAAGCCAAACAATTTGTTGAGCAATCATGGATCCCAAGCTTGGAATAGTGGAGAGGAATTGTTAGGGAGGTACTCACTGCAAACTCTAGTGTACTTCTGCTTTCAGGTATATATTTTGCAGTAGTTTATGGATACGTGTGCACATAAGCTCTCTCTCACAGAAACTGGTGTATATCTAGATTATGGGACTTTGTTAGAAAGTGAACTACCTGAGATGAAATTAGAGTGTACTATAAAAGGAAAGGTCTCACCCAAGTAATGAAGTTGAAGGGTTGTCATTCCACACGTGAAGTCTCTGGATACAGTCTGAGGTGAAGCATGTTGAGGTGGCAATCGTTGCTTTGGTTAGGTTGTGATCGGCGGATGCAATATTATTTGGTTTGGATTGGGAGATGCATACAGGAAAGTGGGCCCTATCCAAGAGTTCCAGGACTGGGGGAAGTAGGGGCTCTATAGTGAAGATGTGAGGTTCCTGCTGTCTTAGGGTTCAAAAAGACAATCAATAGTTAATATTATCATCACATTATTTGTTAATTGGGTTAACTTTGAAAAGTCCCTTTGTTATGGTTTGCTGTATAGTACCCAGTATCTTGTATATAGCTGTGCTATTGGATGCTTCTAATCTACTTGGTCTAGGCTTTTGAGAGAGTCCGCATATCAAATACATAGCCTATTTATTAAAAAGATTCAGTTTGTGATTTGAGAAACTTTGAGACATACAATTGATTTCCCCCTCTCATATTAATTAACTACTGATTTATATGTCTACATTTTGCTAGGAGTGTACATAAACACCATTCCCACCACCAAAGGACTGTGACCCATCCCTCCTGCCCACTCCCACCCCCCACTGGCCCAGGAAGCTACATGTCTACCCCTCACCACTGGGTTTTTACTTTGGTGCCCTACTTACAATTTGATCAGGTCCTGCTTTCAGTTTCCCTTTCAGATCTTCTTAGTCATTTGAAGATTTTTATATGTAATATTTTTAATATCTTATTTTACATGTAGTATCTTGTATATATTTTGATAGCATTATTCTTTTTTTTCAGTATTACCAGAATACTGCAGAAATTTCTTACTTATTTCAACTGAACACAATCAGAGTTTACAAATGCTCTAGAATACTGTCTAAGTGTTCTAAAAATTTGTCTTACCTTGGTGGGAATGCAAGCCCTTAGCAGAGGCAGCCATTAGCAGAAAACAATATGGAAAGATTTCAAACAAATAAAAATGAAAATACCTTATGATACAGCACTACCATTATTAGTTATATATCCAATGGTTATAAAACACTAATTTGAAGGTACTTACGTACTTATATGTTCATATCTGCTCACTCTCACTCTCTCCCTCATATATATTATAGCTAAGGAGTGAAAGCAACCTAAATGCCCATGAACAGACAATTGGACAAAGAAGTTTTAGGGTACTCAATGTAATACTCTGCAATTTAAAAAGTCTATATTTTATCCTCCAGGACTAAATATAATAGCAGGTGGTTACACTTAGAGAAATAAGTAGAGATGAGAGATAAATTTCAAATCATTTCTCTCATGTATAGAATATAGGCACAACACACAAACCTGCAAAAAAAAAAAGAGAGAGAGAGAATTAGTCTCTCAGATTTTGATAATACATGTTCTTGACATGGTGTGCCACTGCCCAGGCCCTTGTCTCTCAGATTTTGTAAAAATTGTGGTAGGGTTTTTTGGGGGGAGTGCACCTAACTTTGGTAGTGGGTATAGTATGAACGTATAACCCTCTGTATAAGCCATTATTAAATCATTAATATATTGTCAAGTGCAAGTATTTCCTTCCCCAGTTCACAAGCTTTGAATATTTTACTTCCTCCCCTAAATAATTCCATATTGAATTGAGACAAGCAAAAATTTTAAATGTTACATAGTAACTCAGTCATTTACTTTGCTATGTAACCATAAATGCCACTCTTTATGCAACAATGCTTATTTAAATGTTTTAGGTGAGACCTTTTTAACTTAAACCATACTTTCTTTACATTTCCTTAGACAGACCTGTTCTTGAACATGAGAATGTCACCCAAAACTAACAAGAAAATGTAAACTGCAGTTATGACATACTATTAATCTTCTCCATTCTGGCTTTAGTTTCAAAGCCTAAAATGCTATAATAAAACAACAATATATAAACCACTATCAGCAATTTTTGACAATTTTAAACTATACAATATGCACCAGGTCATCTGAAAGAGAGAGAATAAAGTCTACCCTAACTGTGGAAGCTAAATCAGCAAAATCTTTCAAAAAAATTAAAATGATTGGTATAAGAAGGATACTTATTGTTGATATGGCAAAGTATATTTTCTTGTTTTTTCAACCCAGAACATGTATTAGGCACAGTTACTTCTTCTAGTGCACTGTAGTTAGAAGGATTTTTTTCTGTATTTTACTAGGAGTCAATAATATTATTAAAAAGCATTGTTCTGTCGATGATCTATTTTCAAAAATTAATAGTTCAATAAAATTATGTTCAACAACCAGCAGATAATACTGTTAGTAGATAATATTAAATATAGGTTTTTATAATTAGTTTTACATAACTGACAGGCCTTGAAATATAATCTCAGACCACTGCTAAAAGATGCTTCAGATTTTCAGTCTTTATTTTGCATAGTATAAAATGAAACTGCTGGTGCTCACGTGGGTGGCCTCTCAACAGAGGTAAGCCACTGGACTTCTTGTCACCAATCTAGTGACTGTCGATGCAGAAAGAAGCACCAGGGGAAACTCAAGTATGAACTTCCACTTTATTTGAGGTAAGCACAAGTTTTTATAGCAAGTAGAACAAAGGACATTTTTCACATATGTCAGAAATCACAGGGTTCTAAAGGTCAGATGCCCCTATGGTGGGGAGAGGTAGGAATTGATGAGCTACAAAAAGGTCAGAGCAATTAGTTTCCATGATGCAAGACATGTTAATTATCTAAAGGTATGTAGAAAAACATAGTGGTAAAACCAGTAGGGTGAGATAAAGCAGAGAAGGGCAAAGCTTGATGTAAATCATAGATATCAAAGACAAGGAAATAAAGTGTGGGGTCTCACTGCCAGAGTACTGGCAAGGCTTGTGAAGGAGTATGCTTATGTATGTGATCCAAGATAGTGAACTTACAGTGAACGTAGTGAACTGTAAGTGAACTTACAAGCAGACTGCCATTTGGTCTGGGCAGGGGAGTGAACTAAATGTGAGAGGTTGCAGGCTTTCTATGAAGCTTGAGAGGCTAACAAGGGGAAACTGAGTCATGGAAGCTTTCCCTCTTAACTCATCCCTGAAAGGGAGAGACTGACAAGTGAGATGTCTTGCCAAACCTCCATCTCAAGGATGGGAGAGCTCCCTTAAGCTCTACCAGGTTTTCACATAGTCCCACATGAGACTACCTGGAAATAGACTAATCATAAATTTTATCAAACTTCCTTTTCATTAAGTGGCCAAATAGTCAGTGGGTCATAACTTTTTGTATACTATAATTTATCATATATAGTTAATCGCATAAAATGTCAGTGAATCAAAAAGAAGTGAGTAAATATTACTCACTTTACATTATGTTTGACATTTTAAAACTACAGAATGGAAAGGTTATTATTATTATTTAAAATTATTTATAAAGGTTATTATTATACTATTTTCATAAATTTTAATAGTCTGTAGATAATTTTTATAAGATCATATTATCTGTCTACTTTATCTATTCTCTCATGTTATTCTAAGCTGATCATTATCCAGATGAATTAAGTGCATAAACTAGAATTCAAACATGTTTATTGATTATGTATAGCTAATTAAACTGAACATAAGAATCATAATAAGTCATCTTCTATGTAGTACTTTCATATGTAAATATACTCTTTCTGAGAAAATGGCTACACTATTTTATAACCAACCATAAGATAATTTCTCAAAACCTTTACCAAGTACATTTAACTGTGCAATTCAGGAATATTTTCAACATTCCTGTTTCTGTTTCTAAAATAATGAAAAATGTATGAAAGCAAATCTCCCATGCATTTGACCATCCATATGCTTATTGATGGATTTCAGTATGGTTGATTGACTATTGAAATTGCATGTGTCTCTTATTTTTGTATATGTAAAATAAAATATTGAGGATTGGATAGGGGTGCCCCTACTTGGGCACACATGTCACAATATTCAAGGTCCTGGGTTTGAGCACTTAATTTCTACCTGCAGGGGGAAAGCTTTGCAGTGTTGCAGGTATCTTTCTCTCTCCCTCACTATGCCCCCTTCCCTCTCAATTTCTGGCCGTTTCTATCCAATAAATAAATGAAAATAATTTCTTTTACGTTTTTCAAAAGGTGGGGGCAGGCAGTGGCTCACCTGGAGAAGAGCTCACATTATAGGGCATATGGACTCAGGTTCAAGCTTCCTATACACAATAGTGAAGCATGGCTATAGGTGTCTCCCTGTCTCTCTCCCTCTTTATCTATCCTCTCCTCTTAATTTAGCTTTGTCTCTATGCAATAATAAATAAAAAGTATATAAAATATAATAAAAATTTAAAAATAAAATATTGAATCAAAATAATTTTCAGAAATTAAAGAAAATGTGAAAGGACTGTTAAAGTCTTTGCATGAAAGTACAAGCGAATATTATTCAGCTATTAAAAACACCCCATAATGATCCTGGGTCCATATGCCCAGAAGGATAAAGAATAGGAAAACTTCCAATGGAAGGAATGGAATACTAAACTCTGGTGGTGGAATTTTTTTGGAATTGTACCCCACTTATCCTACAGTCTTGTTGATCATTATTAAATTAAGTAAAAAAAAGAAGGAAAAAAGGCAAAAAACATTCAGTTCAGAATCTACAAAACATAATGAATTTACCTTCTTTATCTCATCTTGGATGAAACTTGAAAGAATCATGTTAATTAAAATATGCCAGAAAAAGAAAGATGAATTTGGGATGACCTCACTCATAAATAAAAGTTGAAAAATAAAAACAGAAGGGAAACACAAAGCATAATTTGTACTGGAGTTGGTATACTGCACCAAAGTTAAAAGACTCTGGGGTGGTTGAAGGAGGGTTCGGGTCCTGGGACTTGATGGCAGAAGAGGACCTAGTGGGGTTAGATTATTATGTCGAAAATATACACATTTACCAGATACTGTGTTTACTGTTGACTGTAAATCTTTAATCCCTCCAATAAAGAAAAAAAAAAAAGACATGCATCATTAGTTAAACTAAAACAACTATTACGTATATTAAAACAGTTAAATGACTAATTTGAGCATTTGTCTCTATTTAAAAAGTAATCACTAGTCACCTGTGATAGACACAGAAATGCTTTCTACTTTCCTTTTTCATGAATAAGTAGATGTTCAGGTGTAGGGAAAAGTGGTCAGACGTCAGACTTGAGCTCTCAGCTCCAAATAACATTTGGCACAGTTACAGACGTCTTGACTTTATTTCACATCTTCCTGGCTCATTTTCAGTAACGTCACAAAAAAAAAAGAGTCTGAATCTAGAGACACTCTGAAAAAGAAATATACAACTATGACAGATAGTACATGTTTCAAATGTCTCTAACAAATTAAGAGAGCTGTCAACCAACTGTCGTAACTCAAATTTACCCTTTATCCAGTTTTGCTTCTTCATCCATTTCACAGGTCTTGAACCCATAAATACTTTGAATCCCAAATAGAACCTGAGCACCTGCTTTTAGAGAACTCAAATTGTAACTGTCTTTTAAATTCAGAGAGAAAATAAGTGAGACCGGGTCAAATTTAGAAGGTCAGAAACAATATTCTAAAAACATGAAAAAGAGATTAGATTGACAATGGATTTAGATATCATATTGGTCTTTGATATTACTTTTATTTGAAGTCCCCGAGGAATCACTGTTGGTTTATAGGAATGATTGCTCATGGTAAGGAGACTGGATGATGATCTTTCACTTTCCTACCCACCACAGCACACACTAAACCTGTAGTTTCTAAATGCCTTTTAGTGGACATTTTGCATAGTTTTCACCAACCTGGAGGAAAATAAGAAGCAAGGTAAAACAACAAATCTCCACAGAATCAATTTTTTCTTAGGTTTGACTTTATTTTATTTTTCCAAGAAGAGAAAGACTATAACAATTCAGAGTGCAATGGAGGCAGGTGAAGTGTTCAGATCTATCTCTCTGTTTATCTCAGAGGATACCCTTACAGGTAGAAGGTGGTACTTGAAACTTTTATGTGTGAATTTCAGTGCTATGGCATCTTGCTAATCTCCTTCCTCTCTGTTTCTAAATATCCTTTCTTTTGGAAACAATGAAATCAATAGTAGTAAGATCTTTGGGGGGGAGCAGTTTGTAACATTGTACAAGCAAAACCAATATTGTCCATAGCCACCCAAACTACCCCCCTACAGTACTATTTCAAAACTTTGCTGAGTGGTAAAACTTGTTAATTACCAATCTCAAAAATTTCCTCCAGTTGTAGGCATTTAATTGATACTGTTGTTGATTAAATTATTTAGTTGGTCCTGATAGATGAAAATTAGAAAAAGTATGGATTCATGTACCATATATATATTTTGCATGAATTTATGTATTATTCTGGTAGACTTTTAAATTCTAGAAAGAGTTATGCTACATAATTTATTCTAACTACTGAGACCTTTTCATCTTGAATATACGCACCTGTTTTTATTGGGGGGAAGAAGATAATTTATGTTTATCCATTTTAAGAAAAAGACAATAATCTTAGAATAAATTATTCAAAGCTTTCTATTCTTAATCTCTTTGTGTCGGTCTTTGCAATATCATTAAGACACAGAGAAAGGATGATTTTCTTAGTCTTCACTCATTTATCTTCAAAAAGGACCTGTAGTGGTAATAATTCATCCACCTAATCTATATCATCCTCCTCCTTAATACACAATTCAACACATTGTAACATAAAAATAAGTGACATAAGAGCAGAGAACTATGAAAATATTAAATGAGTTTGTGAATAATACTGAGGTAACATTTCGGTAAGCAAGCATGTTTTATAATGCACATCAATCCTCAGCTGACAAGCATTTACCTAATTGATGTCTAGTAAAATCACTATTTCCTTTCTCTGTCAGCCAATGACATTTGCTCCTGCTAACTCTCTTCCTTATCATTCAAAGGCCAGTTACTATTCTCGATCTTCTATGGACATCAGCAGTTTCTCCAGTTCTACTTCCTCTGGTTCCATTTCATTGCTCACTATTCTCCTAGACTTAGTTGGCACTTAGAAATTCCTCCAGAGTGGTGTTTGTTTGCAGTATGTTCTTCTGATAGATGCTGAGTTTCCTAGTTTTTGAGTGGGATAAAGAATAGGGACAGACAACCCCACCAATGTGCCCTGGAGCTCCGATTCCCCAGATCCCCTCCATGTTAGGGAAAAAGAGAGGCAGACTGGATGTATAGATTGACCTGTCAATGTCCATGTTCAGTGGGAAAGCAATTACAGAAGCCAGACCTTCCACCTTCTGCATCCCATAATGATCTTAGGTCCATACTCCCAAAAGTTTAAAGATTAAGAAAGCTATCAACAGAAGGGATGGGATACGGAGTTCTGGTGGTAGGAATTGTGTGGAGTTTTACCTGTCTTATCCTATGGTTTTGTCAGTGTTTCCTTTTTATAAATAAAATAAAAAAATAGAAATTAAAAAATTAAAAAAAGAATAGGGAATCTTCCAGTAAGGGATAGGATGTGGAACTTTAATGGTGGGTATGGTGTGGAATTATACCTCTATTATCCTATAATCTTGTAAATCACTATTAAATTACACACACACACAGAGTATTTGCTACATTGATTTGGATTTATTCCTATGAAATTAAAAGATTTTTTTCAAGTTCAGGCTATCATATTATCTTTATTTTTTTCATTTGTTTTTTTTTTCTTTTATTAGGGGGGTTAGTAGTTTATAGTACAATAGTTGACACATAGGTAAAAATTTTTTTTTTTACCATGATAGGTTTCTGCAAAACACTCTCACTACCAACTTAGGTCCTTCCCATCGTCATGCACAAGTGTCCCAACCGTCTCTCCCTCTCTTCCTTCCCCACATGTTGTTTTCGCCGGGCTGGCTTCACGGGTGGGTAACAGACGACCAGGGACTCATGGTTGAGCTGTAGGCAGTATCTCTTTATTCATGCAGGACGCAGCACAATCTAAGACGAGCTAAGTTAAACTCAAAGTACAGTACCATACAACTCACAATGCTGTCTTTATATATACTTGCCAAGTAGGGTGGAAACAGGATGTGACATAGAGAGGGTGGAGAGAATAGTGACTGGCAAAAATCAGAGTGTGACAAGGAGGGGGTGGAGCAGGCGAGAATCCTATCACTGAACCACAAATGCCCTGGAGGGAGGGTGGTACTTGTTAACAATGGTCATGTAAATAGAATGAAGTGGTTATGTAAATAGAATAGTGTTAAGCAGGGGGGATTTAAACCAAATGAAACAGAAGGGGTTTCATGCATACCAACACCCAGAGTCCTTTGCTTTGGTGCAATACACCAAAAAGTTAATTTTTTATTATCAAGAAGACCATTTTATATGTTACCTTTCTTCCCAACTACTGTAACACAATGTTATCACATAAAGATTCCTGTATATTTATGATCATCTCACCTATAATATTGTTTTAGGAAAGAAAAAATTGAATTCAATGATTGGATCTTGGTATAAATTTTGTATCACTGTTCCTTCCTCCAAAGTTACTAGATTACCTCTGGAACCCAAGCTGGACTGAAGCAGAAACTTTTGAGAATACAGGGAGTCGGGCGGTAGCGCAGCAGGTTAAAGCACAGGTGGCGCAAAGCATAAGGACCGGTATAAGGATCCTGGTTCGAGCCCCTGACTCCCCACCTGCAGAAGAGTCTTCACAGGCGGTGAAGCAGGTCTGCAGGTGTCTATCTTTCTCTCCCCCTCTCTGTCTTCCCCTCCTCTCTCCATTTCTCTCTGTCCTATCCAACAACGACGACAACAATAATAACTACAACAATAAAATGATAAGGGCAACAAAAGAGAATAAATAAATAAAATAAATATAAAAAAAAACTTTTGAGAATACAAATGTTCCCAACCTTGACAATAATTAGGAAAAGGAAGATTATTGATCTCATTTGGCAAGATATCACCAATGAAAAGGAAATGCGATATTTAAGTAGGTTGGAAGGATTTCACAACATCAATTACTCATTCATATTGTTTAAATAGATACAAATACCTTTTATTTCAATATAGTCTTTAGATTAAAAAATGCCCAAAACAGTCTTTATGGAAAAAGCAAAGACAAATATGAACAGGCATTAGCAAACTTATGCTACAAATATTACTGATAAGCAGAATAGCAAGAGAAAAAAAAAAAGAAAGAGGAATACTAAGGGTTTTTGTTGTTGTTGTAGATGTGACTTTGAAGTACCAAATGTCTCAGCAATTTATGTAGCAGTTGCAATAGAGGACCCAGAACAATCCTTTCTGTTCCTCAACATTACTGAAAACCACAAGCTAAACATTTAAAGAGAAGAAATCCACCACAGCAGGAAGGAGAAAGAAGAGGTTCATTTAATAATATGAAATTTTTAAATCAAAAATATCTTCCAGAAAGTTCTAAATTACTATAAAACAAAATAATGAAAACAATTTAAAGATCATTATGATAGGTTCAGGCTGTGGTGCACTTGGTTGACCACACATAATGTGCAAGGACCCAAGTTTGGGCCCTGTTCCTCACATGCAGGAGAAAGCTTCAGGAGTGGTAAAGCAGGGCTGCAAGTGTCTCTCTCTATCACCTTCTCTCTCTTGATTTCTGGCTTTCTCAATCCAATAAATAAAGATAATTTTTTTAAAGACCATCATGAAGCCAAAAGACTTCAGAGAGGTATACAAAAATACTGAGACTATTCTATTACGCTTAAATTTGACTCTGGATATTCTAAAAGTCAAGCTTGGTAAAGAGAGACACTGGTGTGGTCAGGGGAGAGACAGGTGGTGGCGCACCTGGTTAAGTGCACATAGTACTAAGCAGAAAGACTCTTCCAAAGACAAAAGTTCGAGTCCCTACTTCCAACCTGCAGCAGGGACTCTTCGTGAGCAGTGAAGCAAGTCTGCAGATATCTTTCTCTTCCTCTTTACCCCACCCCCTCCTAATTTCTTTCTGTCCTATTAAATAAAATAGAAACAAACAAAAAAAAAAAAAAAAGGAAAAAAAATGGCTACCAGGTGGACTCATAGGGCTGGCACCAAGTCCCAAAAACAATCCAGGAGGCTAAAAAAAGAAAAAAGGGAGAGAGAGATGGACATTAAGAATATATATATATATTCATACACCTTTCCCCTTTTTTTTTCCCCATAATTGATAGCTACTCTCTTCCCTGATCCAGCTTTCTAGCCCTTTTTCCAGTCAAGACATCATCTCCCCAGACAATAACTTGGGTCCATCTGCATATCAGATGTCAGGATAAAAATAAATAAATAAATAAATAAATAAATAAATAAATAAATAAACTAGTATAGTGATGGGCCTTTTGGAATATAACTAAAATAGGCCTACTAACTATCTACAAAACTGAGACCCCCAAATCCTCATCTGAAATATTGCAGCCTTTAGGTTCATGATTAGTCAACAATTTGTTTGGCTCTATATGTTAACTCTTTTTCAGCCACCAGGTTTCAGATGCTACCATGATGCCAACCGGACTTCCCTGGGCAGATGACCCCACCATTGTGTCCTAGAGACCAGCTTCCCTAGTGACCCGTCCCACTAGGGAAAGAGAGAGGCAGGCTGGGAGTATGGATCAACCTGCCAACGCCCATGTTCAGCAGGGAAGCAATTACAGAAGTCAGACCTTCCACTTTCTACATCCCACAATGATCTTGGGTCCATACTCCCAGAGGGATAAAGAATAGGAAAGCTATCAGGGAAGGGGATGGGCTACAGAGTTCTGGTGGTGGGAATTGTGTGGAGTTGTATCCCTCTTATCCTATGGTTTTTGTCAATGTTTCCTTTTTATAAATAAAAAGAATATATACATGTGCTTATCTTCCAGGAGTTTAAACAGAGTTGAATGAGGGGGAAAAATAGTATATATGTGTGTGCACATGGTAAAGTGATACCATATATGTGTGCACATATGGTAAAGTGATACCATAAAATTAAGGTTACAGTAAAACTTGATTCTGGATAGGGGAAAGGATATAAGATGAATGGTAAAGCTAAAGACACTTTTTAAGGGAGAAAGAAAAGATAGGAGCTAATACATTTCAGAAGACTTTTATCTTCTTATTAAGGTAATAAATGAAGCTAGCTGTCCTTTGTAAGTGGGTTTACTGTTTTAGAACCAGCAGAAAAAGTTTGAATGGCCTTTGGGAGAACACAGTTGGAAATAGATTTTTCATTATACCTGTCACTAAATGTAGTATATTAATAAATAAAAAATAAAGACAGTAGTGTGTTTTTTTCTTTCAAAATATTGTGAGGACATTCACTAATGATCTTTTAGGTCAGAGACTATTTGACAAGCAATAGATATTAGTAATTCTGTATAGACAGTTTTGTTTATTAAATATACATTAGATGAAATGATTTTTCTCCCTTCAGAGTCTAGACTTAGGCACTGCAGACTTATTCCTTTAAATATATGGAAACTAGCTATGTTTATTTTATGAGTTAGGAAGTCTCATTACTCTCAAGACCTATCCCCAATTTGTATCTCTAAAATGTTTTATATACCAGAAAAAAATAAATGATCTTTTTTCTGTAAAACTATAGGCTATTTATCCTGATCAAAAATATTTGGATACATTAATTTTAGTATGATTTTAAAACACACAGATAGATATGCACACAGTTCATGCTTTAGATACCACCCTCTGTTTGAAACCATCCAGTTCATTTATTCTGTTTATACCTTCTCCCTAGGAGAATTGTTCTTTTTTTATAATAAGATGCAAAGTCTTTAAGCATACCATTTTTCTCTCTACAGCACTAAAAGCAATGAGCTAGGAATTTGGGAGGGAATGCCATTTTTTGTCTATTACTGACATCAAAAAAAATGAAAGGGGGCTTGACTGCTCTGTACTCTTTCAGATAGAAAGAGACAGAAACAAAGAGACACAGAAACACAGAAAGAGGAAAGTAAAACATAGCATTGAAGCTTCCTACAAAGCAATGAGAATTGGGCTTAAACCTGGGTCACTTGCAAAATAAAGTAGATACATCAACCAGATGAGATATTTTGCTGAATTGAAAATGTTCCTATTAAAGTCCAGCTCTCAAAACTGCCTTTGATTTGATCTACAAAACATAAGGTGAAATTACAAAGACTGAGAAAAGTGTATATACATTTCATCCAGATTATTGTTACTGGTTTATAACTGTTGAAATAAATCTTTTCTAGTTCACATAATATTCAATTAATGACAACCACTGGAATTATCCTAAATACTTGTCAGTTTTAAAATCACTTCTTGATCAAGGGGATAGCATGATGATTATGCAAAAACTGTCTGGAACTCCTATGTCTCATGTTTATTTCCTGGCTGCTAACACAAGACAGAGTTGAGTACCGTTCTGGTAAAAATTAATTATGAATTAATTAATAACTGCTGGTTAATATCAAACAGTGTATCTACACTGCCACTGGAAATGAAAGTGTACATATGAAGATGGAAGATAAAGGCCTTTTTTTTTCCCCCTTTACCATAGCACTGCTTAGCTCCATCTTGTGGTAGTACAGGGGATTGAATCTGGGACTCCGGTGCCTCAGGCATGAGAAGAGTGCCTTTGCATAACTATTATGCGATCTCTCTTGCCCCACTACCAAGTATTTAGTTTAAAAACAAGTAGCAGGTGTGAGGGAAATAGCAGAATGGTTATGCAAAGTGGTTCTCATTCCTGGGGCTCCTAAATCTCAGATTCAATCCTTCCTACCACAAGCCAGAGCTGAATAGAGCACTGGTAAAAAATAAATAAATAGCGACCAGTCAACGCCCATGTTCAGCAGGGAAGCGCTTACAGCCTCAAGGACCCTGGATCCATACTCCCAGAGGGACAGAGAATGGGAAGGCTATCAGGGGAGGAGATGGGATATGGAGATCAGGTTATGGGAATTGTGTGGAACTGTACCCCTCTTATTCTATGGTTTTGTTAATGTCTCCTATCTTAAATTAAAAATATATAAATGAATAAATAAATAAATAAATAAAAATTAAAAACAAGTAGCAGAATAAGACATAAATAAAGTCTTGCTCTTATAAGCCAACCAAAGTATACATGTTTACACCAGAAATAAATATATTTTTGGAAGGAACATATAAGAAAACTTAACAATGGTTACTTCTGGGAAGAGAAACGGGCAATTGAGGAACTTTTTTTTAATTTAAATATCTAAGTTGTTTGCCTATTGCATCAGTAACTAAGCAAAACAATGACGATTTTTTAATAAAAAATAAAATCTATTGAAGACAAGAATATATATTTTGCTAGTGATTTTCATATAAAACAACATTTTTTTATTTTTAATAATTGACTAAATTATATTTCTCCCTTTCTGTCAGCTGTCATTTAGATATGTTCAGTATATAATGTTGTATATTTCCTTCTAGTTTTGTTTTGGTAGAATTTCAAAAATTATTTTAGAGAATTTTAGGAGTAGAAATTAAGATCTTGCAAATCACAGGTTCTATTTATGAGGAGCAACAAAAAAATTCAGTATTTCTAACCATATATGTACAGCTTTTACACAGTTGTAAAATTGAAAACTCATTAGTCAAAGCATCATCTATGGAACACTGTTTTAACATTTCTTTAGTCATTCACATTTAAATAAAAGTGAGAAAGAAAATATCCATGGCAAAAATGCAATATAGTTAGATGAAATAGTTATTTTTTTAATAATTAAATGGAAAAAATGCACCAACTGATAGTTCTGGCTTGAGTGTGCTCAAATTATTTGAAAAACACAGAGCAAGGGTAGTTTAATAATAGGGATTGCCATCAACCTTTCATGTATTCTTTTCCTGTTGGTTAATGCTCCCACTATATTTTCAAAGTGAAAAGTAGTGGTGTCTTAAAACTGGAAACGTTTATTAAAAAGCTTTTAGAATAAGTGAAAGAGTAAGTGCAAGGCTCTCTGTAGTATGAAAACATCAATTTCCTTGAATATACAAATTTTACATCCTGGGAGTCGGGTGGGTGGTAGCGCAGCTGGTTAAGCACACTTAGTTGGTTAAGCACACTTAGCCGGTTAAGCACACGTGGAGTAAAGTGCAGGGACCAGCTTAAGGATCCTGTTTCCAGCCTCCAGCTTTCCACGTGCAGGGGAGTTGCTTCACAAGCGGTGAAGCAGGTCTGCAGGTGTCTATTCTTCCCCCCCCCCCCGCCCCCCCGTCTTCCCCTACTCTCTCCATTTCTCTCTGTCCTGTCCAATGACAGCAACAACTGTGAGAAAATGGAATTCCCCAAATTTAGACTAGTTCATTGAAATAGAGATAATGTCTGAGAAACTAGATAAGATGAAATTACACTAATGCACTAATTGTTTCAGCTCCACACCTGGAGGATACGAATGTTTATTTTGAAACTGCATACCCTGTAACCCCTGCTTCCTCAGCTATATGTTAACTTGCCCACTTGGCTTCTGTAAACACTGCTTGCTTCCTCCCTATTAGATAAGAATGGATTGTTCTCCTTGAAACCCTTTATCCCAAAGATAAATTAGCAAGGACATGCAGAGTACTCTAATCATGCAGAACCCCCACCCCCTTTACTTTTCCCTTTTAAAGGAGGGTGACTTTCAAGCCTGGTTATCTCAGAGTGACTGGATCAGACTTGGTACTGGCCTGGGATGACTTAGCTGAGGTTTGTCTTTATCTTTTGTCTTTTGGTTTTATCTCTTTGTAACTATGTGTACTGTCCTTATTTTCACTCTTTCGAACTTAAGAATAAATTCCTTATACTTCACTTATTTACGGAAGTCGTTGTGTCAGTTTGTGTGGGTTTGGATCAGAAGTGCTCTTACACAACAATAATAATAATAACCACAACAGTGATAAGTCAACAAGGACAACAAAAGGGGGAAAAAATGGTCTCCAGAAGCAGTGGATTCGTGGTGCATGAAGCCTCAGCAATAATCCTAGAGGCAAAAAGAAAAAAAAATTACACATCCTGAAACAATTTCTCCTCGAAGTAAATAGAATATCACAGTGAAGTATGACATATAGAGCCAGTGGAATAGCTCACTTGAACCACATGATTTTGTCCTGTGTAAAGCCTGTGGTCAAGCCTAGCTCACAACACAAGAAGAAAGCTTCCATGCTATGGTCTACTTCACTCTTCTTCTTCTCTCTCTCTCAGTCTATATCTAACATAACAACAACAATAATAGTAAGAATAACAAAAATAAACAACCACTCACACATCTATATAATCTTTAGTTTGTATGTTGTACTGCACAATTTAAACAAAATTATTTGGGTCCCAAGGGAAAAAAAGTGACTGAAAACCAAAGTAGTAAGCACAAGTACTAATACTCAACAACTCTGGAGAAATTACTGGTGTCAACAACCTAATAATGTTCATTGAAGTGTAGGTGACAGCCTATGTAAAATGAAAACTTGACTCTCATATCCTGTACAAAGACAAGATAATCAAAATTACAGAGTTGGCAGTCAGCTGAGGTAAAGAACAAACACCTCATCACAGACCTCTGCAAGCGTCAACCCGGCTTTGACCTAGCACGTTATGATTGGGCCTTCCTCAATCGCTATCGAACAGGCCATGGCCGGTGCGCTGCTATGTTCCATCGCTGGGGGGCCAGAGATGACCCGAACTGCCCCTGCGGCTACAGACAGACTATGACCCACATTGTCAATGACTGCCACCTCTCCAGATTCAAAGGAGGTCTCGAAACTTTACATCAGGCTCAACCTGACGCTGTTGACTGGCTACGGAAGAAGGGCAAACGCTAGAAGAATAATCAAAATGTATTGGGGGATAGACTGGCCAAGTTTGTTTCCAAAACATTTACAAGTCTAATGATAGTATACATATAAATTCTAGGTATTTTATGATACCATATAAATGATTGTAGTTTTTGTTCTATTCTCTTAGAAAACTTGGTGGGACTTTAATGGGTATCACATTAAATTTGTATCTGGCTATGGGTAGAATATTCATTTTGATGATATTAATTCTTTCAATCCATGAGCATGGAATATCTTTCCATTTCTGTATATTATTTTCTATTTCCTTGAATAACAACTCATAGTTTTCAGTATACAAGTATACATAGAAAAACATAAATAATCCAGCAGAAAGCTTCTGGAAATCAATAGGCAATATAGCAAGGTGTCAGGCTACAAAAATCAATGTACAAAAATAGTGGATTTACTTTACACAAACACTAAGTCAGAAGGAAGATATCCAGAAATCACTCACATTCACTATCACAGCAAAATCAGTAAATTATCTAGGAATAAAACTGACCAAAGAAATGAAAGACTTGTATACTGAAAACTATGAGTTGTTATTCAAGGAAATAGAAAATAATATACAGAAATGGAAAGATATTCCATGCTCATGGATTGAAAGAATTAATATCATCAAAATGAATATTCTACCCATAGCCAGATACAAATTTAATATGATACCCATTAAAGTCCCACCAAGTTTTCTAAGAGAATAGAACAAAAACTACAATCATTTATATGGTATCAGAAAATACCTAGAATTTCCAAAACAATCTTGAGGAAAAGACACAGAAACGGTAGCATCACACTCACAGATTTCAAACTATATTATAAGGCCATCATAATCAAAACAGCCTGGAACTTGAACAAAAAAATAGATACACAGACCAATGGAATGGAATTGAAAGTCCAGAAATAAATCCCCATGTAAATAAATAAATGATAAATAAATAAATAAATAAATTGCCAGGAGCCATTTCTCTGCTTGATAGATGATAAGCTTTGAAACAATGGAAGCCCTCGAGACAAGTTTCATTTCCCCCTGGGCAGGCCATTTTCCCCTCAGGTAGACCATTTATCAGAAACAGTGACACAACACATAGTTGTGGTAGCAAACATGATTTCATCCATTGTATGTTGCAAGGAACATTCCCCCTTTGAAGATTGCTCCCCCTCCTCCTCCTCCAGCACTTCCCCCCTCCTTCCCCAAAGCCTTATAATGCCTGTGCTCACAATAAAATTTACAGCTTGATCAGAAACTTCACTTGCTGTCATTCTTCGTATCTCGTGTCCCTATCATTTCAGGTCTCATTGGGTTCCTAGCCCCTGCTCACCGCCCTGCTGGCCGGGGCAATAAATAAATACTGCTGGGGAAATTGGGTTGAAATTTGGGTGCAAAACAATAAAACTGAGCCACTTTTTCTCCCCAGGAAAAAAAGTTAACTTCGAATGGATCAAGGACCTTGAAACTATCAAATAATTAGAGAAAAATATTGGCAGAACATTTTCCCATCTAAACCTCAAGGGTATACTTGATACACAAACCCAATAGTAAGAAAAACTAAAACAAAAACAAATCAATGGAACTACATCAAACTGAAAAGTTTTTTCACAGAAAAACAAACCATCACCCAAAAAAAGGGATGCTTCATAGGGAAAGATGTTCATATGCCAAACTTCAAATAAGAGGCTAATAAGCAAAAAAAGTTTTTTTTTGATTTTTTTTTAATTTTCTATTTATGAAAAGGAAACATTGACAAAACCATAGGATAAAAGGGGTACAACTTCACACAGTTCCCACCACTAGACCTCCGTATCCCATCCCCTCCCGATAGCTTTCCTATTCTTTAACCCTCTGGGAGTATGGACCCAGGGTTGTTCTGGGTTGCAGAAGGTGGAAGGTCTGGCTTCTGTAATTGCTTCCCCGCTAAACATGGGCGTTGACAGGTTGCTCCACACTCCCAACCTGTCTCTCTGTTTCCCTAGTGGGGAAGGGCTCTGGGGAAGCTGAGCTCCAGGGCACACTGGTGGGGTTGTCTGTCCAGGGAAGACTGGTTGGCATCATGGTAGCAACTGGTACCTGGTGGCTGAAAAGAGAATTAACATACAAAGCCAAACAAATTGTTGAACAATCATGGACCTAAAGGCTGGAATAGTGCAGACGAAGAGTTGGGGGGGAACCTCCATTTTGTTGATAGCTAGTAGGCATATTTTAGTTATAGTTCAAAGGTCCTGTAGCTATATTATTGTGGTTTTTTGTTTGTTTGTTTTGTTTTTTTGCCCCAGCCTGAAATCTGTTATGCAAGTAGATCCAAGTTATTGTTTGGTGAGATGATGTCATAGCTGGGAAAAAGACCAGAAAGCTGGATCAGGGAAGAGAGTAGCTCCCTAATATGGGAAAGGGATATAAGTATTGTTGACTGTAAACCCCATTGATTTGATGTGATCTGGGCCCCATAATTAGCTTAGGAGCCTGTGTGATCTCTGTATCCCTCTATATCTAAGCTCCATGGTCATGAGTAGGAACATTCCATGCTGACCCAATATTGACACATCTTCCTCAGGTGTAGCATAGAGTATGTTGTCCATCCTCTCCTCGGATGGTGGAACATTCTCTACCATATTGATCCAAGTTGAGGCCCACAAATGGGGTCTATTTTGTTGTTCCTGATAGAAATGACTGGTATCAATGGAGAGAGGGAGTTATTCAAGTTCTAGGACCATCAAGTCTGTTTGGGGATCTCAGGATTCCCGATTAGGGCCCCAGCTGATGGAATGGCCTGATAGTGACTAAAGACTATAATTAAAGTATGCCAGTCTCTTCCCCTTATTCAGCTTGTGCAGTCCTTGCTTTGATAAGGTTAGCTTTGAAGTGAGTGAGAGAACTGTAATAGGAGGTAGGTGAGGAGGGTATCTAAGTCTAAGTGGAAGCTATTTCATTATGAACTTGATACTGACTCACTAAAGACTATTGTGTATTTTTGCTTTCAGGTATATATTTTGCCAAAATTTATGGATACATGTGAATATATGCTCTATCTAACAGGACCTGGCCTATATCTAGGTTATTTTGGGTCTTTATTAGGAAGTGAACCTCCTAGAATGGAATTAGAGAATACCATGAAAGGAAAGGTCTCACCAGAGTGATGAGGGTGAAGTGTTGGCATTCCATGCCTGATGTATTTGTACACAGTCTGAGGTGAAGTATGCTGTGTACTCGTTGCATTGATTAGGTTCGAGTCAGCAGATGCAATATCATTTGGTATGACTTGAGAGAAACATGCAGGGAAGTGAGCCCCACCCCAGAGGTCCCAGTATTGGGAGAAACATAGGCTCTATATAGGAAGCAGAAGATTCTTGTTGTCTTATAGTTTAAGAAGACATGGATAGTTATTTCAATAATCATATTGTTTGGCAGTTGGGTTAACTTTGAAAAATCTGTTTGTTAGGATTTGCTGTATCATACACACCACCAACATATTTTATGTCCTTTGACATTATTTGCATATAGCTATGCCACCAGTTGCTTTTATTCTCCCTGGACTAAGCTTTTAAGAGAGTCAATATATCAAAGATTTATTAAAAGGACTCAGTCTGTGTTTTAAAAAGTTTGAGATATTCAATAAGTTTTTCCCCTCTCATATTAATTAAATAGTGATTTATATGACTAAAAATTAATAGGAGTGTACATAAGCACCATTCCCACCACCAAAAGACTGTGTCCCATCTCATGCCCTCTACACTCCCCCCTCACCCCCCGCCCCATTAAGCTGAACGACCACCCTCACCCTCCACCCAGGGTTTTTATTTTGGTGTCCTACTACAAATTTAGTCAGATCCTGCTTTGAGTTTCCCTTTCTGTTCTTTCTCAACTTCTGTTTATGAGTGGGATCAACCCATACTCATCTTTATCTTTCTGACGTAGCTCACTTAACATAATTCCTTCTAGCTACATCCAAGAAGGGTCAGAGAAAGTTCTTTGTTGTTAATAGCTATAAGCAAAAAATTTAAAGAGCTCACCAAACTCATCATCAAAAAACAATGACTCTACCATAAAGTAGGGAAAGGATATGAACAGAATATTCACTACAAAAGAAACACAAAAGGCCAACAGACATATGAAAAGTTGTTCCAAGTCACTGATTGTCAGAGGAACTAAAAAAAAAAAAAAATTGTGATACCACCTCACTTCTGTGAGTATACCATACATCAGAAATAACAGCAGCGGGAGTCAGGCGGTAGCAGCCGGCTAAGTGCACATGGCACAAAGTGCAACGACCATTATAAGGATCCCAGGTAGAGCCCCCAGCTCCCCACCTGCAGGGGAGTCACTTCACAGGTGGTGAAGCAGGGCTGCAGGTGTCTATCTTTCTCGCCCCATCTCTGTCCTCCCCTCCTGTTTCCATTTCTCTCTGTCCTCTCCAACAAGGACAACATCAATATCTACAACAATAAAATAAGGGCAATAAAAGGTAATAAATAAATATTTTTAAAAAATTAAAAAACAGAAGAAAGAAAGAACAGCTGCAACAAATGCTGGAGAGGCTGTGGGGACAAACAGCCCTTCTGCACTACTGGTGAGAATCTAAACTGGTCCAAACCTTGTGGGGCAGTCTGGAGAACCCTCATATGGTTAGAAATAGACCTTCGGGAGACAGGCACAGTAGCCAGCAGGTTAAGCACATGTGGCATGAAGCGCAAGAACTGGAATAAAGATCCCGGTTTGAGCCCCAGCTCCCCACATGCAGGGGAGTTGCTTCACAGGCAGTGAAGCAGGTCTGCAGGTGTCTGTCTTTCTTTCCCCTTCTCTGCCTTCCCCTCCTCTCTCCATTTCTATTTGTCCTTTGCAACAACAATCAACAATAATAACTACAACAACAATAAAAACAACAAGGGCAACAAAAAGGAAAATAAATAAATAAATATAAAAAGAAAGAAAGAAAGAAATAGACCTTCCATATGTCCTAGTAATTCCTTTCCTAGGTATATATCCTCAGGACTTCATAAAACCCATCCAAAAAGGTATGTGTACACCTATGTTCATAGCAGCACAATTTTTAATAATCAGAAAACAACCCAGGTATACCCAGCAACAGATGAATGACTGAGAAAGCTTTGGTATATATACTCAATGTATTACTACTCAGCTATTAAGAATAATGAAGCCACCTTCTCTGACCCATTTTTGTTGGAGCAAGAAGGAAGTAAGTTAAGTGAGGTAAATTAGAAAGAGAAAGACAGATATGGCATGATACCACTCACAAACAAAAGTTAAGAAGGAAGAACAGACAGGGGAAAGCAAAGTAGAATTTGACTGAGTTTGGATTATTTCACCAAAGTAAAACAACTCTGGGTGGAGGATGAGGGTAGATTATCAGCTCCACTATAGGGGGTGGGGATAGGGACACAGACCTTTGGTCCTGGGAATGGCGTTAATATACACTCCTATTAAATTATAATAATATAAATCACTATTTAATCAATATGATAGGGGAAATAGATTGAAAGTATTGAACTTTTTGATGCATAGACTCCAGTTCTGAGTATAAATTTCTTCAATATAAATGCTCAAAGTTTCAAATTGATAACCTGACTGAAATTTAACAGTGGGCTTAAATTGTTCATACACTTCTAATAATGACTATTTATTTGTAATATTAAATCACCTATATTCTTAGACCAGGGAGACCAGAAACAACTGGATGTGTCCCTGTATAAGATACAGCTATATGTAAATAGCATTAAATGGCATAAATCATGGTAAGGTTTTGTATCATACAGCACATCCTAACCATAGGATTTTCAAAGTAAACCAAGTTCCCAAATAACTTGGTTACAATAATATCTATTGCCTTCTTAAACTCTAAGACAGCAGGAAAATTCATATATATATATTTGGGCCCATGAGACAGAACACATGTGCACATGTATCCATAAGTTAAAGGAAAATATATGCCTTAAAGGTGCACAATAGT
This sequence comes from Erinaceus europaeus, assembly GCF_950295315.1. Lineage (NCBI taxonomy): Eukaryota > Metazoa > Chordata > Mammalia > Eulipotyphla > Erinaceidae > Erinaceus > Erinaceus europaeus. The sequence continues at coordinate 151,489,447 of NC_080164.1, forward strand.
TTGCAATGACTCATTAAATGCAGCAAGCAAGTAGAAAAACCTAAAAATGACACTTTTTAAAAATTAGGTATCATAAAGTACTTAATCAAATAATATCTATGTATACCTAGACCCCCCTCCTCACCTACTTTCTATTTCACTTTCCTCAGTCACTCCAAGGCTAACCTTGTCAGACAAGGTAAGGAATACAAAAGTTGGATATGGGCAAGAAATTGGCATACTTTAATGATGACTCTTTTGGCCAATACCGGGCCACCCCATCATCCAAGGGCCTAGTTAGGGAATCCTGGGATTCCCACATAAAAATGTTGGGCCTAGACCTCTGACAAATCCCTCTCATCCCTGTCACTGATCATTTCCATGAAGAATAATATCATAAAGCCTCTTGTGGGTCTCTGTAGGACCTTGCCCTAAATGTGAGTCAACTTCCATAGGGACTGCCCCATTCTCCAAAGGGAGGTTGGGTCAACATACTCTGCCACTCAAGGAAGATGGATCCTGAAATGAGTGCAGCCTAGAATGTTCCTGACTATGGCTGCAGAATGCAAGCTCAGGATGAAGTAGTAACACAGGCTCCTATGCTGAATATGGGCCCAAGATAAAATCAGTAGGGTTTACTGTTAACAATATTTACATACTTTTCCCATATTTAGAAGCTACTCTCTTCCCTGATCCAGCTTTCTAGTCCTATTTCCAACTCTGACACCATCTCCGCAGACAGTACCTTTAGCCCCCCTGCATGTTAGCTGTTAGGAGCAGGAAAATTAATAAAGTCATGGACCCCTTGGAATAAGCCTAAAATAGACCTACTAGCCTTTTCCAAAATGAAGACCCCAAATCTCATCTGCTATAGTCTTACTTTTAGATTCCTGATTATTAAACTATTTGTTCTTCTTTATATCTTAATGCTTTTCAGACACCAAGTTGCAGATGGTAGGTACACTGACACCAGCCTGACTTCACTGAACAGATGACCTCACCAATGAGTCCTGGAACCCCACCTCTCCAGAGACCTGCCCCACTAATGAAAGGCAGAAACAAGGTGGGAGTATGGATCCACCTTCCAATACCCATGTTCAGTGTAAAAGCAATTACAAAAGCCAGACCTTTCAACTTCTGTACCCCATAATGATCCTGGGTCCATGCTCTGAGGGATAAAAAATAGGAAATTTTCCAATGGAGGGAAGTGTATATGGAACTCTGGTGGTAGAAACTGTGTAGAACTGTACTCCTCTTATCCTATGGTCTTATCAATCATTATTAAATCAATTTAAAACAGTGTGTCACATGTAATCTCTACTAAGAATTGAGGAGAGAGCACGATGTTCAGGAATTTTAAACTTTATTCAAGAAAACTGAGAATATTCATATGTTAGGCCAAGGGAGAGACAGAGGAAGAAAGAGAAAGAGAGAAGCTCCCTTACTCACATCTCAGTGGGTGCTCACCTAGCAAATTGCATGATGAAAGAGAGAAAGAGAGAGAGAGAAGCTCCTCAGAGCTCTTATATGTTAACAGGGCACTCACCTATCAAAGAGTGCAAAAAGAGAAAGAGCTACTGAGTAAGAGAAAGCCCCCTACTCATAGCTCAACATGCACACACTTAGCAGAGAGCATAAGACAGAAAAAGGGCAAGAGAAGCCAGTGCCTCAGAGCTCTTACTCGCATGTTCATCTAGGCAGAGAGAGAGAAAAAGAGAGAGAGAGAGAGAGAGAAAGAGAGAGTAAACCATGCCCCTAGGTCTTGCTTGTAACACCTGTCACCACTGGCACTTCCTGGACAACACCTTCCTTCCTTCATCTCTTCATTCCTTCCTTCCTTCCTCCCTACCTCCCTCCCTTCCTGTCCTTCAACAAAAATACTATACCATCATTGAAAAAAATCAGCATAAAATATCCACACACCAGAGCAAAGAGGAAATTATGAAGTTTATATCTGGAAATCAGGGTGGACAATTTACTCACTTATAAAAATTTATAATCCTTAGGCAAATAAATAAATGAAAAAGTGAAAGAAAAAAGAAAACATGTTATTAGACTTCCATTTCAACCAGAAATTGCTGAGAAATCTGAAGTTACAGTATTCTTTGATTTAATTTTATTGATTTAGAGTACACTTGTTAAAACATGAATACAATTTCTCACCTCCCATGATAGGTGTCTTTAAAACACTCTTACCCCCTATTTAGGTCTTTTTCCACTGTCATGCACCAGAGTCCCAAAGTTGCCAGCCCCCTAGCCTCACCCCTGACACACACACACATACACACACACACACACACTTGCACAACAACACCTTGCCCTCCTTCCCCAGAGTCTTTTGCTTCTAGGTAATACACTAAACCCAATCCAAGCTTTATGTTTTCCTTCTTTCCCCTTGTTTCTCAGACTCCACTTATGTTTTAGATAATTCATATTCATTCATCTCCTTTTGGTTTATCTCTGTTAGCATGGTATATCTGAAAGAAACAAACACATCCATCTTAAGAAATCTATGTATACTTATGATCATATCAGCACAGTTTACAATAGCTAAAACTTGGAAGCAACCCAGGAGTCCAACAACAGATGAAAAACTTAATAAGTTATATATATATACACAATGAAACACTATTCAGCTGTTAAGAATTATGAAGTCATCTCCTTTGCTTCACTTTGAATCAAGCCTGAAGCTAACATATTCTTAGATTACCATAGCCTTGAGTTTCTGATCAAATTAAAATAAGTTTTATTTTTTTATTTATTTTATTTATTTATTCCCTTTTGTTGCCCTTGTTGTTTTATTGTTGTAGTTATTATTGTTGTTGTCTTTGTGTAAGTCTTCTTTTTTAAATCATCTCTCAACAGAGATTACATAAGAATCCCATGAAAAAAGCCCTATGATGACAGTTATCAGAAGAGAAGGAGCAAGGTTTGGGAAATTGTATGGATGGGTAGAGAGGGATTAATTTTATGCTGATGAAGCATTATTTGTATTTGGTGCTGAGAATTATGTGTTACCACCCATCTTGAAAGTATTTGAAGTTGTACTCCTAAAACTTAGGAAATGTCCAAATATTACCTCAATGAGAAGAAAGTAAGTAGCTATTATTGACTTGTTTTCTAACCCACAATTTTCATGTACGCAAACCCAGCATCTCTTGGATAAAGTATGAAGAAAATAAAATGAGAAAATAAATTAAGTAAGGCTGCTTTACAGAAATTCCCTTTACTTATCTAAAAAATGAAACAATTCAAACTAAGTGATACATGGTAGCATTTAAAACTTGCCTAAAAAGAATTTTGACAACCTGTTACATATTTAAACCAAAAAAAAAAAAAAGGTTGGTTGTTTGGAAATTCTATATTGAAGTGCTTGTTTTATTTCAGTGGGTCACAGAGAAATTTCATATTTGATGACCTTTTCTGTAAGTAAAAATAGATGAATCAATCAAGCTTATTTTTAGAAGTATGCTTGATGAATTTGCAGTGTTTTGTCATCCTTATAATTTTTATCTTACACCAATCATTATGACTCTATCTCATTATGTAGATAAAAATTTACCCAGTAATTGAGTCAATTCTTACTGCAAGATACAATTATCCAAAATGCTGTGTAAAACAAGATGCTGGGACTGTAGCCCAAGGTAAATTCTGAAAAGAAAAATAGGGCCCACTCTTTGCATACAGGAAAGAGAGATGAATTTGAAAGTCCCAAGGAAAACAAAAGTCAGAGCATAAATTATGAAGCCCAAGAAAGGTGCGCAAAGAACAGTAGGTATAAAATAAGCAAATGTGACTCACAGGTGAATAAACTAGACAACCCCAGAAATGATGGGCAAGTAATGGTGAAATTTTAGAACATCTACAAAACCTTCAAAGAAGAACTAATACCTCTACTTTTAAAAGTCTTCCAGAAGATTGAAGACACTGGAATACTCCCTGCCAGCTTCTATGAAGCCAACATCACTCTGATACCAAAAGCAGCCAGGGATACAACCAAAAAAGAAACCTACAGACCAATATCTCTGATGAACATAGATACTAAAATACTAAACAAAATTCTAGCCAACCGGATACAGCAGTATATCAAAAAGATTGTTCATCATGACCAAGTAGGGTTTATCCCAGACATGCAAGGTTGGTTCAATATATGTAAATCAATCAGGGTGATCCACCACATCAACAAAAGCAAGACCAAAAACCACATGGTCATATCAATAGATGCAGAGAAAGCCTTTGACAAAATCCAACAACCTTTTATGATCAAAACACTACAAAAAATGGGAATATATGGAAAATTCCTGAAGATAGTAGAGTCTATATATAGCAAACCTACAGCCAACATCATACTCAATGGTGAAAAACAGGAAGCATTTCCCCTCAGGCCGGGTACTAGACTGGGCTGCCCACTATCACCATTACTGTTCAACATAGTGTTGGAAGTTCTTGCCATAGCAATCAGGCAGGAGCAAGGAATTAAAGGGATACAGATTGGAAAAGAAGAAGTCAAACTCTCCCTATTTGCAGATGACATGATAGCATACATGGAAAAACCTAAGGAATGCAGCAAGAGGCTTTTGGAAATCATCAGGCAATACAGTAAGGTATCAGGCTATAAAATTAACATTCAAAAGTCAGTGGCATTCTTCTATGCAAACACTAAGTTAGAAGAAATTGAAATTCAGAAATCAATTCCTTTTACTATAGCCACAAAAATAATAAAATATCTAGGAGTAAACCTAACCAAAGAAGTGAAAGACTTGTATACTGAAAATTATGAGTCACTATTCAAAGAAATTGAAAAAGACACAAAGAAGTGGAAAGATATTCCATGTTCATGGGTTGGAAGAATTAACATCATCAAAATGAATATACTACCCAGAGCCATCTACAAATTTAATGCTATTCCCATCAAGATCCAAAACACATTTTTAGGAGAATAGAAAAAATGCTACAAATGTTTATCTGGAACTGGAAAAGACCTAGAATTGCCAAAACAATCTTGAGAAAAAAGAACAGAATTATAGGGCCATTGTCATCAAAACTGCTTGGTACTGGAACATGAATAGACACACTGATCAGTGGAATAGAATTGAGAGCCCAGAAGTGAGGCCCCACACCTATGGACATGTAGTCTTTGACAAAGGTGCCCAGACTATTAAATGGGGAAAGCAGAGTCTCTTCAACAAATGGTGTTGGAAACAATGGGTTGAAACATGCAGAAGAATGAAACCGAATCACTGTATTTCACCAAATACAAAAGTAAATTCCAAGTGGATCATAGACTTGGATGTTATAACAGAAACTATCAGATACTTAGAGGAAAATATTGGCAGAACTCTTTTCCGCATAAATTTTAAAGACATCTTCAATGAAACAAATCCAAGTATAAGGCAAATATAAACCTATGGGACTACATCAAATTAAAAAGCTTCTGTACAGCAAAAGAAACCACTACCCAAAACAAGAGACCCCTCACAGAATAGGAGAAGAACATCTGGGGTCTGCTATTTGGTTGAAAAGAGTGGTGTTAATGAAGAATTTGGAGCACAGCTTGAAAAATAGTTGAAAGTACAACCAACAATGCAGTAGTACAACCATAAACATCATTTCTGGTGAAAGAATTATTTTACAAATATTATCCATCTCCACATTCACAAGTTATTATCTGAATCTCTTCTTTTCTCCTGATTATAAAATCTTTCAAAGTACATGAAGGGGAAAAAAATTTCAAGATTTTAGGTAAGTCTCATTTAAATATTCTACCTCATCAACTAGCACAAATTATGAAAATAGAGGAGAATTAAAAAGTTTTTCAAATGTGTAAGCAGTAGATAGCTAATTAAAACCATTCAATTCTCTTTTTAGTGTTTATTTTTATTTTCTTGTAATTTTTATCTCCTTTCAAATTGTCTTATTCAAACACCACATAATATCATTTTGAAAAATATTATATGATGACCTAACCTAATAATCAAGTGAATTTCAAGAAAGAGAAAATAATTTAACTCAATACATTTGCTTAAAAAAAAAAATGAAAATGGTTTTACACTTGAAATAAGCATGAACTATAACATTTGCATACAGAAATAGAAACCCATCACAGAGCTACTGTAGAAAGAAATATTAGAGCAAGGAGTGATTCAATTTTATACTGTACAATTTAAATGTGTTGTAAGTAATTAAAATTAATCTAATTTAAACTGTCTCTGCACCATGGTTCAATTGGGTCATTTAAATGTTGCACTAGAAAAGTCTCAAGGTATTTTTAGGCAAAACAGAGGAAATAATCACAGTATTTCATCTATTTCAGCTTCAGTCTAAGGTCCCAAGAGGATAAGTTTCCAAGAAAGTAAAAGGTCTGATGATCCTGCCCTCTCTTTCAGGCTACTCTTGCTTCAGAGAATAATGAAATGATTGCTTGCAGGAGAAATTTCTAACTACCACCTCTCCTCACTCAAGACAAATTTAGATGTCTTGGCACTTACAATTTCAATGTGACCTCTACTATCTCTTTGTAGCACTTTTTTATGATCATGACTAACTATTGTGGAAGTATTCATGCAACTTTCATCTCATCCAGTAGATTAAACCACTATGAGAAGAGGAAACACTAGTCATTCAGTACCCTAAATGTCAGAAATACTTCCGGATGTTAAGAAAAAATTAAAATGAAGCCTTCAAGATATTTCAGTGTTAAGAGTTCATGCCTTGCATGTAGAGGCCCTGGGCTTAATCCCTAGCACTTCATAAAAACAAACAAAAAAGACAAAACTACTAACATTATATAAGTGGCAGAAAAGAATCTTACTCTCTACTTCCTTTCTCTCCAATAAAAGTACTAAAAAATAATGTCAATTTAATATGGTTATGCAGTATACCAGAGACATTAAAGATAGATAAATAATATATATATTTAATTAAAGAGAAATAAAAGCAATCTGTTTTTATACTAATATAAAAATTATGAAAATAAAACAGCTGCTTTTCAAGTTGATCTTGATTAACAAACATTTGATAGGGCTTTTTTTTTCTTTTAATTCCCTCCCCTGTTTGCTTGTTGTTCTTTCTTATTTTCTTCTATTCTTGTTTCTAGTCTACTGGTGTTCACCTCACTGAGAACTTGTATTCCTTTGCTTCCCCCTTTTCTGTAGGACTCCATTCAGTATTTCTTGTAAGATGGGGTTGATTGTGATAAATTCCTTTAGTTTTTGAATATTTGTGAAAACCTTTATTTCTCCCTCATACTTGAAGGGTAATTTTGCAGGTTACAAAATTCATGGCTGGAATTCCCTCTCCTTTAGTACCTTGACTATGTCATTCCACTCTGTCCTTGCCTCTAGGGTTTGTGATGGAAAATCTGATGAGAGTCTGATAGTTCTGACTTTGTATGTAACTTCTTTCTTTAGCAGTCTATAAAATTTTGTCCTTGTAGTTGAGTTTTAATAATTTTACAATAATGTGCCTTGGCATTGGTCATTTGGGATTTATGTACCTGAGTGATCGGTCTGCCTCCAAAATAAGTATGCTCTGAGGATTGCCTAAGTGAGGAAAATTTTCAGCTAAAATTTCTGTGAAAATTATCTGGATGTTTGACCCGGTCTACCTCCTCAGGTATCCTTGTAACTCATATATTCAACCTCTTTGTGGAGTCTGCAATTTCACAGAGAGTAGCTTCATTCTTTCTAAACCTTTCCCTCTTCTTTGAATTGAATGAATGGGATAATTGTGTTGCCTAGATTGGAAATTCTTTCTTCTGCATGTGTGAGTCTATTTCCTAAGCCTTCTACCCGAGTTTGAACTGCACTAAAGATGTCTTTCAGTCCTTGCAGTTCAATTTGAAAAATTTTTTTTCATGCTCCCTAACTGCTTAGTGAACACTGCTTGAAGTTCTTCTTTCAAGCTTTGTAGCTTCTTATCAAATTCTGTTCTGAGTTCCTCTTTTGTGTGTCTTAATTCCAAAGTAAAATGCTCTTTTAATACTTGCTTAAGTTCTTGTAGAGGTCTCATAAACTTTCTAGAAGTCTGTCTCTGATAGACTCTCTGCATCTGGAATTTCTTGGATTTCATGTGATTTGCTTCTCTCTATTTGTTGCGGCAGCATATCTAGTTGTCTGCCTCTTTGTTTCTGCATGTATGGAATTGATTATTTTTGGCCAGCAGGTGATGCTGTTGTGATCTCTAGGATTCTCTTGTTATAATCTGCAGCGGTGGGTAGGGGAGGGATGTCTTGGGCTATCTTGTGGGCTTATTTTTGTATACGTCTTAAACTCAGACTGAAGGGGAAAAAAAGAGTCAAAGACTGAGAGGTTTAAAACTTCAATTTCTTTTCTTCTGGGGGATCTGATAACTGTGTTACTGTCCAAGATGGCATGGGTCAGTGCTGAGCTGCAGCCCCCCAGAGCACTGGATTTGAACATGTTTTCCAACTCACTCCCCTCCCCTTTATTTCCCAACCACATGTGCAGGCACCCACCTGAGGCTGTAGATTTTTCAGCAATAGATTATGTGTCCAATTTGATCTCTTGTGTTTAATAGTTGTTTGGGGGAGAGAGGAGGTCAGATAATGGTTACTCCATAAACCATGCCTCCTGGAAGTCAAATAGCTGTTTTTTCCATGAGTATGATCCAGGTTCAAACCTGGTTCCTACCACATTGGAATAATTTTAGCTGTTGTGGTCTTTTTCACTCTTTCTCCTTGCCTCTTTGTCTCTGACTCTATCTAGAAAAGTCATCACTTCACAGTGAAGCCCCAGCAATAACAAGAATTAATTTTATACAAAAGGCTTATATCCATTAGCAGAATAACTTCAGACTATGGCAAAATTTGCAGTTACAGGAGTCTGTATGGATGAAGCTGTGGATTCTCATCTGGTTCTGTACATATAACTGAAATAACTTTACCTGCTTTGCTATATCTCCTTGTGCAAAATTCTTAAGAAATGGTAAGAGTAGAGGAAGAAAACTTTAAAGAGCACTAGGTAAAATAGTCTTATCAGGAGTCATGCATAAGGAAAGCTTTATCTAATTACAAAACAGATTGGACCTATTCCTGAAATAGATACCATACACTATAAGGAAAAGAAAACAAAATAATTTTTTTGCAGCAGCTATGACCTTCATTTTATGTATTGTGAAGGAACTCATATTGTATATAGAATTTATAAGAGTCTTCCTGGTCTATATAGACATTTTAAAGTACCACAAGATCAGAATCAGGAAACATCAACAAAGCACAGAGAAAATGGAGATTTAGTTTTTGGAAAAGATAATACGAATGGGGAATTATTCTTTCAGAATGAATATGGCTACTCTGAGCAAAATGATTAGTTGTTTTCAGTCTCCACTTAGAGAAAGATATAAGAAAAAGGGGTTGATAAGGCAGACATAGGCACTTAGTTGAGCTGTCAGAGAGGATGCATTGTTAATCAGGGTTGATAACCCTGTAGCACACTGCTGAAAGAGACAGTCAAATACAAGTCTGTGTGTATTTGACGTATAAATAACAAATGGAAACATTTGAAATTCACGAAGTTGTCTAGGGGTTTTTAAAGACCCTGATTACAAGCAGACAAGGAGCAAAGAGTATGGATAATCTTATCATCTACTTGTCATAGTATTGTTGCATTATTAATAAGTTCTTATTCTTTTTTACCCTTTGTTTTATTGAATTCAAATTCAGTCTTAATTCATAGCATCTCACTATAGACATTGTTCATTAGATGTACGAAATAGTTTTAAATATACTGCACATCAGAATCTTTGCATCCAGAAAGACCTTTTGTGATTAGATCAAAACAGGTAGAAGGGATACTCAGTACCTCAGAGTGAGAGAAAATTAAGTAGAAAAGGGTGAGGCAGAATCCTGTTGACCGTGCCCCACACCCAGCCTTCTAACTATTATCAGACACCCTGGAGGGATCCCCATGACTTTCCCTGAATAGCTTTAAAAAATCACTTATCCAGATAGGAATGACAGACTGCACTCGTACACTGTTTTATAGCTCAGAAAATGATTTAAAGGACATTTTATTTTGTCCTTCCTAATTCAGTATTCAATTTCTATTGAAATTGATCATTAAAAAGCACTTGGCAATGACTTCTTAAAGATGTTCAGAAATCTAGTTATATTAGGCATAAGGAAAGAAAAAATGGTTTAACTTAGAATTAATTTATTTTTGCAAAATTATAGTGGAAGTGTATTTCTATTTCCATCGTTTTTAGAAAACATGTGAGATCAGAAAGAATTTTACTGTGGGTGTGATGTTGGTGGAGAGCATAATAGGTTACCTTGCACAACAGCCTGGGTTCAAACCCCTAGTTCCCACCTGCAGAGAAGAAACTTCAGGAGCAGTGGAACTGCTGCAGGTTACTCTCATTCTTTATTTTATTATTTTATTTATTTTCCCTTTTATTGCCCTTGTTGTTTTTATTGTTGTTGTCGTTGTTAGATAGGACAGAGAGAAATGGAAAGAAGAGGAGAATACAGAGAGGGGGAGAGAAAGACACCTGCAGACCTGCTTCACAGCCAGGGGCTCAAACCCTGATCTTTATGCTGGTCCCTGCGCTTCATGCCACGTGTGCTTAACTCGCTGCACTACCACCCGGCTCCCCTCATTCTGTTATTATCTCTCCCTTCCCTATCAGTTTCTCTTTGTCTCTATAAAATATGAAAGAGAGGGGGTCGGAAGGTGGCGCAGTGGGTTAAGCGCAGGTGGCCCAAAGCGCAGGGACCTTACCTGCAGGGGAGTCGCTTCACAGGCAGTGAAGCAGGTCTGCAGGTGTCTATCTTTCTCTCCCCCTCTCTGTCTTCCCCTCCTCTCTCCATTTCTCTCCGTCCTATCCAACAACGAACAACATCAACAATAGCAATAATAATAACCACAACGAGGCTACAACAACAAGAGCAACAAAAAAGGGGGGAAAAATGGCCTCCGGGAGTGGTGGATTCATGGTGCAGGCACCGAGCCCAGCAATAACCCTGGAGGGAAAAAAAATGAAAGAGAAAGAAAGGATGGAAGGAAAGAAAAAAGGAAGGAAGAAAGGAAGGAAGGAAGGAAGAAAGAAAGGAAGGAAGGAAGGAAGGAAGGAAGGAAGGAAGGAAGGAAGGAAGGAAGGAAAGAGGAGCCCACCTACAGAGGCAGAGCTTCACAAGTGGTTGAACAATGTTGTAGATGTCTCTTTTTTCTTTCACCCTCTATCTTTCCTTTTCTCTTCCTTTTTCTGTCTCTAAAAAGTCTGACCTATAAAAACAATGGAGTCATTTGCTGGCACTCAAGCCCCAGCAATAATCCTATTGCCAAAAAAAAAAAATAGAAATAAAATAAAAAAAGAAAGAGAGAGAGAAACAAAGAGAGAGAGAGAGAGAGGAAGAAAATTGACCAACAGAAGCAGTGGCTCCATAGAACAAATACAAAGCCCCAGAGATAAACCTGGTGACAGTAACAACAATAATAATGAGTTTGTACTACATCAAACTAAAATAGAAATTCTACTATCAGAAAGCTTGACATTGGACAAAGGACAATAGTTACACAGAAAAGAGGAAACATCTGAGGACCCAAGGAAACTGCCATTGTAGTTACAAAAGGTTCCCAGAGGAGGGTATGTCAGGCTTATATAAATAAATCCATAAACTGAAACTTACAATGGAGGATAAACAGGAACTCAGCTTAGCTTCTTTAATAAAGAGGATAGACTTGGACTGAGACTGGTGGCATTATTAGGTATCTAAATATTGTTCTACAGTGCACACAGTCACTTTAAAACTGTATGTACTACAGGAACCAGAGAGGTAGTTCAATGGGTAGAACACATTTGTAAGTGGGATGCCCTAATACCACTTATAAGTGAGTAGTGCTCTGGTCTTCCAGGAAATAAGTAAAGAAATATTTATAAAATAAATAGTATAGAAAAGACATTAGAAGAAAAAGAGGAATTCTTGTCTATAAGGTCTAGTCTATGAGAACAAATAGAAAAACTTAACATTTAAATCATCTGAGACACTCTGAGCACTGCCAGAACATATTGAACTTTTTAGTTCATATACCACATGTATTTACCTTCCTATCAATACAATAAAAACATATCAAATTAAAATGAAGAAGGAGGAGGAGGAGAAGAAGGAGGAGGAAAAGGAGAAGAAGAAGGAGGAGGAGGAGAAGAAGAGATGGAGAAGGGTAAAAGTGACAGTGGTCCTTAAATGTCACATGAACTTGTTTGGGACTGGTAAATACAAAACTAGTATGCCTTATACCTCAGAACCGAAACAAGGTTCTTCACAATGTTTCTGTTTATTGAACTTGTCTCTAAATTCATCTCTCTTTCTCCCATTTGTGTATTCTTCAGTTCACTTAAGTTCTCTTTATAGAGTATTTTTCTCAAACTGATAACTATTGATCTCAATATTCAATATGTAACTGCTTACAGTATAAAATCATATCTATAGAATGATAGTTCCGTAATAGCATAGGCACAGGGTGGACTGTGGGTGGACCCAGTCTGTGTTGGTGTACAAAGCACTGTGGGTCTACTGAATAGACTTAAAAGTACAGCCAGCCGGAAGTCTGCTCTTTGGCTGCTGCCTCTCCTGGTCAGAAGCATCTCGGCGGAGATGCTCCAAGGATCCGCTATGGCTACTTCTCCTGGGAACTCAACATGTGTGACTCTGCTAGCCGGTAAACTTTTAAGACTCCTCTACAGCCATGAGCAACCTATACCTCAACTGATAATTGTTTATCTTATGGGACTAAACTTTTGTTAACTATACTCAGACTTTATGGACCCCTGATGATAATTGCTTATTTTGCCTTTTACCTGTTAAGCCTAATGAACCTTGTATTGTTTAAACCAGTTCCCAGTTCCTTTTACATGCCACTTTCCCCAAAACCCTTTTTAAGTTACATTTCAATAAATCACTGTTAGCTATATTCATACCTCCCTGAAGAACAAGCAGTATTACCCTTTTCTCAGATTATTCAAGCTCTTACTGTTCAAAATGTCTATGAACTGACCTCATAACTTACATCACCATCATCCTAGATATAATTCAAATTTTATATCTGTTGAACATTTTTGCATCTTCTTTCAGGAATTTCCTTTATCTTGCCTTTCATGTTTTTTTTAAATTTCTAAACATCTTGTTCACTCTTCGTGTTGCATTTTTCATAATGTGTCTGATAAATACATGTGTGGAAGGATAGTGATTTCTTGCTAGATTACAAAAGTTTGTTTGACAAAAAATTATTATATTTACAGCTTTTCTAGTCTATAATACTATGCCCTACATAGAGGTCATAATCAGTAAATGCTATTGAACTGAGTTTTTCTTCACGTGAAAGAGGAAATTCCTATAGCAATTCAGTGTCAGAAGAAAATATCCAAAATATATATATGCCCACCCAAAGTGGAACTAAAAATCAATGCATGTTTTCATGTTCCTTATCTCATTAATCACCTTATTTCCCTGCTTTCAGTTTTAATTTAGTGCCTACTCTTATAGAAGGAATTTGTAATATTTAGAATAAAATCAGGAAATAATAAAAATTGTAAGTATACTTTTATAATAATCTCTTTATTTAAAAAAGGTATTTTACAAGTAAAGATTTCCATAGACATATGTGTCTTAAATTCCACATTACACAAACTTGAACCAGTCTCTTTGCCACAGGATCTCAATACATTTTTAATGTATTGTGAATAGCAAACAGGGAGAAACAGTACAAACGTATTGTTCCACAGAAATCATTTCTCTAAGTGCTTATTGTATATTGAAAAAATAATGTTAATGAAGTAGTTTAATACTCTTCACATGCATCCATTTATTTTAACATGGATATAAATGTACTGTAGAAGTTATATTGTATGTAAGAGATTTAAAAAAAAAGCTTAATTATTAAGCTTGCAATCTCCTTACTTGGAAACATGTCTGCTCTGTTATGCTCATGTCCCTCAGGGAACTGGATGAAGTTTACTGCCTGTGGTATCTCCCTTTATATCTTTCTATCTGCCTTGGTCTTTCCCTTCCTATGTGAAAAAGTCAGCCCAGAATGGTGAAATCCCAGAAATGACAAAGGGGGGAAAAAAACAAAGAACCAGGGCCAGGAAATGGTGCACCTGGTTAAGCACATATATTACCATGCACAAGAACCTGGGTTTAAGCCTTCACTTCCCACATGAAGGGGGAACACCTCACAAGTGGTGAAGCAGGTCTTCTTCTAGTTCCTCTCTTTCTCTCTACTTCTATCTCTCCTGATCTGTCAATTTCTCTCTGTTCTATGAAGTATAATAGGAAGAGAAATATAAATGGAAAAAATGGCCACCGCGAGTCCCAACAATAACCCTGGTGGCAATAAAATATAATAAAAAAGAAAAGGAAATAAAAGCAAAAAGAACTTAATTGTGTAGTGCTTCCATGTGATCCCAGGGTTTGAGCTTTCATCCCTTGATCATGATAAAATTTAAGGTCTATTGGATAAACCATCTCCCGGTCCTGAAATTCCTTAATTTTTAAGTTTTTTTTTTTTTTTGCTTCCAGGTTTTAATGCTGGGGCTCAGTGCTCGCACCATGAATCCACTGCTCCTGGAGGCCATTTTTATCTTTTGTTGCCCTTTTTGTTAATTGTTCTTGTTATTATTGTTGTTCTTGCTATGCTTGTTGTTGGGTAGGACAGAAAGAAATTGAGAAAGGAGGGGAAGACAGAAAGGGGGAGAGAAAGACACTTGCACACCTGCTTCACCACCTGTGAAACATCCCCCACCCTACAGGTGGGGAACTGGGGGGCTTGAACTGGGATCTTTGAGCTGGTCCTTGCACTTTGTACCATGTGCACTTAATGCACTGCACTACTGCCTGGTCCTCAAGTACTTTTATTTTTGTCCAATAAAATCATCACGTATGGTGGCCACTTGGTGGCGTACATGATTGGGGGGGAGGAAGGGATGGGGCAGGGTCTTTTGGTAGTGGGAATAATGTTTATGTACACTCCGATAAATTTGGAGTCATATAAATCACTAATTAATATGAGAGGGGAAAATTTAATTGAGTGTTTCAAAATTTTTTAAATGACAGACTGAGTCTTTTTAATACATAGGCTAAGTCTTTGATATGTTGACTCTCTTAAAAGCTTAGACCAGAGAGAACAGGAGCAACCAGTGGCATAGCTATATACAAATAATGTCAAAATACATAAACTATGGTGATGTTGTGCATGATACAGTGTGGAGAACTGTGAGGTTGAGGTTGAGCATGATGTGGACCACCTGTGAAACAAATGGGTGCTTGGAGGTAGAGCCACCCTGTCAGTCTCCCCCACCCGGGGTCAAGCAGGAGGGGCCTTGGGCTCCAGGATTTTGTCTGCCTGTCAAACTCCTCCAACCCACAAGGGCCCCACGTTCTCTAATGCAATAGTTCACTTCCTTGTTCCCAAACCAGTTGGTCCACTTACTAGAAGTCCCCTCACCATTCCCCTGTCTCCTTTTGACCATATATGGCCTGATTCCCCCTGCCCACACAAAGACCCACCCCAACCCACCCCCAGCCAGTGTGCCTGATGATAATCTCACCTCCCAAATCAGCCAGACCACCCATCTCACAATTACTGGAAGGACACTTACCCTTTCTCAACCTCCTGCTGCTTTAACCATATTTTTTACCATATAAGGTAAAACAAACTGCTTCTTCCTACCTCCCTTTACATCCCCCTGCCACCCTTTAAAAACTCTCTTTTGCCACTCAATAAATGGCTGTTCACCGCCATAGCTCCCTGCGGTGATCTATGGGCTTGTCTCTTGCCTCAGGTCACAAAGAGGTACCCCAGCATGCCCAACCCTGCTGCCTCAGGACAACTTCTTATCTGAACCCGTTTCTGGTGGCCAACAAGATGGTCATGTAGAGAGAGCTGGACCCGAGATGGGCCCCCACGAGAACCCAACATCACAGCAAATTGTAACAAAGGGATATTTCAAAGTTAACCCAATTGCCAAATAATGTGATTATAGCAATAACTATGTATTGTCTTCTTAAACCATAAGACAGAGGAACCTCCAGCTTCCTCTTTAGAGCCTATATTTCCCCTAGTCATGGAACCTCCAGGGTAGGGCTCACTTTCCTACATGCTTCTCTCAATTCATACCAAATGATATTGCATCTGCTGATTCCAAATGATCAAGACAATGAGTACCATCTCAGCATGCTTCATTTCAGACTGTGTCCAGAGACATCAGGCATGGAATGTCAACCCTTCACCCTCATTACTCGGTGAGATAGTATTCCTTTCATAGTATTCTTTAATTCCATTCCAGGAGGTTCACTTCCTAACAAATCCCAAAACCTAAATATAGACCAGGTTCTGTAAGATAGAGCATATGTTCACATGTATTCATAAATTAGAGCAAAACATATACCTAAAAACAAAAATACACAACAGTCTGTAGTGAGCCAGTATCAAGTTAATAATGAAATAGTATCTACTTAGACTTAGATAACCTCCTCACCTACTTCCTATTACAGTTCTCTCACTCACTCCACAGCTAACCTCATCAAAGCAAGGACTGCAAAAACTGAATATGGGCAAGAGTCTGGCATACTTTAATGATGACTCTTTGGTCACTATCAGGCCACCCCATCAGCTGGGGCCCTAATAGGGAGTCCTAAGATTCCCAAACAGACATGATGGGCCTAGACCTCAAATAAATCCCTCTCTCCATTGTTACCGGTCATTTCTATCAGGAACAACACAATAGATCCCTCTGTGGGCCCCCATAGGACCTTGCCCTCAACTTGGATCAACAATGGTAGAGTATGTTCCATCCTCCAAAGGGAGGCTGGACAATATACTCTATGCTACACCTGAGGAAGATGGATCCTAATATTGGGGCAGCTTCCTACTTATGGCCACAGAATGTGAGCTCAAATCTATAGGGATGCAGAGATTGCATAGGCTCCTAAGCTGAATATGGGCCCCAGACCAAATCAAATCAATGGGGTTTACAGTTAACAATATTTATACACCTATTATTTATTAGGATAATAAATAATAATTAATAATTAGGACAATAAGTAGGATTTCAGGCTCAGGGGAAAAAAGAAATAACACTAGTATAGCCACAGGCTCTTTGGAATATAACTAAAATATGCCTACTAGTAATCTACAAAATGGAGGGCCCCCCAACTCTTCATCTGCACTATTCCAGCATTTAGGTCCATCATAGTTAACAATTTATTTGGCTTTGTATGTTAATTCTCTTTTCAACCACCAGGTTCCAGATGATAGCATGATGCCAAACAGACTTCCCTGGACAGACAACTCCTCCAATGTGCCCTGGAGCATCTCTTTCCCAGAGCCCTTCCCCACTAGGAAAAGAGTGGGACAGGGGAGTATGGATTGACCTGTCAACGCCCATGCTCAGCGGGGAAGCAATTACAGAAGCCAGACCTTCCACCTTCTGCATCCCACAATGACCTTAGGTCCATACTCCCAGAGGGATAAAAAATAGAAAAGCTATCAGGAGAGTGGATGGAATATGGAGTTCTGGTGGTGGGAATTGTGTGGAGTTGTAGTCCTCTTATCCTATGGTTTAGTCAAGTTTCCTTTTTATAAATAAAAAAAAACAACACTAAAGTTTGAGGAACATAAAGGTAAAAGTATAGCAGATGAGACCTCTAGAGGTCAGGCTACAGAGTAGCAGCAGCTGCATTTCTCTCCTCTACTCTTGCCTCTCCCTGGTCAACCAGGAATATCAAAGGAGACCACCTGGGACCACAACAAGACAGGACTAGAACTACTTGGGGAACCCACCAAATCACCAGAGCATCCAGAGACCACAACTCTGCCCAGACCTCCAGCTCAACCCAGTTGAGAAACTTCTCTAAAGATCAAGGGATATCAAAGATCAGCTGAGACTGCAACAACAAGAAACTGGGACTACTTTGGGAACTCACCAAATCACCAATCAGTGAAAACACATGTGGCTCATAGGCCCGAGAAGAGATTCCTGAGGCTAAAGCCCATATTTACTACCGAGAGGCTGGTAACAGTCTGGCAGTTTGCCAGTTGAGAAGCCATCTCCAGTCTGTTTTACAAAAAACAAAACAAAAAAACTGCTAAAGTGAGGAGAAGATCCCAGTAAGAATCACCAAATGCAGCTGTGAGTCTCCATTGCTACTGCCCTCAGAGGCTGGAGCAGCAGCAGGGAGACCCTGTGCTGACAAGGGGGTGGTAGAGAACTGACCAAGACACTGAGGAGAAGATCTACACCCCAATGGTCTATCAGTGGGGCTGTATAGTGAGAGCTATTCTACATTCTCCTGATGAGAACATGGTAAATTATTGCCTCAGAACCTACAGACTATAAACAGGACTTATTTTAGAAACTCACAGGGCCCAGCAGTGCTGCCTGGCTTGGCTCTGACAGCCAGCAGAAAGCTGAAATAAGCCCAGGGCTTTGCATACTTGGGGTGTGGGAGTCTCTTTGTACAGTCACTGTGCTATCTCTCCCCCACTGTGCTTTATCTCTTGGTCAGGATTGAGTGATTAAGCTGAAAAACCTAGGTAAAAAGCCCCCTGGCTGCCATAGCCTAAAATGAAGAAAAAGAACAAAAGAGGCTTTAACAGCCACTGTGCTTCCATTCATGGACTGAGATAACATTGAAACAACTGTTAATTTCCACAATTGTGAACTGTTTTAGTAACTTACTCACACACAAGTCAATCCTTGAAAGAGTGATCAGGGGACTGAAAAGTACTGAGAGAAGGACTTTGTAACACACTATAATAATGGTTAAACCAAGGAGAAACATTGGAGAAATGAACTAGGACTAAAGTCCAGCTAAAAGCAACCCCAAAGGTAGAAGAATAGAAGAATGAGATCAACATCCAAATGTTAATGGAGGAATTAGTCACAAGAGTGAGGAAAGAGTTTGAAAGAATTGTCATCACAAATGCATAAACAAGTGAGACTCTGAAAGAAAGCACTAACTATCTCAAGGTAGTTAGAGAGCTGAATGCTGAAATAGCTGAGCTAAGAGCACAACTAGCTGAGCAAGCTAATACAGTATCATAACAGGGTAACAAAATAGCTGAGCTAAAGAAGTAACAGAGGGAGAGAGAATAGAATAAATGAGGCAGAAAATAGAATTAACAAGATTGAGGACAAATTAGAAAAAAATAAAAAAGAAATGAGATCTCATAAAGAGATTAAGAGATACTGAAAACAACAACAGAGACATATGTGATGACTTCAAAAGAGATAATATATGCATGATAGGCTTACCAGAGGAAGAAAGAGAAGGAGGGGAAGAAAGCATTCTATAGGATTTAATAGCTGAGAACTTCTCTAGTCCAGACCACATTAAAGACATAAAAGTTCAAGAAGCCCAGAGGATCCCAAACAGAATTAACTTAGACTTAAAGACACCAACACACATCATATTTAGAATGAAAAGGAATAAGGATAAAAAAAAAAAAAGGATTCTGAAGGCTGCAAGAGAAAAACAGTCACTTACAGAGGAAAACCCATAAGATTAGTAACAGACTTCTCCACACAAACACTATAGGCCAAAAGAGAATGGCAAAATATCTATCAATTGCTCAATGAGAAAGGCTTTCAACCAAGACTACTGTATCCTGCTAGACTGTATTCAGACTAGATGGAGACTAAAAACATTCTCAGGCAAGCAACAGTTGTAGGAATCAACTATCCTCAAGGTTGCCCTGCAAGAAGTTCTGAAAGATCTCCTATAAACTATAAGATCACCATAAACATCAGAGCACTCAAAATCTATAATAATGGGATTAAAATATCTTCAATCTATGATATCAGTAAATGTCAATGGCCTGAATTCACCTTTTAAAAGGCATAGAGTAGGAAGATGGAGAAGAAAACACAACCTAACCATATGTTGTCTGCAGGAATCCCACCTAACTCAACAAGACAAACAGACTCAAAGTGAAAGGATGGAAAACTACCATACATGCCAATGGACCACACACCAAAAAAAAAGGTGGGGAGGAACAGCTATTCTCGTATCTAACATGATAGACCTTCAAATAAATAAAGTTTAAAAAGATAGGGATGGACATTACTTAGTGCCCAGAGGATCAGTCAAGAGGAATTAATGATTATCAACACCTATGCACCCAAGGAGAGGCCAAATAGATACATATAACATCAACTGAAAAAGCTACAACAATATATTAATAGCAACACTGTAATAATAGGGGACTTAAACACCCCACTCTCAACTTGACAGATCATCAGGCAGAATATCAACAAAGAAACAAGTAAGCTAAATGAAGAGATAGATAAACTAGAACAATTGAACATTTTCTGAGTAAAAATGGTTATTTCACCATTTTCAGCCCATCTTGGATACAGTTTGAAGAAATCATGTTATGTGAAATAAGTCAGAAACAGAAAGTTAAATATGGAATGGTCTCATTCACAGGCAGAAGTTGAAAATAAATAAAACTGTTTATAATCTTTAAAAAAAGTTCACCTGTGTAATACTAATGCAATGTATGGTACATACTGGGAAAAGTTGTATTACTATAGGATACCTTGGAAGGTAGTACTCATGATACATACAAGAACTTCGTGAGTATTGTTTATTGATACATACAAGAACTTTGTGAGTATTGTTTATAATTGTTCAGGATTAATAACAATAAGCAAATTAGTTGATACTAAAACTAAGCTAATGAATAATAAAACACAATATTCATTGTAATAAACATTTTATACTGTATCTATCCCATAAGTCATCTTTAGGAGAACTGAGAGTTAACTCAGTCACACAATATGTGATTTGAGCGGAGTCAGTCCTGTTCTTTTCACATGGGACAAAGTCAGTAAAAAGATAGCTTTTAGTTGGGTGGGGGTGGATAGCATAATGGCTATGCAAACAGACTCTCATGCCTGAGGTTCCATCAAGTCCTGGATTCAATCCCCTGCACTACCATAAGCCAGAACTGAGCAGTGCTCTGGTTTAAAAAAAAAAAAAATCAAAAAAAGATAGCCTTTAATCATCCATGTGAGAGAATCTACCATGTAAATCCTGGAACCAACCTCTGTGTGTGACTAAAGTGTAGCAATACTTTTAGTAGCTGAGGAAGGCCATATCACTCTAAAGAAAATTGTTTCATGGGGAAAAGAAGAATTTATAGACTTAGTTTTTGTTTATACTTCTGTCTAAACATTTGAAATCACAGATTTCAAAGACAAGTAACACATTGACTGCCTAAGGTCATTTGAGAAGTAAACATATTTTGACAAGCACCACATTTTCTTCCCTAGTGTAAGAAAAAAAGTCTTTCGTGATGAAAAATGAATATATGCTACTTTAGATAGATCCCAGAAGAGGTGAAAAAGTAGACTTCTCTACAGTAGGAAATATAATAACTCAGTATTTTTTTTTCTTACAGGAAGTTGCTTCTGTGGCAAAGGGAAAAAACTATGCTGAAATAAATAACCAAGATAAAATATTAAAATGCATTAAATTGTAAAAGAGAATAATACAATATTGTACCTTCTAAAATACATTGCAGTCTCTATTTATGTCAAGGTTTCTTGAAGACTTCACTTCCATTATTCAAAGTACAATGAAATACGGGTTTGTTTTCAATGTACATAATAAACAACATGCACAGAAGTAAAATAAACTATTAAAAACATAAAAATATTTGAAGGGTTTTTTTGTTTTATTGTTTTAGACAGACAGACAGATGATAGGTAGATAGACCGACAGACAGACAGACAGACAGATGATAGATGATAGATAGACTACACTGAAGCTTTCTTCAATGAGTTGGGGACAAGGCTCAAGTCTAGGTTGTGCACATGGCAGAACAGCACACTACCAAAATGAGCTATTTGACTTGCCCAAGAATACTCTTAATCATTTCTATCCATATTGTTTAAAATAAATATTTTATGGGAGTTGGGCAGTAGTGCAACGGGTTAAGCGCAGGTGGCACAAAGTGCAAGGAACAGCGTAAGGATCCTGGTTCAAGCCCCCAGCTCCCTACCTGCAGGGGAGTCGCTTCACAGGTGGTGAAACAGGTCTGCAGGTGTCTATCTTTCTCTCCCCTTCTCTGTCTTCCCCTCCTCTCTCCATTTCTCTCTATCCTATCCAACAATGACATCAATAACAACAATGATAATAACTACAACAATAAAACTACAAGGGCAACAAAATGGAATAAATAAATAAATATTTTAAAATAATTAAAAAATAAATAAATAAAATTTATTTTAAAAAATGGTATGGTACTTTTTCTTTTAAAAATAATTTCTCAAAAAAAGTTACCTCACAAAGTTTATATGTAAACAATCCAATGAAAGAAATACAGTCTTACAGGTAATATTAACTAATGTATATGCAAGTTTAATATGGGTATTACACTTTAAATAATAAATATATTAGATGATGTACAATGGACATGCTGCAGTCATTTTAGGTAAAATAAAATGGAATTAAAGATCTGAATAATACCCTTATTTGTCAGGAAGTCTCAATATTGATAATGGTATATTTTGTGATGAAGTTGAACATCTTACAGATTCCTTTATTAAATATCCACCACCTGACAGGCACTGTGCTAAGTGTCTTGTATATTACTTTCACTTAAGACCTTATGAAATATATATCTACGCCACCAGTTCTCAGGGATCCAGATCACAGAGAACCAGTTGACTTGCACTGACAATTAGATTAGATCATATGAGTATTAGACCTACTGAAATCCCCAACTGGGAGATAGCATTAATGGTTATTCAAAGAAATTTTCATGCCTAAGACTCCAAAGTCTCAGGTTTAATCATGTGTTTAGACACCTGGTGAAATTCACTCCACTTGTATCTTTCCCCTTTGAGTTCTATCACCACCAGGAGCTCTGTGAGACAGTGGTGACTCCCTCCCCATGCACATAACCTGACCACACTTCTGCTACTGTTGTATTTTTCATGTATCCACTTAACTCAAGAGTTTAAGATGCTTAAGAATACCCATAAATAAACCCAGGAAGAAGGGAATTGCAGCATCCCACAAAGCATAGTATTGGCTAAGGGAAGACAGAAAGTACTAAAAAAAATTTTGCCTCTTCCATCCTCTCAGTGGACTGTCCAGACACACAAGCTTATACCTTCTCATTAAATGCTCCCAAGTTATAAAAAATCATGCATGAAAACAGTCATCTTTGTAATACATGCTCACATTAACTCTCCAGATCACATAACTCTTCCTGCCCCTCACTTTTGCTCCCTAGATCTATATGCTCTGATTAAGTAAAAACGTGTCTTTGCCTTAAGCTTTGCTTAGACAAGAAAAGTCAGATTAAGTTAAGAAAAAGGTTTTAGTGCACTGAGAAAATGAAGACTCATGTGTTTTATATGTTTCTTTAAAAACTTTTATTCATTAAATATTAAATGGCATTATTAACTATTATTATTGTTGTTGTTGTTGTTATTACTATATGAGAGTACTGCTTAGTTCTGGCTTAATAATAGTGCCTGGAATTCAACCTGGGATCTTAGGCATAAAACTCTTTTAGCATAATCATTACCATTATACTATCTCCCAAGCCTCCTCTATGAAATGTGAAGTAATGAACATGGTGCTGTGGCTACTGGATGCCTAAGAAGAAATTATCACTATCTTCTTATAAAAAGACATAAACACCAAGTAAATAAAGCAATAAGAAATTATATTGGGGCCAGGTAGTGGCACACCTGGTTGAGCTCACATGTTATAATATGCAAGGACCAGGTTTGAGCCCCGGGTCCCCATCTGCAGGGGGAAGGTTTTGCAAGTGGTGAAACTGTATGGCAGGTGTCTGTCTTTCTATCTTCTCTAACATCCCTTCCCTCTTGATTTCTAGATGTCTCTATCCAATAAATACATGAATAAATATAATTTTTTAAAAAAGGAAATTACATCAAGTGCTACTAAGGAAACCAAACAGCTTTCTGTGAAGCACACCAGCTAGAGGAGATTGTTTTAGATAAGGTTTCATGATGGGGGAGAGACGGTGATGCTTAATGGTCAGAACTAAGCTAGAAGCAACAAAGATGATCTGTAGTTGGTTATCAAAATGTATTGCAAGTGTATCATGCAGTTGAAAGCATTATTAGGAAGGATAGAGAACCATGCGCAAGACCAAGATTTCTTCACAAAATAACTGTCCTAATAAAGAAATACCACTGATGCACCTCTGTTAACACCCCATGAACACTTATGCTGCCCACCAATGTCATGTTAGTATAATAAACTTGGCTTCTAACCCCTGAAAAACTGTCACCATTGCTGCTGTGGAAGACACCTCCATTTTTACTCAATGAAATGGGAAGCACCATTTAGAGCTTAAGGGGAGCTTATTTAGAGCACATCGGATTGCCGGGTACTGGTCATCTATCTGTATCCTCATGCAAGAAATACTAGAAATCTGAATTCTAAGTGTTTCTATTAATCAGGTTCTTGTAATTAAGTTCCTGTAAAGGCAGGAAGGCACACATGAAATTGAACAGATAGCATTAGGAAATATACAACTCTGAGGAAGTGACTTGCCTGAATTACTGCATAAAGAGCAACTGATAGTTTTGTAGATAGATTAAAATTTAGTCGGCTCTCGCCAGTGTGCATATACTCAGATGGAGGTCAAGATATAATAGAGCTATATTGAAAAGATGTTGTATCTCTGTTGCACAGAACAGAAAAGGGACTTAAGTTTAAGTTGAATGGTCAGTCAGAGGCCACACCATGCAGGATCCTAAGACACATTATTTTAAGCACTATCACAGTCTAGTTATTCACTATTTTAACTGTGGTGAGATAATCTGAAGTTTATGTAAACTGCAACTATGAACTTAAAGGATTATTTTCTCTGCACTGCAAAGAGTTCAGGCACCAAATAAACAGTTACGTGAACTGAATGGATGATATAAAATATGCATTCTCACATAAAGGTCTTAAAATCAGAATATATTAAGAAGACCTGAACACTTTCATTTGAATGCTAATATTCTGAAAATTGTTAGTTTATGACTAATAATCATGTTCTACTATATGATCTTTTTAAAAAATGAAGCTACAAAAAAGCTTTACTAAATTAGTTTTCTAGTTAAATAGCAATCATATGCATAATTTCCTAAATCACACAATAAATCCACCTAGAATTATTTCTGGAACTGATAAAATAGTTGCAGACTTTCTGCATGCTTTCATTTATTAATCACTAAAAATTGGATTTTAAACACTCCTTCCAGAAACTGAAGGTTGGGGACTATTTAAGAGTAAATAGTATATTACTTTAAAGCTTACAATATATTAATCCATATTGCATGAACAAGCTTTATGATGTCTTACCAAGAGCTATTTCATGCAAAATGTATTAATACCTACAGATTTTAATATTTCTGAAATGATACATAAATATGTAAAATATTACACTAGAAAAAAAACTATGCTTTTTTCATAACAAAAAATAGACTCATATTGAGATATTTAGCTAACTCCACATAATTTCTGAGTTTATGACTATAATTTATATGTACCAACATGGTGACATGAGATAAGCAATTACTCCTTGCATTGTTTAAGAAAAATGGTTATTATTCTCATTTTTTTTATTTATTACCTTTTGTTGCCCTTGTTGTTTTATTGTTGTAGTTATTATTGTTGTTGTCGTTGTTGGACAGGACAGAGAGAAATGGAGAAAGGGAGGGGAAGACAGAGAGGAGGAGAGAAAGACAGACACCTGCAGACCTGCTTCACCGCCAGTGAAGCGACTCCCCTGCAGGTGGGGAGCCGGGGTTCGAACCGGGATCCTTATGCCAGTCTTTGTGCTTTTGCGCCACCTGCACTTAGACCGCTGCACTACAGCCCGACTCCCTATTATTCTCATTTTACAGAATAGAGAATGATGGTTCATTGAGGTTTACTGACAAAATATTGCCAAGCTAAAATCATAAGGCAATGGCACAAATCTCTATAGAATGGGTAAGGAATTCCATATTCCATGTAAGTCCTTGATTAATGGGCCTGGGATATATATATATATGTATATGTATATGTATATGTATATGTATATGTATATGTATATGTATATGTATTACATGTAAGTCATTATTATTCACTTTACGTTATAACCCATCAGCAGCAAGACAACTCTGAATCATACTTTTTTCAAATCTAGAAAAGTTGTTTTTTTTCAATCATTTTTCTTCACATCAATGGGAAAATAGCATATGATAGCAAGGAATGGATCCTTACTCATTTCCCTGGTAAAGAAGCACTTGACAGCAAATGCATTTTCAAGGCAGAGTTTCTACATAACACTCCTTGAGAAATTCCAAGGAGAAAAAGTACATGCTCCAAAAGACACTCCAGGTACACAAGTCACACAATGCCATACTCTGTCAGATGTCACTTACTGTTGTCATTGATTTTCATATATTTCACAGTGTTTCCCTTCCAAAGTAATTGAAAGGCACACCCCCAAGAGCATAACTCTCCCTTTGTATTGATTCTTTGAAGGGAAACAAGGACAATGTTCAGAAAAAAAAAAAAAAAGACTAGCATTTACTGAGCAATATCTTATGACAACATGGTCACATGAGACTTCACATTTACGCTTTACACTAAATTATCTCACAAAGCCTATTTTTTCCACAGGAAGGTACAGAGGCATGCTCAGAAAAGGTAAATAAAGAAAGAATAGTGCTATTTGCTGAGTGGATTTAATAGTTCTAGTCTGAAATTACCAGCTACCATTAATCTTGTTCTGTATACCTCTACATTTTTTCTGGAATCCAATCGCATGTGCATTCACAAATACATTTTTCTACAGTTGTAAAAAAGAATGAGCTTTTGGTAGTTCATAATGTGCTGAAACCACAAATAGGTGCTCTACCAATAAACAGCACTTGAGATGATCTTCTTTCATTAACCAGTAACCGCTTGAGAATTTCTCAAGGATACATGATAAAAACTGAGAAATGGAAATCTGTATTGTTTCTGAACTAGGAGGGTCTACATTTCCTTATTACTTCTTGTTCTATTTCGTTATTTGAATATACTGGTTTCTTATGTTTGTATTAGCTTTCCTTGAATGATGCCTAAAGGTATTATCTACACATCTCTTCCAGATGTTACCAAGGGAACGATTTCAAGCTGATCCTTAATTTTGCAGAGCTGCAAATCTGATTTTGTTAGTTCACCCAGAGGACAAACTCATGCCAACAAAATTAACAAATACTGACTTCTAAATCAGTTGTCAACTATTAATTTATAGGGAGAAGACTTATTACCTAGAGACATAAATATTCATGCTTTTAGTGAGCTATGAGTAGAAATGTCCAGTCACTTTGATTTGTGGTTATGCATTTATCAATATCTCCATTTTCTCAGTAATAGGAGTGTTCAGGAAAGTTGACTCTTTCTATTTATTACAAAGAATTTTGTTTTGTTGCTAAAAAAGTTACAACATAAAATATGCCTACCAAAGGCATTTGAACCATATACAATAGAAAAGTGCTAGCAACTATTTGATGTTTTCTCTGCAGATAAAAACATCTCAGATGTTTCCATCTTATAAAAATGACAGTCATGAACTAGAAAAAAAATGTAGAGACATAAATCTGTTTTTCTCATTTATGACCTTCCAGCAATTATATTACAGAATCAATTTAGATTCTTCAAGCAGTTGAACTGTATCTATCATCCAATGGTCAATAGCCCTCAAATGATAAGAAGAAATTCCTTTCAAGAGGAAATATTAATGACCATTCAAGAGGAATAATTAATGTAATTTTTATTAGTAAACTCAGGTAGTACTTTGAATAAGGAAGGAAAAGGTGAGTGAAAAATAGAGGGAATGTTTCTAATTTTTTTTAGATTTCAGACTACCTTTATATCTCAACTTCTTTGATCCCACCATGCAATTATTATTGACATCACCTCACAGATTTGTTGACAATATCAGTTTCTCTAAATGGGTGATCTTCTGGACTGAGGAGACAGCATAATTTTTATGCAAAGAGTCTCTCATTCCTGAGGACTAAAGTCCCAAATTCAATCTCCAACACCACCATAAGCCAGATCTGAGCAATGCTCTGGTAAAAAATAAAACAAAATAAATACAGTTTTTAAAAGGGTGACATTTTTAAGTCATTAAAGTATAGTATCTTGATATTATTTTGTATTCTTATTACTTATGGTCTATATGAAAGCACTAATAATCAAAGAGAAAGGCAAAAATAATAAAAACAGGGGAGATCTACTATAATCTTTATAGTCAGTATTATATATAATTTCTGCAGTTTTGTTTCTTGTTTACATGAAAATATTTTAACAGTTTTAATAATTTAATATTGGTTTACTAATACATTATTACAGGAGTATTGTTTCACTTTTTACTATACTATTTTTATTTTTAATCATGTATTTATTTATTACTGGATAGAGAGAGAAATTGAGAATGGATGGGAGAGATGGAGAGGCAGAAAGAGACAGGCAGACACCTGCAGCCCTGCTTCACCACTCATGAAGTTTTCCCTCTACTTGTGGGGACCAGGGGCTTATGCAATATAATGTTAGCACTTAATCAGGTGTGCCACCACCTGTCCCCTCACATTTTTATATGAGTAGAAGAAGACTCACCACACCCACCATTATAATGTCAATGCTATCAACAGATAAAAATTCTTTGTTCTATCCATTTCTGGAAGGACCTGATGATACCATTAGTTAACAGAACAATTACATATATTTTTCTCATTCCCTTTAATCATATCTTATTGTATGTAGTATTTTCAGATGGTGGTTAATCTAAAGTAACTAACAAAGTAGAATACAAAACCACTGATTGGTGATTTGAATGTTTATTAAATTTTTTATTAGTTCCAGTTTTTTCTCTCATGGTTGAGTCTCTATTATCCATGAGCATGTTTACATGCCTGGTAATGCTGCGTCAGAAGGTATTTCCATTTGTAGTTATTTAAGGACACTTTGTGCTGTTTTCCACAGGGGCTACACCAGTTTCTATGACTACTAATAGTGTAAGAGCTTTGCTTTTTCTCTACATCTTCTCCAACACCTGTCATTTCCTGTTTTATTATTAATATTTCAAACTCCCTATGTCTGCACCCTAATTTTGCTTGATTATATGTGAGGCAGTGAAAGTAAATTCCCACATGTCTAATTAAAGGTATATTTAATTTATCCTCCACTTTGCAACACAAATAGGAAAATTCTGATTAATCAGCTCTAGTGTAAAAGTAAACCCTTTGCTAAACTTGATTATAAATTAAATTTCTCAGGAGGGTTGATTGCAAAATGAATTTGTGATATGCCTCCGTTAAATATGTTGCTTGCAGGACATTGTTAGAGACATTGGGGACTTGTATATCAGTATAAACAAGAACACACTTAGGCATTCAAGTAGGCATCACCATATTTTCATCCTCATTAGGGAATGAGGGTAGAAGTAGAGGCAAGTGGGGGGGGGGGACTTTCAAGAAATGTCAAATGATGGGGGCATAAAGTTCCAGCAACAGTAATTATCCAGAGGACAGCTGCTCAGATAGCTCGCTAGAAGAAAAATCAGATGAGTTCTTTTCTATGTAACAATAGCAATCATCCATAGTGAGATTTAAATTATAGAAAGAGGAAGCCTTCCACATGTTGTAATAGTATAAAAATCAAAACCTTTCCAAATCACTGTATGGGATTACACATGACCATTCTATCAGAAACAATATGTCATTTTCCAATTCTATGCCCATGTGTGATTTTTCACTCTCTTCTGAAGAGAAGAAATAATCGGTTACAGCATCACTTGAAGATTAAATCATTGATATAGAGAGTAGGCAAATAACATAAAGGAAAAAATGGTTTCAGCATAAAAAATTGGGAGGAAGTTGGGTACTGAAATTGGGGCAGCTTGGAACGTTCCTACTCATGACCACAGAATGTGAGCTCAGACCTACAGGGATGCAGAAGTTACATAGGCTCCTAAACTGAATATGGGCCCCAGATCAAATCTATGGGATTTACAGTCAATAATATTCATACACCTCTCCCATATTTGGGAGCTACTTTCTTCCCTGATCCAGCTTTCTAGCCCTTTTTCCAGCTACGACATCATCTCCCCAGACAATAACTTGGGTCCACCTGCATATCAGATGTCAGGCTTAGGAAAAAACTAGTATAGTCATGGGCCCTTTGGAATATGCCTGAAATAGGCCTACTAGCTGCCTTCAAAATGCAGACCCCAAATCTTCATCTGCAATATTCCAGCCTTTAGAGGTTCATGATTAGTCAACAATTTTGGCTTTATATATTAACTCTTTTTTCAGCCAACAGTTTCCTGATCCTAACATGACTCCAATTAGACAGGCAGACGACCCCACTAATTTGTCCTGGAGCCCTGCTTCCCCAGAGCTCTGCCCCAGTAGTCAAAGTGAGAGACAGGCTGAGAGTACGGATTAAACTACCAGTGCCCATGTTCAGAGGGGAAGCAATTGTAGAAGCCAAACCTTCCACCTTCTGCACCCCATAAGGACTCTGGGTCCATACTCCCAGAGGGATAAAGAACAGGAAATCTATCAGGGGAAGAGATGGGATAGAGAGTTCTGGTGGTGGGATTTGTGTGGAGTTGTACCCCTCTTATCTTATGGTATTTGTCAATGTTTCCTTTTTTAAAAAATTCGGAGGATGCAAATTGTTTTGTTGAGATATTTTTTGTTTATTGTAAAAGAGTGATCCTTCATCTAAACAGAAACAATTATAAAGCCCTAAATGTACAAAGCACTTTTCTGTTTTCAAAGTTCTTTCATGCATTAAGTTGAATCTTGACTATTTTATCAGAAGATATTTATGGCACTAATTATTATACTCCGAACACAAATGAATGAACATGGGCTCAGAAAGCACTTGGTCTTAGTACTGTCTGATGGCACTTTTTGTAATGATCAGAATATTTTATCACCTGATCTGTCAAACAGGATAGCCTCTAAAACCATGTGCAACACTTGAAGTGTGGCTAATACTGTTGAGGACCTCTTTTTATTTTGCAGATTTTAATTATTTTACATGTACATTGCTACAAGGACTGGCGACTAATATAGTCTATGTGAAAATTTAAGATATATAGTTTTTATTTTTTGGATATCTTCTTTCTTTCTCTATACTCAACACTCTACTTTTATATATACACTGAAACAGTTTTTTACAATTTTATTTTAGTTGGAAAAAATATCTGTGATTTCAGAAAACACATTCTTGAGATTGACATTTTCTGCTATTTTGGTGTAATTTCAATAGGCTTTGAATGACATGGTTTGCCCAACTCTTCTTTTCCATGCAGTAAAACACACTGAACAACTGGATTCACTATAATACTGGGTTCCTCTGTTTACTAAGAAAAAGCACAATGACATTCACCACCATACAACAAGGTAATGTTGGTTCACAAATGTCAGATTTCAAAATTTAAATATATAATATTTAATTTTTTAATTTTTATATATATAATGGAATTAAGCAGTCCTATGAGCTAGGAAAGGTTTCACCAAGTAATGGAGCTGAAGGTTTGATACTCCATGCCTGACATCTCTGGACAGGGTTTGAAGTGAAACATGACGAGGTGGTACTGGTTGCATTGATTAGGCTGGGATCATCAGGTGCAGTATCAGTTAGTCTGAATTGAGAGAAGTATGCAGGAAAGTGAGCCCCAATCTAGAGGTTCCAGGCCTGGGAGAAATGTGGGTTTTATAGAGAAAAAGGAGAGTTCCTGTTGTCTTAGGGTTTAAGAAGGCAATAGATAGTTATAGCTATAACCAAATCATTTGACAATTGGGTTAACTTCAAAATCCCTTTGTTAGCCTTTGCAGGATCATATAAGACATCACCATAATTTATGTCTTTGTATGCTATTTACATACAGCTGTATCTTATAAAGTAACTCCACCAGTTGCTTCTGTTCTCCCAAATCTAAGCTTTTAGAAGATTTAATATTTCAAAGAACATGCCATTATTTATAATTGCTAAAACTTGGAAGCAAACCAGGTGCCTAACAACAGATAATTGGCTGAGAAAGCTGCAGTATATTTACAGAGTGGAATACTACACAGCTATTAAGAACAATGAGCCAAGGGTTCGGGTGGTAGCACAGTGGGTTAAGCGCACATGGCACAAAGTGCAAGGACTGGTCTAAGGATCCCAGTTCAAGCCCTCAGTTCCCCACCTACAGGCGAGTCGCTTCACAGGCAGTGAAGCAGGTCTGCAGATGCCTGTCTTTCTCTCCTCCTACGCTGTCTTCTCCTCCTCTCTCTATTTCTCTCTCTCCTGTCCAACAACAACATAATCAGTGACAACAATAATAATAACCACAACAATGATAAAACAAGGGCAGCAAAAGGGAAGAAAAAAATAGCCTCTGGGAGCAGTGGGTTAGTGGTGCAGGCACTGAACCCTAGCGATAGCCCTGGAGGCCAAATAAATAAATAAAACAATGAACCCACCTTCTCTGACCCATCTTATATGGAGCTAGAAGTAATTATGTTAAGTGAGCTAAGTCAAAAGACAAAGACAAGTATGGGATGATCCCACTCATAAACAGAAGTTGAGAAAGAAGAACAGAAATGAAAACTCAAAGCAGATTCTGACTGAATTTGGAGTAGGGAACCAAAGTAAAAATTTCTGGGTGGAGGGTGATGGTAGATGGGGGTTGAGGTGAGAGGGATACAGACCTTTGGTGATGGGTATCATGTTCATATACACTGCTATTAACTTGTAGTCTGATATATCACTGTTTAATTAATATGAGAATAGAAAAATGGATCAAATATCTCAAACTTTGTGATCGATAGAACATAGTTCTGAGTATATGTTCCTTCAATCTAAGCACTTAAAACTTCAAATTGGAAATCAGATTGAATTTTAACAGTGGACTCAAATTGTTAATAAAATGTTTAATTTACCTACCTTTCTTTGGGGCTGTTTTACACTTAATCCTTTATACTCAACTTAGAAAACTAATTGCTTTTGGAAAATTACTCCAGTTGTGGAGGGGATTAAAAAAATGACACCAGTCAATTTCATATCACATTCTATAGTAAATGCTGACAAAGAACTCTCCTTTTATCAAAAATATTCAGCTATTCATGGAAATAAATTGAGTGTGACCTTTACTGAATGGCCAGAATAAACCCATCTTTTCTTTCATATTCTGCAATTACTATATTAGCAAAGGAAATATTTATTTAAATGTAATCACAGGAAACCTACAAGGCATAGGGGCATGATTTTAGGTAGTCACTCTAGACTCAGTGAGGCAAGAAAAGGGAATAGTTGCTGGAAACTAGGAAGACTAAGCATCCTGTGAAGTTAAACTCTTTCAGAGGAAAACTGGCCTACTATCTTTTTTAAGTTTTTATTTATAAAATAGAAACATTGACAAGACCATAGGATAAGAGGGGTACAATTCCACACAATTTCTGCTGCCAGAACTCCATATCCCATCCCTTCACTGATAGCATTCCTATTCTTTAACCCTCTGGAAGCATGGACCCAGGGACAGAAGGTGGAAGTTCTGGCTTTTGCAATTGCTTCCCCACTGAACATGGGCATTGGCAGGTCAATCTAATGCCCAGCCTTTCTCTCTAATTCCCTAGTGGGGCAAGGATCTGAGGAGGTGGAGCTCCAGGACACATTGGTGTGGTAGTCTGCTCTGGGAAGTCTGGTTGTCATCATGGTAGCACCTCGCACCTGGTGGCTCAAAAAGAGTTAAGATAGAAAGCAGAGCAAATTACTAAATAATCATGAACATAAAGGATGTTGCAAGAATGTTGTAGATGGAGATTTTGAGTCTTCATTTTGGAAAAAGTTAGTAGGTCTATTTTAGGTATATTCCAAGGGGCTCATGACCCAACTAGTTTTTGCCTGCTCCCGACATCCAATATGCAAGTGACCTAGGCTATTGTCTGGGGGGGGGGGGGGTGTCACAGTTAGAAAAAGGACCAGAAAGCTGCATCAGGGAAGAGATCAGCTCTAAAAACCAGAAAAAAATATATAAATATTGTTAACTGTAAACCCCATTGATCTGATCTAGGGCCCATATTCAGCATAGGAGCCTATGTAACTTCTGCATCCCTGAGCTCACATTCTGTCAACATTCCAGGCTGCCCCAATTTCAGGACCCATCATACTAAGGTGACAGGCAGAGTATGCTATCCAACCTCGCTTCAGAGAATGGAACATTCCCTACCACTGATGATCCACATTGAGGGCCAGGTCCAATAGGGGCCCACAGAAGAGACTTTCAACCACGAGATACAAACTACTAAAGATTATGGAATAAATACCCTGACTATTTTATGTTCTTGTCTTTTGTTGGTAATCTTTATTGGACTTGATTTGAAAGGACAGAAGCCGTGGAACTTTTTTTTTCTTTCCTACTTTTTGACCATCATTGGGGTTTCAACACTTCATGACAACTTTTTCAGTTAGACAGAGATAGAGAGATACACAGAAAGATAATACAGCACTAAAGTTCCCCTCAAAGCATAAGTAAAGGAGGTACAAGTATATTTCCAGGAAAAAAAGAACCTTCAGTGAATTAAGAGACTAACAAAAGTCCTCTGATGATATACTTATCTATATGATAGTAGAGCAATGCTTTTTTCTGTTACATTGCATCACACTAAACTAAATATTTAGGATAAACTCTTATTTTAAACACTGAATATTTTTTATTCCGATAATATATTTTAATATAATTTTGTTTCCCTTTTCTTGATCAAATGTATATACATGATTTATTGTCTTACATCCAGGCTTATCACTGGGGTTCAATGTCTTCCATAATTTTCAGTATCCATTTTTATTTCCTCTTTTTTCTTTTTTTCCCTTTTGATAGATGTCATGAGAGAGTCAGAAAGACACAGAGAAAGAGAGAGAGAGAGAGAAAGAAAATGAAAACCTGCAAGACTACTCTTACTCTGCTCATGAGGTTTTTCCCCAGAAAATGGGGGCTAGGAACTGGACCCAGGCCCTTGAACATTGCAACATGTGCACACTACTGGGTAAATCACCACCTGACCCTTAAAAGTAATTTCAAATAAAGTGCCCTAATTGAATAGGCTGAATTTTTCTTAATTTTAAATTGTTTGATATAATTTCACATTAACTTTTCTTAGAAAATTATCATTTGATTGGTTTGTTTACTTAAATGTGAAATAAAAGTTATTTTCTTATTTTATTTTTTTAAATTTATTTTTTATTTAAGAAAGGATAAATTAACAAAACCATAGGGTAGGAGGGGTACAGCTCCACACAATTCCCACCACCCAATCTCCATATCCCATCCCCTCCCCTGATAGCAGAAGTACACTAGAGTTTGCAGTGAGTACCCCCCACCCCAACACTTTCTCTCCACTATTCCAACCTTTGGGTCCATGATTGCTCAACAATTTGTTTGGCTTTGTATGTTAACTTTCTTTTCAGCCACCATGTTCCAGATGTCATCAGGATGCCGGCCAGGCTTCCCTGGACTGAATACCCCACCAATGTGTCCTGAAGCTCCACTTCCCCAGATATCCACCCTACTAGGGAAAGAGAGAGGCAGACTGGGAGTATGGACCAACCAGCCAACGTCCATGTTCAGCAGGGAAGCAATTACAGAAGCCAGACCTTCCACCTTCTGCAATGCACAAGGACCCTTGCTCCATGCTCCCAGAGGGATAGAGAATGGGATTAGTTATTTTCTGAAATAATACTACTTGAGAATATAATGCCAGTATAGTATAATACTCTGTAATTGGTAGCCATATCTGATTATCTTTTTACCATTTTCCTTATGTGTAAAGCAGCCCTCCTGCTCCATCCTCCATTGCTGACACTATGGCCTATTTACATAATCATTGTTTTGCCTGATCTATCTCCTTTCTACCTCTAGATCTGCCCTGCCTGCAGGGTACATTAATCCTGCCAATTAAAATCCTAGAACCGTTGCTACGGAAGCTTTCTACCCTCCCACTCTTTCTTTTCTCCACCTGCTTTCCCAGCCATCTCTGTTCCTGACTTGCCACTTCCGGTTTTACCCTATAAAGCCCACTTCTGTTCCTGGTTTTGTTCTCTTCTCTTTCTCTCTTACTCTCCCGAGTCCTGATCTGGAGAAGGGCTGGTGTGCAGAGTGGGAGGCAGCCATTGCAGTTCAGCGCCACATGGCTTAATCCACTGCGCTCATACCCAACTCTGGGACATTTTCATGTGAATAAAGAATTGTATTACCACACTGCCACGAGTTCCTGGTCTCTCTCCCTCGAAGGTAGCCCAGCACTTATGTAGTAACTACTTCTTTATTACATATGATATAGAGTATTTCTGTGTGCCTATTAGTAAATATTCTTGCATAATTAGATATTATCTATTTAAAAATTACTTCAAGTAAATTGAGCATAGAAATGTAGATATACTGGTCATTCTTTCACTTTGCCATTGAGGGGAGACTGTCAGATAAGAGGCCTCATCTTGGCACAGTATGACTTTTTATTTATATATTTTTTAATGCAAAGGTTTTTATTTTCTTTCTTTTTTTATTTATAAAAAGGAAACATTGACTTAATCATAGGATAAGAGAAGTACAACTCCACTGTTGTTTTCGCTGGGCTGGCTTCACAGGCGGGTAACAGACAACCCGGGACTCATGGCTGGGTTGTATGCAGTATCTCTTTATTCATGCAGGACGCAGCACAATCTATACCAAGCTAAGTTAAACTCAAAATTAAAACGAACAATGTTGTCTTTATACATACTTCCCAAGTAGGGTGTGAATAGGATGTGACATAGAGAGGGTGGAAAGAAAAGTAACTGGTGAAAATCAGAGTGTGACAAGGAGAGGGGGCGGAACAAAAACATATCATGAACCAGTGGGGATTGAACCAATGCCCTGCAGTGGTTATGTAAATAGAATACAGTAGTTATGTAAATAGAATCACTCGAACTCTGGAACTCTGGAACTCTCTCGGGGTTCCTTGGGGCGGGGACAAGCGGGCCCACCAAACTAGCAGGGCTAACCCAATTTTCCTGGCAGGGGGAGAGCTAGAACAAACCAATGTAAAGCATACAACAATTCCCCCTTTTCTTTTTAACTAAATGACTACAGTATCAGGGGTGTGCGGTGAACAGAAACCTATATCATACAGGCATTTTTTTTAAAAAGAAACTGGCACAAACATGGAGAAACATGTAAGCGAGTAACAAGAACCAGTGTGCTGCCAAGGGAAGGCCTGAGGGGGCCATTTTTTTGCCTCTGTGGGCAAAACTTTATCAGCTTAAAAAAAAAACATTTCTTGCCTCTGGGGGGCGTACTTGCCTCGACAGGCATTTGTATGGGGGTGGGGAATGGCCTAGAGTCCCAAGGCAGCTGGCTGCAATTTACTTACTATGAAACAAAACTTGTTATTAGCATAACCATAGCGAAATCTAACGTTACTAATAGAGAAGGAATTTGAGACTTTTACATATCAGCAACGTCTTTTTAACCTTTTGTTACACCTATTTAAGATGGAGACACAACCTAGGTGTGCACGAGAAAGAAAACCTCAGGCATGAGAATAATTAGCATAGCCATTGTGTAATCTACCATTTCTAATAGAGAAGGTAATCAAGAGTTTTAATTGCAGGTTGCGATCTCTGCACGAATCTCTGCGTACTCCAATTGTCTGCCTTCAGACCGGAGCTGAGGATCTCGGCCAGGGTGCCCAGTTTCAGCAGGGAGCCCAGGGGTCCAGGAGGTCTGGGATCGTTCCAGAATTCATAGCACGAGGGCGGGCGGGCCAGCCTTGTAGAAGGCGCGGGCCAAGGTGCCCAGGGGTGGTGGCCATGATAGGCCGCCACGGCCCTGCCCCATGGCCCTGCCATGTCTGCTGTCCTGCTCGCAGTGGCCGAGCAGCA
Organism: Erinaceus europaeus; assembly: GCF_950295315.1. Taxonomy (NCBI): domain Eukaryota; kingdom Metazoa; phylum Chordata; class Mammalia; order Eulipotyphla; family Erinaceidae; genus Erinaceus; species Erinaceus europaeus. Next base: position 151,527,377 of record NC_080164.1, read on the forward strand.
TGGAGGGATCAAGCGTCCAGTGCCCTGCATCACGCGGTGGAGAGCTGGCTCTTGTGGGCTGGCCTCGGGCTCCTGCGTGTTGGCATCAGGCTCCTGCATGTTGGCATCAGGCTCTAGCGTGTTGGCATCGGGCTCCTGTGTGGTGGCATCGGGCTCCTGCATGCTTATATCCTTCTGGACTGTAAATCCTCTCTTTAGTGATAAGGATGCTTTCTACCCTTACAATGAGTGCCCTTTTTCCTATGTGGAATTCATGTTTTGCATGTCCAGGAAAAAAGAATATGAGAAGATTAAAGGTTTTTTTTTTTTTTGCACTGGCTGTTTCTTCATTAATTCTAATTCAAAGTAATCAATATGCCAAGGTGGCATATTTGAGTAAGGTTGCTCTTCACCCTCAACACATAAAGGACTGAAACCTGGATTTGGCTTTAATATAAACTCTCTGATCTTGACTAAGTCATTTAACTTCTCTTTTCTTTACTATTCCTACCTCTGGTCTCTCAACAGGTTCTACCTAGTTTAATGAGAAAATTCAAATAACACATAATTTATGTATACGAACCAGAATTGATGCATATCACTGTTCTCTACAATAATAAATAAATATTCCTTTAACCCTTGGATTACTGTCTAGTTGTGAACCATGTATCAGACACTAAAGAGTATTGATTAGACTGAAATAAAGCTAGTCATTAAACTGAGGACTATGAATATCATCTCTCACTTCTTACAGATCCCACAGAATAGATTTTAGATAAGTGATCTATGATTACTTGCTTGCAATAGTTTTTTTTTCACATATCCATGGAAACAGATTACAATTCTAGAGTTTAATCCACTGTGAAAATATTTGGGGAGAATCATTTTACTATTTCTGCTATAAAAGTAGTTCACTAAATATTGCTATTCTCAGAAATATAGTATTTTATCTAATTCTAGTAAAACTGCTTATTCAAGAAAAATATTTCTCTACTGATCATACTGGTAACACCAAAAGTACATTCGTCACTACCACAGTCTTCAGAATTTAATTAATTATATCACTCATGACCTATCTAAAAACTACACTTTTATATAAGTATTACCTTATCATAACATCCCTATATACTAAATGAAAAAAATCAAATAAAATTATAGAAGAATTCACAACCTTTAGTGCATATAAAGAGAGAGTGAATAGAAATGGAAAACTTGGAAAATGCCAGTTTGGAGACAACACCTGGTGTGAGCTCTGCAAGGAAGCTACTTTCAACCTGAAAATCTCAGGTGTGGTTAGGACATTTGGGCCAGTGGTGGAGGAGGAGTGCAAGAGGGGGTCAGGGTGGAACCAAGGAAGAGCCCTATATTCAATCTGTGGGTTGGCAAACAGAGGCCAAAAAGGACAAAAGAAACAAGGATTCCACCAGCAGTGTTTTGGCTTTGCTATTTCTTTTTTTTTTTTCTTTTATTTAAGAAAGGATTAATTAACAAAACCATAGGGTAGGAGGGGCACAACTCCACACAATTCCCACCACCCAATCTCCATATCCCACCCCCTCCCTTGATAGCTTTCCCACTCTCTATCCCTCTGGGAGCATGGATCCAGGGTCATTGTGGGTTGTAGAAGGTGGAAGGTCTGGCTTCTGCAATTCTTCCCCGCTGAACATGGGCATTGACTGGTCAGTCCATACTCCCAGTCTACCTCTTTCTTTCCCTAGTAGGGTGAGTCTCTGCAGAAGCAGAGCTCCAAGACACATTGGTGGGGTATTCAGTCCAGTGAAGCCTGGCCGGCATCCTGATGGAATCTGGAACATGGTGGCTGAAAAGAGAGCTAACATACAAAGCCAAACAAATTGTTGAGCAATCATGGACCCAAAGGTTGGAATAGTGGAGAGGAAGTGTTAGGGGGGTACTCACTGCATACTCTAGTGTACTTCTGCTTTCAGGTATATATTTTGCAGTAGTTTATGGATACATGTGAAGATATGCTCTCTCTCACAGAAACTGGTGTATATCTAGTTTTTGGGACTTTGTTAGAAAGTGAGCCACCTGAGATGGAATTAGAGTATACTATGAAAGGAAAGGTCTCACCCGAGTAATGAAGCTGAAGGGTTGTCATTCCACATGCGAAGTCTCTGGACAGTCTGAAGTGAAGCATGTTGAAGTGGCAATTGTTGTGTTGATTAGGTTGTGATCGGCAGAAGAAGACATCCAGAAATGACTCCCATTTACTGTTTCAGCAAAATCAATCAAATACCTAGGAATAAAGTTGACCAAAGAAGTGAAAGACTTGTACACTGAAAACTATGAGTCGCTACTCAAGGAAAAAGAAACTGATACCAAGAAATGGGAAGATATCCCATGCTCATGGATTGGAAGAATAAATATCATCAAAATGAATATTCTCCCCAGAGCCATATACAAATTTAATGCAATACCTATCAAAGTTCCTCCAAGCTTCTTTAAGAGAATAGAACAAACACTACAATCATTTATCTGGAACCTGAAAACACCTAGAATTGCCAAAACCATCTTGAGGAAAAGAAACAGAAATGGAGGCATCACACTCCCAGACCTTAAACTATATTATAAAGTCATCATCATCAAAACAGCATGGTACTGGAACCAAAATAGGCACACAGACCAGTGGAACAGAATTGAAAGGCTTTGCTATTTCTTTCTGCAACCGCACCCCCCCCCCAGACCAACTCCCACACTGGATACTCCTGGTATACCTCTTGTGGAGTTCATTTCTTTATCAAGATTACTGGCTCCCTCCACAGGGATGTCATCCAAAGGAGGGGGGATATCTCCCCAAACAAAGACTTATTTTTTAAGAGGGCTGGAGCTCTAACTGAGTGACAGAATACCTGCCAGATCAGGGCCTTGGTCTTTCCAGGGTTAGATTACCTGTCTTTCTTCCATCTACCTCTTGAGTTTCTTTGATAGTTGATTCTTTTAATTGTTTTTATTTGGTTAAGGAAGGAGATGAGGCTGTGTCCAGTCAATATGGAGTGGTTTAATCTGCACACTGAACTTCAGGGTTTTTTATCTTATTTTATTTTATTATTATTATTTGCACTTGTCCATTTTCCTCCTCTCCAGGTTTACCAAATTAGCTGTTGTTGCTTTTTCCATTAATAAGTGACTGGGTGTGCTACACATTATGGGAGGAACTTGCTCATCTATCTCTCTTTTCTCACTTTTTATTCCTCCTACCTAATCAAAAAAAAAAAAAAGACTCTTTCCTTTCATTGCTTTTTTTGTGTGTGTTTGCACTGGCACTCATTTCTGGCACTTTCTTCTTATGGAATAAATCTGACTAGGAGTTGACTCTCTCTCTCTCTCTCTCTCTCTCTCTCTCTGTGTGTGTGTGTGTGTGTGTGTGTGTGTGTGTTTTCTCTTTTACTTTCTCTTCTTTCTCTACTTTCTCACTATCTCACTCTCTACTTTCTCACTATCTCTAGAATTTATAATTGACAGCTGATTAGCAAAATTGTCTATTCTTGCTTTGTCTTTTTTTTCTTTTTGTTTTGTTTGTTTTTGTTTTTGGAGTGGCTAGGCTAACTGGTTTTGGTTGAACTGCATTAATATTTGCTTTGGTTGCCATTGTACTTTCTGTGGTTTGTGACTTCATGTGTGAAAAGATTTTAGTTTAGCATGGCTTGTACTCACACAACAGAACAACTGAAGAACAACAGGAAAGAAAAGTACACATCAATAAAAGTAATGATTAAAACAAGAGAAAATAAAACTGCTACTACAATGAATCATGACACGAACCCAGAAGAAAATCTAAATAAGTCAGAAGCAACTATAAATAAGGAAAATATCCAAACAATAATTAACCTATTAATTACAGAAATGAGGACAGCTAATGAAGAAAAAGCTATCAGAAATAGGGAAACAACAGATGAGACCCACAAGTAAAATATTAGTTACCTAAAAGTAGTTAGAGAACTGAAAGCCAAAATAACTGAGGTAAGAGACCAGCTAATAGAATAGGCTAGTACTATAACTGAGCAAGACAAAAAAATAGTTGAACTGAATAAGGAAGCTGAGGGGAGTGAAAGCAGATTAACAGAAACAGAAAACAGAATTAGCCAGAGAGAGGATGAATTAGATAAAACTATGAAGGCGGTAAAAGAGCTAAAAAAGAGAGATTGAAAGACACCAAAAACAACAACAGAGATATATGGGATGATCTCAAAGGAAGTAACATTCACATAATTGGTCTACCAGGAAGAAAGAGAGGAAGGGAAAGTAAACATCCTAGAGAAAATAATGGAAGAAAACTCCCAGACCTAAACAACAAAAAGGACATTAAGATTCAAGAGGTCAAGAGAGTCCCAAACAGAATCAACCCTGACCTGAAGACACCAAGACACATCATTGTTAAAATAAAAAGCAGTGAGGATAAAGAAAGGATCTTAAAAGCTTCAAGAGAACAACAAAAAGTTAAATACAGAAGAAAATCTGTAAGACTATCAACAGACATCTGCACTCAAACTCTATAAGCCAGAAGAGAATGGCAAGCTATCTATCAAACTCTCAATACAAAAGGATTTCAACCAAATACTATTTCCTGCTAGACTTTCATTCAGAATAGATGGAGCAATAAAAATCTTCTCAGACAAGCAACAGCCAAAGTTAACCCAAGTGCCGAATGATTTGGTTATAGCTATAACTATCTATTGCCTTCTTAAGCCCTAAGACAACAGGAACTCTCCTTTTTCTCTATAAAAACCACATTTCTCCCAGGCCTGGAACCTCTAGATTGGGGCTCACTTTCCTGCATACTTCTCTCAATTCAGACTAACTGATACTGCGCCTGATGATTCCCAACGTAATCAATGCAACCAGTACCACCTCGATTTGTTTCACTTCAAACCCTGTCCAGAGATGTCAGGTGTGGAATATCAAACCTTCAGCTCCATTACTCTGGTGAAACCTTTCCTAGCTCATAGGACTGCTTAATTCCATTTTAAGTGGTGCACTTCTTAACAAAACCTCAAAACCTAGACATAGACCAGGGCTCAGGAGATAGGGCTTGTGTACATGTATCCCTAAGTTAGGGGAAAATATATACCTTAAAGAAAAAGTGCATGATAGTTTGCAGTGAGTCAATAAATGAAGCAAACAAGTAGAAAGACCTAAAAAGACACTGTGAAGTACCTACTGAAACATTTTCTACTTAGACCTAAATACCCTCCTCACCTACCTCCTATTACACGTCCCTCAATCACTCCAAAGCTAATGTTTTTAGACAAAGTAAGGGCTACAAAAGATAACTAAGGGCAAAGGCTGGCATACTTTAATGATGACTCCTTAGTAGATACCAGGCCACACCATCACCTGAGGCCCTAGTCAGGGAATCCTAGGATTCCCACACAGACATGATGGACTAAGCCTTGTAACATATCTTTCTCTCCACTGTCACTAGTCATCTCCATCAGGAACATCATAATGGACCCCTCTGTGGGATGCTACAGGGTCTTGCCCAAAATGTGGATCAACAATGGTAGGGAATGTTCCATTCTCCGAAGGAAGGTTGGACAACATACTCTACCTACTACCTGAAGTTAGTGCAGCCTGGAATGTTCCTAGCTGTGACCAAAGAATGCAAGCTCAGACCTACAGGGATGCAGAGGTTACACAAGATCCTGTGCTGAAAGTGGGTCCCAGATTAAACTGATGGGCTTTAGAGTTAATAATATTTATATACTTTCCCCATATTTGGGAGCTACTCTCTTCCCTGATCCAGATTTCTAGTCCTTTTTCCAACTATGACACCATTTCCCCAGACAATAACCTGAGTCCACCTGCATTTAGATGTCAGGTGCATGCAAAAACTAGTAAAGTCATGGGGCCTTTGGAATATATCTAAAATAGACCAACTAGCTTTTTCCAAAACAGATACCCTAAATCTCCATCTGCAATATTCTTGCCTTTAGGATCATGATTTGTCAACAATTTGTTCTGCCTTATATATTCTTTTTCAGGTTCCAGATGATACCCTAATGTCAACCTGACTTCCCTGGGCAGATGACCTCACCAACATGTCCTGGAGTCCCGATTCTCCAGATCACTGAACCACTAGGGAAAGATAGAGACATGCTAGGCATATGGATTGACCTACCAACGCCCATATTCAGCAGAGAAGCAATTACAGAAGCCAGACCTTCCCCCTTCTCCACCCCACAATGACCCTGGTCCCTTACTCCCAGAGGGATAAAAAACAGGGAATCTATCAAAGGAGGGGAGTGGATATGGAGCTCTGAGGGTGGGAATTGTGTGAAATTGTACCCCTCCTATAGTCTTGTCAATATTTCCTTTTTTTAAAAAAAAAAAAGAATTCATTTATTTATTCATGAGAAAGGTAGGAGGAGAGAAAGAACCATACATCATTCTGGTACATGTGCTGCTGGGGTATAATTCAGGACCTCATGGTTGAGAATCCAATGCTTTATCCACTGCCCCACCTCCGGACCACAATATTTCCATTTTTTAAGTAAAAATTAAAAAAGAATTCTGCCAAGTGTTCCTAATATTGCAAAGTTCTATTTACTCTTTCTTCCTCTTGCACTTACGTACTTAGGACAAATAATGACCTCCTATTAGTACTAGTTTTGGGGTGCTTTAATATCTCCTGTTTATCTTGCTATCCCAGCATATATCTCCGTAATGCATCCCTGAGTTAGAAATATTTTATCTGTTCAGAGTGGAATTCTGTTTTCTACTAGAATTATGTCTGCTAAAGAAGGTCATATGCAATTTATGTTAAAAAAGTAAATATAAATGTTGCTAAACCTATGTACTATAAAAATTTTTAGAAGAGACAGAAAGCCAGACAAACACAGAAAACTTAACAAGGTAATTTCCAACCAGAGGACTCCCAATAAACAATTAAGGTATGGAAGGCATCATTCAAAAAAATACGGAAGGCAGCCTTAGATTAACCTAAACAGGCTAATCAAAACATCAAAATTTTACTTCGGCTTGGTTTTGCTTTGCTTCAGCTAAAATGATGGCAACTCTATATGGCACTACTGTTATATTAAAATAATCAGAGATTCTAATTAGTAACATTATGTATATAAACCATGTGACAACTAATTACTTATATTTATTAAATACAATTGGCCTAAAACATTAAAATTTAGTGTGCAGGGGAAAAGGAATAACAAAGTTCTTAGATTAAAAGTTTAGTAATCACTTTAGTGGGATAACATCAGTAAAAGAGACTCTGCTTACTTCTGGGGTCTCTCTGAAATCTATTGCACTGCTCAAGGAGTATGATATAAGAGTAGCCAAGCAATCTCCCAAGATAACCTTCCACTTCAGTGTTTCCCATCACTTTCTTCAGTCCCCTGACTTAGAGAGAAATCTATGACATAGGAAAGTTGGAACCAAATTTCACATTTGTTAACCCTAAATTTGAGAATCAAGTTTATAGAGCAGGTGCTAAACTTGACTGTTGGGTGACTGGATGTACTGAACAGGTCAGTTTTTCCCCACCAACACTGTACTATCCCAAACTGAAGAGCACTGAATCCTCTACGACATTGGTACATTTTGTAATGTAGTTGAATGAATAAGTTCACTCCCCTAGTGATTCTGGTTTTATGTAGCTAGCCTTTAATGGATGACTGCAGGGCTTCAGTTTGTAGTTTTTAGATATGTAAGGGATTGGCTCCTATAGTGGTACAGCTGGTTCTCATAGTTACCCGGCTCAAGGACCAGGGTTGGAGTCCCCTTCTCTCTATCTGCTTGTGGAAAGTTCTACTAGTGGTGAAGTAGGTCTTCAGGTGTCTGTCTTTCTTTTTCCCACTCTACCTTCCCCTCTCCTTTCAATTTTTCTCCATATTATCAGATAAAATAGGAAAAAAGAAAAGATTAAAAAAAAAGAGGGTGAGAGGAATGGCCTCCAGGAGCAGTGGATTCATAGTGTAGACACCAAGCCCCAGAAATAAGTCTGGTGGCAATAAAGATAAAATAAATAAATAAATAAATAAATAAATAACAAAAGTGTTAAAGTGTTAAGGATAATATTTTATTCACAATCCTATACAGGGGTCAATACATGCTATTATTTTTATAAACAGCATATAGTCTTCAGGACTGAAGAAATAGTATAGTGGTTTATGCAACAGACTCTCATGACTGAGGGAACAGAGGTCCCAGGTTTAATCCCCATGCAGCCTTGCCAGAGTTAAACAGTTCTCTGGTCAAAAGAATAATAGGATAATGATAAGATATAATCCCTGAAAAGTCTAGTTTTTAAAAGTTTTCTTCCTTGTGACTAAAGAGGTAGCTACATGGGCTGAGTACAGGACTATTATGTATGAATATGTAGGTTGGATTCCATGTGCAGCATCTGTGAAAGCAGAATTCTGTTCATTCTCTCATAAAAAGTAAAATAGGGGAGCAGGTCTGTAGCTCAGCAGGTTAAGCACACATGGTGCCAAGAGCAAGCTCTGGCGTGAGGAACCTGGTTTGAGCCCCCAGCACCCCACCTGCAAGGGGGTTGCATCGCAGGTGGTGGAGCAGGTCTGCAGGTGTCTTTCTATCCCCTCTATGTCTTACTCGATTTCTCTTTCCTATCCAACAACAATGACGACAATAACAATAACAACAGGGAAAAAATAGCCTCTAGGAGCAGTGTATTTGCACTGCGGGCACCGAGTCTCAGCAATAACTTTGGAGGCAAAAGGGGGGGGGGGGCTGGTATTGGTTTTAAAAAGAAGAAAATAGGTATTTTTTAAGTTTTGTTTTTCATTGGCTGGGTCATATCTTATCTGTCATCGACGCACCTTGTGATTTATACTTTTGGATCTTCCCTGAATTCAGGCAGAATTTTTTAAACAATAGGCCCTGGGTAATTGGCTTCATTTTAGATGACTAGCAACACTATAAAGTTAACTTCTGCATTTTATAGATGGAGATAATGAAACTTAAAGAAGTGAAGCAATTTGTCCAAAGCTCATAGGACTTGGAGTAAAATATTGGGCAGTAAGTTACTGCAGAGAATTTACAATAGGAAAAGAGCAAGCAATACTAAAGTGACTAAATAACTAATATAACACTTCTATGTGTAAGTCTCCATTTGCATCCTGCTTCATTTTGCTTGACAGTCTAAGAAATCATAAACTGAAGCCAGTACCAGAATACTCAAGCATTAAACACTGAGGTAGCAAATGCCTAATTAAATCAAAATTATGGGGAGTCGGGCTGTAGCGCAGTGGGTTAAGCGCAGGTGGCGCAAAGCACAAGGACCGGCATAAGGATCCCAGTTCGAACCCCGGCTCCCCACCTGCAGGGGAGTCGCTTCACAGGCGGTGAAGCAGGTCTGCAGGTGTCTATCTTTCTCTCCTCCTCTGTGTCTTCCCCTCCCTCTCTCCATTTCTCTCTGTCCTATCCAACAACGACAACAACAATAATAACTACAACAATAAAACAACAAGGGCAACAAAAAGGGAATAAATAAATAAAATAAATATCAAATCAAAATTATGTTAACTGGTATTTTATTGCTGAGACACACATGAAAAAAAACAGAACAAAGTGCTGGAAGATTTGATTTCTGGAGTAGGATTCTTATGGGCACAGGCTAACTCTACCTCCGGACACTCATAGGCACCATATAAGCTGCGTTTAGTTGGCTTCTGTATCTCCAGTGGTGTGTTGACTTATTAATATAATCATGTAATTTGATGACTAGCAATTGTTTTCTTATTCCTTATTGGGGTGCTACTTTAAAGTCTGAATAATAAGCACACCTCAGAAATTTTCAGACTAAGTCCCATGTGTATGCAAAAAAATTAAATATCAAAATAAAGCAAATTACAGATTTTTAAAATTTCTCACTATGCATACAAGTTATATTTATACTCAACTACATTCTATTAGGTGTTAATCAGTGCTATAACTAAAACAATATTCCTCTATAAATTTTAATATATTTTTAAGGGCCCAGATGCGCATGTTCAAGACCCAGGTTCAAGACCCAGGTCCCTAGCTTCAGAAGAGAAGCTTTCTAAGAGATAGAGCAGTGTTGCAGGTGTCTTTGTCTATTTTTTTTCCACTTTTAGTGTTTTTTTTTTTATTTATTCTCTCTCTTTATCTCTCAGAAAAAAAAAAAAAAGGAAGGAAGAAAAAGAAATGGCCATCAGGGATGGTGGGGTCATCATGCAAGCATCAAATCCCAGTGATAATGATGGTGGAGGGAAAACCAGACTTTTGAAAAGGATCTTTTTATTTCTATTAATTAGAGAAACCAAAGCTCCATCCCTTCATTTCATACAGTGCCAGAGATCAACCTAGTACTTTGTGCATGCAAGGTATGTGCTTCATTTCCAAACCACTCTTCCAACCCCTAAAAAGTGTTTTATTGCTAAATATTACTGTGATTTGAGTTGTTGGGAAAATAGAGTCAATAGGAGTACCCAATACTAGGCTGCCACAAGCCTTCAAGTTGTCAAAAGCACAATAACCACCACCAACAAAATGTGACATTCCACAAAATGTAGGTATGCCTGTGCATTGACTGAAACTTTTATCTTTTTTTTCCAGTAAACTATTTTCACCCAGTTGTTAGATTTGTTATCATTACCCTCACTTTAGATACACTGCACTGTACTCACACATTTTAACAATCTTTTGGGGTTAAAATACAAACTTGAAAAACTAAAATATGAATTCAGTGTTTCACACTTCATCTATAAGTTCTGTTTTTATGTGCAGAGCAATACATATAAGTGTTCAAGCCAGTACATCCCACTGGTCTGAGTACACTAGAAAATTTAACACAATATTTTTTATCATTTTTTTCTTTTCTCTTTCTATTTATTTGATAGGTCAGAGAAAAACTGAGAGGGGAAGGGAAGATAGAGAGGGAAAAAGAAAGATGGATACTTACAGACCTCCTTCACCACACATGAAGCACCCCCTGTCCCTGCCCCCCACAGGTCAAAAGCAAGAATATAAACCTTGGTCCTTGTACATGGTAATGTGTGCACTCAGTATTTTCTTTGGAAGATAATTTAGAATTTTACAGAACCCTAAGATAATAGCAATAAACAAATAGAGAATAAACTAACAAAAAAAGCTACAACTTCATTTGTCTGCTTATTTCATCTTAGAGTATCAAAGAGATGAAATGACCTCACCAAGATCTAATAGCTAATAAAGAAAGCTTATCAGAGCTAAACTCTAAGTCCGGTTTGAATTCCTCAATAACCTTGCTAGTCCAAGTGAAATATGAAGACTTGCAGCATCAGCATCACCAAGAACCTGCTGAGAATGCAGAAACTCACCACCCATACACTAAATTAAAATCCACATTTTACAAGATCCTTAGGTGACCTGTGTCACATTAAAATTTGAGAAGCCTTGAACTGCATAACACATTGCCAGTTTTCCTATTATATACACTAGAAAATAGTGTGTCCTTGGCAGTTGGATTAGTTTAGATTTTTATAAATGGTTTTTTTTTTTTCCTCCAGAGTTATTGCTGGGCTCGGTGCCTGCACCATGAATCCACTGCTCCTGGAGGCCATTTTTTTCCCCTTTTGTTGCTCTTGTTGTAGCCTTGTTGTGGTTATTGTTATTGCCATTGTTGATGTTGTTCGTTGTTGGATAGGACAGAGAGAAATGGAGAGAGGAGGGGAAGACAGAGAGGGGGAGAGAAAGACACCTGCAGACCTGCTTCACCGTCTGTGAAGCGACTCCCCTGCTGGTGGGGAGCGAGGGGCGCTTTGCGCCACATGCGCTTAACCCACTGCGCCACGGCCCCGACCCCCATAAATGTTTTTTTTTTTAAATAACTGTAAGCCTAGAAAAAATGTTTGACTTTCAAATATAATCTTTTTGTTTGTTGTTTTTTGCTTTGGTTTATTTTATAAATATAGAGACAGAGAAGCAGAGAGAGGGAGAGAGAAGCACCGAGGCTTCCTTCATTTCAGTGAAGGCCAAGTTCAAGCCTGGGATGTACACATGCTAAAGCAGTGCTCTATTAAGTGAGCTCTTTCACCAGCCCCAACTTTGTTGTTGTTTGTTGTTGTTGTTGCTGCTGCTCTTGGTGATTTTCTTCAGTAGTAATTCATGTTATGCTTGTATTTTCACATTCAAATTATCATCTTTATTTACATGAGTTTTAATGTACGTATACTAAAAGGATGTATCTTTGATTTTTTTACCAGACTGTTTATTATATTATAGCTAGAAATGCTACAGAGAACAATGCCCCTGCATAAGCCACTAATCTTCAATTTCTAATACAACTCCTGGCATCAGCTATTGGAAGCACACTATTGCCACCTTCTGAAAATGCTATAGAAAAACTATCAAAATGTGTTAGCATTTGTTTCATTCTGTTAAAGGGAAGGGGGTGGGGAGACACCATCTATTCCCCATTCTCAAGTTCCGTCACTCATTTTTCTCATCAAAGAATTGAAGGGAAAAGCATGATAGCCAGGTAAACTAAACCTTTTATTAGAAAACATAAACATGTTAGGGAATGAGAAGGAAGGAGAGGGAGAGGGAGAGGGGGAGGGGGAGGGGGAGGGGGGGAGGGGGAGGGGAGGGGAGGGGAGGGGAGGGAGAGGGAGAGGGAGAGGGAGAGGGAGAGGGAGAGGGAGAGGGAGAGGGAGAGGGAGAGGGAGAGGGAGAGGGAGAGGGAGAGGGAGAGGGAGAATACTTACACTGCCACATGGTTGTCCAGAAAAAGAGAATGAGCCCCCAAAGGTTAAGCCTTTTAAAACCAAAGCCCCGCTTACACCTGTAACCACTCCTATTTTCTCCCTCAACACTTCTATCAGGGTAGCCTCATCATAACTTTACTATCAGGCATTCACATTCCCTCCCACCAGCTCTGATTTATCTCTAACTCTCTGAACACTCTATCCAACATTTCATTCTTTCTCTTCTGATGCTTAAGAGAAGCTAAATCGTATCTCTCTAAAGTCACACATAAAGGTTGTAAGATACTGTGCAATTTACCATACTGCTTTCTTTGCATAGATTGGTAATTAGAAGAATAATTGTTGCAATTTATGATTTTAAAAAACAAAATGAATGCCAGATGTAGTCTAGTGACCACTTCTGTGACCAACAAGTATTTCCAACTAATTTGATTTCACCTCTTGTCATTCTCTGCAGACCTGGGTGCCCCATACCCTTTTTTTAGTCTTCAGGTTGAACAAAGTTAAAATCCCCATACACAAACATCTTCCTATATTGTAATAGCAGTTTTCTTTAATCCTTATTGCATTTTCTCTTAACTCTGATTAATATATATCCAAATAACTATATTATTTTCCTCTCATTATCATAAAAAATGATTTCAAAAAGGCAATTGTTTGGGCAGTTATATAAGTATTTATAAGTAGTTCCAAATAATAGTATTAGCACAGTCCATTAAAATTCATTTGAGAATCTCAAAATTTCCTACAAAAGGCTTTGAAAATTCCGCTGGTTAGCAAAGATCATGTTTGTCATTTTTTGTTACTTTTTCTTTGCTTTGTTATTGACTATGATTCATTGTGGCATCTTTAAAAGAGGTCCCAATAAAGAAACATAATTGTCTGTCCCAAATAATTCACTGAATGCTGTGTAGCATCACCCCAAAGAGGAGTATAAAATATGCTTTGTGTCAGAGTTACATTAGGGAAATCTTGTATTTCACTTACTACTATTGTAAGCCTTCATGTTACTTAACAGTAAAACTTAACGAGATGAATTGAAAGCAGAAAACTAAATTCCTGAAGAAGTATGTGCCTTGGAATCTTAAAGTACCAATTTAGTGTGTTTAGAAATGACTAAACAGGAAACTATCAAAATGAATGAGAGCTAAAGGAAATTGACTAGACTTTTTTCAGGTAAGACATTAAATCTCTCCCACTTTACTCTTTGTATTGAATTTGGCTATGATGTTTTTTTAAAGGTGTACATCTTGAATTTGATTTGTCTTCATAAACTAGTATAGAATATGTCAATGTTAAAGGAAATCAGTACCTGGCAAAGGTTAAAGGCCAAAGAGTTTTTCACCAAAAACTACTTTTATAGGAGAGAGATGAAATGTGCCTTTTTAAGAACAAAAAAATGAAAGAGTTTTATAAACTGGACTGAATTCTTTTTATTTTTTTATTTATAAAAAGGAAATGTTAATAAAACCATAGGATAAGAAGGGTACAACTCCACACAATTCCCACCACCAGATCTCCGCATCCCATTCCCTCTCCTGATAGCTTTCCCATTTTTATCCCTCTGGGAGCATGGACCCAAGGTCACTGTGGGATGCAGAAGGTGGAAGGTCTGGCTTCTGTAATTGCTTCCCCAGTGAACATTGGCATTGAAGGTCTGGCTTCTGTAATTGCTTCCCCAGTGAACATAGGCATTGACAGGTGGATCCATACTACCAGCTGTCTCTCTCTTTCCCTAGTAGTGTGGGGCTCTGGGAAAGTGGAGCTCCAGGACACATTGGTGGGGTTGTCTGTCCAGGGAAGTCTGATTGGCATCATGGTAGCAACTGGAACCTGGTGGCTGAAAAGAAAGTTAACATACAAAGAAAAACAAATTGTTGAACAATCATGGACCTAAAGGCTGGAATTATGCAGATGAAGAGTTGGGGGGGTGTCTCCATTTTGTAGATAGTTAGTAGGCATATTTTAGTTATATTCAAAAGGGCCTATGGCTATACTAGTTTTTCTTTTTTTTTTTCCCTGAGCCTGAAATCTGATATGCAGGGTGGATCCAAGTTATTGTCTGGAGAGATGATATCATGGCTGGAAAAGGAACATAAAGTGGTTAGTCAATGTGATTTAGACCACTTATTTGTGCTAATAGGGATTTTTAAAGCACCAGCACATAGTCATCCTTCTTCAAATATTGAAAGAGTTCTAATGCATTTCCAAAAGATAGTTCTCAAGTCCTTGATAAAGACATTCTTGGGTTTCAAAACTGGCAACATGCTGAGAAATTTACATTTATACTAGATGGGGGGTGGTGAAGAATTTACAATTAAAATGTTTCTAAAGCTAACTAATAAGCCAAAAAGAAAAAAGAAAGGTCACTGGCTTAGTAAAGACAAAACCTGCCTAAAATTCATTCACACTAAAAGTGTTACAGTTGTCTGGGTCAGTATCCTATCATTACATTAGATGTATGTTAAGGAATTTTTTAAAAAGTAGAATTGTTTTCTACATTTTAAAATATGAAGTAAATAAACTAGATTTTCTTTACTGATGTACAAACTGGCTCTGAGAGTAGTTTACAAAAAGAAATTCTCAACCTAGAGGATCATTATTTAAAATAACTGATTAGTCTCACAATAAGTGGTCTTTAGCAGGAAATAATAATTTGAACATGTAACTTATAACAAATCAGTTTTTAAAAAGTCTGTAGGCAGGGGAGCAAGAAGGAACAGGGTAAAGGGCACAGTGGACCCCTCTAAGCATCACTGGTAAGATTCTAGACTGACTTCTACATGGAAGATCAAATCGATGGGGTTTACAGTCAACAATATTTATACACCTTTCCCATATTTGGGAGCTACTCGCTTCCCTGATCTAGCTCTGTGGTCCTTTTTCTAACCATGACATTATCTCCCCAGACAATAACTTGGATCCACCTGCATATCAGATTTTAGGCTCAGGGCGGGGGCCAGGGGGGCGTGCGGGGAACTAGCATAGTCATGGTCCCTTTGGAATATAACTAAAATAGGCCTACTAGCTATCTACAAAACGGAGACTCCCCCAACTCTTCATCTACACGATTCCAGCCTTTACGTTCATGATTAGTCAACAACTTGTTTGGCTTTATATGTTAACTCTTTTCAGCCACCAGGTTCCAGATGCTACCATGATGCCAATCAGACTTCCCTGGACAGACAACCTCCCCAATGTGTCCTGGAGCTCTGCTTCCCCAGAACCCCACCCTACTAGGGAAAGAGCGAGGCAGGCTGGGAGTATGCATTGACCAGTCAATGCCCATGTTCATCAGGGAAGCAGTTACAGAAGCCAGGCCTTCCATCTTCTGTATCCCACAATGACCTTGGGTCCATACTCCCAGAGGGATAAAAAATAGGAAAGGTCTCAGGGGAGTGGATGGAATATGGAGTTCTGGTGGTGGGAATTGTGTGGGGTTGTACCCCTCTTATCCTATGATTTTATCAATGTTTCCTTTTTATAAATAAAAGTAAAAAATAAATAAATTAAAAAAGAATCAAAAGAGAAAGTTATGATTCAGTGAAACAAGATTTTATTGAGACAAAATAGGGATAGAGAAGGAAAGAAAATACAGGTTTTAGAGACACGTAGATCCAAAAAATGGAAGACTTAGTGAAAGAAGGCAAATTTGGAAAATATTATTAATATTTGAGGTAAGGTATTTGGTGATTTTGGCTAAGCTAATGATGTGGAAATGGAAAGTAGGAGGTAGACTTACAGAATATTTACAAAGCAGAACTGGTGTAACTTGAATGCTTAGGTAGTTGAAGAAGGATGAAGTGTGAAAGATTTGTAGGTTTTCTAAAATGTGTTTGAATAAGGGAACACATTATTCCAAAAATGGGGGGAGGGAGAACCACCTAGTTCCTCAATCTTGTAAATTTATAGTGGATACAAGGGACTTTGAGGCTATTACTTGAGCCATTGTGTCCAGGTGCATAATTGCATTCATCTACATTTCACAGCATTAGCAGTAATGTGGAAAAGGACATACTAGTGCAAGATGCAGATATCTTATTCATCTGTCCCTCTTCTGAGCTACTTTCAGGGTACAGATGGGGTGGCTAGTGTACTCCCTCCGGAGGAGTATTTTCTTTTTTATTTTTTTTAATTTTATTTATTTATTATTCCCTTTTGTTGCCCTTGCTGTTTTATTGTTGTAATTATTATTGTTGTCATTGTTGTTGGATAGGACAGAAAGAAATGGAGAGAGGAGGAGGAAGACAGAGAGAGGGAGAGAAAGACAGACACCTGCAGACCTGCTTCACTGCTTGTGAAGCGACTCCCCTGCAGGTGGGGAGCCAGAGCTTGAACCGGGATCCTTATGCCAGTCCTTGTGCTTTGCGCCATGTGCGTTTAAGCCACTGCACTACAGCCCAACTCCCAGGAGTATTTTCTTAAACAGCCCCCTAACATGTTCACAGGTGTTTTAAGTGACTTTATCCTTTATCACTGGGTAACTCCTTTAAATTTATATTCCAGTGATTTTTTTATTTAAAAAAGAAAATACAGTTTTAAATTGTGTTAGCTTTTACAATAAGCTTATTGTAAATAATTTGACATATTTGTAAATAATTTTGACATACAATAATAAATATTTGTTTTTCATACATTTCCCAAGTTCAACTAGTCTATGCTGGGCATGCTAGAATATATAAAGTGATTCCACATAGTTTCCCAAGGATTATCATGCAAATTCAAAATATCCTTCTCCAAAGGGTTTTATCAATGGTGGAGGTATGAAACAAGAAGAAATAAATGAAGCATCTTCAGGGCTAAGATACCATTAATTCTAACTAATGTTGTCTATAGAACGTCACATGGATGAGACCTGCAAAGTGGCATGGCAAAGAGTACAGACACACAGGAAGGACTAAAGAATTGTGAAGAATAGGCATTGTTAATGCAGCCTACCATGGACTTTGTCATTAAATATTCATTGAGAACTCACTGTATACACAGAATAATACAGAAGGCTTGCTTTTCTGTCTGTCTGTCTGTCTGTCTGTCTGTCTCTCTCTCTCAGAATAAAAAGTCTCAAAAAATCTATTTGAACAAGTTCAAAGGTTTCTAAAGGAAAAATTTACAACAGGTATTAAAGAAAAGACATTGTTTTTATTAAGTATAAATGAAAAAATTGCATACCTAAAAGATAAAACCTTATAAACAGGAAGATGTCAGTGAGAAAATACTAAGCATATTCAGAACTATCAATTTTGATGGAATAATGAGTATGTGAGAAAGAGTAATTTGAAATGCTGTTGAGAAAAAATATTGATTCAATAGCTCTTACTAAATCATCATTTCTATCTCTCTCCTCATAGATTAATGACTCTTAACATCTTGTCATTTCTTCCTTGTTTTTTTTTATTTATAAAAAGGAAGCATTGACAAAGCCATAGGATAAGAGGGGTACAACTCCACACAATTCCCACCACCAGAACTCTATATCTGATCCCCTCCCCTGATAGCTTTCCTATTCTTTAACCCTTCCTAACACCAATATCCAATTTAAACAAAGACTCATGAGGCTGAGCATCCACAGTCGATATTTTACCCACAGTCAACATTTTTAACTCTGCTTTCTAGGTATGTCTCCATGAAATACTCTAGAAATAACTCAAAGATGATGTTTATATGGAGTTTCCCTATTTCCAACACATTTTAGAAAACCTACAAATCTTTCACACTTCATCCTTCTTCTACCTAAGCATTCAAGTCACATCAGTTCTGCTTCGTAACTATTCTGTAAGTCTACCTCCTACTTTCCATTTCCACATCATTAGCTTAGCCAAAATCACCAAATACCTTACCTCAAATATTAGTAATATTTTCCAAATTTGCCTTCTTTCACCAAGTCTTCCTATGCTTGAACAACTTATCAAAAGCTCAAAAACATTAAAGTTATTATTTTAGGGCAAAACAATTTTTATACTTGAGAATCTGAGTTTCCAAATTTAATCTCCAGCCATAAATCATAGCAAAATGGTTAAAATAATGAAAATAAAGACATCATTTTATTTTCAGAATTCTCTTACTTGGCTATTTCTTTATTCCACAAAATATATCCTGAGTGTCTACTTCTAGTCTGCCCTCTTTCTAAATAATAGAGATGCACAAATGAACTGCACAGGCACCTCTATTTATCCTCATGGAACTCATATTCTGAGAGAAAAAAAATAAAGAAGCTATATCATATGTAATATGGTATATTTTGAGAGTGACAAGTGCAATAAAGAATGTAATAGCTACAGACCCTTTGGAATATAACTAAAATATCCCTACTAGCTATCTACAAAACGGAGACCCCCCCACACACACACAACTCTTCATCTGCACTACTCCAGCCTTTAGGTGCATGATTAACCAACAACTTGTTTGGCTTCATATGTTAACTCTCTTTTCAACCACCAGGTTCCAGATGCTAGCATGATGCTGACCAGACTTCCCTGGACAGACAAACCCACAAATATGTCCTGGAGCTCTGCTTCCCCAGAACCCTTCCCCACTATAGAAAGAGAGAGGCAGGCTGGGAGTGTGGACTAACCTGTCAATGCCCATGTTCAGCAGGGAAGCAATTACAGAAGCCAGACCTTCCACCTTCTGCATCCCACAATGATCTTGGGCCCATACTCCCAGAAGGATAAAGAATATGAAAGCTATCAGGGGAGGGCATGGGATACAGAGTTCTGGTGATGGGAATTGTGTGGATTGTACCCCTCTTATCCTATGATTTTTTTCATTGTTTCCTTTTTATAAATAAATCAAAATAAAATAATAAATTAAATTTAAAATGAAATATACAAATATATCTTAAAAATTAAAAAGAAAGAAAGCAGATATGAAAATCTTATTAGAGCCTGACTAGGAAAGTAATTTTTGAGATAATAAATATTTTTATTTAGATGGAGAGCAATCAAGAAGAGATTAAAGATATACTGAGATCTAAGATACATTTTCAATTTCAAGTTTTAAGATAGAACTGACAACTCTTAACTACAACTTTGATATGAGAGATAAAGAGAAAAGAATCAAGGATGGTGTCTGTGTGTTTGTACAGAACCAGGTGAATGATGATGCTAATGACTAAAGTAGAGAATGCTGGGGAAGTAACAACTGAGAATAGAGGAGTCAAGATTTCTAGTTTTACCATGTTTAGTTTGAGATGCCAAAAGTAAACATAAAATAACTGGTTCGTATTACAGAAATTCAATTCATTGATAAGTAACTGAAAATCAAAGCACTTTAAATAAATTACATAATCAATATATTACCAGTAAATCACCATTCTTTCCTTCTTTCTTCCTTTCTTTCTTTTTCTTTCAGTTATTACCAATGTTTTATCACTCCAGGCTGACTTTTTTAGATGTTTAGAGACATAGACAGCACTGAAGCTTTTATTGGTATGTTGGATGCTTGGGTTGAACTTGAGTCAAATGCATGGTAAACCAGGCACAATATCTAGATAAGATATTCTGTTGACATATATTAATGTTTGTCCCTTTATGCCTCCACATGCATAAATTACTCAATAGTTGGTTAAAGCGCTGCTTTTGAAAGATGAAATAACATTATGGCCTGAAAAAGATGGGGTTGGAATCTGAAATATAATTTGCTTTCTGACCAGCAATGTAGGATTTTAAAAAAAATGATTTATGTTATTTATTACATATAAGGGAGATTTTCCCATGTGGCAGAGAAAGAGATGGTGCAAGAACACCACTCTAGTATATGAAGTGCCAGTTATTGAACCAAGAACTTTAGGAATTAATTTTTGATGCTTTCCCAATTGAATCATTTCAATATAGGATTTTTTTTTTCCACCAGAGTGCTGCTCAGCTATGGCATAAGGAGGTTCATGTGGAACCTGGGACTTTGAAGTCTCAGGAATGAAAGTCTTTTTGCATAATCATTATACTAGCTACTCTGCCCTCAACTTAGAATTTCTTTCTTTTCTCTTTCTCTCTCTCTTTCTTTTTGTCTAATTTTTTATTGGTGGAATTAATGGTTGACAGTAGACAATAAGTAAGTGCAGTAGTTAATACATGTATAACATTTCTCAGTGTTCTGCATAACACTCCAACCCCCTCACCTAAGTTCTCCTCCACCATCATGCTCCAGGACCTGAGTACCCCACCCTTAGCCACATAGTCATTTACTTTAGTATGACACACCAATCCAGTCCAAGTTTTGCTTTGTATTTGTCACTTTTGTTCTTATTTTTCATTTTTTTAAGGCTTATGGTGGTGTAGGAGATTGAACCTGGGACTTTGGAGCCTCAGCACAAGAGTCTCTTTGCATAGCCATAATGCTATCTACTGCCACTCTATTTTTCAAGTCCTTTCTATGAGTGAGTATCATCCCATATTCATCCTTTTCTTTCTGGCTCATGTCACTTTTAAGATATATAGAGAGAACATCATACAGCTCAACTCTGGTTTATGGTGGTACCAGGGTTTGAGCCTCTGGGATCTTGGGCAAACAAATTATGAACTCTATCTTTCTGGTCCAAAATTAAACCCCAATATCTAACAAACTAACAATATTATTGTAATTTTAATCCATGATTATTATTTCCAACCCCAGAAACTGAATTAGCTGTGTATATTCAAGGAATGAGACAGATTATTGTCTCCCCCAAATGACGCTAAAATCCTACCTTTCAAAGGGTAGGGAGGTCACAGAGGGTTAGTAATAGTGTGTGCTATGTATATACATGAGATATGAGATTTATTCTTCGTAAAATTATAGAGTTATGCTCTGACCTTGCCCTCTCTCCCTGTCTCAATAAAACAATGTGAATTAAAAAAGAAGAAGGAGAAGAAGAAGAAGAAGAAGAAGGAGGAGGAGGAGGAGGAGGAGGAGGAGGAGAAGGAGGAGAAGGAGAAGGAGAAGGAGAAGGAGAAGGAGAAGGAGAAGGAGAAGGAGAAGGAGAAGAAAGAGGAGAAGAAGGAGTAGAAGAAGGGCTGGGGAGATAGCATAATGGTTATGTAAAAGACTTTAATCCCCCTGGCTCCCCACCTGCAGGGGGTAGCAGGTCTGCAGGTGTCTTTCTCTCTGCTTCTCTATCTTCCCCCTCTCCTCCATTTTCTCTCTGTCCTATAAAAAAAATTTTTAAATGTCCACAGGTGCAGTGGATTCATAGTCCAGGCACCAAACCCAGCAATAATACTGGAAGCAAAAATAATAATAATGATGATGATAATAATAATAAATTATTTTTTTAAAAAAAGACTTTCATGCCTGGGATTCAGAGGCCCCAGTTTCAATTCCCAGCACAACCATAAGCCAGACCTAAGCAGTGCTCTGGTATCTTTCTCTGTTTCTTTCTGACTGCAGCTCACTTTCATGAAAAATAAATTCAGGGGTTTCCCGGAATATGGCGGACTGAGAAGCTGCTAGTGGCTGAGCTCTGACCACATCTCCTGGAAACAGTAGGATTTTCTGCCTTTAGCAGGCCAGCCAATAAGGGGTCCTAGCGGTAACACCAAGGAGGTGACTATAACTTAATTTGGGTTAAGAATTAGAGTAGGGAAAAAGAATTTTTTTCCTTCCTTTTAATTTTCAAGCATACCTCCTTCCCCACCCCCCCCAACATAATCAGTCCCTGGGGACCAGCTCCTAGCAGGATGCCCTGCTAGGAGCTCCTTTTCTTTACCAAATTCCTATCCCACCAGGGAGTATCATTAATTCTAAGTCTATACCCTTCTAAAACCTCTGGCCTTTTTTCTTTCTAACTAGCCAACCCCCTCCCACACCTCACCCCACATAGCTAATTAAATAATTAAAAATAAATACATTTAAAAAAAAACCTTTCCTTTCACTGCCCTTTTATGACTGTTTTTTTTCTTATCTTTTTCTTTTTTCTGTCTCTCTCTTTTTTATTTTTATTTTTCTCATTCTTGTCATCCTTTCTTCCTTAATCCTACAGCTTCCAAAGTCACAGCCCCAAGCCCCCACACCACCAAACAGTGTGCTTTTTTGAATTCACTGATACACATTTGGGAATTTCCTTTCACTGCTCTTTAATTACAACTCTTTTTCTTATCTTTTCCCTTTTCTCTCTCTTGTCTCTCTCTCTCTTTTTTCTTTTTTTTTTAATCTTGTCATACACTTCTTCCTTCTTCTTTGCCTTTCTGAATTTGTGAATTATTTGGGGGAAGAAATCGGACTCAGTGGACTCTCTATGTGTGTATCTCTGCTCTAGTTCCCTTTCCCCTCTTGTTAGCCCTAGATTATACAGTGGATAGTTGATTTGCATAACTGTCTATTCTTGCTATCCTCTCTTTCTTTTCTCTTTCTTTTTAACTGGGATTTGGTTACTATTTTTTCAAAGACTGGAGAAATTGTTTGGCTAACTGGTAATGATTAAACTACTTCAATACTTGCTTCAGTTGCTACTGTAATTCCTGAGGTTGGTGAGTGCAATTGTCATAAAGGTATTTAGTACAGTGTTGCTTGTGATCAAGACACAACAACTGAGGAACAACAAAGCATTAAAAAAAAAAGAAACACATAAATCAAAAAAATGGGTAGATCAAAAACAAATAAAACTACTACTCCAATGAATGAAGACAAGAGCCCAGAAGAAACTACAAATCAGCCAGAAGTAACCATAGATAAGAAAAGTATGCAAGCAATAATAAACTTATTAATCACAGAAATGAAAACAACATTAGAGGAAAGGAATGGCAGTATTAGAGAAACAACAGTTGAGACCCCCAAGGAAAATACTGATTATCTTGAGGCAATTAGAGAACTGAAAACTTAAATAGCTGTAATGAAGAAAGAAGCTGAGGCAAGGGAAAGCAGATTAACAGAAGCAGAAAACAGAATTAGTCAGACAGAGGATGAGTTAGAGAAACGAAGAAAGAGGTGAAAGACCTTAAAAAGAAATTGAGAGACACTGAAAACAACAACAGAGACATACGGGATGATCTAAAAAGAAGTAACATTCATATAATTGGCCTGCCAGAGGAAGAAAGAGAGGAAGGGGAAGCAAACATTCTAGAGGAAATAATAGAAGAAAACTTCCCAGACCTGAATAACAGAAAGGACATCAAGATTCAAGAGGCCCAGAGAGTACAAAACAGAATCAACCAAGACCTGAAGACACCAAGATACATCATAGTCAGAATGAGAAGAAGTAAGGATAAAGAAAGGATGCTAAAGGTTGCAAGAGAGAAACAAAAAGTCACATACAAGGGAAAACCCATAAGATTATCTGCAGACTTCTCCACTCAAACTCTAAAAGCCAGAAGGGAATGTCAAGATATCTATCAAGCCCTGAATGAAAAAGGATTTCAACCAAGGATAATATATCCTGCTAGACTTTCATTCAAACTAGATGGAGGGATAAAAACCTTCTTAGACAAACAACAGTTAAAGGAGGCAACCATCACCAAGCTGGCCCTGAAAGAGGTTCTAAAAGACCTCTTATAAACAAGAACATCACTATAATACTTGCAATATATCAGAGCAAACAAATTTTTTTTGAACAATGGCACTACAATACATTAAATCCATAATATCAATAAATGACTTAAACTCACCCATCAAAAGGCACAGGGTGGGGGGATAGATCAGAAAACATAACCCAACCATATGCTGCTTGCAAGAATCCCATCTGTCACAACAAGATAAACACAGACTTAAAGTGAAAGGATGGAAAACTATCATACAGACTAACGGACCACAAAAAAGGGCAGGAACAGCCATTCTCATCTCAGACACGATAGATTTTAAATTAAATAAAGTAATAAAAGATAGGCAAGGACATTACATAATGATTAGAGGATCAATCAGCCAAGAAGACTTAACAATTATCAACATCTACGCACCCAATGAGGGACCATCTAAATTCATTAAGCACCTACTGAAATAATTTCAAAAATACATCAATAGTAATACAATAATAGTCGGAGACTTCAATACCCCACTCTCACACTTAGATAGATCAACAAAGCAGAGAACCAATAAAGATACAAGAGAATTGAATGAAGAGATTGACAGACTAGACCTCTTGGACATTTTCAGACTCCTCCACCCCGAAAAACTGGAATACACCTTTTCAAATCCGCATAACACATACTCAACGATAGACCACATGTTAGGCCACAAAGACAGCATCAATAAATTCAAGAGCATTGAAATCATCCCAAATATATTCTCAGACCACAGTGGAGTAAAACCAACATTTAACAACAAACAGAAAATTATTAAAAGTTACAGAATTTGGAAACTAAACAACATACTCCTTAAAAACAACTGGGTCAGAGACTCACTCAAGTAGGAAATTCAAATGTTCCTGGAAACAAATGAAAATGAAGACACAACCTATCAAAATATTTGGGACACAGCTAAAGAAGTACTGAGAGGGAAACTTATAGCCATACAATCACATATTAAACACTAAGAAGAAGCTCAAATGAACGACCATACTGCACACCTCAAGGACTTAGAGGAAGAGGAACAAAGGAACCCTAAAGCAACCAGAAGGACAGAAATCACTAAAGTTCGAGCAGAAATAAACAACATCGAAAATAAAAGAACCATACAAAAGATCAATGAAGCCAAATGTTGGTTCTTTGAAAGATTAAACAAAATTGACAAACCCCTAGCCAGACTCACCAAACAAAAAAGAGAGAAGACTCAAATTAATAGAATTGTAAACAATGGAGGACATATCACAACTGACACCACAGAAATCCAGAGAATCCTGCGAAACTTCTATAAAGAACTATATGCCACCAAGCTTGAGAATCTGGAAGAAATGGAACAATTCCTAGAAACATATGCCCTTCCAAAATTGAACCAAGAAGAACTACAAAATCTAAATGCACCAATCACAGACAAAGAAATTGAAACCGTTATTAAGAATCTCCCCAACAACAAAAGTCCTGGACCAGATGGCTTTACAAATGAATTCTACAAAACTGTCAGGAAACAGTTAATACCCATACTTCTAAAGCTATTCCATAAGATTGAAGAAACAGGAATACTCTCTTCCACCTTCTATGAAGCCAACATCACCCTGATACCAAAAGCTGATAGGGACAGAACAAAAAAGGAAAACTACAGACCGATATCTCTGATGAACATAGATGCCAAAATATTAAACAAGATCTTGGCCAACCGGATACAGCAACATATCAAAAAGATTGTTCATCACGACCAAGTGGGATTCATCCCAGGAATGCAAGGCTGGTTCAACATCCGTAAGTCAATCAATGTCATTCACCACATCAATAAAAGCAAAGCCAAAAACCACACGATTATCTCAATAGATGCAGAGAAATCCTTTGACAAGATCCAACACCCATTCATGCTCAAAACTCTACAAAAAATGGGAATAGATGGGAAATTCCTCAAGATAGTGGAGTCTATATATAGCAAACCTACAGCCAACATCATACTCAATGGACAGAAGCTGAAAGCATTCCCCCTCAGATCGGGGACTAGACAGGGCTGTCCATTGTCACTGTTACTCTTCAACATAGTATTGGAAGTTCTTGTCATAGCAATCAGGCAAGAGAAAGAAATCAAAGGAATACAGATTGGAAGGGAAGAAGTCAAGCTCTCACTATTTGGAGATGATATGATAGTATACATAGAAAGAACTAAAGAATCCAGCAGAAAATTACTAGAAGTTATTAGGCTATATAGCAAGGTATCAGGCTACAAAATCAGTGTACAAAAATCAGTGGCATTTATTTATGCAAACACTAAATCTGAAGAAGACATCCAGAAATCACTCCCATTTACTGTTTCAGCAAAATCAATCAAATACCTAGGAATAAAGTTGACCAAAGAAGTGAAAGACTTGTATGCTGAAAACTATGAATCGCTACTCAAGGAAATAGAAACTGATACCAAGAAATGGAAAGATATCCCATGCTCATGGATTGGAAGAATAAATATCATCAAAATGAATATTCTCCCCAGAGCCATATACAAATTTAATGCAATACCCATCAAAGTTCCACCAAGCTTCTTTAAGAGAATAGAACAAACACTACAATCATTTATCTGGAATCAGAAAACACCTAGAATTTACAAAACCATCTTGAGGAAAAGAAACAGAAATGGAGCCATCACACTCCCAGACCTCAAACTATATTATAAAGCCATCATCAGCAAAACAGCATGGTACTGAAGCAAAAATAGGCACACAGAGCAGTGGAACAGAATTGAAAGCCCAGACATAAGTCCCCACAACTATGGACATCTAACCTTTGATAAGGGGGCCCAAAGGATTAAATGGAAAAAGGAGGCTCTCTTCAACAAATGGTTCTGGGAAAACTGGGTTGTAACATGCAGAAGAATAAAATTGAATTACTTTATCTCACCAGAAACAAAAATCAACTCCAAATGGATCAAAGACCTAGATGTCAGACCAGAAACAATCAAATACTTAGAGGAAAACATTGGTAAAACACTTTCCCACCTACACCTCAAGGACATCTTTGATGAATCAAACCGAATTGCAAGGAAGACTAAAGCAGAAACAAACCAATGGGACTACATCAAATTGAAAAGCTTCTGCACATCCAAAGACACTATTAAACAAACAGAGAGACCCCTCACAGAATGGGAGAAGATCTTCACATGCCAGACATCAGACAAGAAACTAATCACCAAAATATATAAAGAGTTCAGCAAACTTAGCACCAAAAAAGCAAATGACCCCATCCAAAAATGGGCAGAGGATATGAACAAAACATTCACCTCAGAGGAGATCCAAAAGGCTAACAAACATATGAAAAACTGCTCTAGGTCACTGATTGTCAGAGAAATGCAAATTAAGACAACACTAAGATACCACCTCACTCCTGTAAGATTGGTATACATCAAAAAGCACAGCAGCAACAAATGCTGGAGAGGATGTGGGAACAGAGGAACCCTTTTACATTGCTGGTGGGAATGTAAATTGGTACAGCCTCTGTGGAGAGCAGTCTGGAAAACTCTCAGAAGGCTAGACATGGACCTTCCATATGATCCAAAATTTCTCTCTGGGGTTATTCTTCAAGGACTCCATAACACCCCACCAAAAAGAGGTGTGTACTCCTATGTTCATAGCAGCACAATTCATAATAGCTAAAACCTGGAAGCAACCCAGGTGCCCAACAACAGATGAGTGGCTGAGAAAGCTGTGGTATATATACACAATGGAATACTATGCAGCTATCAAGAACAATGAACCCACCTTGTCTGACCCATCTTGGACAGAGCTAGAAGGAATTATGTTAAGTGAGCTAAGTCAGAAAGATAAAGATGAGTATGGGATGATCCCACTCATCAACAGAAGTTGACTAAGAAGATCTGAAAGGGAAACTAAAAGCAGGACCTCATCAAATTACAGCAGGAACCTCACATATCCACTATAGAGCCCCTACTTCCCCCAGTCCTGGAACCCTTGGATAGGGCCCACTTTCCCATATGCCTCTCCCAGTCCATACCAAATAATATTGCATCCGCCGATCACAACCTAACCAACGCAACGATTGCCACCTCAACATGCTTCACCTCAGACTGTGTCCAGGGACTTCACGAGTGGAATGACAACCCTTCAGCTTCATTACTTGGGTGAGACCTTTCCTTTTATAGTACACTCTAATTTCATCTCAGGTGGTTCATTTTCTAACAAAGTCCCAAAACCTAGATATACACCAGTTTCTGTGAGAGACAGCTTATGTTCACACGTATCCATAAACTACTGCAAAATATATACCTGAAAGCAGAAGTACACTAAAGTTTGCAGTGAGTACCTCCCTAACACTTCCTCTCCACTATTCCAAGCTTTGGGTCCACAATTGCTCAACAATTTGTTTGGCTTCGTATGTTAACTCTCTTTTCAATCACCAGGTTCCAGATGCCATCAGGATGCTGGCCAGGCTTCCCTGGATTGAAGACCCCACCAATGTGTCCTGGAGCTCAGCTTCCCCAGAGACACACCCTACTAGGGAAAGAGAGAGGCAGACAGGGAGTATGGACCGACCAGTCAACGCCCATGTTCAGCGTGGAAGCAGTTACAGAAGCCAGACCTTCTACCTTCTGCAACCCTCAATGACCCTGAGTCCATGCTCCCAGAGGGATAGAGAATGGGAAAGCTATCAGGGGAGGGGGTGGGATATGGAGATTGGGTGGTGGGAATTATGTGGAGTTGTACCCCTCCTACCCTATGGTTTTGTTAATTAATCCTTTCTTAAATAAAAAAATTAAAAAAAATAAAAAGAAATTCATAGAATTATATATATGTATTAAAATATTATATACAGAAGAAAATTTGACCTTTAGTAGCTGTAAATAGGATATTTTTTGAAAATAGAATTTAGTCAGATGATCGAGTTAAGATAGTGCCATTCAGTTGGACCCAAATCTTTTATGAAGATAGTCTTATAAAAAGGAGAAGTGGACATAAAGACACATGCAGTCAGAAGACAACATGAAGGGAGATGGGCAATGCCATCTGTGTGCCCTAATTTACTGGAGTTTGAGGAGAGGAGGAACAAAATCTTTATCACAGAACTCAGACAGAACTAAATTTGATAATAACTTGATATCTGAAGCAACCTCCAAAAAAAGACATAAACTTCTTTAGTTAAAGCCAAGAATTCTGTAACCTGTTGTGACAACCTCAGGAAACTAACATAATGCTTTTTACCCAGTGGATCATTTTTTTAAATAGCAATTTCATAACAGTGCATTGTAACATTATTTGTAGTAACAGAAAGCACAAGATTTATTCAAACTACATTATAAAGGAGATGAATTAATTTTATTGCCTTTACTTCTAAAAGTCTACTTATTGTTATAACAAAAAGAAAACATTAACTTTTAAAATAGACATGGTGTAGTAGTCTGTTAGCGCTGTCATAACAAAATTATCACAGCCTAGGTAAGTAAAACAAAAACTTGAGACATTGTACACTAAAACATAAAATTTATTTTCTTACAATTTTAAAGAGTAAAATGTCCATTATCAAACCACCAGCAATTTCAGATTCTGAAGAGCATTCTCCTGTTGGTCTGTGACTGTCTAGCTTTGTTCTCCTATGACTATTTCTTCTTGTAAGGATTGAAAGTGAAGAATGAGCAATGGTATCTCTTTGTTATAAAGATACTAATCCCACTGAATTCAGCCCCACAGTCTCCACACTCATACTCCATTCAGTCTTTTGTAGAAGTCCTATTTCCAAATACAGTCACAATGAGAATTATGACTGCAACCTATGCATTTTAAGAGTTACACTCTAGCCTACAACACAAGGCATTTCAAGAACAACTCAAAACACAGCAACTACAGACACCTGTACAACACTTACATTATGTCAGTCACTATTCTTCAAGCTATTTACCATTGTATTTAATCCTCTCAACTTCTATTCTCACTCTTACAGATAAGTTAGGCACAGAAATGTTATCTTGCCCAGTCATTCTCTTAACAGAGAACCCAGCCAAAGTCTTACATTCTCAGAGGCTAGATTGAATGCACTTAGTAGATTTTCAGCCATGCCAAGGGTGTATCATCAGTTTTTCTCCATTTTTTTGAAAAGAGAGAGTCAATATAAACTATTACATGTTGAGGTTCATTAAATATTATGTACAAACAGTTTGGCTTTTTAAATTTTTTATTTATAAAAAGGAAACATTGACTAAACTATAGAATGTGAGGGTTACAACTTCACACAATTCCCACCACCAGAACTCTTTATCCCATCCCCTCCCCTGATAGCTTTCCTGTTCTTTAACCCTCTGGGAGCATGAACCCAAGGTCATTGTGGGGTGCAGAAGGTGGAAGGTCTGGCTTCTATAATTGCTTCCCTGCTGAACATGGCCACTGACAGGTCAATTCACACTCCCAGCCTGCCTCTCTCTTTCCCTAGTGGGGTGGGGTTCTGGGGAAGCAGAGCTCCAGGACACTTTGGTGGGGTTGTCTATCCAGGGAAGTCTGACAGGCATCATGCTTGGATATGTAACCTGGTGATTGAAAATAGTTAACATACAAAGCCAAAAAAATTGTTGACCAATCATGAATCTAAAGGCTGGAATAGTGCAGATGAAGAGTTGGGGGGCCCTCCATTTTGTAGATAGCTAGTAGGCATATTTTAGTTATATTCCAAAGGCCCTGTAGTTATACTAGTGTTTTTGTTGTTGTTGTTTTTACTTGAGCCTGAAATCTGATATGCAGGTGGATCCAAGTTATTGTCTGGGGAGATGATGTCATGGCTGGCAGAAGGACCAGAAAGCTGGATCAGGGAAGAGAGTTTTAATTTTTGCTTGAACTCTAAGAATAGTAAATCTTTCTAAAGAAAATCAAAAGTTATAAAGTAATTTGTATAACTGGCACAGGTTTTGCTAATGTACATGCAGCCCATATATATTTGCCCATTGAACATCTTAAGATTATTTTCATAGAATGATCTTGCATCAGCATCTTGCATGTAAGAACAAGTAGAATGACAGAAAAACTGAGTTGTGTATCACTTTATTCAGCTGGCTTGGGTAGTTGGTGTCTACATGACTTCTTAATGAACTCATCTGAATAATTTACTAAATATAATATGAATGTCGTGTACAGGCATTTTGAAAGATGTTGTAAATGGTGTGTATTAATAATTTCCAGTCTAGAGGGTAGCAACTCATGAATAAGATAAAATTGCATTTCTCTCATTTATCTTCCAAAGCTTGACCTATTCAGAAATTAAACAGATAAGATAGTCCCACCACATGGCTTCATAGAGCAAAAATTAATCTTTAAAAGTCACTTACATAATTTTTTGGGAAATGATTCTCAGTGTTAACTATAATACAGAAGGCAATAAATATCTTCAATTATTTCCAACTAATTATCTATCATTGGCCTGGAAATCTATCAGAACTTAACACAAAATGTTTTTGGTTTTTGGGTTTAAAATGTAATTAACATCCTAAACTAATCGACCTGAATAGTCCTTAATTGCAAAATGAGTATAAGGAGAAAAGATAGAATAATAGTTATGAAAAAAATCTTTCATGCCTGAAGCTTCAAAGTTCTAGAACTGAGCAGTGCTCTGGTGTCTCTCTCTCTCCCTCTTTCTCTCTCTCTCCTTCTCCTTTAACTAAAATAAAATAAATAAAGTACATTTATTGGAAAGAATATATAAAACCTTCACTGAGCAATATTTTAAGGGAAATTTTCTTATAAAATGTATTAGACCAACTATTATATTTTATAGCTATTCTTATATTAATTTTAAAGGCACTGTCTGTTTTATATTTTAACAAATATAGTCCACCATTTACAGTTACATTGTTTACTTTAACATTAGCATATTGAACTTTAACATTTCAAATAAATTTGTTTGAGTTAATAAAAGTATTCTACAGATCAGCTTTTAGTAAACAATTATCGGATTAGGTGCATACAATAGAAACCATAGAATTGATCTGCTAGTGGATAAGAATTGTGAAACATCACATAGTAGATGCTTTAAAAAGTTAATTTTTTTGTTTCTCAATTACATCAAAAAGTAGCTTGGATCATTTGCAAATAAAAATCATATGCACAAGGCAGGAAGGTAGCTTATCTGTGTACCTTATCACGTGCAAGGCCCTCAGTTCAAACCATGACACCAAATAGGAGCACCATGAAGAGCAATCAGGGCGCTCAGTGGAGTGTGCCACACTGCTATAATAGCCCTCCTCTCACTCGCCACCCTCCCTAAAAAAAAAAGGAACGATGGGAGTTGGGCTGTAGCGCAGCGGGTTAAGCGCAGGTGGCGCAAAGCACAAGGACAGGCATAAGGATCCCGGTTTGAACCCCAGCTCCCCACCTGCAGGGGAGTCCCTTCACAGGCGGTGAAGCAGGTCTGCAGGTGTCTATCTTTCTCTCCTCCTCTCTGACTTCCCCTCCTCTCTCCATTTCTCTCTGTCCTGTCCAACAACGACAACAACAATAATAACTACAACAATAAAACAACAAGGGCAACAAAAGGGAATAAATAAATAAAATAAATATTTTTAAAAAAAAGAAATGAAAAAAATGGTCCCAGGAGGTTGTTCAGTGGTGTTTCATACATCCAGGAGGCCCTCTCCACTCTGCTCCCCCACCTTGCACCACATGAAACAAATATGCAATGAATTTGAAAACTATATAAAAAGGTTAAAATCATGAGACCACGTACCTCCCACTTATTGCTATCGGCATAAAAGGATATCTAAATTTACTATTATATTTCCCAAATAATCCTGAAGATTTCACTTGTTTAACTTCCTTCTGGTCATATTTCTATACAAGAAAAATTCACTCATACTTTATTATATGGGTTCACATTTTATAGCTATTTATGTGTTCCATGCCCACCACCTATACTTGAGTTAAGGAGACAAAAAGTAGGAATTACCATAACAGTTACTTTGTACCTAAAACAGTGTTATGCAGAGAGTGGCTGAGTTGATTCTTTTTTATTATTATTTTATTTTATTTATAAAGAGGAAACATAGGAGAAGAGGGGTACATCTCCACACAATTCCCAGGACGAGAACTTCGTATCCCATCCCCTCTCCTGATAGCATTCCTATTCTTTAACCCTCTGGGAGTATGGACCCAAGGTCATTGTGGGATGCAGAAAGTGGAAGGTCTGGCTTCTGTAATTGTTTCCTTCCTGAATATGGGCATTGACAGGTTGGTCCACACTCCCAGCATGCCTCTCTCTTTCCATAGTCAGGTGGGGTTCTGGGGAAGCGGAGCTCCAGGACATATTGATGGGGTTGTCTTTCCAGGGAAATCTGACTAGCATCATGGTAACATCTGGAACCTGGTGGCTGAAAATAGAGTTAAGATATAAAGCCAAACAAATTGTTGACTAATTATGAACCTAAAGGCTGGAAGAGTGCAGATAAAGAGTTGTGGGGTGGGTCTCCATTTTATAGATAGCTAGTAGGTATATTTTAGTTATATTCAAAAGGGCCTGTGACTATACTAGTTTTTTTTTTCCCTGAGCCTGAAATCTGATATGTAGGTGTTGACTGTAAGGTTCAGCTGCTTCTTACCAAATAAACTGACAATAGGTAATATAATTATTTCTACCCTGCTTTAGTTAGCAACTTAAATGTCTCTTGAAAGTATTCTCAATAAAACACTAAAACTTAAATAATATATTTCTGTGTTTATAGAAAATAAATATAAATCTAAAGAGAGAAACAAATATTAAAGACATGTAAATATTTAACATATTAAAATATATCTATATTCCTATTCTAAGGAGCTATATAGTACAGTTCAGGGTTACAAATTGGTATGGGCTTTCTGAAAATTTAAGCAAAAAGTTGTAATTCAAGACAAATGATACACAGTTTCATTTTCCATAAGTAAACTATTTTCAGTTTCTTAGTAAAAACAAAGTTATTCCCAGAAGACTTCAAATATTCCCTTTCCTAACAGAATGCTGAATAAGATAGATAACATGGTCAACATCTTCCTTGCATATGCTTTTTTTTTTTTCAGAGAGTCTTAATTAAAGCTCAGGTCATAAATTTCAAATGTGACTTAGTGCACTTCCAGGCAGCTTATAGACTGAATAAACTGAGAAATATAGCTCTAAATTAGAAAAATCAATTCAACTGTGTATCAGAACACATAGAAAATTAGTAAGTTTAATTTTGTGACACTTATAAAGTCATTTCTTCTGGTTCTAGTTAGACATCAAGGTCAATTTTTACTTCTAATTTATCAAAAGCAGATCCATATCCTAAGCATTGTTTTCATTGCCTTTGTCTCTTTCTCTAACACATGCTCATGGGGGGTGGAGCCAAGAGAGTGACTTGGAGACAACACCTGGTTTGAGGTCCAAAAACAAGCAGCTTACAACCTGGGATTCTCTGGAGAGGGTAGGTTATCTAGGCAGTCCTTAGAAAAGGTGAATAAGGGGTGGTCAGGGTGACACCATAAAAGAATACTATAGCCCACTCTTGGGCTGGCAAACAGAGGTCAAAAGGACAAATAAAGGAAAATCTTTGGCTTGACTATTTCTGAATTTACCCTTCCCCCCACCCCATAACCAGCCCCCCTGGACCAGCCTGCTGCTCCTAGCAGGTTTCCCACCAAGCTATTTTATTTACCAAGATTCCTGGCTCAGCAGGAGTGTCATTTGAAGCCTTTTTCTTTTCTTTTTCTTTTTGAAAAGGGGTGGAGCTCTATTTGAGTGGCAGAATACTTGATCAATCAGGGCCTTAGCCCTGCCTGGCAAATACTAGCTGGAGTTTTTTTTTTTTTTTTTTTTTTTTTTTTTTTTACTTTTTACTACTTCTTATAATTGGTTGTTTTTGCTTGGTTTTAGAAGAGGACCAAGCTGCTTGTAGCCAACCTGGAGCAGTGCAAGTTGCAGACTGACTGTTAGGGGTTTTTACTCTATTTTATTTTTTTATTACTATTATTATATATGCATGTCCCTTTTCCTTCTTCTTCAGGTTGACCAAAATTAACTGTTGTTGCTTTTTACATTGATAGGTGACTGGATGTCCTATCCCTTGTGGGAGGGATTTGTTTCTCTCTCCCTCTTCCCTCCACACTCCTTTTTCTCTCCTTTTAAATAATTTTAAAAAACATTTTCTTTTTTTTTTTATTTCTTTATTGGGGAATTAATGTTTTACATTAGACAGTAAATACAATAGCTTGTACGTGCATAACATTTCCCAGTTTTCCATATAACAATACAACCCCAATTAAGTCCTCTGTCATCCTTTTTTGGACTTGTATTCTCCACCCCCACCCACCCCAGAGTATTTTACTTTGGTGCAATACGCCAATTCCAGTTCAGGTTTTACTTGTGTTTTCTCTTCTGATCTTGTTTTTCAACTCTTGCCTGATAGTGACATTACCCCATATTCATTCATGTCTAGAGGAGAAGCATTTACAAAAGCCAGACCTTACACTTTCTGCACCATAAAGAAGTTTGCCCCATACTCCCAGAGTGGTAAATGTTAGGGGAAGATGACCAGAGGGCTCTGAACTCCAATTCCATCAAGATGCAAAGAGAGAGGAAAATAAAATAATTAGGACTCTCATAAGTACTAGGTGTGATATAGAAAGAAGGAGAAATCAAGACCATAGGAAAAAAATAGGCAAAGATAGATAGATAGATAGATAGATAGATAGATAGATAGTTATAGGAGTAATAGTCAACTCATATCTGTGACCATGGGGGAACTAATGCAGTTTCCAATGGAGAGATTGGAGACACAGAACTCTGGTGTAGAAAAGATAAAAGATGTGGAGTTATACTACTATTATTTTGTAATTTTGTAAATCAATATTAAATCACTAATAAATGTTAAAAGCCCTACTTCTATTGAAAACATTTTACACACAACTCAATGTATTATACATGCCTAAGCCCTTAGGACTGCTGGAATATAATAGAGTAGGGTGTGTAGCTTAAATAAATCAACAATGGTAGAGAATATTCCATCCTACAAAGGGAGGCAGGACAACATATTCTATCTTTCACCTGAGGAAGATGGGTCCTGAAATTGGGGCAGCTTGGAATGTTCCTAATCATGACCACCAAATGTGAGCTCAGATCTATATTTATGCAGAGGCTACATAGGCTCCTAAGCTCAATATGGGCCCCAGATCAGATCAAATTGATGGGGTTTACTGTCAATGATATTTATACACCTTTCCCATATTTAGGAGCTACTCGCTTCCCTGATCTAGCTTCCTAGCCCTTTTTTCAGCCATGACATTATCTCCCCAGACAATAACTTGGATCCACCTGCATATCAGACTTCAGGCTCAGAAAAAAAAAAAAACTAGTATAGTCATGGGCCCTTTGGAATATCACTAAAATAGGCCTACTAGCTATCTACAAAATTGAGACCCCAAAGTCTTCATTTGCACTATTCCAGCCTTTAGGTTCATGATTAGTCAACAATTTATTTGTTAACTCTTTTTTCAGCCACCAGGTACCAGATGCTACCATGATGCCAACCTGAATTCCCTGTGCAGATGACCCCACCAATATGTCCTGGAGCCCTGCTTCCCCAGAGCTCTGCCTCACTAGGGAAAGAGAGAGACAGGCTGGGAGTATGGACCAACCTGCCAATGCCCATGTTCAGCAGGGAAGCAATTACAAAAGCCAGATCTTCCACCTTCTGCATCCCATAATGACCCTGTGTCCATACTCCCAGAGGGATAAAGAATAGAGAAGCTATCAGGGGAGGGGATGAGATACGAAGTTCTGGTGGTAGAAACTGTGAGGACTTATACCCCTCTTATCTTATGGTTTTTGTCAATGTTTCCTTTTCATAAATAAAATTTTTTTTAACTTTTTTTTATATTTATTTTATTTATTTTTTCCCTTTTGTTGCCCTTGTTGTTTTATTGTTGTAGTTATTATTGTTGTTGTTGTTGGATAGGACAGAGAGAAATGGAGAGAGGGAGGGGAAGACAGAGAGGAGGAGAGAAAGATAGACTTGTTGCCTGTGAAGCAACTCCCCTGCAGGTGGGGAGCCGGGGTTCAAACCGGGATCCTTATGCCGGTCTTTGTGCTTTGCGCCACCTGCGCTTAGCCCGCTGTACTACAGCCCGACTCCCAATAAAAATTTTAAAAAAGAAATCTGTTGTCTCATGGGTCTGAAGGTTGGCAATGCATGATCAAAAAAATTAAGTGAATAGCAAATTTTCAGGCAAAATGAATCGAAAGTTAATTACTACTTTGCCCCTCCAAGCATTTTCAGTTCAAGTTTTGAAAAAAAAAAATTCATGTCTGAGAAATTACAACTTTTCAAAAAGACTAGGAATTTACTGACTAAAAATTAATGATGACTCATGGATGAGTCTGTTCTATTTTCTTTGGATGTGAGGAAAATTTTCCTTTTTCACTTGGAAGATTCTATTAGACACATAACTTTTTTCAGACCCCATTTTCTTATCACCACATTCCTCTTCTTACTCCTACTCAACTTTTCCACACTGACTCTATTTTATCTACTCTGTGAAAGTAAAACTTATGACTCCTCAAGTGTATAACCAAATATTTCTGTCATACCCTGATTCTTCATGTCTACTTTAGGATGGGATTCAAATGCATTTGAGTCAAAAAGTTACTACAGGGTAATTCTTACTATGTTCTAGACACTCTTCTGTAAAGTGAGGATGCAACAGTGAACAAGATCAATGAAGTTCATGCTCTAAGCAACTTGTATTTAGTGGTATATCTAGATAATAAAATAGTGGCTAAAAAGGCTAGAAAATGTGAAATGTGATAATGATATGCAAAGAAAGAAAGCAGTGAAATCATAGTGCATTTAACATCATAGTTCACAGAAAGGTGACAAGATTCTTGGTCTACTCAACTTCTTTAAAATTCTTAAATAGTTGTTTAGAATGTCTTCAGTTCTATGTAATAAGCAGACTCAACTAGGAATGTACTTCTTAAATCAAAATTATTTATTTGATCATTCAATTTGTTAATCTATGCATAGGTGTATTCTTGTAATTTACAACATTTTTCCTCCTTATTTACAGAGGATTTTTTTGTCTAGCTTTAACATAGCTCCTGAAAGTTAAGCACAAAATTAAAGGAATTCTATGATATATTTTCTAAAATTGCTCACTTTCAATCCTCCCCATCCCTGAGAAATTTCCTTAGGTTACATAATCAAAAGGGGATGTTATGACTACCTCAAGCTTTAAAATAAATAGGGAAATGTATGGGGGAAATTGTCATGGTTGATTTACAGCAATTAAAACCTACTGTATATTAAGTAGATTCTATTATATTGTCATCTCAAAAAAATCAGAGTACATTTAATAAAGAGTAGTAGGATATAGACATTTAATGAACAACTAAGAGTAACTTCCATTCATTGATATTTAATTAGTCTAGACTTTCAGTCTACAAGAAGAAGAAACATATTGCTCTTTGCACCATAAATTCTGAAGAAACTGTGATCTAGAAGTTAATTTCACTCTTTATTCAGGACCTTATATACCAAATACTAAAATAATGCTAGGTCTCAAATAAGATAGTGATCTTATTTGGGAGCATTACTCAGTTCTGCCTTATGCTGGTATAGGAGAAATAACCTGAGGTTTCAGAACCTCATGAATGGAAGTATTTGCATAATCACTATTCTATTTCATTTGCCCAATCAGATATTTCGAATTCATTCACAGATAAATTGATAAATTTCCAGATGTTTCATGTTTGTTTGGAAAATCCTTTGATATATATATATATCCTTTTTGTTGCCCTTTTTATTGTTGTAGTTCTTGATGTCATCATTGTTGGATAGGACAAAGAGAAATGGAGAGAGGAGGGGAAGACAGAGAGGAGGAGAGAAAGATTGACACATGCAGACCTACTTCACCTCCTGTGAAGAGCCTCCCCTGCAGGTGGGGACCCGGGGGCTCAAACCAGGATCCTTAACGCCAGTCATTGTGTTTTGCACCACCTGCGAGCTATGCTACTTCCCTCACTTTCTAAATATAAGCATGACACAGCACAAGACTATATGATACTGAGAAGAAACAATCATTCAGACATAAGGCCAGCAAACCTCCAGAACGAGAAAAAAGTAGTGGAAAAAGTTTTCATTTTTCTCCATAGTTCAAAGCATAAACAACGAAAAAGCAATTGAAATAAAAATTAGTGGGAAAAGTCACCCAAAGCTGAGGGTTAACCAAACAGCTGGCTCACACAGTAGAGTGTACTCATCACCATGAGCTAGGGCCCAGGTTCATGCCTGGGACAACACATTAGCATGCCTGCAGGGATGAAGATTCATAAGCAGTGAAGCAGTACTGTGTGTTCTCTCTTCTATGTCATTCTCACCTCACAGTCTCTCTTTGTCTCTCACCCTCTAAGAAAAAAAAATCTCCGGGAGCTATGAAGTCATTCAGGGTCTGAGCCCCAGCAATAACCTTAGTAATAGGAGAGAGGACACACTGATTAGTTTGTGATATTGAAAATTGGGCCAGAGATATAGTTCATCAGAAAGGGGAGAGCTTTGCCATGCAAGTAGCCTAGGTAGGAGCACCAGCAGCATATGAGAGACGCTACAATTATAGAGGAAGCTCTGTGGCTGTTATATCTCTTCCTTTCTGCATCTCTCCATCTGAATGAAAATTTAACCCAAAAGGCAGTGAAATCATAAATACAAGGGCCCGGCTCTGTAAAATAATAACAATAATAATAAAAAATAAGGATAGTCTTTTGAAAATTTGAAGTAAGATAGACTACTTTCTGATCCATAGGACATTATTTCATAACTTTGTAGGAAGAATTAAAATGAAAACATGACTTATTTGTGGTCATTTTTCAGTTTACCAGAAATATAAGTGTGAATCAATGGAGACTGAAGTGTATGAGTTAGTATCCTTCTCTGATCTCCTTTTTTTAAAAAAATAAAATATATATTAATTACTGGATAGACAAAGAGAGAAGTTGAGAGAGAAGGGGAAATAGAGAGAGAAAAAGACAGAGAGACACCTGCAGTGATTCACCACTCATGAAGCTTTCCCCCTGCAAATAGGGACGAGGGGCTTGAACCTATATCCTCACACACTATAATGTGTGCATTTAACAAGATGTGCCACCACCTGGCCCCACAGTCTCCTTTTGAGTGTGTTTGTTTGTTTGTTTGTTTGTTTTTCTGACGGCTTAAAGCTGCTCCATTGTCTGGAGAATGATGTTCAGTTAGTGCAAGTCTTCTTTCTCTATCTCTGCCTGTATTAACCAAAGTAAACTGCAGCCCAGAGAAGATATAGAAGACCTCACCACATTTCAAAGCTAGACCAACTCTAGAGATAACTCTAGAGTTAACACCCCATTGCTCTCCTTGGTGTACATCCTTCTCAAGCTCTAATCCTGCCTCTTGTTCTGGGTCCCACAGTGACACAGATTCATGGGAGTCCCTGACTCAGTCGCTTTGGAAATTCTACTTATCACAAAGATGAGTCAGTGTTTCTTGTCTGTGGTAACATTTTATTCCTGTAGGCATCGTAAAATCTAGAGACCATCTTCTATAGAAAAAATATCTTCTATGAGTTTCCTTATTGCAGGACATATGGTAGTAGCAGCTTCTAATGTCCTAGATGCACTTCTCCTTTAGGTCTTACAGTTTCAACGCAATTCCTAGAAAATGTTGACAAACTCTCTCTCTTTAACATGTGTCTCTAAACTACTCCATTGACTCTTTTAATCCAAATGGCACATTAAGGATTCCAGAACATGTATCTCTCTCTAGGAATAAGTGTAGAGAGGAAAAAAATAATATTCTGAAACTGGGAATAATTATCACAAAGCCTCTTGTTCCTAGATATCTATAGCTATATAATAGGATCATTACATGTATTTCCTGATATAGATAAATAATATTGATATGCAATCTATATTCATCTAAAGAGGTTCCAGAAATGAGTTCTGATAACTGACTTTTATTCTTAGCAAAACATACAAATGTGTGTATGTGATAACTCTTAACAGTTTGTCTATCTAAACATAAAAATATATACATATAAATATATGTATTCATTAATTTAAGATTTTTCATATTTAAGTATCAAAGTTTCATCCAACATTAGTTTGCTTAAATGCGATCTCTGGTCAAGTAGGAGACTTTTTAAAAAATGTTTGTCTACATATGATATATAAAACATAATTTCAATACTTTCTGCATTATTTCATATGGTTGAAAATAGATAAGGACAAATCTAGTCACAGAATTCTCATCTTATATCAGTAATTTTATTACTTTGTTAACTCTGAAAATCAGCTAGACCTTTATTAGGAAATTCAGTTCCTCAGTGCTACCAAAGCAATCCTAGAAAACCACTTTAGGGGAATTGCTACAGTTTCTAGTGATTAAAATCATTCAGTCATCATGAGCTGTTGAGCTCATCCCTGAGGTTTTCTGAGAAGCTAAAATGTTTATTGTGACATGAGAGCCAAGTTCTATAATGTCTTCCTTCACAGCAGAGTTGACTAAAAGCTTTTGCTTTCCCACCTGGAGGATTCAAGGCAATAACTTTGCATAGTAAGGAACGTTGCCATAATGTCAATTTCAGGAAAGTCAAACACACACACACACACACACACACACACACACACACACACACACATACACACACACACACTGATGAAATTGTTGACAGAAGTATAAGTGAATTATGGCCTGGCAAAGCATGAAGCCATTAAAGGAAAAATGTCCTCCAAGACATCCCCAAGGATCAGCAGATTTTATACTTGACAGCTTTCCTTTGCTTAATGGAGTTTCAATGGGAATTATAGTAGCAGAGTTTGCATTAGATGATTCTTTATTTAATGTGTTGAAATATGGCTCCTAGTCAAGGCAAACTCCAGAGAGAAGCAGGGAATAAGCACCATAGGTTGCGGGGGGGGGGGGGATTGCCTGGAATTGGTAATGAAATTCTCTTAAAAACTCAGCAGTCACACTTACAGTAATTGATATTCTACTGGTAAATATTTCCTAAACATGTGATCGATTAGATGGTTTGACTAATTCCTACAGTTTCTAGTCCTCTCAGTTTTTTGCAATATCACAATAGACTTGCTAAAACTCTAAAGAGTGGCTTAGGAATCCCAAATCTAATATTGACTTCACTCAATTTGTTGCCATAAGTGGAATATGTTATTGTTTGCTTTT
Source organism: Erinaceus europaeus (assembly GCF_950295315.1). NCBI lineage: Eukaryota > Metazoa > Chordata > Mammalia > Eulipotyphla > Erinaceidae > Erinaceus > Erinaceus europaeus. Next base: position 151,569,733 of record NC_080164.1, read on the forward strand.
ATACTCAAGACAGTCACTTGTGGATTCTCCATAATACCACTGGCTTCAAAAGAATGGCACTAAAAAAATAATAACTCTTAAAAATTGTGTGATAAAATCAGCAAAATAATAACATTTATTATATATCTTGATTTGGCCAACTGCTATATTACAGATTTTATTTCATAATTTATCTTTTCCATAGCTGTGAGTGGCAACTAATACTCTTTTTCTTGGCAACTGAATCAAATTGTATTTAAAGCTCATTATAAAAAACTATAAAAGGCAATGCACCGATAACAGACAAAAAACTGAAACCGTTATGAAGAATCTCCCCAACAACAAAAGTCCTGGACCAGATGGCTTCACAAACAAATTCTACAAAACCTTCAGGAAACAGTTAATACCCATACTTCTCAAGCTTTTCCACAAGATCGAAGAAACAGGAACACTCCATTCCACCTTCTATGAAGCCAACATCACCCTGATAGGGACAGAACAAAAAAGGAAAACTACAGACCAATATCTCTGATGAACATAGATGCCAAAATATTAAACAAGATACAACAGCACATCAAAAAAAAATTGTTCATCATGACCAAGTGGGATTCATCCCAGGAATGCAAGGCTGGTTCAACATCCGTAAGGCAATCAACGTCATTCACCACATCAACAAAAGCAAAGCCAAAAACCACATGATTATCTCAATAAATGCAGAGAAAGCCTTTGACAAAATCCAACACCCATTCATGCTCAAAACTCTACAAAAAATGGGAATAGATGGGAAATTCCTCAAGATAGTGGAGTCTATATATAGCAAACCTACAGCCAACATCATACTCAATGGACAGAAGTTGAAAGCATTCCCCCTCAGATCGGGGACTAGATCTGAGGGCTGTCCACTATCACCATTACTCTTCAACATAGTATTGGAAGTTATTGCCATAGCAATCAGGCAAGAGAAAGAAATCAAAGGAATACAGATTGGAAGGGAAGAAGTCAAGCTCTCACTATTTGCAGATGATATGATAGTATACATAGAAAAACCTAAAGAATCCAGCAGAAAACTACTGGAAGTTATTAGCAAGTTAATATAGCAAGGTATCAGGCTACAAAATCAGTGTACAAAAATCAGTGGCATTTCTTTATGCAAACACTAAATCTGAAGAAGAAGACATCCAGAAAACACTCCCATTTACTGTTTCAGCAAAATCAATCAAATACCTAGGAGTAAAGCTGACCAAAGAAGTGAAAGACTTGTATACTGAAAACTATGAGTCACTATTTAAGGAAATAGAAACTGATACCAAGAAGTGGAAAGACATCCCATGCTCATGGATTGGAAGAATAAATATCATCAAAATGAATATTCTCCCCAGAGCCATATACAAATTTAATGTGATACCCATCAAAGTTCCACGAAGCTTCTTTAAGATAATAGAACAAAAACTACAATCATTTATCTGGAATCAGAAAACACCTAGAATTGCCAAAACCATCTTGAGGAAAAGAAACAGAAATGGAGGCATCACACTCCCAGATCTCAAAGTATATTATAAGGCCATCATCATCAAAACAGCCTGGTACTGGAAAGAAAATAGGCACACAGACCAGTAGAACAGAATTGAAAGCCCAGATCTAAACCCCCACACCTATGGACATCTAATCTTTGATAAGGGGGCCCAAAGTATTAAATGGAAGAAGGAGACTCTCTTCAATAAATGTTTCTGGGAAAACTGGGTTGAAATATGCAGAAGAATGAAACTGAACCACCTTATCTCACCAGAAACAAAAATCAACTCCAAATGGATCAAGGACCTCGATGTCAGACCAGAAACTATCAAATACTTAGAGGAAAATATTGGTGGAACACTTTCCCACCTAAACCTCAAGGACATCTTTGATGAAACAAACCCAATTGCAAGGAAGACTAAAGCAGAAACAAACCAATTGGACTACATCAATTTGAAAAGCTTCTGCAGCCAAAGAAACTATCACACAAACAGAGAGACCCCTCACAGAATGGGAGAAGATCTTCACATGCCATACATCAGACAAGAGACTAATCACCAAAATATACAAAGAGCTTAGCACCAAAAAAGCAAATGACCCCATCCAAAAATGGGCAGAGGATATGAACAAGACATTCACTTCAGAGGAGTTCCAAAAGGCTAACAAACATATGAAAAACTGCTCCAGGTTGCTGATTGTCAGAGAAATGCAAATAAAGACAACACTGAGATACCACCTCACTCCTGTGAGAATGACATACATCAAAAAGAACAGCACTAACAAATGTTGGAGAGGCTATGTGCACAGAGGAACCCTTCTGCACTGCTGGTGGGAATGTAAATGGGTCCAGCCTCTGTGGAGAGCAGTCTGGAGAACTTTCACTAGGTTAGACATAGACTTTCCATATGACCCAGTAATTCTTCTCCTGGGGATATATCCCAAGGATTCCATAATGCCCAACCAAAAAGAGGTGTGTACATATGTTCATAGCAGCACAGTTCATAATAGCTAAAACCTGAAAGGAACCCAGGTGCCCAACAACAGATGAGTGGCTGAGAAAGCTGTGGTACATATACACAATGGAATACTATGCAGCTATTAAGAATAATGAACCCACCTTGTCTGACCCATCTTGGACAGAGCTAGAAGGAATTATGTTAAGTCAGCTAAGTCAGAAAGATAAAGATGAGTATGGGATGTCCCCACTCATCTCAGAAGTTGAGAAAGAATAACGAAAGGGAAACTAAAAGCAGAATCTGACTAAATCTAGAACAGGGCACCAAAGTAAAAACCCTGTGGTGAAGGGGAGGGTGGCTATTGGGCTTCCTGGCATTCTGGGAGGGTGGGGGGTGGAGGTGGTTGGTTGGGATGGGACATAGTCTTCTGGTGGTGGGAATGTTAAATTGTAGACATATAAACCACTATTTAATTAATATGAGAGGGGAAAAATTCATCATATGTCTAGAACTTCTTAAAACACAGTCTGAGTCTTTTTAATCATAGGCTGAGTCTTTGATATGTTGACTTTCTCAGAAGCCTAGACCAGGGAGAACAGAAGCAACTGGTAGCACAGCTATATACAAGATGCTGGGTATTATACCCCAAACCCTAACAAAGGCACTTGCCAAAATTAACCCAATCACCAAATAATGTGATGATAACAATAACTATCCATTGTCTTCTTGAACCCTAAGACAGCAGTAACCTCACATTTTCACTATAGAGCCTATATTTCCTCCAGTCCTAGAATCTTAGGGTGGGGCCCACTTTCCTGCATGCTTCTCTCAATCCAAATCAAATAATATTGCATCCACAGAACGTATCCCAATCAATGCAAGGAGTGCCAACCCAGCATGCTTCACTTCAGACTGTGTCCAGAGACTTCAGGTGTGGAATGAAAACCCTTCAGCTTCATCACTCGGGTGAGACCTTTCCTTTCATAGTATTCTCTAATTCCATTCCAGGTGTTCCACTCCCCAATAAAGTCCCCAAACCTAGATATAGTCCAGGTCCCCTGAGATAGAGCATATGTTCACATGTGCCCATAAGCTAGGGAAAAATATATACCTGAAAGCTGAAGTACACAAGAGCCTGCAGGGAATACCTCGCAACACTTCATCTGCACTATTCCAGTCTTTAGGTCCATGGTCATTCAACAATTTGTTTGGCTTTGCATGTTAACTCTCTTTTCAGCTACCAGGTTGTGGATGCCAGCACAATGCTGACCAGACTTCCCTGGACATATGACCCCACCAATGTGTACTGGAGCTCCACGTCCCCAGAGACCCACCCTACTAGGGAAAGAGAAAGGCAGACTGGGAGTATGGATCGACCAGTCAACACCCATGTTCAGCGGGGAAGCAATTACAGAAGCTAGACCTTCCACCTTCTGCACCCCACAATGACCCTGGGTCCATACTCCCAGAGGGATAGAGAATCGGAAAGCTATCAGGGGAGGGGATGGGTTATGGAGATTGGGTGGTGGGAACTCTGTGAAACTGTACCCCTCTTGTCCTATGGTTTTGTTAATGTCTCCTTTCTTAAAAAAAATTAAAAATTAAAAAAGGAATAAACAAACAAACAAAAAAAGACATGAAAAAAACTATAAAAGACACAACTTTGTGCCCTAGATTCAGTGTAGTAGGCATTTATTATATTGTTCTAGTTTTACTCATAAATTAATGTCAGGTCATTTTATTCCAATTTTTTTTTCTGGTAAAGCAATTCAGAAAAAATCTAGCCCTTTCTAAATTTATTCAACTATAGAAAGGAAAAAAATACTATTTAAGTAGTAATGTTGATGGTTTATACATAAAATTTTTAGGTGTGATGGATTTAGCTGTGCATAGTTTCACTGGTGTGACAATGTATTTATTTATGGATGCAAATACCTTGCAAAAGATCAGCTGTGGTGTGATTCTGCCATGAGATCTATTTACTTTTTGATGGCCTAAATGCTATTGTGCTAGACACAAGAGTAGATGCTTAGTTGTGCTTGGTGTCCTGGATTCTAACTTTGGCACTATATGAGTGCACCGTGTACAGCTAGCACTGGGGAAAACTTGATGATGGAGTAGAGCTGTGGTGTCTCTCTCACTCTGTCTGTTTCATTCTCTTTCTCTCTAAAAAATGGGAGTAAAGAGAATTAGGTCAAAAAAGTCACTCAGTGGGCTGGGGAGACAGCATAATGGCTATGTAAAAGATTTCCATGCCTGAGATTAGGAAGTCCCAGGTTCAATCCCCAGTATTACCACAAACCAGAGCTGAGCATTGCTCTCAACTTTTAGTGTCTTTCTCTTCTGTAGCACTCCCCCCCTCATTTCCCCCTCTCATTCTCTTTCTTTAATTAAAATAGATAAATAAAAATATTTTTAAAGAAAGAATTCACTAAACAATACCAGTGAGGTCCTGGGTAAATCCACTGACACTATATTTTAAAAAAGAATAATAAAAATAACACTTCATTTCTCATATCAAATTTATTGTTAACAGATGGTAAATTAATTGGAACAGGTAGAAAAGGACTGGATAGTTGGATGTTGTCTGAACATTTAGTGGTGGGAAAAGTATGATATGTTATGCAACTGCCAAGGTAAGAAACCCTTCACCTAAAATGTTTCTACCTTATTGCAAAAAACAAATATACTGACTCAGGAGGTGTCTCAATGCCAAAACACATGCCTTTTATGAGTAAGGGCCTAGGTTGAATCCCTAGCACCACATAGGAGTAAAGTTATTGTAAACAGACCACTCCAAATTTCTCAGAGTTAATAATTTCAAGAAGCACCTCTTTGGTGTCATACCAAAGGAATTCCATGGATGACAGATAGAATCTCTCTCTCTCTCTCTCTCTCTTTCTCTCTCTCTCCCTATCTATCTATCTATCTATCTATCTCTCCTCTAAAGAATAGCTGATTTATAAAAATGAATCAAAGAATATAAATAACTTTAGCTGTAAACCCCATCTATCTGACCTAGGGCTCATGTCTATTCATATTTAGCATAGGTGACTGTGTAACCTCTGCATCCCTCTTGGTCTTAGCTTGCATTCCATAGTCATAGCTAGGAAAATTCTAGGCTGCACTCATTTCAGAGCCAGTCTTCCTCAAGTAATGAGGGACTATGTGAAAGCTTGGTAGAGCTTAGGGAAGCTCTCCCATCCTTGGATGAAGGTATGGAAAGACACCTGACTTGTTAGCCTCTCTCTTTATGGAGATGAGCCAAGAGGGAAAAGTCTCCCAGACTCAGTTTCTCCTTGTTAGTCTCTCAAGCCCACAGAAAGTCTACAAGCCTCTCACACTTAGTTTCCCCTGCTAGCAGCAGGCCAAATGGCTGCCTGCTTAAGGGTTCACTCAAAGTTCACACATCCACTATAACTTCATCTTTGATCATATAGGAGAACACACTCTATCATACACCCCGGCAGTGAGACCCCAAATTCTATTTCCTTGTGACCCCTGATATCTGTGAGTTACATTAATTTTTTCTCTACCTCACCTTACTGGTTTAACCCCTATGCTTCTCTCAAATGCCTTTGGATAATTAACTTGCCTGCATCATGGATACTAATCGTTTTGACCTTTATGTATCACATCAATTCTTCTCATACCAGCCACCTACCATGGGGGCAAGCTGACATTTAAGAAACCTGTAATTTCTGAAATATGTGAACAATGTCCTTTGTTTAACTATATAAACCTATAACCATCTCCAAATAAATGAGTGCTCGTACCAGAGTACTCTCCTATGCCTCCTTTCTGAATCACGTGGTCCCTAAGAGCCGGTGAGGGAGGGTCAGTGACTTACCCCCTGGCTGGATCCACTCCATGGGAGTAGCAGCAAAGTAGCAGAGCTGTTGATCCAGCCTCCCTTCAGAAACTGATCAGTTTCTATGATTATTGTTCAACATTGAAGGCAAGGTACTATAGAGGCCCACAAGAGGGCTTATGATGTTGTTCCTGAAGGAGATGACCAATGGTGGTGAAGAGAGGGATCTGTTAGAAGTCTAGGCCCATCATGTCTATGTGGGAATCTCCAATTCCCTTACTAGTGCTCCAGACAATGAGGTGACCTGCTAATGACCAAAAAGGCCACCGTTAAAGTATGCCAGTCTCTTGCCCTTATCCAGCGTTTGTAATCCTTACTTTATCTGACAGGGTTAGACTTAGATTTATGAAGGTGAAATAGGAAGTAGGTGAGGAAGGTATCTAAGTCTAAGTAGAAACTATTTGATTAAGTACTTTATGGTGTCTTTTTCTCAGCCTTTCTTCTTGCTTGCTACCCTTATTGAGTCACTGCAGACTATTGTGCACTCTTATTTTAAGGTATATGTTTTCCCTTAACTTATGGATACATGTGTACATGTGCCCTATCTCATGGGCCTTGGTCTATGTTTAGGTTCTAGGTCAGATCAATAGGTTTACAATTAATGGTATTTATATACTTTCCCCATATTTGGGGACTACTGTCTGCCCTGATCCAGCTTATTAATCCTATTCACAACTCTGACACCATCTCCCCAGGCAATACCCTTAATCTACCTACATGTTAGCTATCAGGCTCAAGAAAAATTTGTAAAGTCTTGGAATATACCTAAAATAGACCTCCTAGTTTTTTCCAAAATGGAGCCCCAAATCTCATCTCTGATATTCTTACCTTTAGGTTCTTGATTATTAAACATTTGTTCTGCTTTATATCTTAATGCTTGTCAGCCACCAAGTTGCAGATGCTACCATGATGCCAACCTGATTTCCTTGGACAGATGACCTCACCAATGTGTTCTCGAATCCCGCCTCCCCAGAGCCCTGTTCCACTAGGGAAAGATAGAAACAGGCTGGGGGTATGGATGAACCTATCAGTGTCCGTGTGCAGCAGAGAAGCAATTACAGAAGCCAGACCTCCCACTTTCTGCTGCTCATAAAGAACTTTGGTCCATACTCCCAGAGGAATAAAGAATAGGGGAGCTTCCATTGGAGGGAATGGGATGGGATACAGAACGCTGGTGGTAGGCATTGTATGGAATTGCACCCTCTGTTGTTAAAGTTCGGAGCTCCAACTGGCCAGGCTAGCTTCGCGGCAGTAGAGAGAGATGACCAGAGACTTGGGAAGCTGCAATTTAATCTTTATTCACGAACCGGGCAAATCACCACACCATGTGCTTCCCCATGTTTCTCCTTCTGCCGGTGTTCCTGGAACTCTGGATGTCCTTAGCGTAGGGGGTGGGGAGAAAAAGGGGCGCGAAACTAGCAAGGGCCAAACCAGTTCTCTCAGAGGTAGGGGAAAGGGGGCCAAACCAACACAAAGAATGCCAACAACCCTCTTAACTCACAATCTTGTAGATCACTATTAAATCATTGATAAAAAGAATGTATCAAAGAAAAATGAAAGTAGTATTTTTGCAAGTACAAGGTCTATGTTCATTCAGGTACATTAAAAAAAAGTGAGAGGGATATAGTGATTAAAACAAAAAAATAAAAAGTAGGGGCCAGGCAGTGACACCAACATTACAGTGCACAAGGACCTAGGTTCAAGTCTCCGGTCCCCACCTGCAGGAGAAAAGCTTCATGAGTGGTGAAGTAGGGCTGCAGGTGTCTCTCGGTCTCTCTCCCTCTCTATCTTCTCCTCCCCTCTTAATTCTCTCTATCCCTATCCAATAATAAATAAAGAAAACATATTTTAAAAAAGTAAGTGGGATTCTTAAAAGAGATATTTTAAAATTTTCAATTATACTTTTTGTCCAATCCTCAATTTCTTTTTTTTTATTATACTTATTTATTTATCAGATAGAGACAGCCAGAAATTGAGAGTGGGGGTGGAATAGGAAGAGAGACACCTGCAACAATGCTTCACCACTTGTTAAACTTCCCCCTGCATGTGAGGACTGGGGGCTTGAACCTGGGTCCTTGCACATAGAAACATGTGGGCTCAACCAGGTGCACCACCACCCTTCTCCCCCCAATTTCTTTTTACCTCAAAAATGTATATATACTAAATTGAATACTTGACTACATGTAAATTTCTGCTGTTCATTAATTTTACCTATTTATATAACTAAGGCTGATTAAAGCACAACGAATTCCATTGCAAAGATCACTGGGGAGGTAAAAAATACAACTGAGGTCAGTATAACTTATTAGCATAGTTAATACATGAGCATACTTGGCTGCTTCTGAGTTGTTTATTCCTCCTTCTGGCACATGTAATATATGAACTAATTATATGGCACTTAGCAAATACATTTCATTATCTTATTTTATACCCATTGGTCCTATTATTCTCATTGTCTGGGTCAATTGTTTAGTGGCCTGGGCTATGATTTGGCTGTAGTTCTTTATTTATAATAACCTGTGGTTATAAATATTGGGTTGTTGGAAAAGTTCAATATTTCAGCACTTGGGGTACTCAAATAATTTTTGTCTGCTTTATGAATGAAAAGCACTAGAATAAATGTTTAGTTGCTTGACTTTTTGGAAACTACAAAATAAAATATTGCATATGGCAAATTGTCCCTAAGACTGTGAAAACTATGGTGGATATTTTTGGAGGAAAGGCATAGAATTTGGTGGTGGCTGTATTGTAGAACTAGATTCCTTTAACATAATGGTCTTGTGAACCATTATTAAATAACTAATAAAAAAGGAAAAAGTCCTTTTCAAGAAATATTGCATATGGGAATTTGTTGTCTCTCTATGTCACTCTCCTAAGCATAAGATAAATGTTCAACAGGAACTCAGTATAAAAACAATATAAATGCCTCCCGTAAGGTGCTTGTCTTTCCTAAGAAAAGAACCCTAAACCTAAAATGAATTGTAATGTAACACTGAGTTGTGTAAGAGAATGATAACCAGTAGACATTTCCAGTTTTAAGACCCACAGTGCTTTCCTCTGTCCTGTGTAAATTGTTTTAACAATTATAGTACATTTTATGAATGGTATTATTCTATACGAAATATATTTTTCATTTTTCTTGTAAAAAATAGAAATACCATACATCACAGAACATGGGAACCTCCCTAAAGAAATATATATATATATATATGACAACATATCACATTTTTGTTAGAAATAGCAACAAAAGTTAGAATGTTTCACACTGAAAACTAAATGGCACTAAGGTTATTTAAGTTGGCTGGAGGTTCACTGAATTTCTTACTCGTTCCTTCTTCCACTTTTATTTTTTCACTTTATTCATGTTACAAATAAGTTGTTTAATGACATAACAAAAACATGACTTCTGAAGTCAGAAACAAGCTGGTGAAAATCTCAGATACCTCTCTTATTTAGGAAAATGATATACTTCTATGAATCTTCATTCTTTCACATATTAAATGGGAGTGATATAATATCTTTTATAAGATTTTGAGAAAATATTTTTGAAATATATTAAATTCATTCCAATTCTGGGTACTCAGAATATCTTGATTTCCTTTATTTTCCTTCTACCACCTTGCCAACATCATTACTTTAGCTGAGATACAACTGGCACATTGTACATCATTATCTTTGTCAGCTTTCCTTCTTTTTAAGGCTTTGATTGACTCTAAACATGTGCTTGTATGCATGTGTGTGAGGAATTAGAAGTAAATAGAAAGCAGTATGTAAATCTGCATTTATATACTACTGAGCTTATTAGAGGAGTGACTATGTGTTTGCCTCCAGCTAGCTTCACTTTGACCAGTTATTTACAATGTGCAGCAAAAGTCTGTCTCTCAATTCTTCGCCTCCAATCCATGGCAAATGCTCTTACTTTACCACCACTCATACAACATAAGAAAGGGAAATTACAAGAAAAGTCAATCAAATTGACTGAAAAAAATCTTTAGTGTAGAGACATGGGAGCTTTGGTGGTAGGAGCAGTGAATTTTACATACACACACACACATAAGTTACATCTAGAGGAGTAGAGTGAAACTATACTCCAAAAATGTCGTAACATGTTAAACCAATGTCAAATCAATTTTTTTAAAAAATAAGATAGGAATATAAATAAATAACATGTTTGTGACAGTAATATAAAAAAAGAGAACAAGCATGAAGTTTTTAGGAAACTGAAAATGGGCAGATGTGTCTAGAGAAAGCAAAATCATGTAGGTAAAGGAATTTCCAGACGTAGCTTACAAAAGGCCTAATAACTTTTCTTGTTGAAGACCTGTAAGATGAACTGCCAGTAAAGAAAGCCATTTAGATGGCTATTAGAATGAGATACATGCTGTCAATTTTAGGCAATTAAGTCCCAGAGATACCGAAACCTTAAAGAAAAACATTTTTTAATCTTGAATTTTCAGTTGGGAAAGATGATATATATATTCCCCAGAGATGAAAATCAGTATTTTCATTTTATTGACTTTTTTTTTCACTGAAAGAAAAAAAGAAACTACTTTAGATTGAATATGTGTAGACATTGCTATGCATGAATGAAATTCAGGCAGGATATTTTTTGAGATGCATCCACCAATAAGCTTATAAGTGAGTTGAGATGGGGAAAGTGAAGCATTTACTGACTATGAAATGTCTGTGTGCTGCTTACTTTTGTACAGTGGTGAAATTTAGAGTCCAAATTATATCACCAAAAAATATACATAGCAATGTATGTTTTTAATATATATTGCAGCTTTTCTACTACACTCTGTATGTTTATCTTTCAAATCATTTTATTAAGGAAATGATGACTATATAAGATTTAAGACTGCTATTGTCACATGTGTACAACTTATCTCCCCATCATAGATGTCTGTCAATTCACACCCTCCAGCAACTTTTTCTCTTCCTTGAACATAGGTCGCTGGGTCCTTAGCCCCTCCCCCTTTTTATTTATAAAAAAGAAACATTGACAAAACCATAGTGTAAGAGGGGTACAACTCCACACAATTCCCACCACCAGATCTCTGTATCCCATCCCCTGCCCTGATAGATTTCCTATTCTTTATCCCTCTGGGAGTATGGACCCAAGGTCATTGTGGGATGCAGAAGGTGGAAGGTCTGGATTCTGGAATTGCTTCCCCACTAAACATGGGCGTTGACAGGTTGATTCATATGCCCAGCCTGTGTCTCTCTTTCCCTAGTAGGATGGGGCTCTTGGGAAGCAGAGCTCCAGGACACATTGGTGGGGTTGTCTGTCCAGGGAAGTCTGGTAGGCATCATGCTAGCATCTAGAATCTGGTGGTTGAAAATAGAATTAACATACAAAACCAAACAAATCACTGACCAATCATGGACCTAAAGGCTGGAATCATGCAGATGAAAAGTTAGGGGGTCCTCCATTTTGTAGATAGCTCATAGGCATATTTTAGTTCTATTCCAAAGGGCCTGTGGCTATACTAGTTTTTTTTTTTTTCCCTGAGCCTGAAATCTGATATGCAGGTGGATCCAAGTTATTGTCTGGGGAGATGATGTCATGGCTGGAAAGGGAACAGAAAGCTGGATAAGGGAAAGCATAGTTCCCTAATATGGGCTTCTTAAATTGCAAATTATTCCAGAGTGAGGGAGTTCAAGAGTATATTAAGTTCTTATGATACTAACTTTCTTACCACACAAGTAAGAGCATAGAGTTTATTCTAAGTGAATGGAAAATACTAGGGGCATAGCTAGTACCCTGACAGTCATAGAATATTATGGACCTGATGATGTAAAGCAAATTTTTTAAATTTATTTTTTATTTATAAAATGGAAATATTGACAAGACTATAGGATAAGAGTGGTACAATTCCACACAATTCCTACCACAAGAGTGACATATCCCATCCCCTCCTTTGAAAGCTTTCCTATTTTTTATCCCTCTGTGAGTATGGACCCAGGATCATTATGGGGTGCAGAAAGTGGAAGGTCTGGCTTCTGCAATTGTTTCTCCGCTGAATATGGGTGTTGGCAGGTCAATCCATACTCCCAGACTATCTCTCTCTTTCCCTACTGGGGCAGGCATCTGGGAAGGATGGGCTCCAGGAATCATTGGTAGGGTCATCTGCCTAAGGAAGTCAGGTTGGCATCATGGTAGCATCTAGAACCTGGTGGCTAAAAAATAATTAAGATATAAAGCAGAGCAAATTGTTGGCTAATCATTAACCTAAAGGCAGGTGAGATTTGGGGTCTCCATTTTGGAAAAAGCTAGTAGATCTATTATAGGTATATTTCAAGGGGTCTATGACTCCAACACTCGGGAGACTTTCCAAATTGTCATGTCTTCTCAGTCTTAGATAGTTCAACTCCATTCTTACTTCATTTGTAAAACTCCGCATAATTGTTTTAGCTTGTGGCCAAATTTCTACATAATAGCACAGAAATATCATTTGTTTGTATTGTGGTTGTACAATTTGCACCATGATTTAATTTAACTTGACTCCTTGCTATCTGTGATCTTATTCAAATGATGTACTAATTCTTGGCAAAACCAAGGTAAAACCAGAAAGTAAAAATCAGAAATGCATATGTGAACCATACAATTATTTTACTTTGAAGTTGAGATTTCAGTTGTAAAGGTGTGTAATTAACATAGTAAATAAGCATTACAATTGGAATTTATTCAGAAAACAATTCTGTTCAGTAATAATTGTGATTGTCCTTGATACCTGGCAGGTTCTACCCTAGAGTCTGAAAGACATTTCAGTCACTTTCCATACAATGTTGGTCTACAACAACCTGCATGATTTAAAGCTTACTATTGGATTACTTGTAATAAAGAAGATATAAATATATTTCTTCAAAAACATTATCAAAATCAAAATAGTAAATCCTTCCAAAAACTTTAGTCATACCCTATTTTATTTCTTTTTAGTCCCTTGTTCTAAGCAACTACTCACCTATCTCTGTTACTCATTACACAATACTGTGAATTTTCTAAAATATTACCTAAATGTAATCAGACAGGACCAGGAGAAAACTCATCCTCAGAGACCTCTGCTATGGACAAAAGTGTCCACATTTGAGACCCAACACCACAAAGGAGCATCACAACAGAGGGGAAAGCTCCACGGATGGTGGAGGGATGCTATGGTGGCTCTGACTCTCCCTCTCTCCTTATCTGAAAAACAAAATTAAAAATATTGTGAGTGACCTATTCTACATTTGCTTCTGAAACATTAAATATAATTGAGGTTGTAAAGCAAAATAACTTCCCAGTAACAAATTGACAGAATAGTGAAGCTGTTTTGTATAATTTTCCTATTATAATGCTATAAGGATGAAATGAATCTGTCACTAGATATGTGTGTGAGTACTGTTTCTTCTACTTCCAAACTATGTCACATTATACTAAATATTTTTAATCTCATTTTCCTAATCTGCAAAATGGGAAATATAATGCCTTCTCCAAAAGGACTATTAGATAAGGATTCAGTAAGTGATGCACATTGAATCAATTTCTTGGACTAGTACATTGCATCTATAATTATAGTTACAGCAATAGTAAGAGGTAATGATCTGAAGAGGCTGCTAGTACTTGCACTGTAGAGAAGACAGTTCTAAAAGTAAAAAGGAAAAGTAAGTATAGTCTCCAAACTTACTAGTACTAATGTAAGATTTATTTCCTTTTTTATTGATTTAATAATGATCAACAAGATCATAGGATCAGAGGGGTACAATTGCATACAGTTCCCACCACCAGAGGTCCTTATCCTATCCCTTCCATTGGAAGCCCTCTCACTCTCATGTCTCCAGGAGTATGAACCCAGGATCATCCTGGGGTGCAGAAGGTGGAAGGTCTAGCCTCTGCAATTGCTTCTCTGCTGGACATGGGCATTAATAAATCGATCTATACTCCCAGCCTGTTTCTACCTTTCCCTAGTAGGGCAGGGCTCTGGAGAGGTGGGGTTCCAGAACTCATTGGTAAGGCTATCTGTCCAGTGAATTCAGGTTGGCATCATGATAGCATCAGCAACTTGGTGACTGAAAAAAGCATTAAGATACAAAGAAGAACAAATTGTTTAATAATCAGGAATCTAGAGGTAAGACTATATCAGATGAGATTAGGGGTGTCCATTTTGGAAAAGGCTAGTAGATCTGTATATTCCAAGGCACCCATACTTTTACTAAGATTTGCCTAAGCACAATAGCTAACATGTAGGTGGGCTAAAGGTATTGTCTATGAAGATGATGTCACAGATGGAAATAGGACTGTAAAGCTGTGTCAGGGAAGAGAGTAGCTCCCAAATATGGGAAAAGTATATAAATATTGTTAACTGTTAACCCCATTGATTTTATCTGGGGCTCATCTTCAGCACAGGAGCCTGTGTAACCTCTGCATCACTGTAGGTTTGAGCTCGCATTCTGTAGTCATAGCTAGGAACATTCTAGGTTGCACTCATTGCTGGACCTGTCTTTCTTGAGTGGAAGAGTATGTTGACCCAACATCCCTTTGGAGAATGGGGCAGTCCCTACCAATGTTGACACACATTGAGCTCAAGGTCCTGCAGAAGTCCACAAGAGGGTTTATGATGTTATTCCTGATGCAGATGACCAGTGGAGAGTGGGATATGTTATAGGTCTAGATCCAACATGTCAATGTAGGAATCCCACGATTCCCTGACTAGGGCCCTGGATGATGGGGTGACCTGGCAGTGACCAAAAGAGCCATAATTAAAGTATGCCGATCTCTTGCCCTTATCCAACTTTTTTAGTTCTTACTTTGTCTGACAAGGTTGGCCTTGGAGTGATTGAGGGAAGTGAAATGGGAAGTAGGTGAGAAAGGTATCTCTAGGTCTAAGTAGAAACTATATGGTTAAGTATTAAAAATAGCATATATTTAGGTCTTTCTACTTGCTTGCTGCACTTAGTGAGTCATTGCAAACTATTGTGCACTTTTATATTAAGGTATATATTTTCCCTTAACTTATGTAGATGTGTTCTGTCTCATGATCCCAGGTCTATCTCTAGGTTTTGTGGCTTTGTTAGGAAGTGCACCACCTGATATGGAATTGAGAAGTCCTATGAGCTAAGAATGGTCTCACAGAGTAATGGAGCTGAAGGTTTACATTCCACCTCTGGCATATCTGCACATAATCCAAAGTGAAACATATTGAAACATGTAATAATAGTTGCATTGATTTAGTTGAGCTCAGCTGATGCAGCATCGAACAATATGGATGAGAGAAGTGTGCAGGAAAGTTAGCCATGCCCCAGATGTACCAGGACTGGGAGAAATATGGGTTTTATAGAGAATGTACACACACACACACACACACACACGCACACGCACACACACACACACAGTGCTGTCTTAGAGTTTAAGAAGGCAATAAAGAATTATTATTGTAAGCAAGTTATTAGGGAATTTAGTTTACTTTGAAAGTCCTATGGTTAGGATTTGCTGTATCATATAAGACCTCATCATGATTTATATGAGGGGATAAATTGAATGTTTCAAACTTGTTGTTGCATTGACTCTAGTTCTGAGTATATATTCCTTCAGTCGAAGCATGTAAGGTTTCAAATCAGTAATCTGACTGAATTTTAACAGATGGCTGAAATTGTTAATGCATTTATAACAATAACTATTTCTTTGAAATATTAAATCCCCTATAATCTTTACCAGGGAGACCAGAAGCAACTGGTTGTGTCACTATATAAAATACAGCTGTATGTAAATAGCATTAAGTAGCATAAATCATGTTAAGTTTCTTTTCTAAGCAAGTATATAACCATTAGGGGAATAAAAGAAAAAGAGCACAACTCAACAAAATCGTAACTACACAAGAAAGCAATAGAGCTGATAACAGTGAGGCCAACGAAAGAGTTGACCAAGATAGTGCTTCTGCTTTATTGTGCATATGACCCAGGTTTCAGTCTGACTCCCACCACACTGGATGAAGATTTGGTGCTGTAGTATCTTTCCTTGCTCCCTCTATCACTGTCTCTTTTTATCTGAAAATGTCCCAAAGCTGTGAAGACCCAATAACATAGATTAATTAATTATGTAAAATATACCAATTGATTCCACAGAAATTCAAATATTACCTGAGACAACTATGAATTCTATAAGGAAACAAGCTATATAATCCTGAAAGGTGAAAAATCTTAGAAATGTTTACAATTTACCAAAATCAAATCAGCAAGAAAATGATAATCTGACAGGCTAAATCAATTGCCAATAAGATTGAATCAAATCAGTTAACAAAAATATTACCATGAAAGTTATAGAAGCAGCAAATGAATAGTGTACACTGGATTTAATGGAATGATTTTTAAAGGAAAAAATATATTAGGCTACTTTTGCCCAGGATAGTAATTTAAGTAGTAATGAACATTGTGACATGCGCACTTCAGAGCCATTTTTAAGAACAAACAGGCAAGAAAAAGAAATGCTACACTGAAGAAAAATGCTCTTGAGCAGGATGTCAGTTGCCCTGCCAGTGATTCAGTCTCACTAATTAGAATGAATCATTCTTAGTAAGGTTCTCTTCAAATGAATTGAAGATCAACTCACATTTAATCAATGAAGATTAATGATAAATGACAGTGTGCTAGTTGGGGTGACGTGATTAATAGCACCTATAGAAGTTCAGGCTGCCTTTTATTTGGCTTAATATTTTCCTGAATGAATTCAAGAAGATTTTTTTTTAAGCACATCAATTTGAATGTACAGGAAACAGCAGATGTGACAAATGTTTTAGACTCAAGAGAACTCAAGCAGAAGATAATATTGCCTTCTTATGCCCTAACAGGGATGACTATTTTCAAAGGGCTCTCATATTCTTTCCTTTAACCCTCTGATTGACATAATGTCTAAGGCAAAGTTTGCGTTAACCCCTGTTATATAGTTGAGGAAATATAATTCAGAAAGCTTGGTTCATTTATTCAAGGTCAGATAGCTAGTCAATTTCAAAGGTGAGTGTATAGTGAGCACCAGCTGTGGGTTTGTCTGCTTAATATCTACAATCTATCTGAAAATAGAACCTTGTTTTCTGGAGAAGGAAATCACCACTACCACCTCTTTTCAAGAATTTGATTTTAATATGGTCAATATTATTCATTAATTCAAGATGTGCTTTGGCATTCTGAAGAAAAAATGGATTATTCTTTCTTTCTTTCTTAATTAATTAATTATTGGATAGAGACAGTGAGAAGTTGAGAGGGAAGACAGAGAAAGAGAGAGTGAGAGACACTAGTAGCACTAGTTTACCACTTGTGAAGCTTCCCACCTTGCAGGTGGGGACCAGGGACTTGAACCCAGGTTCTTGGATATTGTTAACATGTATACTGAACTAGATGTAGCACCACTCAGTCCCAGGACATCCTTTACTTATGGGAATGAGTTAACTTGATTAGCTGAAAAATACAGACTTTCAAAGGTCACCACACTTTGTACACATAATTTCTGCTTAACAATAACCCCAATTAAAGGAGAATATGCCATGAAAAGAAGGGGGAGAAAGAGAGAGACCATCTGGGGTCATTATTTGAACCATTTCTGGCTTCAGTTACTATCTGTAAAGAAGTATTGAGATGCATTTTTGATGACTAATGAATAAAGAGTTGTAAGGTGTTGGCCCAAATGACTGTGTATTCTTTAAAAGTTGGATGGAAGAGTTGGAAATGGTAGTAAATATTAGTACCAGTAAAGAAGAAAGAGGAGGAGGATCAGGGGAGAGAATCTGAAATAAATGTTCATTTTGTTTATTTGCTTATGAGTTCTAATTTCAATTTTTTATTGTGAGGATGTAAGTCAATACAACCTCTGTGGAAGCAGTCTGGAAAACTCTGAGAAGGCTAGAAATGGACCTATCCTATGATCCAACAATTTGTCTTCTGGATCTGTATCCTAAGGAAACGAGCATCTTTATCTGAAGAGATCTATGTATACTTATGTTTATTGCATAGCATTTTATAATAGTCCAAACTTGGAAAAAAATATAGGTGTCCAGAAACAGATAAATGGCTGAGAAACTTGTGGAAAAATAGACACATGGAATGTACTCAGCTACTAAAAATGATGAAGTCACTATTTTTACCTGACCTTGGATGAAATTCTTTTAATCATTTTTCATAAAAATTTTTGTAAATCTCTAGATACAAGGACTGTTTGCCTAATATAATATTAGAAATTTATCAGTCCCTTGCAATCTTACTTCCCAGTGAAAACCCAGTACTTTTAGATCTTGATGTCAGTATCATAAGATATTACACTTCTTAGAGGTGAATAGAAGTAAATTGTTCAGAAAGAAATATAAGGTCAGATGTATGACAAAGAAGAAATTACCAAATAAGACTTTACTATGTGCCAAGTACTCTTCTAAATATTGATATATATTATCTCATTTTCAAAATATTACCAAGAACTTACTAATTAAAAACAAGAAAACTTTCTATGCATAGGTAACTTTAATCTACTGCTATTATTTATATTTATTATCCAAATTAATAAATTTCATAACACTGCATATCAATGCAGTTATAATGAATTTTACTACACATATAATGGTTAGGACCTGAATCTCCTAACATGTCTGCTAAATTTTAAAAACAGTTAATAATATAGAAACAGATATTAATATCCAATGTTCATAAGTGAGATGCAGCTTTCATTTTATTCTGGCTCCAAACATTTAAATAAAATACCCCTTTTTGTGTGGTTAATTATTCTTCTTAGTGACATTTTGAGATCAGAATCAGCATATAATTGTTCTTTTTCTTAAACCCTTGAAATTAAACTTGAGCTGACAAAAGAATATTTAAATCTAAGAACTTTTGAAAAATTACTTCTGAGTCAGAACTCACTTTATTTTATTATAATTTCATTATTTAAAAAAGATCTATACTTCCTCAAGGTGAATAAGAGGTCTTTGATATTTTTTTTAAAAACTTGGAGATGATCCAGGGAAAACTTTTGCTGAAACTAGAAAAGTAAAGTTTTCTAGAGTCTGGAGAATTCAAAGAAGCTAAGATCCAGCTCTACTGACCTCCTTCTAGTTCTTTACACACACAAAGATTTTTGTTTTGTTTTATTTATTTTCAAGTTTAGTTATTTATTCTTGATAGGACAGAGAGAAATTTAGAAGGAAGGGGCTAAGTAGGGAGAAACAGAGACACCTGCAGCATTGCTTAACTGATTGTGAGGATTTTCTATTGCAGGTAGGGATGGGAGCTTGAACCTGGGTCCTTGCACATGATAATATGTACATTTAACCAGGTGAGTTACTACCTGGCCCCCAATTTTTTTTTAATTCTAAGACTTCCCATAAGCTACTGTTTCTCCCCTGAGTGGTTACCTTATACTCTCCCCACCCCCAATTCTTCAACTGTTTAGTCTCTACTTACTGTTCAAGCCACTTCCTAAGCCAATCCTCTCAGACTTCCTAAACTATCATATGTCTTCCTGGTAGATGCTCTGATATAATCACAAGTTTCCAGGGTTGATGGTTTTATTTCATTTATGCATATTTTTGTTGGTAGCTCATAAAAAAAAAAGTAAGGGTTGTGTCATGAAGGTAAGACTTATGTTTCCCTTAATTATTGCTATATTCCAATCTTTCATCATGGTCTCTGAAATGTATACACCAGTTATTTGAACAAAAATAAAGATAACAGAAATTATATAAGAATTAAAATATAATTTATAACTCAACAATGTAAAAGTTGTTTTTTTAAACCAATGAGTAATATCAAACTCATTCATTCAATAGGTGTTTATGGAACAACTTCTCAATGCCAGAACTGTGTTAAGTGACAGCAAACCAGACATCATTTTTGCATGTAAGGTATTTGTAAATCTATGGATAAAATATACATTAAGGAAAAAAGGATGAAATACCCTGTCAAAGATTACATCAGGAATGGGGAGAGTCCTATGGAAGCATGTAACAGAGATAAAAATTCCTGATACCCATCATTCTGTTCTGAATTACCCCACAATGTGTGGGCTACAACTGTTTGCTGCTTTTGTACTTCAAAATTCTGCAAGTTAGCAATCTGAGCAAGAGAATATCTGTGTTGTGTGACAATTAGGTGTTTAGTTATATTTTTCACACTGCATGTTTTATTTGAAGGATTTTCATAAATTTCAAATACTTTATCTTCTCTGTCTCCCTAAAGATTCCTGTACTTGGAAAAAAATTATACATAAACATCCCTCCCGCTCACATCTGTACTATGAATGTGTGTTGTCATGCGTTGTAGTGTATTCTAAGTCTACTTTTAAGATGTTAAGGCTTTTCACAGTAAGAACGCCTTAATAGGCTCAGACAAGGAGCAATATACTAACAACAACAAAAGTCCTTATTTGTTCAGCACCACCAACTGTGCACTGCTGAAGAACTAAACAATCCACTCATAGATGAAGGACTAAGATCTGTGACTGTTTACTAACACCCAGAAAAGGGAAAGACACTTTATAGACTAGAGAGATATTTTGTGACAAGACAACCAAAATCTTAAAAGATAGGTATCTCAAGCAAACAAAAATAATAAGGATATAAATTGACATAAATTATCTTGGTATCAAAATGATTTTCTTTCCTTTTGTAATTAGTGGTTTAATAATGATTAACATGATTGTAGGATAAAATAGGTTCAATTCCATATAATTCCCACCACCAGAGCTCTATATCCCACCCTGTCCATTGGAAATTTCCCTATTTTTATATTATCTTTCTTTATTTATTGTATAGACACAGGGAAATTTTAGGCATGAGTGGGAGACAGAGGGACACCTGCAATGCTGTTCCCCCACTTGCAAAGCTTCCCTTGCAGGTGGGTACTAAAGGGCTTCAACTCAGGTCCTTGTGAATTGTAACATATGCACTCAACCAGGAGTGCCACCAACCGGCCCCAATAGTTCCCTATTCTTTATTTCTGAGAGTATGGACCAGAATTCTTTATCGGATACAGAAGGTGGAATCCTGGCTTCTGTAATTGTTTCTCTGTAGAGCATGGACATTGGAAGGTTGATTCATAACCCCAGCCTGTTTCTATCTATCCCTAGTGGGGCAGGGTTTTGGGAAAGTGAGGTTCCAGGACACACTGATGAGATGGTTTGCCCAGGGAAGTCAGGATGGCATCATGGTAGCATCTACAATTTGTTGGCTCAAAAGCAGTAAGACGTAATGTAGTACAAATTGTTTAATAAATAAGAACCTACAGGTAAGAATAGAGTGAATGGGGCCAAAGGTCTTCATATGGGAAGAAGCTGGAAATCTATTTAGGTATATTCCAAGGAGCCCATGACTTGTAGTTTTTGCCTAAGCCTGATACCTAACATGTAGTTGGACTGAAAGTATTGTCTGGGAAGATTGTGTTAAAGTTGAGAATAGAACTAGAAAGCTGCATCAGGGCAGACAGGAGCTCCCAAATACAAGGAAAGTATATAAATATGGTTAACTATAAACCTCATAAATCTGATCTAGGGCTCATATTTATTTATTCATATTTAGCACAGGAGCCTATATTCCTGTCTGTCTGAGCTCACAGTCCATGGTCACAGTTGGGACCATTCTAAGCTGCACTCATTTCAGGGCCAGTGTCCCTCGAGTGGCAAAGTAGGTTGACCCAGCCTCCCTCCCCAGTCCCATCATCTGGGATTCTAGTCAAGGAATCCTTGGATTCCCACATAGATATGATGGACCTAGACCTCTAATAGATCCCTTTCTCCACCATCACTGATCACTTCCATCAGGAACATCATAAGCCCTCTTCTGGGCCTCTACAGGACCTTGTCATCAACAGCAATAGAACAGCAATGGTAGAGACTGCCTCACTCTCCAAAGTAAAATGATACTTAAGCAAAGTAGCAAAGCAGATGTGTGTGTTCATAGACCAGACTAATAGAAAGCCAGGTATCTAAATTATAGTATATGGTTTATTTTCTGTCTTAGGGAAAACTTATGGATTTCTGGTTTCAATGACTCCATCTTCCAATTTAGAGGAATTTCTCACCTACTTTCCAAGGGCATCATAATTAATTCAATTTTTATTTGTTTGTGAAATAATTATTTAACTGTCTTGTACTATGTGCCAAGCCTGACATGTAATTATACAGATTTAGAATTGAAAAGACAGAGTGAGGGTGGAGGTATAGCATAATGGTTATGCAAAGAGACTTTCATGCCTGAGGCTCTCAAGTCCCAGGTTCAATGCCCCACACCGCCATAAGCCAGAGCTGAGCAGTGCTCTGGCTAAAAAAAAAAAAAAAAAGAAAGAAAGAAAGAAAAGAAAAGAAATGAAAAGAAAAGAAAAGGAAAGACAGAGTGGACCTCAATGAGTTAAACAGTCAAGCAAATAATTAAATAATTACAAATAAACAAGCCATCACTGTCCAGGGCACTAAGAATTTCAGTTTGAGGTGGTTACTAATCCAACTCAGCAAATATTTACTAAGTGTCTCTTAAGTGCCAAGAAGTATGCTAAAAACTGATGAGGATACAAAATAAACAAGCATTTTTGCTGCTCTCGTGAGCAGGATACAGTCTACTGCCAAATTGTGGTCCTGTTAATTCACAACTGAAAGTGCATCATTGGGTGTGGACAGGCGTCCAGCTATTTAGCTCTTGGATCTGTAATCATAGGCAACTCCTGCTGCTCTTCAAACATGGTGCAACAAATGGAAGGTCATCTTTGTGCAGTGTTCATATCATGAAGTTTTCCTGCAATTATTATAAGCAATGCCTATCCATGATTTTGAAAGATTTTTTTTAAATTATTTTTAAGCACAGATTTAATTTACCTTGTCAAAATCGTTATAATCTGAAAGGACTTTTTATAGATTAAGTCTTTTTACTGATTTGAAGGTTGCATCAAGTTTGTTTTTGTTGCCAGTTTATTAGTCTTGGGCTTCTTTTAACGAGCTTCTATCTTACTATACTTCAAAAAATAGAAGATAGTAGATCCAGCTGGTAAACCCCTATGTGCAAGAAATAATCTACTGGTCAAAACATCCTCCAAATTATTCTGTATGTTATTTATTTTGTTTGCCATCCTTTTAGTTAGACTTGTAGTACCTATTTCAGAAATTTCAGCTTATATAATTCTCTATAAAGTAAGGTTTCTATTCTTCTTAAATACCTGGAAGTATTATATATGATCATGAGTCCTTAGCTACCTTAGAATATAAATTGTTTAATAAATAAAGACAAGTTGAGATGAATATATATGTGCATAAGAAAAGTAGATATTATACTATTCACTATCAATGCAGTAGAAAGGTGCTCAGAAGTAGGTTCTCAGAAACTCCTAAACTGTTACTTCACAATCAGTGACCTAGAGCAGTTTTTCATATGCTTGTTAGCCTTTTGGATCTCCTCTGTAGTGAATGTTTTGTTCATATCCTCTGCCCATTTTTGGATGGGGTCATTTGCTTTTTTGGTGCTAAGTTTGCTGAGCTCTTTATATATTTTGGTGATTAGTTTCTTGTCTGATGTATGGCATGTGAAGATCTTCTCCGATTCTGTGAGGGGTCTCTCTGTTTGTTTAATAGTTTCTTTGGATGTGCAGAAGCTTTTCAATTTGATGTAGTCCCATTGGTTTGTTTCTGCTTTAGTCATCCTTGCAATTGGGTTTGATTCATCAAAGATGCCCTTGAGGTGTAGGTGGGAAAGTGTTTTACCAATGTTATCCTCTAAGTATTTGATTGTTTCTGGTCTGACATCTAGGTCTTTGAACCATTTGGAGTTGATTTTTGTTTCTGGTGAGATAAAGTGGTTCTATTTCATTCTTCTGCATGTTACAACCCAGTTTTCCCAGCACCATTTATTGAAGAGAGCTTCCTTCTTCCATTTAAAGGACAGCAGCAACAAATGCTGGAGAGGTTGTGGGGACAGAGGAACACTTTTACATTGCTGGTGGGAATGTAAATTGGTACAGCCTCTGTGGAGAGCCGTCTGGAAAACTCTCAGAAGGCTAGACATGGAACTTCCATATGATCCAGTAATTCCTCTCCTGGGGTTATACCCCAAGGACTCCATAACACCCAACCAAAAAGAGGTGTGTACTCCTATGTTCATAGCAGCACAATTCATAATAGCTTCTTCTTCTTCTAGTGTTTGCCCTTCTTCCGTAGCCAGTCAACAGCATCAGGTTGAGCCTGATGTAAAGTTTCGAGACCTCCTTTGAATCTGGAGAGGTGGCAGTCATTGACTATGTGGGTCATAGTCTGTCTGTAGCCGCAGGGGCAATTCGGGTCGTCTCTGGCTCCCCAGCGATGGAACATAGCGGCGCACCGGCCATGGACTGTTTGATAGCGATTGAGGAGGGCCCAATCATAACGTGCTAGGTCAAAGCCAGGTTGACGCTTGCAGGGGTCTGTGATGAGGTGTTTGTTCTTTACCTCAGCTGACTGCCAACTCTGTTTCCAAGAGACTGGAACAGAGAAGTTCAGTGTAGGCATAGGGGACTAGATTGGGTGACCAAACGTCAAGCATTGGACAGGGTGGGCGAAGATATCCGCGTATATTGGCAGGTCCGGTGGAGCGTAGACGTGGGAAATGAACTTAGATGATGCTGCATCCCGACGAATATCTTGCGGGGCAATGTTGCTAAGAACTGGCAGCCATGGAACCGGGGTGGAATGGATGGTTCCAGAAATTATCCTCATGGAGGAATACAATTTGGAATCGACCAAGTGGACATGGGGGCTACGGAACCATACTGGGGCACAGTATACTGCAGTGGAATAGCATAATGCCAGAGATGATGATCGTAGTGTGGAAGCGCTCGCACCCCATGAGGAGCTGGCCAGTCTTGCAATGATGTTATTCCTCGCGCCCACCTTTGCTGCAGTTTTTATGAGATGTTTGTGAAATGACAGAGTGCGATCGAGAGTAACGCCAAGATAGACTGGCTGGGCTTCATGCCGGATTCTCGTACCGCCAAGATGCACATTAAGCTCACGCGAGGCCGAGGCATGGTGTAGATGGAAAACAGATGATACCGTTTTTGCAGTGCTAGGGATTAGTCGCCATTTTTTGCAGTAATCAGATATCAGAGACATGTCTTTCGTGAGTGTTTCCTCGAGGATGTCGAACTTGGATGCCTGAGTTGCACAGCAGATGTCATCGGCGTAGATGAACTTCCTTGAAGAAGTTTCTGGGAGGTCTTTGATGTAAATATTAAATAGCGTAGGAGCCAGAACAGAGCCCTGGGGGAGGCCACTTGAGACAGGTCTCCATCTGCTAGACTTGTCACCCAGATGCACCCGGAATCTTCTGTTTTGGAGAAGAAACGATATAGTGTTGGCTACCCATGGAGGCAGGCATCTTGAGATCTTGACTATAATCATAATAGCTAAAACCTGGAGGCAACCCAGGTGCCCAACAACAGATGAGTGGCTGAGAAAGCTGTGGTATATATACACAATGGAATACTATGCAGCTATCAAGAAGAATAAATCAACCTTCTCTGACCCATCTTGGACGGAGCTAGAAGGTATTATGTTAAGTGAGCTAAGTCAGAAAGATAAAGATGAGTATGGGATTATCCCACTCATCAACAGAAGTTGAGGAAGAAGATCTGAAAGGGAAACTAAAAGCAGGACCTGACCAAATTGTAAGTAGGGCACCAAAGTAATAGAGGGGTAGACATGCAGCTTCCTGGGCCAGTGGGGGGTGGGAGTGGGTGGGAGAGATGAGTCACAGTCTTTTAGTAGTGGCAATGGTGTTTATGTACACTCCTAGTAAAATGAAGTCATATACATCACTAGTTAATTAATACGAGAGGGGGAAAATTAATTGTACGTCTCAAAGTTTTTCAAAACACAAACTGAATCTTTTTTCAATATATGCAGTATAATTGATATGCAGACACTCTCAAAAGCCTAGACCAAGTAGATCAGAAGCATCCAATAGCACAGCTATATACAAGATACTGGGTACTATACAGCAAACCCTAACAAAAGGACTTTTCAAAGTTAACCCAATTAAGAAATAATGTGATGATAACATTAACTATCGATTGTCTTTTTGAACCCTAAGACAGCAGGAACCTCACATGTCCACTATAGAGCCTCTACTTCCTCCAGTCCTGGAACCATTGGATAAGGCCTACTTTCCCTCATGCCTCTCCCAATCCTTATCAAATAATGTTGCATCTGCCGATCACAACCTAACCAACACAATGAATGCCACCTCAACATGCTTCACTTCAGACTGTGTCCAGAGACTTCACGTGTGGAATGACAACCCTTCAGCTTCATTACTCGGGTGAGACCTTTCCTTTCATAGTATACTCTAATTCCATCTCAGGTGGTTCACTTTCTAACAAAGTCCCAAAACCTTGATACACACCGGTTTCTGTGAGAGAGAGCATATGTTCACACGTATCTGTAAACTACTGCAAAATATATACCTGAAAGCAGAAGTATACTAGAGTTTGCAGTGAGTATCCCCCTAACACTTCCTCTCCACTATTCTAAGCTTTGGGTCCATGATTGCTCAACAACTTGTTTGGCTTCGTATGTTAACTCTCTTTTCAGTCACCAGGTTCCAGATGTCATCAGGATGCCGGCCAGGCTTCCCTGGACTGAAGACCCCACCAATTTGTCCTGGAGCTCAGCTTCCCCAGAGACACACCCTACTAGGGAAAGAAAGAGGCAGACTGGGAGTATGGACCGACCAGTCAATGCCCATGTTCAGCAGGGAAGCAATTACAGAAGCCAGACCTTCTACCTTCTGCAACCCACAATGACCCTGGGTCCATGCTCCCAGAGGGATAGAGAATGGGAAAGCTATCAGGGGAGGGGGTGGGATATGGGGAATGGGTGGTGGGAATTGTGTGGAATTGTATCCCTCCTACCCTATGGTTTTGTTAATTAATACTTTCTTAAATAAAATAATAAATAATAAAAAAAAACTTACTCAAATGTGCAAAATAGGAAAAAAGTCCACATATAGGTGTGCAGTATAGCTACAAGGGCTATGACTGACTACTAACTTCTCTAATATCCACTATTATGGCCAGAGCAAAACCAAGTCTGCTGTCTGACAAAGTCCAAATAGACTGAGGCTGCCAGCAAAGCAGGAAGTCCTGGACAAAACTGAAACTACTCATCCTTTTGTTTATGATCTCATTGATAATTTGGGGACTTACAGGCTACTTTAATCATAAGAACCTTACAGGGGAAATATATAAAAATAACAATTACAACAGTGAGTATAATAAGTCTAAAGATGACCTAGAAGTAGAAGTTGATGTACTTATCAAAAAGCTCACAGAGAAGAAGCTGTTATTTCCCCCAGCCTGTGACTACTATAGAAACAAATAGGCTAAATAGATACAAGAGAAGAAGAACCTTGGGTTCCTCCCACAGCACAAGGGCTGCCTTGGGTAGCTTACTTTATTTTTAAGAGAGAGAGACTTCAGATAATGGCTGAGCTCTGGCTGATGATGGGTCTGGGGATTTTAACCTGGGACCTCATTACTACAGGCATGCAAGTCATTTTTGCATAAGTGCTAAGCTGTCCCCCCTGCACATTCACTACACTTTTGAAGTTCAGAAAGTGTCAATATCTTACTCAGGTTCAGCCAACTTTAATAGCTAGACATATAATTGTTTTTAAAAAATTAACTGAAGGAGAAAGTTCCTAGAGTGGAAAGTCTTCCAAGTAAGATGTTGTTTCAGTAGCAATATGGCAAACATGCTTACCTCAACATCTGGTGTGAGATAAGTTATCTTTCTTATCTGTTTCTTATCTGTTTATCTTTCTTAATTTATTCTTGATCTATTTTTTTCATCTGTTGATTCTGGTATTAAATATTTTTATACTTGGGCCAGCAAAATATCAATAGCCTATTTAGATCATGTGCTAATTTGCTATTTATGAGACCCAGGTTCAGCCCTAAGCCACCACCACATTGAAGAAAATTTCAGTGCTGTGGTTTCTCTCCCTCTCTCTTTTTGCTGTCTGTCTGTGTTTTTCCATAAAAAAAATTCTGACACTTAATCACTGTGTTTCCAATATTTGAATATAATCACCCAATCTGAAAACTATCTAAGAATTTATAGGACAAAGCCTGCTCTTAAAGAATGTTATTATTATTATGTTAACTTAATGAGTGACTAGGGAATAACTCAATAGGTAGAACTCAAAATTTAAATACCTGAAGTTTCTGGTTCAGTCCCTGGTATAGTTTGTGCTGGTGTGGTATTCTAGCTTCTCTCACCTTTCTCTCTTATGTGTAACTCTTTTGCACATAATTTAAACTGATAAGAACAGATACTACACTTGATCTTAGCCAAAAGGCTGAGAAGCGATCACACACAATTTAAATAGTAAAACATACTTTTTGTTATGATTATTATTTTTTTCTTACTTAATGATAATACAAATGCACTTGACTATTCTTGGATTGTAAACCTGTGTCCGGTGAGGTATGCCATCTGCTTGTGATACTGTTGGTGGTAGCTCACTTCAGTAACTTCAAAAACTCTACTTATTAATTATCTATAATAAGAGAATAAGAGTTAATAAGCATTAATTTTCTCTTGCCACTTATCATCCTTTCAGCTTTCTTATAAAACAGTACTCTAAATTTTTTACATGCCATACGTCAAACAAAAGGCTAATAATCAGAATATATAAAGAGCTTGCCAAACTCAGCAACAAGAAAACAAAAACCCCATCCAAAAATGGGGGGGAATGGACAAAATATTCCCCACAGAAGAGATCCAAAAGGCTGAGAAACACATGAAAAAGATGCTCCAAGTCTTGATTGTCAGAGAAATGCAAATAAAGACAACAATGAGATATCACTTCACTCCTGTGAGAATTTCATACATCAGAAAAGGTAACAGCAACAAATGTTGGAGAGGTTGTGGAGTCAAAGGAAGCCTCCTGCACTGCTGCTAAGAATGTAAATTGGTCCAGCCTCTGTGGAGAACAGTCTGGAGAACTCTCAGCAGGCTAGAAATGTACCTACCCTATAATCCTGCAATTCCTCTCCTGGGGACATATCCTAAGGAACCCAACACACCCATCTAAAAAGATCTTTGTACACATATGTTCTTAGCAGAACATATAATTTGTAATAGCCAAAACCTGGAAGCAACCCAGGTGTCCAACAACAGATGAGTGGCTGAGCAAGTTGTGGTATATATACACAATGGAATGCTACTTAACTGGTAAAAACGGTGATTTCACCATTTTCAGCCCATCTTGGATGGACATTGAAAAAGTCATGTTAAGTGAAATAAGTCAGAAACAGAAGGATTAATATAGGATGATCTCACTCTCAGGCAGAAGTTGAAAAACAAGATCAGAAGAGAAAACACAAGTAGAACCTGAACTGGAATTGGTGTATTTCACCAAAGTAAAAGACTCTGGGGTGGGTGTGGGGGAGAATCCAAAAAGGATGACAGAGGACCTAGTGGGAGTTGTATTGTTATATGGAAAACTAGAAAATGTTATGCATGTACAAACTATTGTATTTACTATCGAATGCAAAGCATTAATTCCCCAATAAAGAAATTTAAAAAAATAAGTAAATAGGGGCTGATAAGAGAAATATTTTTCTTTCTTTCACCATAATTTCAGCTACTAATAGATTAGATGGTAGACATCAGAAATATCAAGTTTAAATCAAAATATTAATTTATCTAAGACTTATTAGTTATTAAAAATACATAAAACTTGATGACCTTTAGGAATTGGCATAATCTCAAAGCATTTGTCTACAAGATGCTAATAAGACAAAAGGTCATGAATAATCTACATGTATATATATATATATATATATATATATATATATATGTGTGTGTGTATATATATATATATATATATATATATTAGATAATACTTATCAAATTATCTAAGTTAGTGTCTAGTGTCACTGAACAAATTGAAACTGTGGATCAACTAACAAAAAAAAAAAATACAGCAGCATTTTTCAGATATTCTTGCCCAAAATTTCACAATTAGAATCTAAGAATGTGAAAAACATTAGAAAAAGCCCCAGTTACGGAACATTCTACAGAATTTCTACCTTTAATCTTCGAGAAATATTAAAACCAGGGAAAAGCTAAAGGTCTATTTAACATTTGGAAGGCACTCAAGTCATTGCAACATGCAATCTTGTTTAAATCCTTGGGAAAATGTAACCAGGGCCTATAGATTCTATGTTCATACTATATCAATGTTAATTCTGATTAGTATGTAGTAGTGATATTTGAGAATGTCCTTCTTTATAAGATCATATGCCAAAGTACTTGGGGGCGTGAAACAGCATGTCATCAAATATTCTTACATTGCTTTAAAAACTAAATTTTTGTGCTAGTCTTTTCAGGTCTACACTTGCAATTAATTATTCCCAAAGTAAGATTATTTTAATAATTACATAAATTTACTTAAATATCACAGAAACAAAAAATCTTGAAACAATAAAAATGTCCATAAAAATGTAAATAGATATACATATTATAGTATGTTTACAGAATATATTACAAGTAGGTAAATAGAATGAACTACTGATTCATGCAATAACATGGCTCCATCTCAAGGCATTATGGTAAATGGCATATCACAGACAGTGAAAAACAATGATGTGATTTTGTGAATAAGACATTCTCAAACAAACCCAGCTAATCCATAGTAAAGGGTGGGGAATCAGGAGAGGCCGGCCAGAAAGAGGTATGGGAGAACTTTCTAGAAGAATGAAAATGGGTTTTGTACATTGGGATAACAGTCAAAATTATCTGTTGTTAAATTCACAAATCTGTCTTTTGTTGCATGCATTTATATCTCATTAAAAATGTTCAGAGCTAGAAAATAATTTACCAGCTAAAGCACATGCATTCTTCATCAGGCAGGAGTTCCTGAGTTTTAGCTAGGCGTCATAGGGGAGTACTGTGGCCAGTACCAGAGGAGCTCCACAGTTGGTAAAATGTAACTTTGCTGTCTCTCCTCTCTTTTCCTCTTTCCTTTCTTTCTTTTTCAAAAAAAATAAAAAGTGAAAATAAAAATAGGGCTAGGGAGATCACTTAGTGCTGGTGTTATATATGCATGAGGCATTGGGTTCATTCCTTGGTGTTCTATTAGAGAAAATAAATAATTTTTATTTCAAATAAATAAATAAGCAAAATAGCTCACCTGGATTGTGATTCTTCTACAGTGGAGAAAGCTTGCGTGCTGTGGTCTCTCTCTTTCTCTGTCTATATATAGAGAACTCTTAGAGAGATAGAGGCAAAGAGAGAGAGTGTGGAAGAGACCAGAGCAATGAAGTTTCCTTCAATATTGTGAGGGTAAGGCTCAAACCAGGGTCATGTAGATGACAAAATAGCACAATATCAATAAAATTATTTTTCCAGCCTTGTCTCTCTTTCTATCTGAAAAAATCCACCTGGAATGCTGAAGTCCCTGGACAAAAACAACAACAGAAATAAATAAAGTAAAATAAAATAAAATGACAAAAACTAAAATATTTTGTGTAAAGAAGAACAAACAATAGAAACTCAGAAATATTTTGCTAGGTAGGGTGTCTGCCTTACCATACATGTCACTGGGTTCCAATCCTAGCATTACACAAGTGCTATGGCATCATGGGAAACTCTGGTGTTGTGATGTCTCTCCCTCTTTCTCTTCCTCACTATCAAAATGAAAATGTGGCACAGCAGTGATGACCTTGTACAAGAGCAAGATCCCAGCTCTCCCCCAAAAGAAAGCCAGCAGACTAGCACTGCTCCACCCCCTTATCCACTCCGTGGTCTATTGCTCATCTACTGTCCAACATTATTGTACACAACAATGTATTTGAAAGAGAGGTAAAGACCATATTCACATACTTTTGCTACAATATATTATCATATCTTCAATTTTATTCTTGGTTATTTTTGATAACATCTTACTTTTCTAAATTACAAATTCAACTTTATGTATGTTGTATGTATGTATATATGCATAGGAAAAACATTATATATATATAATTTAGTACCTTTAGTTTCAAGCATTCACTAGAGGCATTCCTAGAGGATAAAGGAGGGAGAAAGCATGATATAGCAACAAAGGTAGCAAAGTAGCAAGTAAGGTGTTAACAGAAAAGAGTGAATTTTAAAAAGCTAAGGACAACTGTTAACTTTGGAAGTATTCTTAATAAACCCTCATGAAAGAGTTAATAATTTGTGTGTTTACTGAAACTCAATCAGCTAGCTAATGGAGTAAGTGTGTAGGTATTTAATTTATTTATCTCAACTTTTTGTAATATATATAATAAAATTCTATTATAAAAACAATTTTCATTCAAAACACTTCATTATGTAAATAAGTTTATTTAAGTGCTCCTTATTCTCACAGCTTAACTTTATTTTAACTATGCTTTGTTACACTGTTGTGTTTTAGAACCAAATAGCTTAATTAGCATAATTAAGTAAATCCCTTGACTGGCTTGGCCATGAAGAAAAACTCTTGTGACTTCATTATAGATATCTCCTATAAAGTATTTGAAAGACTGTATACCAACAGTTTGACTATGACTCTGGTCTATCTCAACACTATAACACTATTATAATCTCCCCCTCCCCAACTAAGCTTACTCTTAGTTGCTATGGACTATAATTAAGAGAAATATTCCAGGTTACAGGTGTGGTTCAATTAAGTTGAACTCACATGTTACCCTGAGCAAGAGCTAAGGTTCAAGCTTTGTTCCAACCTGCAAGGAGGAAACTTCGTGAGTGGTGGGGCAGTGCTGCAGGTGTCCTTGTATTGCAGAACACTCATTAAGAGTTGATATTTTAAGAATCTTCTTATGAACCATTCTTGTAAAAAATAAAAAAGATTCAGATTCATTATGCTGGAATTAAAAAAAAAAGAGGAAAGACATCTGAGATTTAAATATCAGAAATTATGCGCAGTAATTTTGCTCAACTCATGAGTGGGTTATTCATTGCCCTTAAGTGCCATCCTTAAATTATTTAAAGGAAACTAAGTAATCTAAATTATTCTGCTACCTGAATTATTTAGGATATAAATGCTTCCTGTTGAATGCTTTTGTGGTTATATTTTTTGTCTTGGCCCAAGTGAATAAAATTAACTTTAATACAATAGTACAAAAATAATGGTAAGAACGAATACATGAAGTTATTGCCACTGTTAACTTTTTCATATAAAACTGTTGAAATAGATGTCGGCAATAATATGTACTTATTTATTATTTTTAGGAAAACCTCATGGCAACAAGAAACTGTTCCCTCTCGCTCTCTCTTTTATCTTATATGAGTCAATTGCAATAAATGTTCCTCTGCTACATTTTAATTCACTTCTAAACCTGCCATTGCTAGTTCAGGTTTTTTATTACCTATTACAATATTTTATATTAGCAATAATACACTTACCAGTGCGGCCAATTACCTTGCTGAAGAGAAATGGGCAATCTGTCATGTGATGTGAAATCCAGTACATTTTCCCTGGAGTCTAGCTTTGATTGTATTGCTAAGAGATAACATAGCCTTCATTTCTCCCATAGGCTTAGGAACATACTATCTTGCAGACTTACTAGAATCTCATTTATCTGTCATTAAATTTAATTGTATCTCATTTGCTGGCACTTCTAACATGCCCAAAAATACATGGTTTGACTTTCAGATTTTATTTCTCTCCCATCTTCTTATCAGTTAAAGCTGTGGGAGGTGAAGAAGAATTTTGGTTAAAAGTCCAGAGTCACAGGGTAGCAGGGAAAATAAGGACATCAATTGCCTAAACAAATTAGAAATACAATAAGCAATAATAGTATCATTTTGATAACTAGAGTTCATTTTAATTATATTTCAATTGCATAATATTTTTATTGTAACACACATTCTCTTTAGAGGTTGGTAGTTATAAATTACAGTAGCTAACTTTAATTTAAGGAAAAAGAATGTTGTAGAGACAGATTTAAGATATAAAATGCATTGCATAGATACAGGATTATTTCATAAAATCCAAAGACAAAATTTCAGGTTTTGAAAAGAGATTTCAACAAGCATTGGAACACTGGAAGTTTTTTGTTTGTTTGTTTGTCTGTCTGTCTGTTTTGTTTTTTTAACAACTATGTCTTTCATCCCTTCTCTGCACTTTTCCTTATCTTTCTTTCTCCAAGTATTGGTTTTCTAGTCTAGATGACATGCAGAACTTGGTTTACCCAGAGCTCCCAATTTATATCTAATATATGCAAGAGAAACCTCAAATCCACCCAAAATTCTCTGGGGTCTGGGGTCTCACCAGTCTCATTTGACCAACTCCATTTCCATGATCGAATCAACTGCAAAGAAAAATTTCATTATCTGACTTTGAGGACTGGAGTTGTCATAATTTTCTATAACAATGAGGAATTTATCAGTTATCAGGTCACTCAATAGATACCCACCCCAGACATGTATAATTAAATTGTAAACAAGTTATTTTTTTTAATCAAGACCTTTAATTGTTAAAGCAATTTACATTTTTAATATTGATAAAATATTTTAATATTGATAAATTGTTAGACACAATTTCCTGTATTTTCCAGAAGTTACTTTCAGAAAGTGGGATGAATAACTCACTGTCAATTTTCCATCATCTTTATCTTCGTATAAAGTTAAACAATAAAAATAAATAAATAAATAAGGACTGCAAAATAAAGAATTATATTTCCTGGAGTCGGGCAATAGTGCAGTGGGTTAAGCGCACATGGTGCAAAGCACAAGGACCCATGCAAAGATCCTGGTTCGAGCCCCCGGCTCCCCACCTGCAGGGGAGTCACTTCACAGGCAGTGAAGCAGATCTGCAGGTGTCTATCTTTCTCTCCCCCTCTCTGTCTTCCCCTCCTCTCTCCATTTCTCTGTTTGCTATCCAACAACGATGACAACAATAAAACAACAAAGGCAACAAAAGAGAATAAATAAAGAAATAAAAGAAATAAAAGAATTCTATTTCCCCAAATCCACTTCTTTATTTGATTTTGTGCTACAGTTTGCCAATTAAAGTCATTTACATAACACTTGTATATTAAAAAACCGGAAGAAAAAAAATCATTGTTTTCCCAGAGACATTTGCAGTTCCATATGTGGGGGAAAAAAATGACATCCAGAGACATTTTACAGACTTCAAGAAACACTAACCTCATTCTTATGGTCTGAGCATGCTCTGGATGGTTTCTGAAGAGATGTAAGTAATGCAGAAGCTTCCAGGTGAGGATTTATAAAATCACTTTTATTATGATTTTCAGCACCTGGCGAAGTTTCAGTGCTATGATATCTATCCATATCTCAGGTCTTTCCCAAAGCAATGACTTTATGAAAAACTCTAACTCCACAATAAGGGGGGAGGGACAAAAGTAGAGGGACTAGAAGAAGGAGACGACAGGAATAAAACATCTGTCCAGTCACCATTGAACTGCCTTCAAAGCTTTGACTTTCTTTATTCTCATGAACTACTTTGTATGTGAGTATAAACATAATTGTTTCCCCCAAAAGTTTTTACAAGTATCTTACTCTTAGGATCTCATTTAGAGCTCCTTATTAAACCTCATTGCTGTGTGCTGATAGGATCTTGAGTGTGTAAGAGAAGCCTCATTTTCCTATACTTTCCTAGGAAGTATTTGCTATCATTAAAACTAATTTTGGCAGCTGGATTTTTTTTCCAATATTGAATTCATATTAAGTTAGCATCAGAGCACTAGAGAAAAATAGGCACAGTATAAATAAATCAAATAAAATGAATAAAACATCAGATAGGCTTGCAGTAGGGCAGAAGTGACTGTATATTTGCAAGATATTCAATACAAGATGAATGGTTTTGGAAACAGGCACACTGCACACAGCTAGGGATGGACTCTAAAAGAACAGGCCAAAGACTGTAAGTCTTTCATTCACTCTTCAATGACCCATCCAGATCAAATTTACATTGTCTTTGAAGGCAGCTTGTTGAAATTTTCTTTTCACTTTGATACTAAAGGCACAGACTTCTGTTATTAGCTTCACATATTAAAATGAATACATCTATGAATCATTTATTATTTTCTTGATTAGAATTTAGGAACATGATGAGATGAAGCTTGTAGTTAATTGTGATGTTGGTGAAGATGGGATCATAATTATCAAAGACTTCTGTAAAAGTCTTTCAGTAGAATCTAAAACCCAGCAGTTGGTTGTGTTATCTTGTTAATGGTCCCAGTGTAGATTCAAGTGAAAATTTGTCTTCCAAATGGTAGTGATTTCCTCTAGTTGTTTTATCATTATAGAGTAATGTCTACATTAAAACAAAATAGACTTCCGGGATGTACTGTGTCATACAGCGAAAAGCAGTAGTATAATTTTCCCAGCCTTCCAAAACCTACTTTCAGACCATGAAGCATATTATCAGGGAAAAGTTGGCAAACAAGAAGCAGAATTATTTCTGAAAAGATTAAGACTTTAGATATAGACTTTATGTACATCTGTAAAAATTCTTGAGTAGTACTGGAACTTTTGTTTATAATTTGAATTATAATTGTTATTTCTATTTAGAAAACTAATAATTTTTTGCAAACTATAAAATAAAATTTAGGAGAAAGCCACCCACTCTTTTTTAATATTTATTTATTTATTATTGTATAGAGACATTGAGAAATTAAGAGGGATAGGGAGATAGAGAGGAAAAGAGACAGAGACACTTGCAGACCTGCTTCACCACTCATGAAGCTTTCTGCCTGGAAGTGGGGACCAGATGCTAGAACCTGGGTCCTTGCCCACGTAATGTGTGCGCTTAACCAGGTGTGCCACCTCCTAGCCCTGAAAGTCACCCTTTTACACATAGACTTTTAGGTGAAATGCAGATGGTTACATTCAAGTCTATAAAATATTTATATTGTTTTGAGCAAGGTGACATATATCAAACTTTTTTATTACCAGAGTTTCATCTGCTTTATTATGCAGCAACAAGAACATGGAATTTATCCAAGGATTTTATGAAGAGAAGATTGAATACTTGACCTAGTCTATTCCTTATGCCTAGAATCTCTATGTATACGTGAAGTGGTTAAAAAGTTCTTCTAAGCAGCTGGGGCCCTAATCTGGGAGTCCTGAGTCTCCCAAACAGACTTGATGGGCCTAGACCTCAAATAAATCCCTCTCTCCATTGTTACCGGTCATCTCTATCAGAAACAACAAAATAGACCCCTTTGTGGGTCCCCACAGGACCTTGCCCTCAATCTGGATCAACAATGGTAGAGAATGTTCCATCCTCCGAAGGGAGGTTGGACAACATACTGTATGCTACACCTGAGGAAGATGGGTCGATACTGGGGCAGCTTGGAATGTTCCTACTCATGACCACAGAATGTGAGCTCAGATCTAGAGGGATGCAGAGGTCACACAGGCTCCTAAGCTAAATATGGGCCCCAGATCACATCAAATTGATGGGGTTTACAGTAATATTTATACCCCTTTCCCATATTAGGGAGCTACTCTCTTCCCTGTTCCAGCTTTCTGGTTCTTTTCCCAGCCAT
The DNA here is from genome assembly GCF_950295315.1 of Erinaceus europaeus. Taxonomy (NCBI): domain Eukaryota; kingdom Metazoa; phylum Chordata; class Mammalia; order Eulipotyphla; family Erinaceidae; genus Erinaceus; species Erinaceus europaeus. Next base: position 151,607,566 of record NC_080164.1, read on the forward strand.
GACATCATCTCCCCAGACAATAATTAGGATTCACCTGCATATCAGATTTCAGGCTCAGGCAAAACAACAACAACAAAAACCACTAGTATAGCTACAGGTCCTTTGAAATATAACTAATATATGCTTACTAGCTATCTACAAAATGGAGGACCCCCCAATGCTGCATCTGCACTATTCCAGCCTTTAGGTCCATAATTGTCCAATAGTTCGTTTGGCTTTGTATGTTAACTCTCTTTTCAGCCACCAGGTTCCAGATGCTAACAGGATGCGACCAGACATCTCTGGACAGACAACCCCACAAATGTACCTTGGAGCTTTTCTTCCCCAGAGCCCTTCCCCACTAGGGAAAGAGAGAGACAGGATGGGAGTATGGATTGACCTATCAACGCCCATGTTCAGCGGGGAAGCAATTACAGAAGCCAGACCTTCCACCTTCTGCATCCCACAATGACCTTGGGTCCATACTCCCAGAGGGTTAAAGAGTAGGAAAGCTATCAGAGGAGGGGTTGGTATACAGATGTCTGGTGGTGGGAATTGTACGAAGCTGTACCCCTCTTATCCTATGGTACTGTCAATGTTTCCTTTTTATAAATAAAAAGTGTAAAAATAAAACTTCTAAAGGGGCCAGGTTGGGGTGCACTTGGTTAAATGCACACATTACAGTGCACAAGGATCCAGGTTCAAGTCTCTAGTTCCCATCTGCAAAGGGAAAGCTTCATGAGTGTTGAAGCAAGGCTGCAAGTGTCTCTGTCTCTTTCTCTATATCTATCCCCTCTTCCCTCTCAATTTCCGACTCTATCTAATTATTTTTAAAAAGCTTTTAAAAATTCTTCTGATATGTACAATATGGGAGGTGATAGATAAAAGTGTTGGGCCTATAAGCATGGAGCCACATATGTTAGACTGATGCTCAGGTCTCTCTCTCCACATATGTTAGACTGATGCTCAGGTCTCTCTCTCTCTCTCTCTCTCTCTCTCTCTCTCTCTCTCTCTCTTCCTGTCTCTCTCTGAAGTAAACAAATATTTTAAATTCCTCTAATAGGTTATACTCACTTGGTAGTGGATCTTCAGAAACATCACTATCACCACCAAGATATCCATGGTGAAAGCTTTGAAAGAGATGCTATCTTAATGTACATTTCATAGCACCTATTCTAAGTATTACGCCTATTAAGGGGTGCTTCCACTTGGAGAAAAAGATTCTGAAGTTCCTCAGAACTTCAAGTGGCAACAAGTGTAGTTACTTTCAACAACAGAATACATGTCCAATCACTCCCCTACCCTATTTATTCTTCTTCTATCTTCTTACAAGAAGATTTGAATGAAAATCAATTAAAAGAAAAATAAAATTATTCATTTATAAATTTTAACAACCAATGACAGTCCGCATCAGTTCCCTTGGCTCTTGTCCCTACTAACGCTTCCAGACTGCCAAGGAGTTGGGTGGCAGAAGATGTAAAAATGTATAAGCAATCAAAGCATCAGTCAGCAAACTTAGTGCAGGGTATAGTATCAGTCAATCATCATGCACATTGAGAGTTCAAAGGATAAAATGTAGGACCAGGTGCTGGCACATCCTTTTGAGATGTGCATACATTACCATGCACGGGGACCAAGGATTCAAGTCCCTGGTCTTACTTACTACTAAGTAAGAAACTCTGCAATCATAACTCTACTGTAACATTATTTTGACTTTCCCAAGCAATTATTCAAAAGGAAGACGGAGGTCTTCCTTTCTAGCAGGGAGTAAATGCCTCCCATTTGAAGGGTTTTTTTTTTAAATATTTTTATTTATTTATTATTGGCTAGAGACAGAGAAAAACTGAGAGGGTGAGATATAGAGGTAGAGAGACAGAGAGACACATGCAGCCTGGCTTCATCATTCATGAAGTTTTCCTCCTGCAGTTGGGGACCAGGGACTTGAACCTGGGTCCTTGTGCACTGCAACGTGTGCACTTATCCAGGTGAGCCACCGCCTGGCCCCCTGAAGGTTTCTTTCAGGTCAGTGCTGCTCTAAAGTTCTGAGAAGACTCTGCACCCCTACCCTAATTTCTGATGTTCCCATGATATCTGCTGCCACATAAGATTAGTTCTGAAGACCTGTCCCTGCACGGTTTGATGACTGATATTTGTCACTTACTAGCATGTGTATACTATTTGTTTGTTGTCTGGGTCACAGTAAAGAAAGCAAATCTCTCAGATAAATAAGGGATCTAGCATGTTAAAGTTATACCATCAGTTTCAAGCTACACTAAAATTATCTCCCTCAACAAAGGAACACATAAATCTTTGACTCCAATCCATTACCCCCCTGGATATTAAGATGAAATTGTGAATGAATTAGAAGAGGGATGAAACTGATCTGAGAAAATGCAATGAAATACAATAGTTAATTGACATAAAAATTAAATATGGACTCAATTACAGAGTTAATTACCAACTTCACACTCTGAAAAAAATTATAGAGGAAGGTGAGTAAGAATAAAATTCAGAAGTTAGTTTAAGGGGGTCTGGCACACATGGCAGGAAGCGCAAGGAAAGACATAAGGATCCTGGCTTGCCCTCGGTTCTGTACCTGCAAGGGGATTGCTTCACAGGCAGTGAAGCAGGTCTGCAGGTGTCTATCATTCTTTGCCCCCTCTGCCTTCCCCTCCTCTCTCCATTTCTCTCTGTCCTATCCAACAGCAATTGCAACTATAACAACAAGAACAAGGGCAACAAAATGGAAAAAATGACCTCCAGGAGCAGTGGATTTGTAGTGCAGGCACTGAGCCCTAGCAATAGCCCTGGAGGCAAAAAAAAAATACTTGGTTTAGTCTTATAGTGAACTGAATTCCTACTATATAGTGAACTGTAACCAGAGATACCCAGCCTGAGAAGTCAACCTCACAACTCTTCAAATCTGGTGAGACCTTTCCTGTGTTTTTTTTTTTTTAAATATCTATTTATTCCTTTTCTTGACCTTGTTTTTTTATTGTTGTAGTTATTATTGTTGTTATTGATGTCATCGTTTCTGGGTAGGACAGAGAGAAATGGAGAGAGGAGGGGAAGACAGAGAGGGGGAGAGAAAGATAGACACCTGCAGACCTGCTTCACCACTTGTGAAGTGACTCCCCTGAAGGTGAGGAGCCGGGGGCTCGAACCAGGATCCTTACTCCGGTCCTTATGCTTTGTGCTGCCTGTGCTTAACCCTCTGCACTACCGCCCGACTCCCGACATTTCCTGTGTTATAACATATGGGACTACCTACATCCAAGTTAGATGGCACATCATTTAACTAAGTAACAGATACCAGATTAGGCTAGGGTTTAGGGTACTGGACACAGGTGTACATGGATCCACAAATAAGAAGCAATTATATAACTCAAAGTCAAAGTGCTTAATAATGGTTCAAGTGCCTAAAGAAGTTATTATAAGTATGATACAGCAATTCTAACAATGAGATTTTCAAACTCAATCCAATTGCCTAATAAATTGATTATAGCAATAACTATCTATTGCCTTCTTAACCCTTAAGACAGCAGGAACCTCCCATTTCCTCTATAGAGCCTATATTTCCCCCAGTCCTGGAACCTCTAGAGTGGGGTTCACTTTCCAGAATGCTTCTCTCAATTCACACCAACTGATACTACGTCTGCTGATCCTAACCTATTCAATGCAGTGAGCACCACCTCGGGATGCTTCACTTCGGAATGTGTCCAGAGACATCAGGTGTGGAATATCAACCCTTCAGCATCATTACTCGGGTGAGACCTTTCCTTTCTCATAGGACTCCTTAATTCCATTTCAGGCAGTGCACTTCCTAACAAAGCCTCAAAGCCTAGATAAAGACCAGGTCCCATGAGATAGTGCAGATGTTCATATGTATCCATAAATTAGGGCAAAATTTATACCTGAAAGCAAAAGTGCACAATAGTTGCAGTGAGTCAATAAATGAAGCAAGCAAGTAGAAAGACCTAAGAAGATACCTTAAAGTACTAAAAAAAAATAGTTCTTACTTAGACCTAGATACCCTACTCACCTATTACACTTCCCTAGTCACTGCAAAGCTAACTTTATCAAAGTAAGGACTACAAAAGCCGAATAAGGGCAAGAGACTGGCATACTTTAACGATGACTCTTTAGTCACTATCAGGCCACCCCATCAGCTGGGGCCCTAGTAGGGGAGTCCTGAGATTCCCAAACAAACATGATGAGCCTAGACCTCTAATAAATCCCTCTCCCTAATATTACCAGTCATCTCTATCAGTAACAGAATAGACCCATTTGTGGACCCCCATAGGACCTTGCCCCCAATGTGGATCAACAATGGTAGAGAATGTTCCATCCTCTGAAGGAGGGTTGGATAACATACTCTATCTACCACCTGAAGAAGATGGGTCCTGAAATTGGTGCAACTCGGAATGTTCCTACTGATGACCACAGAAGGCAAGTTCAGACCTACAGGTATGTAAAGGTTACATAGGCTCCTAAGCTGAATATGGGCCCCAGGTCAGATCAAATCGATGGGGTTTACAGTCAACAATATTTATACACTTTCCCCATATTTAGGAGCTACTCTCTTCCCTGATCCAGCTTTCTAGCCCTTTTTCCAGCCATGACACCATCTCCCCAAACAATAACCTGGGTTCACCTGCATATCAGATGTCAGGCTCAGGCAAAAACTAATAAAGTCATGGGCCCTTTAGAATATGCCTAAAATAGATCTACTAGCTATTTCTAAAACAGATACCCCAAATATTCATCTGAAATACCCTATCCTTTAGGTTCATGATTAATAAACAATTTGTATGGCTTTATATGTTAACTCTTTTTTCAGCCACCAGGTTCCACATTGCCAATCGAACCCAGATCCTTATACACTGTAATGTGTGTGCTCAAGCAGGTGCACCACCACCTGGGCCCCCAAAATGTTCTTTTTTTAAGACCTTTCACCTTTTGGTTGTCCTAACTGTTGTGACACAGCACGTGAATAGGATTTGGGGACGTGATTAGCAGTACAGCTGAGGCTGAACTTAAGAACTTAATTAGCTATGGCTGATGTATTGCTGACAGACCTATGTAAACCAAGTTATTTAACTGTCAGGTTACCAGAAGTCTGTCTCTTTTTTGCACCTTATTTTCTGACTGCTGTCTTTTCCTCCATGTGCTGGGTGCCAGCTCCACTTCCCACACTGCCATTCACAGGAGAGACCAAAGGACTGAACACGTGTAGCGGAGCTCTGGTAAACTTATCTCCTGTATGGCCATAATAACTAGCCAATTTCTGTCCCATTGCCTAATTAGCTGTACCTAATAACCACAATGTAATAAACCTTGATTGTTTTAAGCCCACACCAAACCGCACCCTAGCAGAAGTCTTCTTTTTTTTTAATTACTATGCTAACTTTATTTCAGAACTATGATATTTGATTGAGTTTTCCATTGTTTATTGCAGTGATAGTTTTCTGACTACCTGCCTGAATCCAAGATACCTTCCTTCCTGTTTACATTGTGTAGGATCAATACTGTTTACCACTGATAAGTTAGATCAAGTAGTCAGTCAAACAGAAACCTGTTCCTTTTTTTAATTTTTTTATCTTTATTTATTTGCTTGATAGAGACAGTCAGAACTTGAGAGGGAAGGGGGTGATAGAGAGGAAGAGTGACAGAGAGACACCTACAGCCCTGCTTCACCACTTGTGAAGCTTTCCCCCTGCAGGTGGGGGCCAGGGGCTCAAACCTAGGTCCTTGCGCACTGCAACATGTACGCTCAATCAGGTGCGCCACCACCTGGGCCCAGAAACCTTTTCCTTTAAGTCTGGAAGCACCTGATGCTAAACATGTCCTCGTGAAATTTTTAACTTTGAACCAAATACTGCATTGCTTCAGATCTTCATGAAAACACTCTTTCAAAGTCTGATATACTAACTATCCAACATAATGAGATAGGAAACAAAAACATTTATTTTATTTATTTAATTTTTTTAATTATCTTTTTTTATATTTATTTTATTTATTCCCTTTTGTTGCCCTTGTTGTTTTATTGTTGTAGTTATTATTATTGTTGTTGTTGTTGGATAGGACAGAGAGAAATGGAGAGAGGAAGGGAAGACAGAGAGGAGGAGAGAAAGATAGACACCTGCAGACCTGCTTCACCGCCTGTGAAGCAACTCCCCTGCAGGTGGGGAGCCGGGGTTCGAACCGGGATCCTTATGCCGGTCCTTGTGCTTTGCGCCACCTGCGCTTAACCCGCTGCGCTACAGCCCGACTCCCTTTTTTAAATATCTTTATTGGATAGAGACAGCCAGAAATTGAGAGGGTAGAGGAGATAGAAAGGGAGAGGGACAGAGAGACACCTGTAGCACTGCTTCACCACTTGCAAAGATTTCCCCCTGCAGGTGGGAACCAGGGGCTCGAACCTGGGTCCTTGAGCACTGTAACATGTGCACTCAACCAGGTGTGCCACCAACCAGACCCCTAATTTTATTTATTGATTCATGAGAAATGATAGGAGAGAGAGAAAGAACCAGACATCACTCTAGTACTTGTGCTGCTAGGGATTGAACTCAGTACCTCATGCTTGAGAGTTTAATGCCTTATCCACTGCGCCACCTCCCAGACCACAAGGATATAAAAATATTTTGAACCAATACATGTGAATGCAGTATTTACAGGATTCATTCCTAATTCTACTTCTTGGTTCTCAAGATTAATTTTTCTGAGTGTATAAATTGTCATTGTTTAAGAGTTTATACTGTAATGTAAACTCCTAAGTCATTATTTCCAAATTCCTCTTTCCTTCTAGTTTGTAATTATTTTCATTTTACAAACCAATGTTTCGTGAAATAAATTGACTGAGATGAATACAAAGTCCTGTACTCTCAAAACTATCCACAGTTTTTTTAATGCATCTTTAATCCTATGTACCAGGTACTAAAACCTTCTGCATCCCACAATGACCTTGGCTTCACACTCCCAGAGGGATAAAGAATAGAAAAGCTATCAGGGGAGGGGATGGGATACAGAGTTCTGGTGGTGGGAACTGTGTGGAGTTGTACCCCTCTTATCCTATGGTTTTGTCAGTGTTTCCTTTTTATAAATAATAACAAAAAAACTAACTCTATGTGTATCAATTTAATTGTCCTAGAACCCTATAAATTAAACATTAATACTACTCCCATTTTACAAGAAAACTGACAAGAGTATAAAAACTTGTTTACAGCCAAAGACACAATAACATGACTTATCTCCCAGTTATGGTCCAGAAAGTCTGCATTATATTCACCTTTGTGACCTTCACAACTCCTGGTACACATGGTGACCAAGATTTACATTCTTAGTCTTGATTCCAGCAATTAGACAACCTTTTACAATTACACATTCCAATAGCATGACTAACAATGAGTATTTTATTCGAAGGTTGAATTGATCCTACTTTATAAATATATTCAAAATTCTTCCCCAATTTCTATTTATGTAGTTATTCAAGGAGAGAAAATGAGAAAGAAGACATATTAGGAAGAGAAAACACAACTACCGATCTCAATATGCATATTTATAGCATCAAAGAATTCATAGAAACTGCTGGAAAATACAAAAAGTAAAAACATATATATTTTTTTTTAACTTTAGGGAAGAATGTTCTATAAATCTAATATATTTCTCTTTCCTTAGATTAAAGCATGCTATAAAGTTTCCATCGAAAAACCAAAAAAAAAAAAAAAAAAACCAGAAGATAATATTCACAAGTACAAGTGTGTCTCAGGTAAAGTATACAGCAAACAAAAAACAATTCCAAACAGACTTCTAAAGGTTAAGACAATTATGCAAAATTCATAACAATGAAATGGCATCAGGTATTCCAGGAAATAGCACCTTTCATTTTGCTATTCTTGTCCTGGGGCCTTTTAATGTTACTCATCAAATGTAAAGTAATAATAAATAAATAAATAAATAAATAAATAAATAAGAAAACACAGTATTCAAAACATGGACCAAGCAACCAAAACTTTATGAAAAAAGCTATTTAAATGATCACTAGTTTCCACCAGTCTTACTTAACTTTTTTTTTTTAGTCTAGCAAGTAGGCACTGTGATTTGTGTAATTTGAAGTGATTTGGTGTAACTATATTTAAGGCTTTTAGGAAACATTTATATTGGCATTCTACTACCAAACTGACACACACAAATGTTAGGATTACAGAGAATATAGAAGCGAGGTAAGTGAGCTGCAGTGAATCACTGTGGATTTTTCAGATATGGATCAATATTTAAAAGCAGGTTTCATTTTTACTAGATGTAAGCAGTGTCTTTAGGAAAACTTGCATTTTTCTGTGAGAGTTGTAAGCTTACCTTGCCACCAAATCATTTATTTCAAAGATTCCAATATATTCAGTTCTAGGTTTAGTGAAAGAGTTAAAAATTAAGTGCAAAATAATGGCAAAGTGTGGGCTTTTTCTTTTCCTGAGGGAATTGTGTCTTGAGACATTGTATTCCCAAGAATTTAAAAGAACACTTTTTTTAACCAAAGGCTTTCTAGAACCCAGTGTCTCTGTGAAGGAGAGTGTTCTGATCAGAATTTACTGCATCACTTCCAGTAAAGTAAATGAGTCTGCTGCAACAGCACATTCTACTACACTGCTTATTTCTTTTTTTTTTTTTGAATAATCTTATGTTTTATTTATAGGCATTGTATACATTAAATTATATATCACTAGTCCATATTATTTTACACAATGAAATGATTGCTAACATCAAGTCAATTAATGTGTGTCATCTCACACAGTTGAGGGGTAGGGGTGTGTGTGTGTGTGTGTGTGCATTTGACAGTACTGCGTAAAAACTATACACTTAGTGTTGAAATACATGAATTTGCAAAAAAAAAAATACTATCGAATTGCAAACTATCTCTAAGACTTTGTTAGGATTATGGTGATTGTGGGGGTGGTGGTAATGGGCACAGACTGGTGTAAAATTATACAGGTGGTCTGTATAATTTTACAATTTTCAGAATCACTATTAAATTATTAATATATATCATAAATATAGAATCTACTCTCAGCTTGTATTAAGTACTCGATACACTATTACTAACTACAGTCAACATGCTGAATATTAAGTTTCTAATTATTATATTCATCTTAATGCAACTTTGTACACTTTTACTAATATCTCCTTTCCTTGTTTGTTTTATTTCTTTATCAGAGCAATGCTCAGCTCTGGCTTCAAAGGGTCTTACGGACTGAACATGGGACCCTTGTGCTCGCTTCAGCAGCACATATACAAAAATTGGAACGTGGGACCCTGGAGTATCAGAAATAATTTTTGTATAATTATTCTATCTCTCCATCCTGCATTTCCCTTTTTTCTACATCATTCCACTCTTAACCACTACAATTCTACTCTGTTTCAACGTGTTAAACTATTTTAGACTGCACATATCAGATCACGCAGCGGACATTACCCTAGATGAAATAAACCAGACACAGGAAGTGACTACCTCTTTATAAATAAGGAAGGTGTAAGGAAGTGCGGGAAGCCACGCCCTCAGGGACCTTGGTTTTGAGGAACAGGCTACTCCATCTTGTGTAAAATCTCCATTAACCATAAGCCTGCCTGACATGTACACAGGCAAGACCACCCCTCACCCACCTCCTAGATATGTTTACTTAACTTCTGCATCTGCATTCCTTCCTGGGACAGCTCCACAATTAGCAGGACAGGCATGACCATAGATGTCAAGGAAAGAGCATTCCAAGGTTAGGTAACCATAGCAACCCCGTTTACTGGAGACCCTCCCCAACCTTAGAGCCATCCTTAAATACACGTGAAAATTTTTCAATAAACGAGACTTGATCAGACTCCTGTCTTGTCTCCATTTCTTGCATCTCTTGTCCTACCCTATTCCCACTCCCCCTCCTAGGGTCTCCGTTTGACGAGCCCGAGGGCCGGGGCAGTGTGGTGTCCAACGTGGGGGGGATCCAGTGAGGAATGCCATTCATCAGAAAAGAGGACTGCAGTCGTTTCATTAATCAAGAGGTCGCCAAGAACACATCCAGTTCGAAGGAGAGACCTGGAAGGTAAGCGGACGGCGATATCATAGGACAAGAAATCAGTACACAAGAAAAGTTTATTGAGAGTCTTAAAGACTCACTCAAGGCGCGAGGAGTAAGGGTTAAGAAAAAAGATCTTGCTCATTTTTTCCTTTTCCTTAGAGATGTTTGCCTTTGGCTTCCCCAAGAGAGATCTAGTGATGAAAAAAGGTGGAAAAGAGTAGGAGATGCAATAAAAGAGTACTATGACTTTTTGTGACCAGAAAAAGTCCCTGTTACTATCTTTTCTTATTTGAATCTTATAAATGAAGTATTAGAGTCAGACCTTGACCCTGAGAGATTACAGAACTTATTAATAAGGGAGAAGTCCTTCTTTCTAAAGATCTGCCAGCTAAAGATATGGGCTTACTTCCTACTCCCTCACAGGGAGCCATAGGAAGTGTCCACAAAAACTTCCCAATGACCCCCCCCCAGATTTAATTTCCTTGTGAAGATTTGTCAGTTAAACCTAACACAAAAAATATCAAAAAATCCCCTATTACTGAGGAGGCCTAGATTAATTCCAACCTTGATGCTGCCCCCTCCTTCAGCTCCCTCACCTATTTCTCAACCCACCAATAACAACAAAGATTTATTGACAAAGATAAATTTATAAAAAATAAATAAATAAAATCAGACACTGAACACCAGGAGTTAGTCGCTCAGCTTAATAATCTTAAAACTAGCCAGCCAAAAAAGATCCAGCTTTTTTCCTCTGCAGACAGAACTCTCAGAAAGTGTTAAACCAATTCTGAGTGAGATCTTATCTGGCTAGCAAGCTATTCTTTAAAGAAAGAATGAAATCAATCAAACAAGACATTCCCTCTAACTTAAAAGCTATTAATCAGAGAACCAGCAGACACTTTTGATAGAAATTTAATGATTTGTTTCTTTAAAACTCTAAAATGTACCTTAGCCCAGGAAAAGAACTTCCAAAGATTTTTCTCCGAGCGGCAGTAAACTAAGCCCGTCTGTTCTGTCCGTGCAGCCAATCATAGCACAGAGCTACTGCTCCACAGATTGGCAAAGACTTCAGTCTATCATTCCCTAGCCACAAATTCCCCTCCTGGGGGGGAGGGGGTAGAGAGCCTGTGACTTAGGAATCCAAAAACCAAAGCAGTTTTTCAAAGGGAAATATTTCTTTTCACCAAGAATATCTGTTTTAAGTCTGTGTGCTAAACTTGTTTTCATTAATGTGTGTTAACCCCTAAGTAACTAAAGTTTGTTTTAAGTTTTAAATAAGATTTAGTTAAGCTAAATGTGGTTTTAAAGATCCTGCCTCATAGAGTTGGCACACCTTTACCGGACTAAAATATAAGACAGTTTCGTCCTTCTGATAGCTAATATCAGCATCAATTCATTAGTAAAAAGATTTTCTGAGATCTCTAGGCATGATAAGATGCTTCTACAGTCTCTCTCACTCTTGTAAGAATTCTAAATCTTACCAGCACCCCAACACCAACTGCCACTGTTTATAACAAATTCCACGTTTGGACTGGCTTTCTTTTTTTTTTTAATAATTTATTTCTTTATTGGGGAATTAATGTTTTACATTCAACAGTAAATACAATAGTTTGTACATGCATAACATTCCCCAGATTCCCATTTAACAATACAACCCCCACTATGTCATTCATCATCTTTCATGGACCTGTATTCTCCCCACGCACCCACCCCAGAGTCTTTTACTTTGGTGTAATACACAAATTCCATTTCAGGTTTGACTTGTGTTTTCTTTTCTAATCTTGTTTTTCAACTGTGGCCTGAGAGTGAGATCATGGACTGGCTTTCTAATAACCCAGTCTGGGTAGAACAGTGGCCTTGCCAGGAAAAAAGGGTTAAATGTGGTATTCCTGGTCTGATAAAAATTTTTCATTTGGCAGATGTGATTTAACGAAATTATTGCAAAATGGTCATCTAAAAGAAATGTTAACAGTAAAAATTTGTTTTGAACATTTCAGCTATAAGATTTATCTTAGCCTTTTAAGTTACCTATCCAAATCAAAGTAAAAGATAAATTAAGTTGTGTACCCACCCTTGTTCATAGCTTCCCTAAGGGTGTGGTAGCTTTGTGATAAGCAAAGATCCTAACAAAGAAAGTTTAACATTTTACTTAAAATTGTTTAAGTGACTCAAAAAAAAAAGTTTCCAACACAGTTCTTATGTGGTAACATAAAGATAAAAATTCATTTGCTAAGACAGCTAAAGATTTAAAGTAAAAGTCTTAAGTATTTAACGTGACAATTCTTCATCTCCTAATTGATATGCAAATTATCTATGTATTTAACTGAAAAAGTTCCAGCACATTTTGGAGGGCCCCCAAAATGTCCTGTGAACTGTTTTGTGGATATTGGTCCACAACAAATTTGGCATTTGTCTAACACTAGTGATGTTTTGAGAAGCATTGTCACTAATGTGTGTTAACTCTCTAAGTAATTAGAGTTTGTTAAAGTTTAAAAAAAAATTTTAGTCAAACTGAATTTGGTTTAGAGATCCTGATTATGGGAATTGCTATATGAGGTTAAAAAGATAACTTTTAAATTTATGTTCTTTAAAATTGAAACAGAGCCTCTTAAAATTAGGTATCACACACTGAAGATGTGTCTAGATCTTGACTGTGATAGATAAAAGTTTTAATATACCGTCTCAACTAAAAAAGTAAAACTGGCCTGGGTTAATGAAAGATAACACAATGGTTATGTTAATGATTTACATGCCAGAGGCTTTTGCTCTGATAAATGAGGTTTAATTTAAATAAGATATCTAAAAAAAAAATTTTTCCAAATAAAACTTATCAAATAAATATGGAGCGGCCTAATGTAGAGCTGTATAGATGGTTTAGCTAACCTTTTTACATTTTATTCAAGAAGTATGCCCCTGGTTTCCCTGAGAAAGAACTTTAGATATTAAAACATAAGAGAGACTAGGTAAAAAGTTAAGAGAGTTTTATGTCTGATATAGACAAAAATGCTCTGGTTAAAACTTTTATTTTGAAACTTGGTAAGAGATTTTTTTATCTTACTCATGAGTTAGTTACTTTTGCTTTTACAGTGACTCCTTCTGATAAAGTTGTTACTGAGATAACTCCCCTATTTAAAAAGACTACAAAAATTATTTTCAAATAATTGGCTTTTGAGAGTACAGATTCTACATGTCAAACCTTAATTAGTTCTTTTAGAGAGTAAAAAATTATCTGGCTTGTTTTAAGAGACTGTCAGAGGTTTATTCTTGATAAATTAAGGTAATACATGGTGCTTCTGGTCTGATAGATTTGTTTTGGAAAATCCTGATTTAACAAAATTAGTATTTTGAACATTTAAGCTATGAGGTTTTATTCTAGCCTTTTAAGTTGCCATATCAGAGTTCTAAGGAGCAAAATCTATTAAGAGTTTTATATCTATGCTTACTCATGATAGCTTTGTGATGAGTAAAGATCTTAGTAACCTAAGTTATAATAGTGTGCTTAAACTATCTAATCAGTTTAAAATAATGCTAAAAATGGTAAACATTTTATCATGTCAACACATTATGTATTGACTTTCTATAACATATTGGTATATTTTAATAAAGAGCCTTCTAAAATCATATAAAAGAACTCAAGCCAATTCTAACCATTAGATCATCAATTAACTTGGTAACAAGTTTTCTCCCTAAGTAAATAATTATAGGTACATCTGCACATGAAGAACTGACTGCTCATATGGTAAGATTTAAAACTAAACATTTTTCTTTTTTTATTTATGGGTGTGTGATGACTCCTAAAGTCACTCATGTCCTAAAATTTTTCTCATTTCTTTACAAGCCTCTTAAAATTTTTAATGCTTGACCTGCCATAGTGAGAGCACTTTACTGGCTCCTGCATTGTTTAATTAAGATCCTGCTATTCAGACTTTTAAGATTAATCTCCATTGATAAAAGCCAATGCTCTCTGACAGATTGATGTAACTCACCTGCCCATGTTTAGTAATCAAAAACTTTTTTTTCTCAGTTAGTACTTTTTCCTAATTTATGTGGGCTACAGCTCAAACAAGAAAAAGCTCAAAAACCTTATGAGCAATATGCTCTGTTTTGCTTCGATAGACATCCAATCCATGTATTTTTGTTTCCTTTAGAACATTAAAAGCTCAATAAAAAAAAGAAGGGGAATGCACCCCCCAATATTCAGTTGGCTAAAATGTCAATGAAGTAACTGTACTAAACCTTTTTAATATTTACAAAAATTCAAATTGTCCATTTATTGTAACTCATTGACAAAGCCACCCACTCTCCCAGTCATAGAGACATATTCTTTTTTTTTCTCTTTTTCAACACTGGATGTCCATGTTTGTTTTCCTTTTATTATGGTGAATGATATTATTGCTCTTGCAAAATCCACAGAGTCCCTGTTGACAAGTCCTTACCACAAAAGACACCATGGCAGCATATACTCTAGCTAACCTCACCAACCTATCCAAGTCTTCTCTTTCTGCTGACCTACCACTGCTGACTTCATCCTTGCATGTTTATTGACTGCTCACTTTTCTCCAAATATTCCTCATGTTCAAGGAACCTCACCTAATGTGTATGCACCTCCTCTGTGTTTTGGTGCAACACCAACCTATATTTTTATGTCAATTCTTCTCTACCTGGTCCTTGCCTCCTAGTTTTGCTTGTTCCACAGCTGACCCTCTATGAAGAAGAAGAATTTCATCAGTTGGCGCTGACGACCACCAGAGGACCAGACGTGCTGTGTTTCTTCCCCTGGACATCACATCCACTGACTGCTTCCCTTAGACTTGCTGGTGGTACTCTATATATTCCTCCCATTAATTTTCTGACAAATTACAACAGGTTATAGATTCCACCACAAATAGTCTTGAGTCACTACAGAGACAGATTACATCCCTAGCAAAAGTTACCTTACAAAACAGACCTGCTTACTGCAGAGGTGGGGGAGGACCTGCTTAGCCCTAAAAGAAAAATTTTGCTTCTATATGGATCACTCTGGGGTGGTCAAAGACTCTATGGCCAAGGATAGGAAGGGGCTAGAATGTAGAAAGAAACAAAGAGAGCAAGAGCAGAACTGGTTCCAAAATTGGTTTTCCCCCTCTCCCTGGCTAACAACTCTTCTACCCTCCTTGCTAGGACCCCTCATAGGCCTGTTACTCCTCCTTTCTTTCAGACCTTGGGTCCTCAAAAAACTGATCAGTTTAGTTAAACAACAAGTGGAAGCCTTTCAAGCAAAACCTATACAGGTCCACTACCACAGGCTAGACTTAGCCGACAGAGGCCTGGCTGAAAATTAACGGCCTTCTTCTGGATAACCCCGCCTAAGACAGGAACAGGGCCAAGGCTGCTCTGATACCCCATGACGGGTAAGGGGAGATCCACTTATGAGGGGCCCATTTGCCAGTGACGGGATTTAGCATGTCTGTCACTTTCACCTGCCTGGTTACCAACCTAAGATAGGAAACCTCAGCTGATTATAGCTGCTGGGGCTTCAGTGATGGGTAAGGAACCATTGTGAAAGAGACGTGCAGGACATGTAGCCTAAGACAGGGGTGGGTCTCCTAGGCCTCTTCCATTTTTTTCTATGGTAATAAGAAGGGGGACATGCGGGAAGCCGCCCCCTCAGGGACCTTGGTTTTGAGGAACAGGCTACTCCATCTTGTGTAAAATCTCCATTAACCATAAGCCTGCCTGACACATACACAGGCAAGACCACCCCTCACCCACCTCCTAGATATGTTTACTTAACCTCTGCATCTGCATTCCTTCCTGGGACAGCTTCACAATTAACAGGACAGGCATGACCATAGATGTCAAGGAAAGAGCATTCCAAGGTTAGGTAACCATAGCAACCCCATTTACTGGAGACCCTCCCCAACCTTAGAGCCATCCTTAAATACACGTGAAAATTTTTCAATAAACGAGACTTGATCAGACTCTTGTCTTGTCTCCATGCTCACGTCTCTTGTCCTACCCCATTCCAACTCCCCCTCCTAGGGTCTCCGTTTGACGACCCCGTGGGCCGGGGAAAGGAAGTTTCACCTTTACAGAGAACAACATACTTGCCAAAGCAATTGAGTAGGTTTGTCAACCACTTCCGCCAAAACACACTGCATCAGCAAGGCTGGTAGCTAAGCAACATGTGTCGCTGATGAACCTGAAGCTTGCAGAGGAAGGTGATAATGTGTGACCTTGAGGATATGGCTGACAGTACTTTGGTCACTGCTCTGGTGATATCACTTAGCTAAAGTATTCTTATAAAATGTCCATTTCACATACTTTCCAGTTTGGCAGACACTCCTCACTCCTCTAACACATTTCTTCTGATACCTTCTGCTGTAGGATGCTCTCAACCATGAGACACATTTGTCTGCCTTCTTCCTTCTGCTTCAATAAGCCAGTATTGGATCTATCTCCCAAAACACAATTTAGGTGATTTCCATATCCATTAGCTTTACAAGTGTTTGTAGAAATATATATAAAACTGTAGCAATTTTTTTAGTTAAGTGTAATGATTTGTGGTAGCTAAGTGCTATATAGACTGGTTGAATATGAGAACAGAGAGAACTGTTTTATTTTTATTTTTCCTGACAGATCCAATGCTCCTAGCAGCCATTTGTTCCCTTTTTTATTTTTTTCCCTCTGTTTTATTTGATAAGACAGAGGGAAATTGAGAGGAAAGGAGGAGACAGAGAGGGAGAGAGAAAGATAGATCTTTGAAGACCTGCTTCACTGCATGTTAATCATTCCCTCTCCATGCTGTTGGAAAGCAGGGGTTCAAACCTGGCTCCTTGAGCATGGTATTGTGTGTATTCAGCTCAACCAGGTGTGCCACCACCCCCAGGACCATACTTATGTTATGAAAATTAAGTTTACTACCTGAGTAATAACTTCACAAAGGTAATTTTTTAAAATTGCTCTCAGCTGTAGCTAGTGTGTATTTGACCAGACTGATGTGAAACCTGAATACTGATGTAGCTGAAATGCCTACAACTCGCTCGTGCACGCGCGCGCGCGTGTGTGTGTGTGTGTGTGTGTGTGTGTGTGTGTGTGTGTGTGTGTGAGAGAGAGAGAGAGAGAAAGAGAGAGAGAGAGAGGAGAGAGATGGGGTGGGGAAAGGAGGTATGGATGTGTCAGAGTAAAAAAAAACCTGGGCAAGGGAGACAGCATAATGGCTCTGTGAAAGATTTTCATACCTGGGACTCTGAGTTCCCAGGTTCACTTCCCAGCTCCACCATTAGCCAGAGCTGAGCAGAGAGCTCTGGTCATTCTTGCCATATCTTTCTCTCTGTTGTTAAAATTGAATAAATAATTTTTAAAAATTGCTCTCAAACTACTGAAAGTGAGAAAACTACAAGAGCTCAGGATCAACAGTCACCCCAGTCTAAAAGGTTTGAGTTGTCAGAAGTCTTTATATATTTTTTCTTATCTATATGGAATTTCACACTGCCTTCTTGACTATGTCTGAGATCTTTGTATGAAAGACAAGACAGAATCTAAACCAGTATTTTAATGATTTATTTTGGGAAAAAAAATAAAACAACCTTGGAATGACAAGAGATTACAAATAAATATTTGCATTGATTAGATATAAATTGTGTTTATCCACCCCACTTTCATCTTTTTAAAAATGGTATTCAGGAACCACCTCACTCCCAATTATCTTACTATGCACTTTGTTTCCCCAGCAAGCAGCCTTACCTGACTTGTGAAATAAATGAAGAGTTGAAGAGAAGTTTTGATAGCATAGGATTCCAGAAACGGCCTTTCTTTTCATCCAACTCTATTGTTTATGTCTATCTTTGAGTTTGATTCACTGACTGTCTTCTCTCTATCAAAAATAAAAGCAGTTCATATGGATTCTTAAGATACTACAAATCGGCATAAATTTGAAAAATTTACTTACAATTTGAACCTCCGTTTCTTTGCAGCATTGCAAAGCATAAAGGAGATAACACCTAAAATACCAATATGCAGAAGAATTCAATAAATGTTAGCTCATTTCCTACTCTAGTCAGTAAATATACTTACTGCTGATATATCATTTTCACTGTAGTTAAGAAATTATTCTATGTCTCTGTATAGTGAATTGTGCTTTTAAATTGCTTTCTTACACAGCCTCTAATTAATATCATGTAATAACCATGTAGGATAAATATAGCAAGCACAATTATCTACCATTTATACTTCATAAAACAGTCACAGAAAGTAGTAAAATATTTTACTAAAGTTGTCTCTGAAAGTTACCATAAATTTATGTTTAAATAAGTCTATTATGAACTTGTTTTCTGAAATTATTCCTCTTTGTGAATGCTATAATTATAAAAATGTTATATCTTTAAATTTTATTAATCTTTCAGATGTGTTCTGGAGAGAGTCATAAATAATCGGCAAAGGACATAAAACTTTTAATTCCATTCCACTGCATGAAAAAAAGAGTAAAAGAAACAAAAACAAGTTCTTTTTTTTTTTTCCTCCAAGATTATTGTTGGGGCTTGGTGCTGGCATTATGAATCCACTGATCCTGGTGACCACTTTTTCCATTATATTGGATAGGTCAGAAAGAAATTGTGAGAGGAGGAGGAGCTAGAGAGCTCCAGAGAGAGAGACAGAGAGACATCTGCACACCTGCTTCACCTCTTGTGAAGCTTACCCCCTCCTGCTTGTGGGGCAGGAGGGAAGTGGGGCTGGAACCCAGGTGATTGCGCTTCGTACTATGTGCACTAAACCAGGTACTCCACCGCCTGGCCCCCACAACAAATTCTTCATGAACACAAATTCAACTGTAATCCCAGTGCTATCTATACCTGTAGTAGATCACCATGGAAAATTAGGATAATATAGGAAATTCTAGTATATTTTTCCAATGTTTGTAGTCATTCATAGTCTTTTGTGAAGTGTCTAGTAGATATTTATTAGGCTGTCTTTGTTACAAATCAGTCCCTTGACAGTTATTTATACTGTAAACATTTTCTCCCAATTTTCACCTCTCTCTTCGCTTTTCTAGTAGTCTTTTAATTAAAAGGTTTTAATTTCAACAAGTTGACTATCCTATTTATAGTTAGGTATCTTGAACTTGTTCAAAATAGTGATGCCCATATACACCAGTTTCTGTGAGAGAGAGCATATGTTCACACGTATCCATAAACTACTGCAAAATATATACCTGAAAGCAGAAGTACACTAGAGTTTGCAGTGAGTACCCCCCTAACACTTCCTCTTCACTATTCCAAGCTTTGGGTCCATGATTGCTCAACAATTTGTTTGGCTTCGTATGTTAACTCTCTTTTCAATCACCAGGTTCCAGATATCATCAGGATGCCGGCCAGGCTTCCCTAGACTGAAGACCCCACCAATGTGTCCTGGAGCTCCGCTTCCCCAGAGACCCACCCTACTAGGGAAAGAGAGAGGCAGACAGGGAGTACGGACCGACCAGTCAACACCCATGTTCAGCGGGGAAGCAATTACAGAAGCCAGACCTTCTACCTTCTGCAACCCACAATGACCCTGGGTCCATGCTCCCAGAGGGATGGAGAATGGGAAAGCTATCAGGGGAGGGGGTGGGATATGGAGATTGGGTGGTGGGAATTGTGTGGAATTGTACCCCTCCTACCCTATGGTTTTGTTAATTAATCCTTTCTTAAATAAAAAAGAAAAAAAAATAGTGATGCATATCCCAACACCATGAAGGTATTTTCCTGGTTTCATTTGAACAGATGGGAGCACCTTATTTACTATTTCACCAGCTGGAGTGAATAATCTTTTGTTAAGGAGAGGGATTGTTCTCTTTTGTAGATTGTTTAGTATCCCTGAATTATAGCTTCTGCATGTCAATAGCAGAAGTGGCAGCAGTGACAGTGTTAGTAGTGGTTTTGAAGGTGATCTAGTTCTGTATTTCACTATTTATCAAAATGTCACTCTATTATTTGTTGCCTTGAATTGGAAATATCACTTGAAATAAATTTGACTTTAATGTGTACACTTATTTCTGTATTCTCTATTTTTTACACTGTTCTATTTGCCTATACTTACTTGACTTTATATGTTAAAAGAAAAACTGGCTAAATTGTTCACATGTTCATATAATTTTGGATTTATTGGTAAAGTTCTACAACATTTTCAGTGTGATTTTAACTGATATTTCACTAAAACTGTAAATATCTTTAAATGTTATCTTCAAAGCTATAAAAATGATGTAATTCAGGGCCACGAGGTGGTGCACCCAGTAGAGCACACTTTACCAAACACAAGACTACTACTCCCTCCCTACCTAGAAAAAAGAAGAGAGTGTTAAAATTGGGAGAAAATATTTATAGTGTAAATAATTGCCAAGGGACTTATAGGCAGAAATGTCAAAAATATGCAAATGAGCAGTGCACAGCAGTCCTACAGGTGTTTTTCTCTCTACCTCTCTACTTTTTTCTCTTTATCTCTATCAGAAAAGGAAGATAAAATAAAAACTAATGAGAGTCTTGGAATCTGACTTTATAACACTGGCCACCATTGACATCTTGGCTCAACTCTTTGACCTCTAGGCTATATTCTTTTTCTGCACAAATAGGTTAGGAACAAGCCAAGGATATGAGAAGAATTTAATAATACATTTGGGGCTGGTTATGCAAAGGACTTTCATGCCTAAGGCTCTGATGTTCCAGGTTCAATCCCCAGCACCATCTTAAGCTGGAGCTGAACAGTACTCTGATCTTTCTGTATCTTTCTTTCTGTACCTCTATCATTAAAAAATAATTTTAAAAAGAACACATTTGATCTCATTTCATAGAATTTTTCCATTCAATTCCAGACACTTATCATCTCAAACCCTAAAAGTTATCTCTTCAACCTATTAAAATTGCACTTTGCAAGGTATCTGAAAACTGAGTTCTCTCAAAAAATGAACTGGATGAATATAGAGTTTATTTAGTACCACTTCTTTCAGTGTTTCCCTTATTCCTCTTGTTCTTTGGCTTTAGCAGCTTTCCAAACAGTTCAATAGTTGATTATATTCAACTATTGTTTTCTGAGTAAATGTGCTATTAGTAGGACTTTTGGTCTTATATCAACTGCTCCACAAAGTCTATATTGAGTTTCTTACAGTTCTTCAAACGTACAAAACTTCATTGACCATGGAGTCTCCATGTAAACTATTTATACCCATGAAGAAGAACTCAACCCTTTATTGTTTCACTAACCACATTTCTAGTTGCCTTTGATAGGTTAATTTAAATATTAGTGGCATAGTAACACCTTTTTTCTTTTCTTTTTCTTCTTATTTTTTGAGGGGGTTAATGCTTTACAGTAAAATCATTGACACATGTGTACATATTCATTATGCACTAGGACCCCACCCCCACAGATCTCTCCCACCTCTCCCTAGTCCTTTGCTTTGAAACAATACACCACTCCCAGTCAAATTTCATTTCATGTTCTCCCTCTCTGCGCTTTTTATCAAGTCCTGCTTCTAAGTGAGATAATTTGGTATTTGCCCTCTTTTTGGCTTATTTCACTTAACACATTATCTTCTAGTTCTATCCAAGATGTTTCAAAGGCAGCAACCACATTATTTTTAACAGGTAAATAATAGTGATATATATATATATATATCACAATATTTTTAGCCATTTACCTGTTGTGGGATATCTGGTAACACAGGTATACATACATCTTTTCTGATAGGTACTTTCGTTTCTTTGGGTAAATCTTCAGGAGAGAAATTGCTAAATCAT
Organism: Erinaceus europaeus; assembly: GCF_950295315.1. NCBI lineage: Eukaryota > Metazoa > Chordata > Mammalia > Eulipotyphla > Erinaceidae > Erinaceus > Erinaceus europaeus. The sequence goes on from NC_080164.1 coordinate 151,629,350, forward strand.
AGGGCAGGTCTATTTCTAATATTCAGAGAAATATTCAGATTATTTTACACAAAGGTTGGACCAGTGTAAACTCCCACCAGTAAGTAGTACAGGAGTATCCCCTTTTCCCCACATCCTCTCCAACACTTGTTATCATCCTTTCTGATGCATGACATTCTTACAGGTGCAAAGTGATATCTCATTATTGTCTTTTCTTTGATAATCAGTGACTATGTGTACCTTTTCTGAATTTCTTCTTCAAAGAAGTTTCTGTCCATGCACTTGATCTACTTTTTAAGGAAACTTTTTTATCAAGTGTTAAGTTTACTGAGCTCTCTATGTATTCTGGTTATCAGTCCTTTATCTGATATATCAATATGTTATACATATCCCCTCCCACATTATAGGGTGTCTTTCTGCTAATAAAATTTGTTATAAACATTTACTCATAGAACCATCCTGGAGCTCCTGCTATCTGATCCCATAGCATACTCTACTATTTGCATAAGTATTCATGAGACTCATTTAGCTTATGATTATTTGTCTAGTACGTCACTTCTTTTCAGAACTCCATAAAAGCAGAATGTATATCTTATACCATGTTGGAGGCAGATTAGAAATAACTTGGTAAAAATGTATAGTTTTTTAAAATATAAAGCCAAGGTAAGGTATAAAATATTTGATGCATTTACAATAGATATTGTAAAGATCATATCTTAAAACTGCTATCATGGAAGTCATCAAAATATAAACATGAAACTGGCAAGATAAATCATGTGGATAGCACACGTGTTTTGTCATACGTATGACCCAGGTCCTAGTCTTTATTATCCTTTCCTCTTCTTTCTGTGTGAATGTATATGAGACTCTATATCTGATAAAAGTCCACACAGACTGGTAAAGCTTCAATAAGAACTATAAATAAACATAAACATGTACAAGTGAGCATCAAGTAATATATACAAGTCAGTAATAATACAAGTGAGTAACATTCAAAAAATATCTTTACTTTGCAAGTGTTGCCTATTATGTATTTGATCTATGTTGTGGCCTGGTGTGCATCTCAAGAAGAGGAATTTCACTGACAACAACACAAAATAGATGTTTAAAAAAACAAATCCAAGTAAGTCATCTGGCAACTTCTATGTCATCATCAGGCAATCTACTTGGTAACATTAAAGGTATTATAAATATCAATACCAAGAGCATTTTATAATAAAAATATTTATACTGCCCAACTATAGATAAAAATGTTCTTTCCTGCCCTTCAGTATTTTCTTCTTCTCTGCAGTTTAGGCTCCCATAAAAGATATTATGTAAGGTTGAGCTAACACATCCTAGTCAATACGGCAGCATCGAAATAGACATGTTTAGATGTATTTTGTGTTTCCTTTTAAAAATCAAATACATTTATAGGATCACACTTTGAATGCCTTGAGAAGTACTGGACCCTCCCTTAATTCATGTTAGATAATAAAGTCTAACACAGGTCCTAGCACATAGCAGTTGTTAAATAAACATCATTTAATAAATCAGTGAAACTGAAAATAAAGTACAGCCACAATTCCAGAAACAAATATGATCAACAGAGTTTATTGATTAGTCTATAAACATGACCGTTACAAAAAAGTATAAACCAAATCAACTTCAGTTAATAAAATGAAACTCTTCTGGTGGAAGCATCACCTAGGCAGCACAGCTCTTACAGCGCTGAAGACCATTCTCATTGCAAGCTGTGCACTTCAGGGCTTTGAATGAGTCTGTAAAGCAGTTGCGAAACACTGACATCTTGCTCCCATGGCACACAGAGCATGGAAGGAAGCCAAAGCCTCCGCAGGAAGGACACTCGTGTGGATGCTGCACTCTCTGTAGTGGGGGCAAGAGAATGAGAGGGTAGAAACTGTCAAAATTAACAACTCAGTCAGGCTCCTTGTCTTTCTGAACAGTGAATATTTACAAAACAATATTGACACAATATAGGTATGAACCTGAAATCACCTACCAATCAATAACATTAGACTGGAGAGAAACTAGCTGAATTTTCCTGCAGTACCTCAATGACAGCCATTGCTAGCACTTGGTTTGTAAAGGTAAGTACATTTTAGATTATAAGGCACATACTTCAAGAAATCCATCATATGAAAACAAATATTTAGAAGCCAAATATTTCAGGAAACGGTTATCTGCATCAAAGGAACATAATATAACTTTTCCTCTGGCTTCTCTTAATAGTTGCATGACTTTACTTACAGAGTAGAGTCAGTACACGAGTCTGAAAAACCATAAAACTAAACGTTGAAGTGAGCAGGAAGCATTGTCAATTCAATATCCATGATAATGATGCACCTTTGAATAATGCTTTCCTTTTCTAAATACTTCCAAATACATAGTCAATTTCTCCCTCCATTTATACCTAGACACCTTTTTTTCTATAAAATAATTCTAGTATCATTAGTGTCATGCTATAGTTAGTAAAACGGCATAGGAATCTGATGATTTTACCCAAATATATACAACTTCCCATAGTAATTACTAGCCTTTCTGTGTCACATAAATCTAAAGTACTCTATCAGTTGAATGAAAAAAGAATAAAGTAACTATTCTAACTATTCACTAGTGTGTTGAGGGTAACTATTTCTTCAAATTGCTCATACATTTCTATTTGCTTTTGGGACATGAATCCTTTGCTGCAACCCAGGAGTGTTCTCTGTCAACCCAGGATTGAGGAGGGAGATATTAAAAGTCATTACAGAGTGAAGACAAAGAGAAAAGCTTCTGAAGAGAAAGAATATGCAACAATATTTTAGAGGTAAGTTTTTGAAGACAATAATAGATAAAAATATTGGGGAGGTAGATAGCATAATGGTTATGCAAAGAAACTCATGCCTGAGGCTCCAAGGTCCCATGTTCAATTCCTGGCATCACTATATGCCAGAGCTGAGCAGTGCTCTAGTAAAAAAAAAAAAAAATAGATAAATATTACTGAGAAATAGACACACACACACTGACAAACATTTAACATAACGATAAGGATCATCTCAGGAGAGTCAAAAGTACACAGATTAAAGTCTTCCCCCAAAAAATAGAACTGAAAAGAAATCTGATTAACTGGACTTAACCCACAATTTTTCTTGGCAAATACACCTACAAGAACCTTTTTCTCAGAAAGCAACTATAATTCTTTCATAATTAGAATCTTCTAGAATGTACTTTGTGAAACAAACATTAAGGACATGATTGCTTTAAAATTTATGTACTTCCAAGCCACTTTTCAGATATTTATTTTCTATACACCTCTAAGTTCACTTGCAATTACAGTTTAGCTTGTATCAAACTGACAAAATACATATACTATCTCATTTTTAGTGGCACAGAATTACTTTGATGGAAAGTGGTGATTCCTAAACTGAATTAGTACAGAAAAGAATTTTTCAAGATTGCACAGACCCAGGGTTTTTCCACAAATTAAGATTCAGTATGTGTAACAATTAAGTTTCTTTGTGGGTGGTTTTTCAGAGATCATTTCTTTATGCAATAATGACCAAAAAGTAGAGTATTTGACTTCTAATTTGCATATAATTAAAATGCTAGAAGTTCAAGTGAAAACAAACCCAGTAGTGGATAAGAGAACATAGCTTAGAGAGAGTTATCAAATAAAGGTGTGATTGTCAAAATTTTAGAAACTTAGTAAGGTAGATATAACCTTGGCATTCACTAGAACTGTCAGAATGTTACATGTTAGATATTTAGTGACTTCAAATAGCAAATGCACCAACTTGTCAGAATAGATGCTGGGTGTGCTTAGAAACCCTTCAGAAGGCAGACATGAGAGACTTCTGAGTCTAGAATTTGCTCAACTAGTACTAAAATGTAGTCTGAGTTTCAAGTAGAATAGGGTTACTAAATTTTGCAAACTCAAATACAGGATGTGCAATTACATTTAAATTTCAGATATAACACAGATAACTTTTGTGCAGCACATGTCAAATGTTTCATGGAATATACTTAAGCTTAAAAAGCACTCATAGTTTGAGGCTTAAATATGAGAGTGAGCATCTGAATTTTTCTGGTGACCCACAGAGGAGATAAAGGAAGGCAGCTTGGGTTGGGGGAAGAAGCTACTTACCAACCAGTTTAAATTATTATAATATCTTATCATCTAGTAAAAACTTGCTTCAATAGTTTTAATGACCTTTAGATCTGTACTAGTGAATGCTGATTGAATGTCAGCTCCTGCTATGAGGCACTAGTGAATCACCAAAATCTTGAAATGGATATGATTTACACATTAAAAATACAATGGCAGGCAAAGAACAAAAAAGTTGAAATGAATGCCAGTGTAAGGCAGCTTCCTAGTCACTAGGCATTTAGCAAGGAAAATTCAAAATGGCAGCTCTATGATATTAAAGGTATTTCTTATCATGAAACTGCTATATATGACTTACAAAGTTTCCCCTTTAATGGGTAATTATTCTTCAGTTTTCAGGGAAGAATTAGGTTTCACAAGAAAAGTAATATTTTAAAAAAGGGAATTATGGGGGTCAGATAGTAGTGCACAGGGTTAAGCGTACATAAAACAAAGTGCAGTGACTGAAGAAAAAAATATGGGTTCAAGCCTCTGGCTCTCCACCTGCAGGGGAGTCCTTTCACATGTTGTGAAGCAGGTCTGTGGGTGTCTGTTGTCCTCTCCCCCTTTCTATCTCCCCCTCTCTATCTTCCCCTCCTATCTCAATTTTTCTGTCTTATCCAACAACAGCAGCAACAACAACAACAATAATAGCAACAACAACAACAACAATGAGGGGGGAAGATGGCCACCAGGAGCAGTGGGTTTGTAGTGCAGGCACCAGGCTCATGCAATAACCCTGGAGGCAAAAAAAAAAAAAGGCATTGTATTAGCAATATCACTAGAAATAATAGCAAAATTCTCATATCTTAAAATATCAGAAAGACAAAAATTCATTTAGAGCATCTCTACCATCTGAGACTTTTAGTCTTAGGGCTCCCCTGACTTCTTTGTGTAGACACCAATAGAAGCATTTATCATCTTTACTTACTGTTTACTTATATCTCTGTTTCTTATCTCTAGAGTGATTTTAGCACAACTGAATAAATAAATAACTCTTACCTGCAAATGTGCTCTCATTCAGTACCCAAGAAGTTTTCAACTATATGTGAATGTATGTGACTGTATGTGAATTCTCTCTCTCTCTCTCTCTCTCTCCCTCTCCCTCTCCCTCTCTCTCTTTTTTCTCATAACTTAGATGACTTATCTTCTTAACCTGTGACCATAAATTGTGAGTTCAGACTGACAGGGTCTCACAGTCTCCTGTGCTAAATGTGAATTTATAGATGGCCACTGGGTCAAGTGGATAGGGTAAACAGTTGACTGTATTTATATATTGTCTTAAAGTTTGGGAGCTACTCTCTGTCCTAATCCAGCTTTCCAGATATATTCTCAACTCTAACACCATCTTCAAATGCAATATTTTTAGTCCATCAGCATGTTAGCTATCAGGCTCAGGCAAAAATTACTAAAGTCATGGGCCCCTTGGAACAGACCTAAAATAAATTTCCTAGCTTCTTCCCACTCGAAGACCCCTAATTTCACCTTCTGTGTTCCTACTTTTTGGTATCCTGTTTATTAAACAATGTGTCCTGCTTTTATTTCTTACTGCCTTTCAGCCTTTCAGATGCAGATGAGGCCATACTGACATCCCTGAGCAGACCATCTCACCAATGTGTCCTGGAATCTCACCTCTTAAGAGCCCTACCCCCCTAGGGAAAGAGAAACAGGCTAGGGGTATGTATCAACCTGCCAATGTCCATATCCAGCAGAAAATCAATTACAGAAGCCAGACCTTCCACCTTCTGCACCCTTTAAAGAAGTGTGGTCCATCCCCAGAGGGATAAAGAATAGGCAAGTTTCCAGTAGAGGGGGTGGAACATGGAACTCTGTGGTGGTGGGAATTGTATGGAAGTATACTCCTGTTATCTCACAATCTTTTTAATAATTATTAAATAACTAATATATATATTTTTAAATGAAAGAAATGGGGCCTGGTGGTGGCACACCTGGTTGAGTGTACATGTTACAATGCACAAGGACCCAGGCTCGAGCCCCTGGTCCCCACCTGCAAGGGGCAAGCTTCATGAGTAGTGAAGCAGTGTTGCAGGTGTCTCTCTGACAGGGTGGTAGCACAACAGGCATATAGCACACACCATGTACAAGGATCAAGGTTCAAGACCCTGACCTCCACCTGCAAGGAGTTTATATTTCTCTACCTCTCCATACCCTATCAAATCTATCTGTCTCTATCAAAAAAAAAAAAAAAGAAAGAAAGAAAGAAAGAAAAAAATGGCAGTCAGGAGCAGTGATTCATTGTACAGGCACCACATCCCGATCATAACCTCAGTAGCAATTAAAATAAATATATATATTTTAAAGAAAGTGGTTATATTCATCTACTGCCTCCACAAATATTTACTGAGTGTGCTCATTATTTTCTAATCATTATACAAGGAACTAGAGGAAATATAACAAAAATAAACAAGATCCTAGACCTACATGAAGCAGATACTTTGGTAGAATCCTGCAGCTGCTATCTCAGAAGGAGAACCTTGAGTGGCACAACTACTGCTACTGAGGCCAAGTCTCCTTGCCAGCTATCATCTTGTTATACTCACTTCTGCTGTCTTAGGGCATTTCATTGTATTTGAGGTCATTGTTAGTCTTTATCAAGGAATCATACCCATTCAACTTCTTAGATCAGTTTTTCCCTGGGAAGGATGTATGTTGCCACTGGATTAGAAAACTTGAAATCATATGTATTGACACCATCACAATGGCTCCCAGATAAACACTAAACCATCTTTTCTCTCCACTGATTTGGATAACTAGGACCTGAATCACAATAATCAAGGCAACCTTATCTACTATGAACTTTCTATGTAACAGCAAGTTAGAATTTGATAGCAAACTATCAATAACAAACTAGTATCTGTCTGATTTCTCTCAAAAGTTATAATCTACTTGACCACATCTTAAGATGTCTCACAATATTGGACTCCAGTGTTAAATCCCACTATGTTTTAGGTACCAAATTATCTGTTTTTCTCCAGTGAAGTACTCATGGGATATTCTGATTATGACACATCTGATTATACATCTCAGATGCCAATGGCCCATTTAGTTTGAGAGTCATTGTAGCATAGACTTTTGGTTAAGGTCATGACTTATTTGTAAGGTCTTGAATAAGTGATTTTATCTCCTGTGCCTATTCTCTTTTCAGTAAGATAAGTACAGTAGTAAAATTCATACTGTAGAGTTGTTGTGAGGTTTTTATGACTTAAATACATAAAATCCAAGATAATTCTTTGCACATACTAAGAACAGCACTGTTTCCTACCTCATAAATAGTTAACTCCTGTTCCCTTGCCAAAAGTCAACCAGAAAATGAAATTACTCTGCATCTGAATCTTCCATCCTCTGTTCACTTAACTTGGCTCTTCCAACTGTTTCTTAGGGTCAATGAGTTAATTCACCTTAAATCCCAGGGGTTTTCTCAGGCCAAGTTCAGAATGTTTTTAATGACTGCAAATTTTCTACCAATTTTGTTAACAGACAAAGCAGGTCCATAGAGTTATAGTACCTTACAGTTCCTAAAACAATAGAAGTCAGTACTGTGGCTTTCTTTTTAATGTTAGAAATTGTTTTAGATATTTCTCACTTATTTACATCATTTTGCAGAGTGGAGATAGACTTAAAAGAAGAGAAAAATGTTTTCAAAGTCCTTTACACTGAACAAGAGTTTATAGTAATATAGTATAGTACTATTAATAAATCTGAGGAGCACAGAAGTTAAAGTTTCAAATGAAGAAAAGCCAATGGATATTTTGCTTCATCACCAATCATTAAAAAGAAAAAGTAATGATCGAGATTCACCCTATACAACTCTGAAGAATGCTACTAAACTACACACAAAAAGTATCATATTGATATACCAAGAAAAGATTAATGGAACAAACTAGAAATCCTGGTAAAATAATATAAAATATTATAATAATATAAAAAGTAATATAAATTTGGGGAAACAAATGTTAAAGTAATAATATCTTAGTATATCATATTGGGAAGATCACAATAATCAGAAAATGGAAGAGTACTTTATGTGAGTGAAAGATATGGAAATTTATTTTTTAAAAATAGTATAAAACATAGGATGATATATTTGAGACCATAAGACCAAAAGCTAAAAATACTTCCAAAAAGATATTGATAGTATTGCAAAATTTCTGTAGGGTAAATAACACCATGAAAGAAAATGAAAAGAGAGAAGGAAATATTGACAATTTCTAAAACCAACAAAATTAATATCTAGAATATAGAAAAACTTCCTGAAAGTCAACTCACAATACAGCACCTTTCATGAAGTGTTTTATTCTCACCACAATATGCATTTCTAAAACCAAATATCATAAAAATCATTCGGGATATAAATCAAGTACCCAAAGAAAGGTAATAAAAGGGGCCAGCAAAACAGTTCTCTTGCATAGTGTGCTCCTTGTCATGTGAGTGATTTGGGCTTCAGCCTGCACTCCCCCACCCCCACCCCATGGCATCAAAGGAAATTTCTATACTGTGGTCTCTTTTACCCTGTCTGCTTTACTTTTTTCTCTATCTCTATCTCTAGCTTAAAAAAAACAACTAATAAACAAATCAAAAGACATTGATAAATACCACACAGCCCCCCAACACATAGAGTGTTGCAGGAATTTGAAGGTAGGAGACATCAGGTATGATCTGGGGAAGAAATAGGTATACAAATGGGCATTGTAGATGGTGAAGAGAAATGAATAATTGAAACAATAACATTTTGGACAGACAGGGCAGCTTTCATAAATAAATTTTAAGTAATCACCAATACACAAAACCCCACAAATAGTCCTTGCATCTTTCTTGGAATAGAAGGAATGATAAAGAATCATAAATAAAGTCAACAAAGGATACTAGGCCAAGAATAGTTGATGGTGGCTCATAGACACATAGTGAACATATTACCTTGCTCCTTTGGTAAAAGGTTCATTTCTGTTGTCCCAGAGTGAATATTTATGTACCCTGTTCACTCTCAAATGATTTCAGTTTGGGTAGTAAAATATATGATCTTTCTATATAGACAGAGAGGCTGGTTGACAGTTAAGGTTAGAAATGAGATAACTAGAACCTCCAGTTTGTTCATTAATTTATTGAAATGAGTATTTTTCAGTTGTCATAGTAAATACAGGAGCAAAATTTTAAAATGCATGTTCATAAATAATTTATTTTTCTTCAAATATGACAACTCAGGGATTGAATAGCTAATTCATCTGGGAAGGTGCCAGTTTTACCCTGCATGCAACTCTTAGGCACTGGGGTTAACATTGGTGCCATGCTATCGCTCTGTCTCTTTATCTCTGTCTTTCATTTCTACCTACAAAACCAATGCAATGTCCTAAAATCCTAGCAACAACTACAAAAATAATGTTTTTTAAATAAATAATAAGTCATACTGTAGAAAAAAATGAAAACTTAAATGTGCCTTACGATACTCTGTCTTGAAATACCTCATTACATTGTAGAGACCCAGATTATAACAGAGACTTAGGCTCTAATAAAGCTGACTGGATTTCTTCTGAGGTGGTTAGAAGCTAACACTGAAGCTGGAGAAAATCGAGTGGCAGGTGATATTAAATTGAAACTACCATATGCATTCTACTACATATTTGGAAGAACAGAGGAGGAAAATTCAATTAAGGAAATTCAATTATGATCAGAATGTGCTTAATATTTTTATTACTAAAAATAAATTGCTAAAAGCACAATTACCTCAATTTTGGTTAAGAGGTCTTGCAATTCTCCTGATTCATTCATTGACAAAATTTTCTCAGCACCCTATTAACAAGACAGGGTAAGGGAAAAGAAAATCCATTTTGTTAGTAATTGAGAAAACAAAGTTCTATCCAGGAAAGATTAACCCACAAAATACTGTATGTGATTATTCCCTTCAGACCTAAAAATTAATTAACTAATGAATTAATTAAAAAAAAACAAATAAACCTTATAACCAGGAGGTCAAAGAGAAGGTATTTCTCATCAATTTTCTAGATTTACCCATTCAATACAGTTTACTGTATAAAAAAAGGCTAACGTTAGGAAGCCCATAGACTTCAGATCAAATTCTGAAATGGAAAATTTTAGCAAATGCTTCAGCATTGTTCAATGAGTGTGAACCCAACTCTCCAATCTGGAATAGGAAGTCTTTGCACAAATTCCCAACTTGGGCTGCTTTTGCCTTATTCCAAACAGTACTGGATATCGGCATGTTTAGATCTAGATATATAAAAGTAACAGGAGCCAATAATAATTTTTAAATGATGGGGACCTTCTGATAATTAAGCACAGATATTTGAGAAAGACCCCCAATATTATGGTATTTTCTGTCAATAGCAGAAATTCAAATTTCTTGCCACTACAGTATGATTTATAAGTCCATGGTCACCCAGAAGGGAATCAGAGTAGAAATCTGAACACAGACCAGGCACTTATTCCAGAGCCAATGTTATTACTGATACCTTCTAAAAGTTTACTTTGAAATTAAAACCTAGGAGGACCACAAGAAGGAGTGGTCACACACACAGTCCAACAAACTCATGGCGCTCCTTCAAACTATCCCTTTCCTTTGCATTTCAGCCTCTTCTTAGTTTCTCCCACTCTACCTCCGGGGAGAATAGGAAAAACTTAGAAGAACTGTTTCCAGTCAACAGCAGAACCCAAGAACCCCTTGTTCATATCATATTCCTGGCACAGAGGCACACTTTCCAGCAAAAATGTCAAACTAAGTGTTGGTTTGATAAGATAGGGAGACGTATTACCACACAAAACTTTTGAGATTCCTATGTTTTCTGGGCAAAGTAGAAAACACAAAGATTCTTTTAAAAAATAAGCGCTCTAGTTTTCTAGGAGCAATATGTTTTTGTGTAAGAGCACAGCAAAGTGACCAACATGTAGAGAAGACAATGAGCAACAGATGAATGATGCAGAAATAAGATAAGCAAATAAATAAAAAAAGTAAAAGAGAGAGGAAGGAGAAAAGTTCTGTATTAAGGGTAGAGATATTTACTAGGCTTGGTGAAATTTCATCTGGTCCTTGAATATTAGTAGAACATGGTAAGAGAATAAGCAATTCATGTCTAAGACTCTTTCACTCTGGGTTTCATTTTACTTCTTTTTATCTTGTACAACTCATGACATCTTAAATCACTACTAGAAATGTTAATTTTAATATATATATATATATATATATATATATATATATATATTAAATGCAGCATGAGTGAATACAGAGGGCTCCAGAGAATATAAGTAGCAAGAATATAAGGCAAGCTATGTTCTTTTATTTGTAGGTGGTTTAGCCAGGATCAAATTTAAGACACCTAGAGTGAAAGCAAAGGCAGCAAAAGGACCAAAGCAAACCATTAAAACCTAAAATGTAGCACTAAAAGATCATATTTTACTTTTGCTACATCCTATTTCTTTAAAGAGCTAGCCAAAGCTAAAATGGGAATGCCTCTGGGAGATTTGGCACACAAACTAAAGCAGTAAGGAGAATATATGACTGTTTTTCTTGAATGAAAGAAAATGCACAGCAATGACTTTAGACAAAATGAATGTGCCCCAGAAGCTATCACACAACTTTTGCCTAGTCCTTTTCTTAACAATGTGTGCCTTAGTCAGTTTTTTAGAATACAGTAGCAAGCCAAGAAAGAGCTATCCCCACTACTCTTACACACATGAGATTTCTTCTGTTTCAGTCAAATATCCAAGTTTGACATCCTCGAGGAAACACTCACAAAAGACATGTCTCTGATATCTGATTACTATAAAAAATGGCGACTAATCCCTAGCACTATAAAAACGGTATCATCTGTTTTCCATCTACACCATGCCTCAGCCTCGCGTGAGCTTAATGTGCAGCTTGACGATACGAGAATCCGGCATGAAGCCCAGCCAGTCTATCTTGGCGTTACTCTCGATCGCACCCTGTCATTTCACGAACATCTCATAAAAACTGCAGCAAAGGTGGGCGTGAGGAATAACATCATTGCAAGACTGGCCAGCTCCTCATGGGGCACAAGCACTTCCACTCTACAATCATCATCTCTGGCATTATGCTATTCCACTGCAGAATACTGTGCCCCAGTATGGTTCCGTAGCCCCCATGTCCACTTGGTCGATTCCAAATTATATTCCTCCATGAGGATAATTTCTGGAACCATCCGTTCCACCCCGGTTCCATGGCTGCCAGTTCTTAGCAACATCGCCCCGCCAGATATTCGTCGGGATGCGGCATCATCTAAGTTCATTTCCCACGTCTACGCTCGACCGGACCTGCCAATATACGCGGATATCTTCGCCCACCCTGTCCAACGCTTGACGTCTCGTCACCCAATCTGGTCCCCTATGCCTACACTGATCTTCTCTGTTCCAGACTCTTGGAAACAGAGTTGGCAGTCAGCTGAGGTAAAGAACAAACACCTCATCACAGACCCCTGCAAGTGTCAACCTGGCTTTGACCTAGCACGTTATGATTGGGCCCTCCTCAATCGCTATCGAACAGGCCATGGCCGGTGCGCCGCTATGTTCCATCGCTGGGGAGCCAGAGACGACCCGAACTGCCCCTGCGGCTACAGACAGACTATGACCCACATAGTCAACGACTGCCACATCTCCAGACTTAAAGGAGGTCTCGAAACTTTACATCAGGCTCAACCTGACACTGTTGACTGGCTACGGAAGAAGGGCAAATGCTAGAAGAAGTCAAATAAATCCAGCACTATTACTAGTACAAGAGTTGATTCCATTGTTGAGGAGAAATGTGGGATTTTCTCATTTTGCACAATGTATCTAAAGACATACAATCACTGTTCTCTATGGCCTTGAGTGTCATGTACAGTGGTGTCTCAGTTGCTCATGGTGGCAAAAATTTTGCTCTGTAACATAGGCCTGGGAGAAGGATACTACAGGCCCCCTCTCAGCAGCTGTTATTCAACATGTTATTTACACACAACTCTACTTATCTGTGCTCAGATTGCTTTCTTGTCCTCTGGGCATTTGCTGAGCAGTAAAGCCAATACCTACCTCTACTTCCTCACTATGTCCTAGGTCCCCATCAATCTCCCACCTGAACTTAAGTGCAAGATGCTTCACAACAGAACAAAGAAACAAGACATGGCCTAAGTCATCGCTGCTAAATAGCAACAACTCTGTGGGAAAAATTAGAGTCTACATGTTTCAGGGAAATCAGACCTGGGCCAAATATCATAGTGCTCTGAGGTCTTCTCTGATCTGCACTGTATTTATGAATTCTAGTGGTTTCATTACCTTTTATTGCTATGATTTATTTTTATAATATTTTATTTTATTTATTTTTTTACTTTCATTGTGATTTACAAGATGAAAATGTATGAGGGGTATAGTTCTTCCTTACTCCTGCCACCCAAGTTAACCTAGCACAATAGGTTAAATTTCTTAGGGAGATGTTAGAGGCAGACAAAGCATTGTATTTACTGTTGAATGTAAAACATTAATGCCCCAATAAAGGAAAAAAAAACAGCCATCTACTCCATTTAGTTCTCCCATCCTCCTTTGACAAGAGGAAGACCAGAAGATACTGCTTCCTTTATATCCATGGCTAGTCAGAGAAAATGTAAAACACTTAGTACACAACTGTCACGATTATTTTTGTTTACATAACCTTTCAGCAAAAACTATTATAAACCAACTGGAAATATATATATATATATATATATTTATTTATAATTAAATATATATATATTTTTTGGAGTACTGCTCAGCTCTGGTGTTGCATGGACTGAACCTAGAACTTTGGAGCCTCAGGAATGTGAGTCTTTTTGCATAACCATTATACTATCTACCCCCCACTAGAAATATTTTCATAGGTTTCCTGGAAGTCTTTGCAACCTATGTCAGGTGATAACACAATCATCTGCTTTCTACTTGCGTGGAATTGAATGAAGTTATATTATAAAAGTTATAAACTCTCATATGATATTCTTGTCTAAATGGTTTCCTTAGAATGTCAACTGACAGCAGCCATATGGGAAAGTGGCAATTGAAGCTACATAGGCTTTGAAATTCTACTGAAACATCAATGTATTTATAAGAAGTATTTTTATTTATTTAAAGACAGAAGTAGAGAGAGAGATTTCATAGCATAATGTTGTAGTAGCAATGCAATGCCTTACATAAAATTTTAGACAAGCTGGCTCGTTTACTAAATTATGACCCTGATTTTTCATTAACTTTGAGCAAATAGCCTGCAAATAATACCATTAAGGAAAAGGTTCTTGCATCAGCCAGTCAAGTTTTCATCTCTCCTAATGACTTAAACCAGGTTGTTTTTCCATCTCTTAACTGCCTCCCCTGGCATTTCTCTATATATATATATATTTTATCTTTTACATTGCTTTCAGTAAATGGAATGAAACCTAAACTGCTTAGCATAGCTTAAAGTTGCCTTCACTAACCTATTGCACCAAACTTTTCCAGTTCTTCAACCATATACTGCTAATTGTATTTATATTTCTTCCCTTTTACTGGACATACCAGCAGCTTCCATGTGACAATGTGCCTGTACACACATTCCATTCTTTGTGCTGTTTGCTTTTCTTCATCCACCCCTCTCTGGAACATTCTTATATATTCCTTAAAATCCAGTGAAAATTTCAACTTCTCTATGAAGTTTTTTTTCATTTTTCTTAGAAACAAAATTGTCCTCTTTTCTGTGTTCACATCACATTTTACCCCACTACACTGCCCAGTGGTTCTGAATTAGCTCCACTGCAACAATATGATTTCCTCAAGGATCTAGTCACCTTTGTGGTGCACTGCCAATAAGCACTCAATAGAGATTTGTTGTGTTGATGCCTTCAGTCTTTTTGCAGTAAACGCAACATTACATTCCAAAATTACATTCTTATAGTGACTTGACTGCAAAAACAACCAAGACCATGAATTGAAATGCAACTCGGAAGAGCTGTCAGCCAGGGACCAAGTTGATGTGATAGATGATAGAATGCCAGATACTTTGAAGAAAAAATAAGAAGGGTGAACACAGTGAAAATGATTTCCCCTAATCACTGTTTCTCTCCACTGGCACTCCATGGGTAATGAAGAGTTAACAACTAGAGCTTTCACTCTGATGAAGACCAAGAAGCTAGAACCATTTAGTTTTGGCTGTTAAAGGATCCTTCTGCTTTGTATTCAGAGGAACAGATGGTGGGGTTGGGGTTCAAGGAGCTCAACCAGCACCTACCACAATGCCAACCAAAGGATCTGCTCAATGAATGTTTGTTTTGATGGCTGTTGTGCCCACCAGAACAAGAGGTTTCATCAGCCTGGACATTGGCCACCCGAGTCCTGCTGACAAAGTCAAAATTTACTTGAGAAATCAGCTCTGGATCTTCTCCAGGACATGAACTAACTCTACAGAGGCCCTAGAGTTCCACAACAAACACTTAGGCCTGGAAAATGTTTGAGCAGGTATAACAACATCCCACCGGTGCCTTAAAAACACTGTGAAGGCTCCTGTGGATAATCTCATCTGAAGAGCACAGCTTCTCTGTGTCCCTGGCAGGAAGCACTAACAGTAAAATTAACTAAACTATTTGACTTACTTTGTATAATTACATAATAAAGACCTTTGGGTGTTTAAAAAATGCTTACAAAAGACACTGATTTTCATTTCATATAACTAATGCTTTATTAGTTTATTTACTTTATTAGTGTAATCGTAAAAAAAAAAAAAAGTTCCTATGGAGGTCAAACTTGATTTATCTCTAACAGGAATATCCTGAAAACAGATGTTCAAGGTTTTTTTTTCTCTCATGCAGAAGATCACCTCTCACATTTCTTTAAAATTAATATGAAATGAGGGAATTAATTTTTAAAGATTTTAACTTGACTAATTAATTAAATTAATATATAAAATATACTAATATATTAATAATAATAAATTAATATATAAAAAGGCACTAGGGTTTAATTTAGGGTGTTGGTCAAAATATCTTTGGGGATTTTACACATTGCAATCTAAATATCAGTTTATGGGGCCAGAAAGCTAGCTCATCTGGGAAAGTGCCTGCCTTGCCATGTATATTAATTACTCAGGTTCCATCCTGGCCCCCATTCATTGCATTAGGGGAAGCTTCAGTGCTGTGATGTCTTTCTTTCTCTTCTCTCTCAATCTCTCTCTCTCTCCCCCACCTCTCTGTTTATCTGAAAAACAGTGTTCTGCAGTGATTACAAAATATTAGTTAAATAAGTTAAAATCAGTTTAGTCTCTTGTAGAATTTGTAATTTTCTTGTAGAATTTTTAATTTGTAATTCTTGTAGAATTTGTAATTTGTAATCTACTCTTATAGAATTTTAATTTAGTAAGAAATAAAGTCATAGTACTATGTCAGTCATATGCAATCATTATATCAAGTCACAATGTTTTAAAAACAAAATGGAGCCTGGTGGTAGTGCACCTGTTTGAACGCACATTTGCAATGTGCAAAGACCTGGGTTTGAGCCCCCGGTCCCCACCTACATTGGGAAAGTTTCCCAAATGGTAAAACAGTGCTGCAGGTGTCTCTCTGTCTCTCTCCCTTTCTATCACCCCTACCCTCTCAATTGCTTTCTATCTCAGTCCAACAAATAAAGATAATTAACAATACAGTATTGAGGGTGGGACTAGAAGAAGCCTCTTGTATGTACTAGATTTCAGATTGCTGAATTCTGTTTCATAAGCCAAATTTTAGATTGAAGGGGTTGATATCCTCCAAGATTTTTGAGTAAGTCAGATTAAACCCTCCCTTAGACATTAATTTTACTTATACAAGCATAGTTTCTGTAGACTTAGTTTTTCCATTCTTATATTGGATTCAATAATGTTTAGAGTTCAAAGGATTACATAAGATATGTTTGAAGAATATTGCATATGTTTGAAGAATATCACAATGATATTTCAACAAATAATTTAATACTATTATTATTTTCACTAACAGTGTTTATAGCTTAGAATCAACAAACACTACAAATTTGTTTTTCACTTTTGTTTAAACTCATAAGCAATGAAATATCAATGTAAATCAACAAGAACAGTACATTATTTTTGGATGGCAATAGCACAGGATCATGAAAAATATTGAAATGAGAAAACCCAACTTTTCAGCCAAGAAATAGTTTATGGGTGGAGTATATGTCTTTTCTTTTAAGAAACTTTTTTTTCCCTTTTGTTGCCCTTGTTTATCATCATTGTTGTTATTATTGTTGTTATTGCTGTCGTTGTTGTTGGATAGGACAGAGAGAAATTGAGAGAGGAAGGGAAGACACAGATGGTGAAAGAAAAATAGACAACTGCAGACCTGCTTCACCACCTGTGAAGCGACAACCCTGCAGGTAGGGAGTTGGGGGCTTGAACCGGGATCCTTACACCGGTCCTTGCGCTTAGCACCATGTGTGCTTATCCCGCTGCACCACCGCCGTGCTCCCAAGTATATGTCTTGATTGTATGAGACTCTGAGTTCTATTCTTGGTACCATGGGAAAGCAACAAGGGCCACCCAGCCTACTGGAATCATCTCTCTCTCTCCTTCACTCTCTCCCTCTCTCCTTCTCACTCTTTTCTTTTACTCTCTCTCTCTCCTCTATTATCACTCTCTTATAAAAAATATTTAAAAGAAAAGACTTAAATTTGCCAATTATTAAAAAGAAAAGTTGCTATAAATTTTGAGGATTTCAAAATCATAAAATTCTTCAACAAAGTTGTGGAAAGGCTAAAGTAAATTTATTGTAGATTTAACTGCACTTCAGTCAGAACTCTAAAAATTCAAAAACTGAGTATAGTTAGTGCATATGGACGCCAACACTACATAGGAATGCTATGGAACCAGGGTCGGGGGGACTCTAGTGTTCATTGCTTCTCCCTCTCTTTATCTTTCTCTGGTTCCTTCTATCTGAAACAAAAAGAATTAAAAAAAAAAGTCAACTGAGGCCAGGCAGTAGTACACCAGGTTAAGTGCACATAGTACGAAGCACAAGGATCCTGGTTTGAGCCCCTAGCTCCCCACCTATGGGGGGCAGTGTCACATGACAAGCAGTGATGCAGGTCTGCAGGTGTCTCTTTCTTTCTTCCTCTCTATCTCCCCCCTACTCTCTCAATTTCTTTCTGTCCTATCCAATAAAAATGGGAGGGGAAAATGGCCTTTAAAGAACAGTGGATTTGTAATGCCAGCACTGAGCACTAGCAATAACCCTGGATGCAAAAAAATAAAGGGGGGGAATACGTCAGCTGTCTCACTTTGGATTGTATCCAGAGACATCAGGCCTAGGATGTCAATCCTCCAGCTCCAAATACTAAGGTGAGATCTTTCCGAGCTCACAGGACTCCTAAGTTCTATTTTGGGTGGTGCACTTCTAACAAAGTTCTAGAAGCTAGAAGTAGACCAGGACCCATGAGACAGAGCACATGTGCACATGTATCCATAAGTTACCTTAAAATAAAAGTGTGCAATAGTCTACAGTGACTCAATAAGTGCAGCAAACAAGGAGAAAGACACAAAAAAAGACACCATAAAGTACTTAATCAAATAGTTTCTACTTAGACCTAGACCTCCTCACCTATTTCCTATTTCACTTCCCTAGATCATTCTAAGGCTAACCTTGTCAGGTAAAGTAAGGACTACAGAAGCTGGATAAGGGCAAGAGAGCAGCACACTTTAAGGAGGGCCTTTTTGGTCACTACCCGGCCACCCCATTATCTGGGGCTCTAGTCAGGGGATCCTTTGATTCCTCCACAGATATGATGGGCTGGATTTCTAACAGATCCCTCTCTTCACCATCACTGGTCATCTCCATCAGGAACAACATCATAAACCCTCTTGTGAGCCTCTATAGGACCTTGCCACTCTCTGAAGGGAGGCTGGGACAACATACTCTGCTACTCAAGGAAGACTGATCCTGAAATGAGTGTGGCCTGAGATTTCCCAATTATGACCATGGAATGCAAGTTCAGACCAACAGGGATATAGATGTTACACAGGTTCCTGTGCTAAATATGAATAGACATGGACCCTAGGTCAGATTAATGGGGTTTATAGTTAAAAGTATTTATATACTTTTCCCATATTTGGGAGCTACTCTATACTTATCCAGCTTTCTAGTCCTAGTCACAACTCTAACACCATCTTCTCAGACAACACTTTCAACCTACCTGCATGTTAGCTGTCGTAAAGCAAAAATTAGTAAAGTCATGGGCCCCTTGAAATATACTTAAAATAGACTTCCTAGCTCCTGCCAATATGAAGTCTCCAAATCTTACCTGCTATATCCTTGCCTTTAGTTTCCTGATTATTAAACAATTTGTTATGCTTTTCAGCCACCAAGTTGCAGATGTTACTATGCTGCCAACCTGACTTCCCTGGGCAGATTACCTCACCAGTGTGTCCTGGACTCCCACCTCCTCAGAGCACTGCCCCACTAGGGAAAGATAGAAACAGGATAGGGGTATGGATTGACCTGTCACTGCTCATGTCCAAGCAAAGAAGCCACCTTCGGCACCCCATAAAGATGTTTGGCTCATATTCCCAAAGGGATAAAGAGTAGGGTAGCTTCTAATGGAGGGGATGAGATATGGAACTCTGGTGGTGGGAATTATGTGAAATTGTACCTTTCTTATCTCACAATCTTATGACCATTATCAAATCCCTAATAATAAATAAATGCATATTTTTTAAAAGACAGCTCCTGGGAGCCGGGTGGTGGCGCATCTGGTTGAGCGCACATATTACAGTGCGCAAGGACCCAGGTTCAAGCCCCTGGTCCCCATCTGCAGGGAGAAAGCTTCAGAAGTGGTGAAGCAGGGCTGCAGGTGTCTGTCTGTCTCTCACCCTCTCTATCTTTCCCTTCCCTCTATGTTGGGACTATGTGTAAGCCTGATAGAGCTTAGGGAGAACCACCCCCGTCCTTGGATGGAGGTCTGAGAAAATAACCTCTTGGTAAGGTCTCTCTCAATCGAGGTGAGCATAAGGGGGGAACTCAGACTTAGTTCTTTCCTTCTTGACTCTCAGGCCCACAAATACCCCAATACTTCCCTCCATTAACTGCAGGCCACATGGCCGCACATTCACTTATTCAAAGTCACCTTCTGATCACAGAAGAACACACCTTATCACACACTTCATCACACACCTCAGACCCCAGACGAGAGAAATTCCAAACTATATGGCCTTTTGATATCCATCTTTTCTCTGTCTCACCCTACGGGTTTAACCCCTATGCTTCTCTCAAATACCTTTGGATAATTAAGTTGCCTGTGTCATGGAGAATAACTGTCTTGTATCTCATCAATTCCTGTCATACCAGCCCCCTACCTTAGGGGCATGCCGACCGTTAAGAAACTTGTAATTTCTGACATACTTCAACAATAATTCCCTTCATTGTTTTTCTATTTAACTCATGTCCACGTTGCTAATAAATGAGTTCTGAGTTCTGAGTTAACACGCTGAGGAGCTCCCGGGTGTCTTTTACTTCGTGTCACCCTTGTCGTGAGTGAGAAAGAACCAGTCCATTACCTTTCCCCTGGAGATCACCCCCCCAGAGACCCTGACACCTCTCAATTTATGACTGTCTCTAGCCAACAAATAAATAAAGATTAAAAAATTTTTAAAAAGACAGCTCCTTGGCAGGGCCCCTGTGTCAAAAAAAGAAAAAAGAATCAAATTTTCAAAAAATAAATAAAACAGGGTGTCAATAATAACCTTGTACAGAAATACTTCTTAGAGATATTTTTAGCTTCTTTCTTCTATTCCTTCAGGAACTTCCCTGCCTGCATATTCTCCCATTTGGAGAAGCAAATTCAGGAATCAATTGTGTAGGCTGGTTCAGAGAGTGAATAAACCAGGTCTCTAAATACGGTTTCAGAACAACGCCTGGTACTCTTTTATCATCTGCCTTTGTCTTGGCTTCTGGGGGATGACATTCAAAGAAAGTAATCTGGAATTTTCTCATTTAGAACTTTTCTGTAATTCATCATTTGAGTACCTGAGATGTTTCAGTGTATAAAATAATACCAGGAGGCTCATTTTAAGAGAGATTCTAGGAGGGACATTTGAGCGATGACACAGTAGTATAATCCTAGGAGAAGCATTTTCATTTAATCTCTACTTCATCCTGAATGTTAAAAGTCTCTGTTTTAAAAATTAAGGCAAAGAGATCAGGCAATGGTGTACCTGATTAAGTGCACACACTACAGTGCACAAAGACCCAGGTTTAAAAGCCCCTGCTCTCCACCTGCAAGGGGAAAAGCTTCCTGAGTGGTGCAGTAGAGCTACATGTGACTCTGTCTCTCTCCCTCTCCATCTCCCCCTCCCCTATCAATTTCCCTGTCTCTATCCAATAGTAAATAAGTAAAATTTACAAAAAGAAAAATGAAGGAAAGTGACACAAGATTATAAAAGCATAGGTATAAAAGTCAAGATTCAGCTGAATTCTGAGCCCCAAGTCTTTTTATCTCCTTTGAATGTCACATTTTTCTTCAATTTTAAAATAAATATGAATTTTAAGGGAGTCGGGTGGTAGCGCACCTGGTTAAGCGCATGTGGCACAAAGCGCAAGGACCGGCTTAAGGATCCTGGTTTGAGCCCCCGGCTCCCCACCTCCAGGGGAGTCACTTCACAGATGGTGAAACAGGTCTGCAGGTGTCTATCTTTCTCTCCACCTTTGTCTTCCCCTCCTCTCTCCATTTCTTTCTGTCCTATCCAACAATGACATCAATAACAACAATAAAAACAACAAGGGTAACAAAAGGGAAAATAAATAAATATAATAAATTAAAAAATATATAAATTTTAGAGTAAGGTTTACTTCTAAGGAGTATTATAAGAATAAAATATGATACAAATACATTTCAAGTTACTCTTTAATATTAGGTCTTCAATAAATAATATTTGTTGCTGCCATTGTTTTCATTATTACCACACACTGTGATAACAATAAATATTTGCCTAATGTTCAGTGATGGTAGATAATAAAGATACCAAATTTAGAGCTTACCATTCCTTCTGTAGGTTAATAGATCATTTCAGCATTTAATCTATTCCACTCATCTAGACAAACATATTGTGAAATTACGATCTGTACTTACTTATTTGCTTATCCCTCCAGTAAAATGTAGGCTCTATGAAACAAAGGAGAATACTTAATTCAGCACTGTATATAACTGATGCTTAGCTCCAAAAAGACTTCTTAATTTCTCATAAATATTTGCTGAATGAAATTCCAGGCTGCAGAGTTCTTTACCAACATGTTGAGCTCACTAATAAGTAGAAATCTTTTAAGACTTTGAGCCAACGAGCAGAAAATTTGGCTTACTTGGATAAAAGAAAACTTGAACAGTTATTTTCCACACCCTTTGCCCCTGTGTGAGCTCTCCCTATCCTAGTTATACTACCTACCACTGTCACTAGTGTTAGGATAGTTCAGAACAAGATGTACTTCTGTAACCTGACTCCTTGTTGCTTCTAGTCTACATTCCAACATCAGTCTCACTTTATACAGTGTCTTTATTCTTAAACAACATTAAGGTTGAACAATATTGCATTGTTACTATTGTCAAAAATCAGCAACTTGCTGTAGTTCAACCAAAAATATGTAGGTCAGTCCACACAAAAAGGGTGATTTTTATTAAACCTAAAGAAGGTACTACAGGGAGTTGGGCTGTAGCGCAGCGGGTTAAGCGCAGGTGGCGCAAAGCACAAGGACCGGCATAAGGATCCCGGTTCGAACCCCGGCTCCCCACCTGCAGGGGAGTCGCTTCACAAGCGGTGAAGCAGGTCTGCAGGTGTCTATCTTTCTCTCCTCCTCTCTGTCTTCCCCTCCTCTCTCCATTTCTCTCTGTCCTATCCAACAACGACAACAACAATAATAACTACAACAATAAAACAACAAGGGCAACAAAAGGGAATAAATAAATAAAATAAATATAAAAAAAGAAGGTACTACAAATAATGAAACTCACAAACCAGTTTCAAAAGCTACAGCAACTAGAAACTATACTTTAAAATTAAAGACCCCGCAAATACCACAAAAATTAAGCTCTGGTTCAATAGTTTTTTGTCTAAATCAAACCATGATTTTCAGTACCACTTTTTCCTATGAGACCATAATAGACTATCATCCTATTGCCCATGAAATTTATAGCAGGATAAAAGAAAATAAGAAGCAATTAAAGGTATGGAAACATCTTATTCAACACTCAGGAAAAATTAAATTATGAGAAGGATTTCATACACTTGCCCAAACAATTACAAAAATGCAATGCAAGCCATGAGAGACTGCGACTGAGGTAAATGCACTGTTCACCTGTGTTTCTTTGTCTCTTTTCTTTCTTTTCTTTATTTGTTCATGCACTATCAGGGTTTTTTTTTTTCTCCACTAGGGCTTCACACAAGCTACTATTCCTAGAGGGAGTATTTATTTATTTATTTATTATTTATTTATTTATAGGAAAATTTACAAATAGGGAAATAGAGCCAACAAGAGAAGGCAAGATGCAACACTGCTCCATCCATCATGAAGCTTCCACTTTGCATATTATCCTTATATAGTGGGATAGAGTTCAAGTCCAAATTTTCATGCATATTAAAGTGTACAGTCCACCAAGTGAGCCATCTACGGATCCCCAAGGCTTATAAAAAGCACAAACAAAAAAATTTCTTCACCAGTAAAACACCACAGAAGTCCAGGTAGCATTATTCATAATAGAGAATAATACAACTATAGTTGATTTCTGAATACAGTTTTTTAAACTGTATGTTCTCCAAAAATCAAAAATTCAATTAAAAGATTAAAATAGTCCTTTTGCAAAGTCCAGCATAAATACCCATGCCAATCCCTCACCTACTGGCACATGTTAGACCCTAGCTTCTGCTAAAGGTGAGCTCAAAAACAAATCAGACAACTCTATTTAGGACAATCAAAGAAACAAAATAGAATGGAGAGACTTATACAAAACATTGATTATTGATAACCAAGGAAATAATTTGACTATGGTGCAAATGTATCTAATAATATCTGATCATAAAAGAAGAGTTAAAGAAGGAAATACATGTATCTATACATATTGTTCCTAGTAGAAAGCTGAAGTAATGTTGTCTTCACACTTTATCCCATATACTTTGGTATAACACAATCATCATAGGCCATTCAGGTTGCAAAAGATATTTTGAACAACTATCTGGTATCTGGTATCACACCACCTTAAGAACTCACAAAAAGTTGACCCAATTATTTGCATTGGGCTAGTTTAACTCTTCTTACGAGTTGTAAGTGGATTAAAGTTGTCTTCTTAATTAGTGTATGATCAAATTTTTGTGAGTTATAAACGTTTCTGATTATCATCCCAAGCCAGATATGATGACAAGAAAAGTCTGTTTCAGTTGAATGTTTGTTTTGAGAATATCTGGGAGGAAAAATGGACTTGGGGATTTGAGAAGGATAGTAGTCCAAAGACAGTAAAGGGAAATGGATGCATAGTTCCTTCAGAAATAAAAATCTCTTTGCTTTCAAAGAATAGTAACAGGACATCAGAGAATTATATGATGGGAAAAATCTAACAGTCTATGGTAAAGAAAGCTAAAGGGTTCATGCAGCTGAAAATGAGAAAACTAGCTTTGGCGAAGAGCTTTCAGAGGAACAGGAGTTTACTTAGTGGAAACAATACCTACCACTCCTTCTTCAAACCCACTCCTCTGAATCAGTTTAATAAATTCTGTTTCTGATGCTTTGTAGGCATCATGTACAGAGAAACCAGAGAGAAATTGAATTTCATAACAAAACTGTCTCTGGAGCAGGAGAGAAATAAGAAATAAAGAAAATAAAAAGACAGAAGCAGAGAGAGAGAGAGGAAGGAAGGAAGGAAGGAAGGAAGGAAGGAAGGAAGGAAGGAAGGAAGGAAGGAAAAGAAAGGAGGAAAGAAAATCATAGAAAACAAAGCTCTGTGATGAGCAAAGGAACCCTTCTGCACTGCTGGTAGAAATGTAATTTGGCTCAACCCTTGTGGAGAACAGTTTGGAGAACTCTCAGAAGGCTAGAAATGGACCTACCCTATCATCCTGTAATTCCTCTCCTGGGGATATAGCCTAAGGAACCAAACACAACATCCAAAAATATCTGTGAATACCTATGTTCATACCAGCACAATTTGTAATAGGCAAAACCTCAAAGCAACTCAGGTATCTAACAACAGATGAGTGGCTCAGTTGTGGTATATATGCACAGTAGAATACTATTCAGCTATTAAAAATGGTGAATTCACCTTCTTCAACCCATCTTGGATGGAGCTTGAAGGAATTGTGTTAAGTGAGTTAAGCCAGAAAGAGAAGAATGAATATGAGATTATCTCACTCACACATAGAAGTTGAAAAGTAACAATAGAAGGGAAAACAGAAAGCAGAACTTGAAATGGATTTGGTATATTGCACCAAAGTAAAGGACTCTGGGCAGAGGAGGGTTCCGGTCTGGAGCATGATGGTGGAGCAAGACCTAGGTGGGTGTTTAGAGTGTTATGCAGAAAACTGAGAGATATTCACATGTACCAACTACTGTATATACTGTCAGTTGTAAGCCATTAATCCTCCCAATAAAGGAATAAACTATCAATAGCTTCAATAAAGTGACAGGATATAAAAGAAATATAAATAAAAAATAATACAAACCTCTAGCTTCCTCCCTCTTTTATACATAAGAAGTCATGAAAATCATGGTGAGGGGTGTCGGGTGATAGTGCAGCGATTTAAGTGTACATGGTGCAAAGCACAAGGACCTCCATGAGGATCCCAGTTCCAGCCCCAGGCTCCAGCCCCTGGCTTCCAGAGTCACTTCATAGCGGTGAAGCAGGGTCTGCAGATGTTTTTCTCTCCCCCTCTCTGTCTTCCCTACTTCTCTTCATTTCTCTCTGTCCTATTCAACAACAACAACAATAATAACTACAACAAACAACTAGGGCAAAAAAAGGAATAAATAAATATTTTAAAAAAGAAAATCCTGGTGAGAATTTTTAACACATGTTCAGAGATAAAACTGTGTAACTCGGCTTAGTTTTTTTAATATTTATTTACAATAGAGAAAAAAAGAGAGCGTGAAAGAGAACCAGAACATCACACACACACACACACACACACACACACAATTTCTGGTATTAAATGCAAGATCTCATGCTTAAGAAAATATTTTGTCCACTGACCCACTTTTTAGACCACCGAATTTTTTTATTTTTTTTCCCAGAGCACTGCTCAGCTCTGGTTGAAGGTGGTGTTAGGGACTGATCCTCAGACCTGCAAGTTTCAGGATGTGATACATCCTTAATAAATATTTGTATTAACTTTCACTTTATTTTTATAGAGATAGACATTGAGAGAGAAGGGTGGGGAGAGAGAGGAGGAAAGAAATAAAGAAACAGCTGCAACACTGCTCCACCTACAACAAATTTCTAATCAAGCATAATGATGAGAGATAACAAGTCTAGGGAGTCCGGCGGTAGCGCAGCAACCGATCCCGGTTAGATCCCGATTAGAGCTCCCCGGCTCCTCACCTACAGGGGAGTCGCTTCACAGGCAGTGAAGCAGGTCTGCAGGTATCTCTCTTTCTCTCCTGTCTTCCCCTCCTCTCTCCATTTCTCTCTGTCCTATCCAACAATGACGACATCAATAACAACAACAGTAACTACAACAAGAAAACAACAAGGGGAGTCGGGCGGTAGCGCAGCGGGTTAAGCCCACGTGGCGCCAAGCGCAAGGAGTGACTGAAGGAGCCCGGTTAGAGCCCCCTGCTCCCCACCTGCAGGGGAGACTTCACAGGCGGTGAAGCAGGTCTGTAGGTGTCTGTCTTTCTCTCCCCTCTCTGTCTTCCCCTCCTCTCTCCATTTCTCTCTGTACTATTCAACAACAACGACAACAATAAAAAAAAAAGGTCAACAAAAGGGAAAATAAAGAAAATTTAAAAAAAAGAAAACAACAAGGGCAACAAAAGGGAAAAAATAAATATTTTAAAAAATAATAAGTCTACAGTTTCAACTATCTCTTCTATATTGTTTTCCAAATCGTTTAATTCTGGCCTCATATAACTCACTTTAATTTTGACAACGTCCTTAGAAGACAAAGATCCCAGATAGGATCTCAGGTACTGTCTGATCTGTGTGTCTGATGAACATAAACTGTCTTCTGATTTTAATATTTTTCCAGCCAGTTCAGAAGAACCTCATATTGGTGCCAGGCATCAAGTCAACAGCATAAGCTGTGTTTCTCAGTCAAGAAAGTTAAATGTACTAATTTGCTAATCATTTTCTAAATCAATTCTCAAAATTTGTCTGTGCATACAGAATTTAACCAATGACTACAGCCAGGAAAAACTAATTTCAAAGATGGAAGCTTTTATTTTGTTGTGTTTCCATTTTTCAAGGTAGAGATTCCTTGAAACAAGACAGGATACACATGAAATATTTAGAACAGATGATTCTCTGTTAGGAAATGTCACAAATGTGAAATTCATGTTTGTCTGCCCAGTGTAGACGCTGCTATATTTTCTTCTTTGTGTATGTATGAAAAGTTACAAATACCCTCCTTATTATCCTTATAAAATTTAGTTTTTATGACTTTATTCTCTCATTTGTATTTTTACAATTATTTATAATTATTATTTACAATTACCTTCAGTTCAGCCCTATTGTTCACAATTGTAGTTTTCATATTTCCACTTTCAAAATATTTTGATACTTCAAAACATTTTTGTGCTTAATGACATACATATGAATAATATTATTCCTATAAAATGTGGAGTTCTCTATTGTAGAGGATATGTTTCAGTATATTTCTTTCAAGTTTGTTTCCATATTAATAAAGGAAAGTTAAGCAACCAATAGTGAGAAGTATGAATGAGATAGAGAAGAGGCAAACAGTTTCCAAGACTGTGAAAACTATGGTTTTTATCCTTGGAAGGTAGGCGAGTGGGGACACAAAACTTTGGGTGGTGGCTATGTTTGGACTTTACCTTGTAATCACACAAGTTTGTAATGATAATCACAAATAAAAAATATGTTATTGAATTTAAAACAAGTAAGTAAATAAATAAATTATAAAAAATGAGGGAGGGTTGAGAGTATAGTCCTTGAATTGGCTAATCCTGGGCAAAATGTTGCTATTGCTAGGAATTACAGCCCTTTCAGTGTCAGACAAACCTCACAGTTTAAATCATTCCAAAGGACAGAAAGCTGAAGATATTTTAAATATCTTTTCAGCCACATATTTTCATGACCGTTTACTGCCATTAATGCAAATTATAATCAGAACATTAACTGACACACTACGTGAGAAAACACAGTATTCCTGCTTAGTAAAATTGTAATTTATCAATCCATTCTGTTATCAACAATAATAACTGTGACCATAAATGTATCGACAGATGTGCCCTTAAAATTACCTAGCAGTGTGTGCAAAATATATTTCAATTAAGAAAACTCTGTATATAATAACTACCACAAAATATTTGAAGTGTTTCATGGATAGCAAAAAAAGAAACATAAAAAAGGGAGGGAAAGCAAGCAGATAATCCACATCTCAGCCTCCAATGAGGAATTTTAGGTTAACCTGCCCAAAATGTACCAGATCTATTTGTGGTCATCACTTGTTAACATAGACTATCTGTATACATACATCAGTTAAAAAAATCATAAATGAAATGCAGGGCATTTGTATGTCCTTTATAGGAATTTTAATTGATGTGACTAATTTGTTCTATAAGTTGTCAAAGTTAATATAGATTAAATATGATAAGAGACTGAATTTATGTAGCAGAATTGAGAGAAACATATTTAAGTAAAAGAATCTAGGGCGCGAAGCGGTAGTGCAGTAGTGCAGGGGTTAAGCACGTGTGGCACAAAGCACAGGGACTAGCAGTAAGGATCCTGTTTCAAGACACCTGCTCCCCACCTGCTGGTGGGGGGTCTCTTCACAAGTAGTGAAGCAGGTCTGCAGGTAAGGATCTTTCTCTCCCCCACTTAGTCTTCACCTCCTCTCTCAATTTCTTTCTGTCCTATACAACAACAATAACAATAACAACAACAAAGGCAACAAAATGAGAAAAATGGCCTCGAGGAGCAGTGAATTCATAATGCAGGCACCGAGCCCCAGTGATAACCCTGGAGACAAAAAAAAAAAAAAGTAGAATCTGGAGAAGTTAGTGTATAAGTGATTAAGCATAGGTGAGCATTTCATTTTGGAAGAGGAGAAAGAAAAGAATGTGCATGCAGGGAAAAATATATACCTGAAAGCAGAAGTACACAAGAGTCTGCAGAGAGTAACCCCCCAACACTTCATCTGCACTATTCCAGCCTTTAGGTCCCTGATTGTTCAACAATATGTTTGGCTTTGTAACTCTCTTTTCAGCCACCAGGTCCTGGATGCCAGCATGATGCCGACCAGACTTCCCTGGACTGACGACCCCACCAGTGTGTCCTGGAGCTCTGCTTCCCCAGAGACCCACCCTACTAGGGAAAGAGAGAGGCAGATTGGGAGTATGGACCGACCAGTCAACATCCATGTTCAGCAGGGAAGCAATTACAGAAGCCAGACCTTCCACCTTCTGCAACCCACAAGGACCCTGGGTCCATACTCCCAGAGGGATAGAGAATGGGAAAGCTATCAGGGGAGGGGGTGGGATATGGAGATCGGGTGGTGGAAATTGTGTGGAGTCGTATCCCTCCTATCCTATGGTTTTGTTAATGTCTCCTTTCTTAAATAAATAAAAAATAATTAAAATAATTATGAAAAATAAAAAATAATGTGCATGCATAGTGGAAAATAGTTATATTTTACTAATGTCCATTTATTAGCTTACAAAATGCATAGTGTTTAGTGAATCCTGTGCTGTATATAGTTAGCATGTTATTTTACATTTTTGTATAATA
This sequence comes from Erinaceus europaeus, assembly GCF_950295315.1. NCBI lineage: Eukaryota > Metazoa > Chordata > Mammalia > Eulipotyphla > Erinaceidae > Erinaceus > Erinaceus europaeus. The sequence continues at coordinate 151,659,390 of NC_080164.1, forward strand.
GCAACTTCATTAATAGAGTTATTTGCTAAAATACTATATGAATGTCCAAAAACTTGTAAGATTTATAGTTTTGTTGAATACATTTACAGAAAACAAATACTTCACAATTTTTAAAGCAAAATTTAAAATTGGTCACAGAAAAATCTGTTATTTTCCTAGAATATCAATTATTTTCCTAGAATACCAAAACATATCTTCTAGTTACATAGATCAGTAGTCAAGGTTTCTTCATTGTATAAATCAAAGGACTAGCATAGCAAAAATTACAAGTTGGAAGAACTGAGATGATTTATTCTCCAAGTAACTTTGGGTCAAAGTTAAAGATGACTTATTAGGATCATAAAAGAGCAATGTGTGTAGTAAATTTATGTCTTTGCTTTCTTCCCTGTCATTTTGTAACCAAAGCTATTTCTACACTGTCATAATGGGTATTTTTAATCAGGCAGTATTAGCCACAGCAAAGCAAGTCACAAGGACAGATGACTGTAACTCTATTTATGTTAGAGATAGATTTCTGTGACATAGCATATAAAGCAGGATTTATAAATCACATGAAATTTCCACTTCACTTCCACAAATATTTTGCTTTTAATGAGATCATTTGATCCTAAATTTAATCTTTAATAGCACAGTTGAAAAATATAAATTCTTCTACAGTTTTCTAAAGTAATAATATTCAGAAAAAAATATTTACTTTTATTGATTAAATAATCCCTATGATGAAAGAGCATAACAAAGAAGTCTGAAAGCTTGGGGATGTTTTATTTGAGGTGTTCTCCAGTTAAAATCCATAGTAGTAGATAAAGTTGACATCAGATATAAGAAAATATACCATACTTTTGCTTCAAACAGCTGTTAAGCCCTCTGAGTCAGTGAAACCTTGTTGTGAAAAAAAAAAAAACTCTATTTACTCTGCACACTATCTTACTATCTTAGAAGGAAAAAAACGAATTTTTTAAAGTAAATGTCATTTCTTACTTTACCAATTTATTTCATTGATGTAATATATGATATACACACAACCTCATGTTCTTTTTCAGGCAGCAAATGACTTGACATTTACATAAGACATGCATTATATGTGGCTTTTCTGATAGGGTACAATTCAACCCTGTGTTTAGGGTTGTAGGGACAAATCTCCATATAGTGAGGATATGGTAAACTAGTGACTCCTAGTGGTTGTTACATAATTGTGCATATGTTTACTTCTAGTAAAGTCAAAAATAAAAGGAATATACATATATTATGAATAGATAAGTATAAAGCAATATACACTGCTCCATTCCCTTTTCAAAAATGCTATTGCTATCAAAAACTTTAATAGATCATTGAAAATATTAAAACTGAAGAAATCTAGATTACAAATCCAGATCTATACCATAGAAATACACAGTTTAAAACTTTTTAAATGAAATTTATATTGTAAATTTTCCAAAAAAAAAAAACAAATTTTCAGAGCACTCTGCTCTGAAAAACACCATAAATTAGGGGATGAGATATTTGTGCATTCATTGTTGATTAGTAAGAAAAAATTTCTATTCTATCTAAATATTTACTCTTGTGCAAGTTTCAGATGGGTGATATAAACATTAACATTATTATTATTATTTGTATCCTTATTTATATATAAAAAGGAAACATTTTGACAAAACCATAAGATAAGAGGGATACAACTCACACAGTTCCTACCATCAGAACTCCACATGTCATCCCCTCCCCTGATAGCTTTCCTATTCTTTATCCCTCTGGGAACTCACCCTCTCTACCTCCTCCCCCTCCCCCATCAGTGTCTCTCTGTCTCCACCCAATAAATAAATGATAATAGAAATATTCTGGGGGGCTGGGTGAGCACATATTTTTAAAAAGATGCTGAATAATGGAGACAACCTCATATGCATCATCAGCACTTTTTATTCAGAAGTGAAAATCAGGAGGGATACCGCTCTAAATATATGACAGTATTATTGAGGTGGTAGAAAATGACTATGGATGGAAAGGGTGAAGGGGAAGGAAAAATTTTTTTTATGTATATCTTACAAGTATGCAAATAGTTCTTAAGTAGGTAGAAGGTGATAATAAAAACTGAAGTTTGAGGAAAACTGTTGCATATTACTGTCAACACAGAGAAGGGCTTCTGACACGCAAAACCCTGAGCAGCTGAAAGTGGTGCTTTTTCATTTATTTTAGGCATAGTGGGGGCTTCCAGTATGTATAATTTGATGTTCTACATATTTAGAGAATTAAGATAGAATAATCATTAATTAACTGTATAATTAAATACACAAAGTCAAATTGATGCAAACAAATAAAATGCCTTTCATAAGTATTTTATTAAAAAGTGAAATTAAACTACAGAGTATTTGAATGATGTCATTGTGGTGGCACGATCAAAATCAATGGTATTCATTCTTACATACATATACACCTGTAAAAACAGAGATATTACATATTCTTTCAAAATACTCATCCAAGTTTGACTTAACATTATACTTCAAAGATGTCAAGAGGCCAGATGATGATGCACCCACTCAAGGATCTGGATTAGAGCCCCTAAATCCCCACCTATGGGGAAGGGGGAAGTTGCTTCACAGCTGACAAAGCAGGTCTGCAGGTGTCTACATTTCTCTCTCCCTCTCTCTGTCACACTCCTCTCTCTATTTCTCTCTGTCCTATCCAATAAAATGGGAAAAAAATGGCTTCCAGGAGTAGTAGATTCATAATGCTAATCCTGGAGACAAAAAATAGTAATAAAATAAATAATTTGCAAATAATAAATATACCATGTTTCATCCAGTCTGACCACAATACAATAAAATTAGAACTGAATAGTAAATGTAAAACAAAAAGATATAACTTGTTGGAAATTAATAAAATATCCAAAGGATGATCCCATCATAAAGAAGAAAAGATATATGGCATATTAAATATTACTGTGTCCTTTTGTCTTCTCAACCTTATAGCATGCCAGAAATTTGGATGCAAAAGCCACAACTTATATTGCTACTAAGTTTTCTCCCAAAAGTCCACCACAGTTCATAATGATCCTCATTGTCTTATTAAGTGGTCTATTCAAAAAATATCAGACCAGTCTGTGATGAGGAAAAGCCCAGGAAAAACATACCAAGTCTAAAGAAATCAATGTATTGCAGAACATTCAATTTTCTTTCCCATCCCAAGTTTCTAATAATTCACTAAACCATGAACTCTAATGCATCTTTAAATGACTTTCAATATAAGAAAAAGGTGACACTGAAAGAATGTTTAATGTGTATATTCTCCCTTTAACCTGAGTTCTGCACCACCAAAGGTAAGAGTATGCTAAACTTAACAGTCCTCAGGGGAAAAAAAAAATCATATCCCTTTTTGGGTTGTATCCTTTGCCTGAGAAATGACTGAAATTGTGTGTCATTCTGCATCAGTGCTCTCAGTCAGTGACAGAATGCAACTGATTTATTTCTCATTTTGACTTGTAAAAATCTGAAAATGTAGGTCTTGTCCTTTTTTGCCCCAGAGAAAACACAGTAGACCGAGTGAAGTGAGGATTCACAACAAGCATCCTCACAGTCAAGATGACGACATGTTAGACCTTGAAACCACCTTCTCACTACATGGTTAAGCTTTCTTAACTCATTCAGGGGAAAACCAAAGGACTGAAGTTCAGACTCAGGTCATTCCAAGCTCCAGAATATAGGACACTCCAAGAAATATGTGACATCTGAATACACCAATGAGAGAAACAAAGAGACTCCTGAGTCCTAAGCAGACTTGGTTGTCTTAGGACTTTTGGTTTGGCAGTCACCATAAAAGGTAGACAGCAAGGGACCTAAAATGAATCAGCATGAGCTAAACTGCATGTCAGAATAGATTCATAAAATATTTTTTACTAGGTCCGCCTGTAGTGCAGTGGGTTATGCACACATGGCGCAAAGCGCAGGAACCAGCATAAAGATCCCTGTTGGAGTCCCAGGCTCCCCACCTGCAGGGAGGTCGCTTCACAAGTGGTGAAGTCGGTCTGCAGGTGTCTATCTTTCTCTTCCACTCTATGTCTCTCCTCCTTTCTCCATTTCTCTCTGTTCTATCCAACAACAATGACATCAGTAGCAACAATGACAACCACAACAAGAGTAAAACAGTAGGGGCAACAAAAGGAGAAGAAAGCCTCTGAGAGCAGTAGATTCATGGGGCAGGCACCTAGCCTCAGCAGTAAATCTGGAGGCTATATATAATTCATTTTATAGAGATCTCTATTGATCTGTAATTCCAGCAGAAAGCATCCTTCAATTTCTTTCATCCTGCATTTCACAATCTAGTTCTCTTTCAGAAGTGAATTGGAACATACCTAATTAGAAAAAATTGAAGGTTTTCACAAGTTAGGCCAGACACTATATTTCTCTCTAGATGCTCTAGGAACAGGTGTTGCCTGGAATTAGGCATACATTCCCTTCAACTCCAGTGAATTCTTACCCATTTTGAAAAACACATTTCAAATGCTGTCTTCTTAGAATAGCTCACTCAGTGTGTTGCTTTACCATATGCAAAATTCAAGCCCAGCCCTTACAGAATTGAAGGAAGTCCTAGTGTTGTGATCTTTTTTACTCTCTCTCTCTCTCTTTCTCTGCCTCTGTCTAAAAAGAGAGAGAAAATTGATAAAGAATATTTTAAAAAGAAATAAACATGAAGTCACCCACAGTTTGGATAAAAAGCAAATAGAGCTAGGAGGCTATTGAGGGTATGGATCCAAGTACACTCAGGCCCACTGAGCAAGTTCTGACATCCCAAGGCACTTCTTCCTCAGAAGAGAAAATGAAAGTGCTCTGGGAAACCAAAGAGACCCCATGATTGAAATTTGGCTGGTGACCATTGACAAATATTTTACAATTAGAACTGCACAGGCTGAAAAATTCATTTCTGTAAATGGACCTAAATGAGAACTAGACCAACTTTTTCTTGCTTTCTTTTTTACTATATAAATACTTCCCTGGTTCTCAGAACACAGTTCAATTGTTTCTCAGGTCTATGTCATCTGTACTGCATTTAGGAGACCTTGAAGAAATGTATGCAACATGCCAACTATGACACATCTGCTGTTAACACATATCTATGGCTATAATATATGAAGTTGAACAGAAGTCAGGCTAAGGAGACAACATAGCAGTTATGCAGAAGACTTTCTTGCCCACAGTTCTGATATTCCAAGTTCAATCCAGCACCACCATAAACCAAGAACTGAACAGTGCTCTGGTCTTTGTGTGTCTTTCTTTCCCTCATTAAAATCAAACAAATAAAATATTTTAAATAAAAATAAATTTAAAAATTTCTTCTAAATAAGCTTCATGCAGCCATCCAACACCTTGTACAACTGCCTTAGGGAAATATGTATAAATGCTTTATTTTTAACATTTATTTATTCTATTTTGTTGCCCTTGTTTTATTGTTGTAGTTATTATTCCTGTCATCATCAGCTAGGACAGAGAGAAGTGGAGAGAGGAGGGTAGGACAAAGAGGGGGAGAGAAAGATCGACACCTACAGACCTGCTTCACCACTTGTGAAGTGACCCCCCTTGCAGGTGGAGAGTCGGGGGCTCGAACTAGGATCCTTACACCGGTCCTTGCGCTTTGTGCCATGTACGCTTAATCGCTGCTACCACCCAACTCCCATGCTTTTTCATCCCATCTCCTCCATCCCACTCCCACCTACATATACCTCTTACATTCTGAACTTGGATAGTAAGGATTCTGTATTTAAAAGTCTTTGAATTTCCACATCATTGTATGACTTGCCTACAAAGCATATTAAATATTTACTTAATGACTGTTCACTGTGTTCCTTTTAAGATTTGGGAACAGATCATCGCAGAAAAATCAATAAAAAAATGGGGGAGCTAAATGAAGAGTTAGATAAACTAGAACTATTGGACACTTTCAGAGTAAAAATGGTGATTTCACTGTTTTCAGCCTATGTTAGATGGAGCTTGAAGAAATCGTGTTAAGTGAAATAAGTCAGAAACAGAAGGATGAATATGGGATGATCTCACTCACAGGCAGAAGTTGAAAAACAAGATCAGAAGAGAAAACACTAAGCAGAACTTGGACTGGAGTTGGTGTATTGCACCAAAGTAGAAGACTCTTGGTAGTCCAGAGGTAGCGCAGCGGGTTAAGTGCATGTGGCACAAAGAACAAGGATGGGCTTAAGGATCCAGGTTGGAGCCCTCAGCTCCCCACCTGCAGGGGAGTTGCTTCACAAGCCGTGAAGCAGGTTTGTAGGTGTCTATCTTTCTCTCCCCCCTCTCTGTCTTCCACTCCTCTCTCCATTTCTCTCTGTCCTATCCAACAATGACAACATCAATAACAACAATAATAACTACAACAACAATAAAAAACAAGGACAACAAAAGGGAAAATAAATAAATAATAAAAAAATTAAAAGACTGGGGTGGGTGGGGTGGGGGAGAGCTCAGGTCCTGGAACAGGATGGCGGGGGGGGGGGGGGGTTGCATGTTTGTATGTATGGTTGTTGTGTGGAAAAATAAGAAATGTTATGCATGTACAAACTAATGTTATTTGCTGTCAACTGTAAAACATCGGTGCCCAAATAAATAAAAAATAAATAAATAAAAAATATTTGGAGGACAACTGCCTTTTGAGTGGATAGTAAACAACAAAAGGGCATATCCAGCTCTCCCAGAACAAAGCAACACTTCATTTTTAATACCTATGACCTATGACCCCCATACCTCATAATGTTCAATTTGCTTTATTCTGTGTGAGACTGAGGTTGAAAACCAGGACCTCATGTATATAAGGTATGTTTCTACTGCTGAGATAGTCCTGATCCCTCTACCACTTGATTATCAGTAAGTGATCATTCTCACCCTGTATTTTGGCACTGGAACACAAATTCCAGAGACAACTAAATGCTTTCAAAACTGCTGAAAAGACATCTGTTTCTGTGTTTTCCAAATTATCAACCCAACAGTTTTGTTTATTTTACATTTTCAGGAGAAACATTATGTAGGGCACAGCAAAGTGTAGCTGAGTATGTGTAGCTTAGCTTTTAGAGAAGAGCTTAAATTCCCTCCTGCATACATAGTCCATTAAGTGCCCCCCCCTAAGGAAATGTCAAAGGAACCTTTGGGACACCACAGAGAATAATTCAAATGTCTCTTACTCTGACTCAACCTGCTTGATCCCTCGGCTGAGTTGTGAGTCAGGCAGAGGTGCTGAAATTTGCAGCAAACAAGATAAAAACTGGGCCCTTAGGGCCAGCTGAGTTTTGTTGATTTCCTGCAAGTCTGACTCAGGTTACATTCATAAAGGAAGCCCATGATGAGCTCCTCTCTTCAGCATCTCCAGGTTTATTGCTGGACAGGTGGCTTGTTTCATTTTACTCACTCTATTCATCCTTTGAATCGAATCCAAAGAATAAACACCATCAGGAGCAAACATATGGTTAGATCTTTAGCTTAATTTTTGTTTATGGAGAGACGTATCTTGGGCTGAGCTCAACAAAAGTGTGAGTCAAATGAGTGATTAAAACAAGATAAAAATCACAGCACAATGTATTAGAATCCACCTGAACATAAGAAGTTCTGCCACTTGGCTCAGGAGCTATTTATTTTGTTGAATCCCTGTGTGAGATGTTTGTTTAGTTGTAATAAATAATATCATGGTAACAAACTAGATGTTTATAGGAAAATTGTTTTATGGGCCCAAAAACTCTCAGAGAAAAATATATTAACTTTTATTTGAATTTTCCATTCAAACATATAACTTAAAGGCAAAAGTACTACTTTATGATTAGGTTCTCAAACAGTATTTAGTATAACTGGTTTAACTTTTTTGAAGAATCCAGTTACAGTTGTCCTGCTTTTTTTTTTTTTATACCCTAAAAGGAAATCTGTATGAAAAACTTTGATTGTAGTCTACTTTTTAAGGAATTTAACTTTCACTGAACTCTAAAGAAAGATATATCACAATGTTTTCTTCTATTTTCACTTCTTTTAAATACTAAATAAATTTTCTTATATTGTGAGAGCCCTCTGGTGGTTGACAGACTAAATCTCTCTGCACATGAGAACAGAGATATAGTCCATTAGCAATCAAAGATTTTCTTTACTGAAATATTAATTTCAAGTTTTATATGAAATGGGTATTTACTAAAATTTTGATTAACTTTCAACTACATATAAAATAGTACAAATATTGCATGTACAAAATGCCTACATTTTGTAAGACTTTAAAGAGATTTTAAATGCTTATATTCTATCTTTAAATTCCAACAAGAAAATTCCCATTATGCATTAATACCTTTTCTTTTCAGTGACATTAATAATTGTCAGCAGTGTACACGTAAGCATACCAGGAGGCATCCTGGTCTCACTTATTAACTAAGTGGCATATTCTTTATCCTCTAAACTTGTAGTCATAGTACTTCAGCATTTCTTCTATAAGAAGGCTATAATGAAACTAAAGGTAATATTTGGTCAAAAGACTAAGCATATCACAAAAGCCTACTGGTATTGCTATAGAGTCATGAAAAAAACAAAATGATGATATATGACTAGTAATTTGAAGGGGATTTTGGTGCTTAGTTAAGCTCTGTACAACTGTTCTTTGAATGTCAAACTGTTCCACAAAGAAATTTCATGTTCATATGGACTGTCAGAGCATAATGAGCTGGCTTTAGTAAATCAAATCTATGTACTCTTCCATCATGAAAATGCCAGTAGATACACCTGACTGAAGTAAAGAAGGCCAAGATCATATGGTGTGAAAGCTCTGCATTGTGGTAGTTGGTTGTCATAATTGTCACCAATTAGTTCATGTTTTATTATGTGCACATCACTCTACAACATGAAGTTGGCAGCCCTTCCTTAATATGTGAATTCTGTTTTTTTTTTTTTTCCAGCTCAAATCTGGACCTTACATACAGCCTTCCAAAGTCAATGGGATAAAACTAATGCCACAGCTTGAAAAATGCTTGAGCACTGTCATTTGTCCCCTTTCCCTGCTAAAATGTCCTATGCCAAAATCTGAGGAGCCAATTATTAAATATATAACTGAAGTAAACTTAGACCACCAGTTGTATTGAGGCCAAATGCAGATATCTAATAAGAGTATTCTCTATGAGGTCAGCCATCTTTGCCCAAATAGTCCACATGCTTTTCATTTTCCTGATTAAAAGTTTAAAATATCAGTGGGGAAGGAGAGAACACCTATGAAGAATAAAATTGGGGGTAGGGTGAGTGGGAGACTTTTAACAGTGGGAAAAAAATCACAAATTTGAATCTTATAAGAAAAGAAGTAAAAGAAGTTATGGGGCATATGTTCAATGAAGTACTTATTCAGCAGTTAAGAAAAAAAATAATTATAATGTGTCCTTTGGGAATAAATAGATGAAATGACCATGCCTAGTGAAGTAAGTAAGGAAATAAAGGACATCTATTGGATGATTTCATTCATATGTGGAATATAGAGAACTGAAACATATGAATTTGAAAAAAGGAATATATATTTTTAATCCATATCTATGACTTTGGGAGAACTATAGTGGTTAGTGTTGGAGAGTGAGGGCACAGAAGTTTGGTGGAGGGAGTGGTGTGGAATTATACCTCTAATATATTATAACACTGTAAATGACTAATAAAATACATATTTAAAAAACAAAGAATATTAAGACCATTCCACATTGTACTATGCATAGTAATTGCTACCTTAAATCACTAAGTAGTGGGATGGTTTTTCATGCACCAAAGGTTTTTACTTAACTTATATGCTTTCATTATATAATCTAGTCACAAAAGAGTACTATCAAGTCATTGGCAATGAAGGCAATGAAACTTTATTACCTCAGTTTTTGAAAAATTCAGGCTCTAGATTCAGACACACCTAAATATGAAATCTGTCTTTGCTGCTTGTGAGCTGAAGAAACTTAAATTTTCTAAAATTCTCTAACTTTTCTTCACATAAAATATTTCTTGTGGGAGATAGAAACAATACTATTTCAATATTTTAAAGATGTGTTTAATTTAATGATATAAAGACTAGTGCACCAGTCAGCCAGGGATTAAATTTGGGATCCCAGGGTCTCAGGCATAAATGGTGCATAATTACTGTTTTCTAGACTTCATAATGTTATTTTTAAATACAAATATATATATGTATATATTTCATTTAAAGACTTTCCCAGAGTATATCACTCAACTGGATTTTAGTATCATCATCACTGCTGCTTGACTACTAAAAAAACAATTCTTAGTTACTCAGGAAAACAGAACAAGGAAGTAATTATACAAGGAAAAAACTACTGAATTTAAATTCCAAGAGTCTGATTTTAACTTTAAATTTCAAATTTCTCCATCCCTGTGCTTTCGGAAGTAGAGTGAAGAGACCAGGAACAAACACTTCTGACTGGGAACACTTAGAGATTAAACACTCATTGTATTTGTTATCAAATAAGTTTTTTTTTTTAAGGAATAGATTTGAGTACTCAAAGACATCTCCTCCCATTCACACCTATGATGAGATTGCTAAAGATCAGGGAAATAACAAAACAAAAAAATGAATCAAGATGACAGCCCCCCCAAAAAAGAGGAGAAGATAGAGATCTAAGATTCATTTATTACAAGTTTTAGTGCTGGAAAATCAAAGTTATCTATGATTCTAGGGATTTTATGACTACATCACAGCACTAGACAAAATTCTTAAAATTAACTAGCAAATTGGGTCTACTACATCAGGTGCTATCTCCATGATGTTACTTTTATTGAAAAATTACTTAGTGATTAAACTCTCAGGAAGTGCTGGTATTGTAATGAAGATTGCATATATGTATATAATCTGTGTATAATGAAGAAGTCTTGGGATGTGGAAATTTAAAATGAGATAAATTAAGAATTAAGGAAGCCAAGGAGAGAACTACCAACAATTTTGTACATTGGCTTTCAGCTATGACTATGAGGGAACAATTTTGAGTAGAATTGCTCTAAGTGAAAGAACTGAGATCAGTGGCTGGAGGAAGTTTGCCCATTGTAAGACTGGTTTGTTCCCAACATGAAAAAGAATTTTCTGACATTAAAGAGATAGGTTTTAAAAAGTACCCAGCATTTAGCAATTTCTACTTCTATGTATGTGTCAATATTTTAAACAGCACAGATTTAAAACTTAATAAAACACATACAAATGGTTTATGACACTAGCTAATATTTTATATCGGGATTCATTCCCACAATGGAACCCCAAATTTGCCATAGATTCTCTCCCAAGATCCTCCTATAATTTTTTCAGTCATGGCTAATAGAGTAGATACTAAGGGAGTTGAGGTTCAAAGAAAAGAATTAATAAGAAGTACAAAACTTAAAGGAACATATACTGGTCAAATACCTCAAAACAATTTTTGCCTATCCAATATCCATGAACCCTCTGACTTCTAAAAAAGAGGAAAATGCTGAATCTTTTCAACATGTGATTATGTTCCTTTAGATGACAATTCCCTTCCTATTTTTCAACTTCAAAGGAGCAAGAAAATACAAGTAGATCACAAGTGGAGTGGAGCTTCTGGATTAGGGGAGTGCTCTTAGCCCGAATGTTCAGTTCTCTCTATTTTCACTTTCTGCCTGACTAGAAGCTTCATGTTTTGTCTAAAATCAAAACACTATTTTTAATAATTTACTACCTCCTTAATTTTTAAAATGTATTCCTGTTACTTTTAATATGACAGAAATTGAGAAGGGAAGGGGAAATAGAGAGAAAGAGAGACAGAGAGAGAGACAGAGAAAGAGAGAGAGAGAGAGAGAGAGATTCCCCTTAGTGACTGGAGACCAGGAACTTCAACCCAGGTCCTTGTAGATAGTAACCTATGAATTCAACAAGATAACAACACCACCTAGCCCCTTCTACTTGGATTTCTGAGACAATTCATGTCCAGACTATTGAACCACAATGTTTTTACATAAGGAAGATTTTTCTGAAGTCAAAGGAATAGGACTAGTTGGGGCCACCTAACTGGGACATATCAACACAATGTAGATTTGTTTGGTTAAGTATTTTTTCCCCATGACTGTTTCATTGTTTTCATCTTCAATTTTTGTTGGAACAGGAGAGACATACAGAAACAGAAAAGAACTCCAGGAGGGCAGGTGATGGCACACTTTGTTGAATGCAAATGGCACATGTTACAATACTCAAGGACCTGGGTTCAAGCCCCTGGTCCCAACCTGCGGGGGAGAGCTTTGCAAGTGGTGAAGCAGTGCTGCAAGTGTCTCTCTGTCTCTATTCCTTTATTTCTCCCCCTTCCCTCTTAATTTCTATCTCTATTCAATAAATAAGTAAAATAATAATAATAATAAAAGTGAACAATTCCACATTCTTGTCAGTTCTTCCATTCTTGCCCATTAACTCTGTTATCTACCTTTCAGTGAAGAGAACTCAAGTCCTTTGGCACCACCTACCATGGGTTTAGATGGCAATGAGTGACAGTAAAATAAAGGAGCTACAAAATGTTCTCAGGTGGGAGTAGATAGCAACAGCATGATGTTTATGCAAAAAGACTCTCATGCATGAAGCTCCAAAGTCCCAGCTTCAGTCTCCTGCACCACCATAAGCCAGAGCTGATCAGTGTTCTAGAAAAAAAATAATAAAAAATAGGGGATCGGGTGGTAGTGCAGCGGGTTAAGCATACATGGCACAGGAGCAAGGAGGTATAAGGATTCGGGTTTGAGGCCCCGCCTCCCCACCTGCGGTGGGGAGGGTCACTTCATGAGTAGTAAAGCAGGTCTGCAGGTGTCTCTCTTTCTCTCCCCCTCTCTGTCTTCCTCTCCTCTCTCCATTTGTCTCTGTACTATCCAACAATAATGACAACAATAAAAACAATAATAATGACCACAAAGAAAAGGGGAAAAAATTGCTTCCAGGAACAGTGGATTTGTGGTGTAGGCACCGAGCCCCAGCAATAACCCTGGAGGCAATAAATAAATAGATAAATAAATAAATAAGAAATTAATGGTTATGTAAAATGTTCTTGAGGCCTTCCAGTCCCTTCAGTCATCTCTTGTAGTCAGTAACTCTACCTACACTTTCCACTCTTATTGGTCTCTGTTTCTTTTCCTCTTTAAATAAAGCTATATTGTGTGGCTGGGGAGACAGCTCACCTGGTAGAAAACCTCCTCATGAGAAATTCTGTCTATAAGAAATGTTCAGCGGGGAAGCAATTACAGAAGCCAGACCTTCCATCTTCTGCATCCCACAATGACCTTGGGTCCATATTCCCAGAGGGATAAAGAATAGGAAAGCTATCAAGGGAGGGGATGGGATACAGATCTCTGGTTGTGGGAACTGTGTGGAGTTGTGCCCCTCTTATCCTATGGTTTTGTTCATGTCTCCTCCTTCAAATAAATTTATTTTTTTTAAAAAAGAAAGAAATATCTAGTATAAAATAAGGAAGATAAGTCTCTAAAAGAAAGATGCATTGTGTCATGATTCATGCATCTTACTTTTATTTCACTCACCTAAATTAAATAAAATCAAGTAGTCTCATATGAGTGTTTAAAACATCACAGATGTTAAGGAAATTACCAACATCAGCTTCATTTCCTCCCTAAAACTTATGTTTCACCATGTGCCAAAACCCAGCAGAGGGCATCCTTCCATTTCTAATGCATGAATACTGTCAGGGGAAAAGTTCTACCATTCCATCTGTGTATTCCACTTACAACTGGACTGTGTGATTCAAATAAAAGGGCTATCGTAGCAGGAAGGGAATGTATTATTTAAGCTGTACTGGGATGTTTGCCTCCATTTTAAATTATATATTTAGCACAGCCCTTTTATTGTTTTAAGCAAAAAAAAAAAAAAAAAAAAAACAGAAAAACCAATTTTTAGTCTCTTTCCAGATCTGGGAATTAACTTCAAATTACAGAAACATCAAGTAATAGCACCTATGTGATCTTTCTTCCTCCAGATTACCAAGAGTATAAATAAAATAACCACAGAGGAAAATATACTAAAAAAAGAAATCTGTACATGCCTTCATTATATATGGCACTCTCCCTTCACCCCTAAAACTGAAAGACAAAGAATAAGACAAGCAATACAGTTTATCAGATTATCTCCACAGCAGAAAGAAAAGCAAAGTCAAGAGCAGAGTATCGAATAGGGCCAATCTAACACATATATGTATGTAGGCAGTCACCACTACACTTCACAGTGCATTTACACAAAACATGAAAATTTCATAGTGAAAACCATCTTACAGATGTCACAGGATTGTTTTACTCAGTTAAATGGTAACTATCAGGCTGACGAAATAGTTTGACCTAGGTTCAAGCCCAGCCCCACTACGCTGACAAAGTTTCTGTGCTATAGTCTCTTGTTATTTTTCTCTATTTCTTTATGTCAATAACTATCTTATACTCTATTAATACCCCAATAAAATGATAGAAAAAAGTGACTATCATAATCCTTATCAGCAATTTTCTATATGTAAATGAATTTACCAAATCAATTATTGTTTTAAATATTTCATTTATTTATTGGATACAGACAGAGAGAAATTGAGAGGGGCAGGAGAGATAGGGAGAGTGACAGAGAGACACCTGAAGCCCTGCTTCACTGCTCATGTAGCTTCACCCCTGCAGATGGGGGCCCGGGGACTTGAACCTGGGTCCTTGTGCATTGTAATATGTGCATTTAACCAGATGTGTCACCGCCTGGTCCTCCAAATCATTTCTTTATATAGGAACACTTTAGAGAGAGAATATGAGGAGACATTACAGCATAATTAACACATTAATTCATCATATATTTGTTGAGTATTTTGCACAAAACTCTGCTGTTACTGCCAAGACTGAGTATATAAACAAATTCATAACAATCTCTTCCCTTAAGGGTTTGTACCAGCCAAAGAGCAAGCGTTTGGGCTATATCAGACAGACCCAAACCTCAGTCTGGTCTTTTCACTGACTCTAGCCATATGGCTTGGAGAAAAGAATTAACGTTCTCTTTTGCAAGACAGGGGTAATAACTGTTATTATTTCTTAAAAACACACTGTGCTCTAGACATAGGAGCTGAGCTTACATATATTGAGTATACTATAAAGTACTCAGAATTAATCTATGATATAAATTCTATTATCAGTCTCATTTAACAAATGAAGAAACTCAAGGCACAGAATGGTTGATCAATTTCCCAGAATCATGTGGATATATCAGAGCAGGAATCTGAAACAAGCTGTCTGACCATAATGCTTGCCATACAGAAGACTCAAAGTCTAAGGCTATGTTGTATGCTTTACATTGGGTTGTTCTAGCTCTCCCCCGCCAAGAAAATTGGATCAGTCCTGCTAATTTCGCGGGCCCACTTGGCCCCGCCCCAAGGAACCCTGAGAGGGTTCCAGAGTTCCAGAGTTGCAGAGTTAGAGAGTGCTTGGCACCGTCGCGGGGGAAAGAGGCAACAGAGTTCTGTTTGGTGACTAGTTTGTCTTAGTTTATGAATCGTTGTTCCTGAATAAAGAAATACAGCTTCCCTGCCCAGCCCTATGTCTCTGGTCGTCTCTGTTACCCGCCCGTGAAGCTAGCCCGGCCAGCTGGAGCCCCCGAATTTTTAACAACAAGGCTATTCTTAGGATTAGATGAATGACACAAAAAGACTGAAAGTGCAGTACAGTATTACTGCTATTACTATTATTATTATTATTATTATTATAAGCCATCAATATTGCTGCCATTGTTGTAGCTTTCAAGGACCTAAGGAGATATGTTGAAATATAATAAAAGAGACTCAACATTTCAAGTCAAAATTCCTATTTAAAAATGTAGCCTGTGACCAGCTCTAATTGTATAACATCATCACTATTGAATCATGGCTTTTCTGTATTTATTTATCTTTCCATTAACAAACTGCCTCCAATAGCTCTGGCTCTAGACAAGACCTTACAACACAGATTCCTTGTAACAAGAGAAGACAATTTCCTACTCTATTTCTAACCTTCCTGAAATCTGAAGGCTACAGCCAGATGTGAAACAACACAAAAATGCAAGTACTGATCCAGGGTCTGACAGGCCCTCTTTGTTCTCTGAAAAGGAATGATGTCTTCAGCCCCCACTCCCTACACCTAACCCCCATGCCCTTGATTCTTTGTTTTCACTGTCCCTAAACTGCAAATATTGGAGCCTCTCTCCTTAGGCTATTTACTGAGAAAATATATTCACAGATCAATGGGAATTAATTGCAATTACAATATTATTCAAAGAGAGATGCTGCTGCCAATGCCTATGTCCAGAGGAGAAGAAATTACAGGAGCCAGGGAGTGGTCCAAGCTGCAGACTAACTATTAGGGTTTTTTATTGTATTCTATTTTATTATCACTATTATTATATACATGTGTCCCTTTTATTATCACATATTATTATATGTGATATTATTTTACTTTTATATATTGTATTATATATTTATATATTTTATTATACATTTTATATATTTTATTATACATTTTTATATATTTTATATATTTATTTATATATTTTATATATTTATATATTTTTATATATTTATATATTTTATATATTTATATATTTTATATATTTTTATATTTTTATATATTACATATTTTATTATCACATATTATTATATGTGTCCCTTTTGCCCCCTCCTTCTTTAGGTGGATCAGAATTTACTGTTGTTGTTTTCTCCATTGCTAGGTAACTTGGTGAGAGGAACTTGTTTCTCTCTACCTCTTCCCTCCACTCTTCTTACTCCCTCCTCCTACTAATTAAAAAAAAACAAACTCTTTCTTTTCATTGCTCCTCATTGCTCATCCCAAGTATCTTCTCAGACCACAATGGAGTTAAGCTAACATTTAACAACAAACAAAAATTACTAAAAGTCACAAAATTTGGAAACTCAACAACATGCTGCTTACGGACTGCTGGGTCAGAGAGACACTCAAGAAATAAATTCAATTTTCCTGGAAACAAATGAAAATGAAGACACAAGCTTTCAAAATATTTGGGACACAGCTAAAGCAGTACTGAGAGAGAAACTCATAGTCATACAATCACATATTAGAAAACAAAAAAAAAAAAACCTCAAATAAACCACCTTACTGCATGCCTTAAGGACTTAGAGGAAGGGGAACAAAGGAACCTTAAAGCAACCAGAAGGACAGAAATCACTAAAATTAGAGCAGAAATAAACAGAATTGAAAATAAGAGAACCATGCAAAAGATCAATGAAGCCAAATTTTTGTTCTTTGAAAAATTATTAACAAACCCATAGCCAGACTCACTAAAAAAAAAAAAAAAAGGAGAAGACTCAAATAAATAGAATTGTAAACGACAGAGGATAGAGGAGATATCACAACTGACACCACAGAAATCCAGAAAATCATGTGAAACTTCTATGAAGAACTATACATCACCAAGCTAGAAAATCTGGAAGAAATGGAAGAATTCCTAGAAATACATGCCCTTCCAAAACTGAATCAAGAACTACAAAACCTAAATGCACCAATAACAGACAAAGAAATCAAAACAGTTATTAATAATCTTCCCAACAACAAAAGTCCTAGACCAGATGGTTTCACAAATGAATTCTACAAATCCTTCAGGAAACAGTTAATACCTATACTCCTAAAGCTCTTCCACAAGGTTGAAGAAACAGGAACACTCAATGTCATTCAATCATTCAATGTCAATCAATGTCATTCACCACATCAATAAAAGCAAATCCAAAAGCTACATGATTATCTCAATAGATGCAGAGAAAGCCTTTGACAAAATCCAACACCCATTCATGCTCAAAACACTACAAAAAATGGGAATAGATGGGAAATTCCTCAAAATAGTGGAGTCCATATATAGCAAACCTACAGCCAACATCATACCCAATGGACAGAAGCTGAAAGTATTCCCCCTCAGATTGGGAACTAGACAGGGCTGTCCATTATCACCATTACTATTCAACATAGTTTTAGAAATTCTTGCCATAACAATCAGGCAAAAGAAAGAAATCAAAGGAATACAGATTGGAAAGGAAGTCAAGCTCTCGCTATTTGCAGAAGATATGACAGTATACATAGAAAAGCCTAAAAAAATCCAGCAGAAAACTACTAAAAGTTATTAGGCAATATAGCAAGGTGTCAGGCTACAAAATCAATGTAGAAAAATCAGTGGCATTTCTTTATGCAAACACCATATCTGAAGAAGACAATATTCTGAAATCACTGCCATTCACTGTTACAGCAAATCAATAAAATACCTAGGAATAAAGCTGACCAAAGAAGTGAAAGACATGCATACTGAAAACTATGAGTCACTCTTCAAGGGAATATAAAATGAAATCGATAAATGGAAAGACATGCCATGCTCATAGATTGGAAGAATAAATATCATCAAAATGAATATTCTTCCCAGGGCCATATACAAATTTAACCCAATACCCATCAAAGTTCCACCAAGTATCTTTAGGAGAATAGAACAAAAACTACAAACATTTTTCTGAAACCAGAAAACACCTAGAATTGCCAAAACCATCTTGAGGATAAGAAACAGAAATGAAAAAGAAAACACACTCCCAGATCTCAAACTATAAGGTCATCATCATCAAAACAGCTTGGTACTGGAACAAAAATAGGCACACAGACCAGCGGAACAGAATTGAAAGCCTAGAACTAAACCCCCACACCTATGGATATCTAATTTTTGATAAGGGGGCCCAAAGTATTAAATGGAGGAAAGAGACTCTCTTCAATAAATGGTACTGGGAAAACTGGGTTGAAACATGCAGAAGAATAAAATTAACCACCTTATCTCACCAGGAACAAAAATCAACTCCAAATGGATCAAGGGCATAGATGTTAGACCAGAAACTATCAAATACTTAGAGGAAAACACAGACTGAGTCTTTGATATGTTGACTCTCTTAGAAGCTTAGACCAGGGAGACAGGGAGAACAGAAGCAACTGGTGGCACAGCTATATACAAATAATGTCAAAGGATATCAATTATAGTGATGTGTGTTTGATACAGCAAATCCTAACAAAGAGATATTTCAAAGTTAACCCAATTGCCAAATAATTTGATTATAACAATAACTATCTATTGTCTTCTTAAACCCTAAGACAGTAGGAATCTGCCACTTCCTCTTTAGAGCCTATATTTATCCCACTCCTGGAACCTCTAGAGTGGGGTTCACTTTCCTGCATGCTTCTCTCAATTCATATCAAATGATATTCCATCCGCCGATCCCAGCCTAATCAATGCAAGGAGTACCACCTCAGCATGCTTCACTTCAGACTGTGTCCAGAGACATCAGTCATGGAATGTCAACCCTTCACCCTCATTACTCAGGTAAGACCTTTCCTTTTATAGTATTCTCTAATTCCATTCCAGGTGGTTCACTTCCTAACAAAGTCCCAAAACCAGATATAGACCAGGTCCCATGAGATAGGGCATATTTTCACAATGTATCCATTAGTTAGAGGAAAATATATATCTGAAAGCAAAAATACACAATAGTCTGTTGTGAGTCAGTATCAAATTCATAATGAAATAGTGTCTACTTAGACTTAGATACCTTCCTTACCTACTTCCTATTACAGTTCTCTCACTCACTCAGAAGCTAACCTCATCAAAGCAAGGACTGCAAAAGTTGAATAAGGGGAAGAGAGTGGCATACTTTAATGATGACTCTTTAGTCACTATCAGGCCACCCCTGCCGGGCTAGCGTGAGGGTGTTTCTTCCCGGGCATGTGCCCTCTGGGTTGGATAGAACTCAACCGCAGCCAGACCTTCAACCTTCTGCATCCCACAATAACCTTGGATCCATACTCCCAAAGGGTTAAAGAATAGGAAAACTATCAAGGAATGGGATGGGATACAGAGTTCTGGTGGTGGGAATTTTGTGAATTTCTACCCCTCTTATCCTATAGTTTACTCAATGTTTCCTTTTTTAAAAAAAGAAAGAAATGCTACTCTAGGATTTTTCTCAGCTTGCTCTGAGTTTGAATGTGTGTCCCACACTGCTACATGGCCAAAATAAAGAATCATTTTAAATTACAGGCTGATAAAATTCTGGTTCCAGGCCTCATTTCATATTGATTTCATCTCAGGACTGCCGTCTTACATTCATTACGTAGGAAATTGAGTGTTCAGTAATGAAGTATCAGATAATTCACAAATGTGTACCTACAAACATTCCAATTTCCTTACCTATGTTAAAAGACCATTTTCCCCACATGCCAAGCTTCACAATGCAAACTCAAATCAACTAAACATCTTGAAAATACATCCTATTCAGAAAGAAAATTTCATGCTGATTTTCACCTGACCATGTTTCTGTTGGAACACATCATATGGGATAGAAATTTGTTTCAGTCCCTTTGATTTACAGTCCAAAGTGTCCTGGTGGCTAAGTTGAAAGTTAACTTGTTATAGACTTACAGATTCCTATCACCTCTGACTGGATACAATAAAAAATGTTTTCCTTAGCTGAGGACTTACCCCAAGATAATGGCCATCGATGAACACTACAGGGAGGGAAGGAGCTTCAGAAACTCGTCGGCATCTTTCATCTAGCTCTTTACCATAATCGCCGTTCAATGCTATATTTTTCTCTTCAAATTTCACTCGGTGATTTTGAAAGATCTTTCTAACCAGTTCACATCTTTCAAAAGTTGTCCGCACCACGCGAAGGCAAGTGGTATAAATCACTACACGGTCAAATTCTAGTTCAGTGGATGGTTGCTGAAAAGAAAACATTGCAGTATAAGCATTTTTGTACTTGCTTTCAGGCACACCTTTAACTTTAATAAAACTAGCAAATTCCTACGTGTCCAGTACATTAAAGGCCTGCAATTACACTTGAATGAACACCATATTTGGCAATTCTAAGGTATGCTTTTCCCCCATTAAAACATTTGTAATGATGATGTAGATAACAATTCACATAGTCTAACTCATATAATTTAACAGTGTATCAATTGTTCTTAGTGACACATCAAATAAACAAGCATACCTTAAACGTGATAATGAATTTCATAATATGTCATGTGGTAAAACAATCTATTATTTTAGGCTAAATTATTTTCCTTATCTTTTGGAGACACTGTTCAGTTATGCATCATTACCAAAGTAAAACATGTGACTGAATAGCTAAGATTAGCACTTAATTATTTGAAAATGTTTCTACTTATTAATCTAACAACTTTTATAGTCATTGAGGCATATTTTCCTAATTTTTCTGTCAAACTATTCAGATATGTTACTGTCTAATATTAAGATATCAAATATATCAAGAAGTAAGTTAGAAGTACTAATTAGGGGGACTAACAGGTGACTTTCCCAGGAAAACACATATATTACTCTGTGGAAGGACCTAGGCTCAAACCCTGGATCACCATGTTAGAGCACCCGCAGGGAAGATGCTTCATAAGTGATAAAATAGTACTATGATTGGGAGTCGGGCAGTAGCACAGCACAGTGGGTTAAGCACACATGGCACTAAGCACATGGACAGTTTAAGGATCCCAGTTTGAGCCCCTGGCTCCCATCCTGTAGGGGAGTCCTTTCACAAGCAGTGAAGCAGGTCTGCAGGTGTCTACCTTTCTCTCCTCCTCTCTGTATTCCCTCCTCTCTCCATTTCTCTTT
The DNA here is from genome assembly GCF_950295315.1 of Erinaceus europaeus. Taxonomy (NCBI): domain Eukaryota; kingdom Metazoa; phylum Chordata; class Mammalia; order Eulipotyphla; family Erinaceidae; genus Erinaceus; species Erinaceus europaeus. The sequence continues at coordinate 151,681,032 of NC_080164.1, forward strand.
GTTCTATCCAACAACAATGACAAAAAAGGCAACTAAAGGGAATAAATAAATAAATAAATAAAATTTTTTAAAAATAGTGCTATGGCATCTCACCTATCTTTATCTCTCTGTCTCTCACCCTCTTATCTACAGAAACAAACATGGCCACCAGAAGTGGTAGGATTGCGAAGGCACTGAATCCCAGTGATAAAAAATTAAGCAGAAAAAAAATGAAAGGAAAGAAATACTAAGTAGGAATAGAGGTATTGGAGCCAGGTGGTAGTGCACCTGGTTAAGCGCTCACATTAAAGTATGCAAGGATCCAGGTTCAAGACACTGGTCTCCACCTGCAGGAGGAAAGCTTTATGAGTGATGAAGCAGGCCTGCAGGTGTCTCTCGGTCTCTCTCCCTTTCCATCTCTCTCTCCCTTTTCGATTTTTCTGTCTCCACTCAATTAATTAGTTAGTTAGTTAGTTAGTTAGTTAGTTAGTTAGTTAGTTAAAAAGGAATAGAGATACTAAGTAGAAAGGTGTTGGGAATATGTAACTTGTCAGAGCCAATTAAGATGGGGCCACACAGGTGTGAGTAGTAGATGTCATTTTAGCACAGGACTTAACGCAAGAATGGAAAGTGATTTAAGCAGATATTGGAAGGAAACATGTTCTCTCACTCTTTTGCTCTCCTTGATCTCTGCTCCCACCCCTTCTTTGCCCAGGATACTCCCATCTTGGAAGATAAAGATTAGAGAATGGATTTATGGCAGAAAATAACTCATGCCTTCCTAGCCTTTTCCTCTTTCACCTATTCCTGATGAACCTGAAAGCCAACCCTTTACCATGGCTTTCATAACCTAATAAAACAGCTGATTTTAAATACCCCAAACTGTAAGGGGAAAAAAATCCTTTCTTTTATTTTTTCTATAATAAAGCATGGATAAAGGCATCACAAGTAAATAGGAAACCTTACATCCACTGAAATTGAGATGGCAGGAGGATGGCATGTTTCATTCTGAAAAGGTCTTTGTTTAAACTCAAAGGGAAAGAATTGTGGTGTTGCTCAGTCAGTCTGGCTCAGTAGGCAGCATTGATACCATGGTGTATTTTGTAGCCACTTTAAAGATTGGAAGGAATTTTTAATTTATTTGTTTATTTTAATTCTAAAATTATTTTAAAGTGGATAGGAGGCATTTACTTTTTATTTATTTTCTTTACTTTTTATTGGGAGGTTAACGGTTTAGAGTACAGTTATTTGTACCTGGGCATAATTTCTCATGTCACCAAGATAAGATGTATGCAAATGCTCCCAACCCCAAGTTAGGCCCACATTGTGTACCACATCAGCCTCTAGTCACAATTTTGAAAAGATAGTAAAGCACAGCCAGTGCAGACAGTAGCATAGGATGTATCATTAGTATCAGAATCCAAATGAATGATGTCCACAGGTTTTGTATAGTTCACCACTTGAACATTCACATTCAGTGGGATTCTTAATTTCCTTGGCCTGGGAACCGAGATTGAATATAGGATACATTTGGGAAGGGAAATAATGATCACTTATTAATGTCATTTATTTTAATAGATTTTATTGGTCCAGGAAAACACCTCAGTTTTGTATAGTCATACCTGTAGGACCAAGTAGTGGCACATGTGGTTGGGAGCACACGTTATAATGCACAGGGATGCAGGTTCAAGCCTTCAGTCATCACCAGCAAGAGGAAGACTTTGAGACTGGTAAAGCAGTGCTGCATGTGTCTCTCTGTCTCTCTCCCTTTCTATGTCTCCCTTCCTCTCAATTTCTGGCTGTCTCTAGCAAATAAATAAAGATAATAAAAAGGTTTTTAAATAATTATACTTGGATATTTTGGATCCCAGAGATTCCTCAGCACTGGCATATAACAAAGCTGAATGGTGTTCTGGTTGACTCTCTCTACTAAAAATAAATTTTATGATATTTTAATTAACTTATTTTTATTTGATAGAACAAAGATAAATTGAGAGAGGAAAGGGAGCTAGAGAGGGAGAAAGACACCTGCAGTACTACTTCACCATGCAGCTCCACTCTGAAGGTAGGAAGGGGAGGCTTGAACCCAGATCCTTGCATGTGACGACGTGTATACTCTACTAAGTGAGCCACTGCTGGGCAACCTTTTTTTTTTTTTTGAAAAAAGATCTTATTGCATAATTTACTGAAATGACTTGGACATTGATCTTCCTGGAAGTAAACGTTGGTGGTTGGATTACTTTTCAAGGCCTATTCTAATCTTTTGTTTTGAATTATAAATGACACTAGCTTTGGCAAAAAGAGGAAGAAACAAGAAAAAGCCTCTTTTGCATTTGCTTCATTCTCTTTCCCTCAACAGATTTGTCAAAGTATATAACCAGAAATCTAAAAATAACCTCTTAATAGTTAGCTGTCCCTCTTCCTTCCTAAAGGTTACCATGGGGATAGTGTAATGATGGATGGAAGCAGTTGAGATAACACTGAGAAGCCAATGGGGTTTACAGCTGGTTTCTTTTGACAGAACAGACCTAAATGTTAATAAATTAAAATACATTGATTTTTCATTTGTTTAATCTATTGATTAAAATAATGAATGTTAGCATTCCAGAAGCTGCACAACCAGCACAACCTTCAGCAAATGTAGATGTCCTAGCAGGGGGCTGACTTTTCTGTGAATGAGACTATCACTAAAGTGCTTCTCTATGTACCTCCTCCTGGAACAGCAGGGTTAAACCAGCAATTACTTTTGCTACTAGTCATTTGGGGCAGTTTTGAAGTTGCTACACCCATTAAAATAGCCCATGAAATTTAGGTCAAGTACGACCCTCCCACTCCAAATGCAGATACACACACACACACACACACACACACACACACACACACGCTCAGCTTGGAGCAGACAGAGCTTCTCACACGGAAGCAAATTCAGTGCGTAAATGTCACTTAACTCTTTGCCTATGCAGACAGGATTGAAAACTCTTCCTATAACAGTCCTTCTACTCTCATCCTGGTGTGTCTCCAAATAATAAAAAAACTGGGAATGTCCAGTTTAAGGGTCTTTAACAAACATTTTAATTTAGATGCAATGGGCTTTGAATGCCAGTGGTAGACATAATGTAAATAACTTCACATTCATTCATCCTTACAATAAGTTACATGATGTTGTACACCCGTAACTTATATACCTATGCTAAGAGTGCACAAATACCCTAGTTAAAAAATTGGGACATCACTACTTTTTGAAATCCACATGTTTTCCATAGAGCCAAACTGAAGTACTGAATCACACTGTTTGTTACCCATTCCCCAGCATAAAACTGTTTACAAACTACGGATGTTATAACTCTAATTCATAGCTCATGAGATAATTCTTGTGAGTTAAAGACATTTGCAGGTTTTCAAAGTTGTAATTCCACACTTAACAGTCATATCACAGGAGAATATTTTAAACATTCATTTGAGATGGGCAGAGTTTAGAGATGATTTTTCCCCTCTATGTGAATGTAAAGTGATCAGTTCAGAGCTATAGAGCATGTCAGAAGAAAATTTGAAGCTAGACCCAGATTTCTTGATTATCAGGCAATGGACCAATCTGGCTCCAGGAACCATATTTTTAAATAGCAGACAGATGCCTGAGGGTGAAAGTAATTGATTGGAGTTTACATTATCAGATTCCATAAAAAGCCTACCTTCCTAAATTCAGATGCCCTCTTGGTGACATAAAAGAAGTAAATAATAAACAGTATTTTCTGTCTTTGTAATGCTTCAAGATCATGAAAGCGAATACATTTAATTAATTTCTTTAAGCATAACCCATTTGTCCATGTCAATTTACTGAATTGGCCTAGAGCTAGATATTAATTGAAAAGTGAGTGAACCTATTAAGTCCTCCATACTAAAAAGAGAAAAGAAAAAAAGATTTTTTCCAGAGCAATATGCTGCACAAAGTTGATTTTGTGACACAGCTGAGTTAATAAAGGCTAACCAACCCCTCTCCCACCATAGAAATCTTAGAACAGGGTCACAGAACTGCCAACAGAGCATTAATCAAGCACAGAGAGGTTCCACCTGAAAATCTAGATTTACCTCTTCTCTTCTTCTTCTAGCGTTTGCCACCTCTTCTCTTTAAAACAAAAAGCAGAAGGTTGCTGCATGGTGGCGCACTGAGTTAAGCGTGCATGTACAAAGCTCAAGGACCCACTGCAAGGATCCCATATGGAGCCCCTTACGCCCCACCTGTAGGGGATCACTTTGCAAGCAGTGAAGCAGGGCTGCAGGTGTCTTTCTCCCTCTCTATTTCCCCTCTCCTCTTTCAATTTCTGTCTTATCCAGTAAGATGGGGGGTGGGGGACAGAAATAGCAGCCAGGAGCTGTGGGTTAACAGGGTAGGCACCGAACCTCAGAGATAACCCTAGCTTTATTGCTTTCTTGAGCAAAAATAATTAGATCTTAACACCATATATCTCTAGACAGCAGAGATTTTTTAATTTCATATTAACTACTATTCCATTACATCTAGATAGTTCTTTCATTAGCACTGTCTGCTTTTCACCCTTTAGACGTTTAGGTGTGTAATTTTGCATATAGTCTAATGAGTCTGTATACTCTCTTTATACAGGAGGAAATGGAGACTCACAGTTTCATAATTTAAAACTGATATAGAGGTAAATGTCCAAATCACCATAATCAGAAGCATCCCACTATAAAGTAATGTGCTTATAGGAGTGAAAGGATAGGGAGCAAATGAATCAGAAATACCCTGCAAATGGAGACATTAAAAATATATTTTCCCTCTCAGCCTACGAAAGAAGCAAATTACAAAATTTTAAAAAAGAAAGCATAAATAAAGGAAATAATATCAAGATAATAAATAGTCAGATAGTCCTGCCTTAGTCATGTTCATAAAGCCTTGTATTAAAAAGAGAAAGGAGAAAAAGAGACTAGTATTCTTTCTTAAAGGGAAAAGTGCCCTTTCTCTTTTATTCTCCCAAATATATGCATATCATGAATAAATATCAAACAAAAAAGATTAAAAACTTGCTCAATTTTTACATCAAAGAAAATGCCTGAATAATCAGTTGAGTGCAGTCAATCTTTTTTTAGTGGGTTTGAATGTGATAAGAATCTACTTTAGAGGCTGAAATACCTGCATCTCATCTTAGCTTGAAGCTTTCATAAATTCCTGTGTGATGAAAAGAAATGATCTCACTCTCTGTGGAATTTCCAGAATAGACAGAAACTGAGCAACAAAGCCAGTGGTAATTCAGAAGTAGAGAAAATTGGACTCAACCTCAGGCAAATCCCTCATTCCTGCCTCGTCCTCAGACTTTTATATTTAACTCTTATGTTTTGTGGGTTTTTTTTTTTTTACTACACTGATTTTTGTGATATAATGCCATTAAAATATGCTCTTCCTCAGACTCTAAGCACTTTACTTAAGGCAAGAAACTTTGAGAAGGCAATGGTGGGAAGCTTAGAAGCTAGAATTTGGGGGTCAGGTGGTGGTGCTGCCAGTTGAGCACACATGTTACAACAAGCAAGGACCCAGGTTCGAGGCCCTGGTCACCACCTGCAGGAAAAAAGCTTTGTGAGGTGGTGAAGCAGGACTGCACGTGTCTCTCTCCCTCTTTTTCTCTCCCTACCTTTCTGGCTGTCTCTATCCAATAAAGATAGAGGTGTTTTTTTTTTAAGTAGCTAGAATTTGAAGCCTTTCTAACTCAGGAATATAGTTCTGGACTTGCAAGCAAGTGGTCCAAACCAGGATCCTCCAGCATCACATAAAAAGAGATACACACACACACATACACACACACACACACACACACACACACACACACACACACTGAGGTACCTTGTAATAAAGTAGCCCTGTGATATAGTGACTTATAATTAGGATTTTTTTTCCAAGTTGCTATTTAGGAAATAGAAAAAATAGTGTTGGCAATGGCTCACCTACCAGAGGCACACACTACTATGCTTAAGGACATGGGGTCAAGCCCTCAGTCTCCACCTGTAGTAGGGGAAGCTTCAGAAGTGGAGCAGTGCTGTATGTGTGTCTCTCTCTAACCCAAATTTATCTCTGTCTCTACCACTAAAGAAAAAAAAAAGATTCCAAGACAAGAGCATTGAAGCCTTTGCTGTGTGTGCAATAAACCCCAATAATAACCTGATGGCAACAGCAACAACAACAACAACAAAAAATGCTTTGTCCACAACAGAAATTTGGGATAATTAGCATATGAATAACGTCAGCCTGAGGCAGAGCACACTCACAAGAGCACATATATAAGGAAGGACTTGCAGCAGCTTGCTCTCTTGATTGGATTACCTTCATCAGGGCACTTTCCTGTTGGTGTGGCTCAGGATTGATTCTGACCTCTACATGTGGTGATCTTGTTTAGCCTAGTTACGGACTCTTGGGGTGCATTGCGGGAGAGAGAAGAGACCAGGAACTCATGGCTGCGTGGTAATACAATTCTTTATTGATGCAGGAGCCTCAGAGTTGGGTGCTAGCACAGCAGGTTTAGGCCACGTGGAGCTAGCCAAATGGCCACCTCCCACTATGCACACCAGCCCTTCTCCAGGCCAGCCCAACTCCAGGTCAGGATGCGGAAGAGAAAGAGGGAGAGAAACAGGAGTGACTTTTATAGGAGAATTCCAGAAGTGGCAAGTCAGGACGGAATTGTCTAGGAAAGGGGGTGGAGGAAACAGGGCACTCTGGGAAGGTAGAAAGCTTTGGTTGCTAGGGTTTTAGCTTGTGCGGAGGGGCAATACCCTGAGGGGGTAATGTGGTGGCTGAGGAGTCATTTTTAAAACAAGGCAGAAGATTGATATGTAAATAATAATACTTGCATGGAAATATGGTGGTTTGTGGGTCCTGCCTAACTCAACCACATCTGTACAATATCCCAACAACGTACTTTGGACTTTTGCCTATTTGCTTAACTAGACTTCTCCCCTTATGTATACAGTGATTTTCATGAATAAACCTTTCTTTTGTTTAACCTTAAATGGAGTCGCATGTTGTTAACAACAACAACAAAAAGTATGACAAATAAATTCATTAAATAATAATTTATCACTAAACAATGCTAGTTCAGTGTGTCTTAGCTCTCTTTTTGCTCTTTTCTAGTGTATTTTAATGATGTAACTTTGACCAGTGATAGTGCTTGTATATACAGAGAATCTAGAACAATTAGTCAATAGACAATGCCAACAGGCAGCAAAGTTGTAGAAAAGGGTAAAGTTTACTAGAATATACAAGTCAAAAAATAGTCACCAGAGAAGGTGACCAAGAGCTGCTACCGGACCAACTGTTATCTGACTGCTGGAAAGGGTCTGTATTTATGCCTATAATTTTAGGGGCTGTATTTTCTCAAGAAAACCATTTCTTCCTGTTTTATCTCAGCATGGCCAATTTCACTGGTTGTGATCTACTGCCTGGTGAGGATGACTGGAAAATTATCTTTCAGAGTTTTCAGTGTAAGTTGGAATGCATGTCTCATTTTACTGGAGAATTTTTGATTATATAACCTCTTATTGGTCCTGAAGAGATCTTGATTATGTAACTACATGTGGCTGCATTTTTAGCTCAGCTTTTCTGCTTATACCACCAGTCTGGCAAAAAACATGTTTATGCATATATGCCACAGAATTTTCTGTTGTATCTTTCAATATACTTTGCTTCTAGTGGTCAAAATGTCTTGGAAAAATGCTCTGAAAACTGTACTCTAAGCATGATCATATAAAGGAGATACCTTGTGTTTCATGAGAAAGAGAGACACAAATGAAAATCTTTGAAACTTCTACCAAAATCAGAGACTGGATGTATCTATATTCTCAAATGGACATTAGCTAATGATTTCAGTTCAGCTTCAAATGGAACAGTCATAATATTTCAGAAGCGAGAAAATGTTTCCTCCCATATTCTCTGAAATTACCCCAAATTAGACTGCTTTAATAAAAAACAACTAAATTGTGAGGCACATAATGACTGAAAAAACAGATGCATAGTATAAGGCTCAAATCCTTCAAAAATGTATGTTCAAGTACATGCTCTATTATTTGAGATGACTAATGCAATTTTGTAAAATAACTTTGGCATTTGTTATCGGTTGGACATTTAGTAAACGAATGCGGATGTTTTTAAACAAGACCAATCATTTGATCAATCAAGTATTATCAAAAGGAAGAAAATAAAATTATTTCTGGAAATGTTTTTATCAGACTCTGCATGGTTTAAAACTATAGTTCTTGACTGAAGTTGATTATTGGATTTGAAGATGAAGCCACTAAGAAAGGGATATGGTTAAAGTATGAAATGAAATAATAAATCATTGAGTGGGAGATTTTATCATAGTGAAAAAAATAAATACAACTTTGATAAATTTTATATTCCAGGCGTTATGTCAGATGGATGCATTTATTGTCACTAAAATCCTCACACATACAAAGCAATAGATATATTATTCCATTATCCCTGACAAAGTAAATAAGCCACAAGGAGATGGCAAACTTTCTCAAGATCACAGAATCATAAGAATCTTTCACATAGGCACATACAATTGCCTCCCAAGCTAGATTTTATTTTTATATATGGCCTTCTCCATATTCAGTTAGGGTCACTCATACCCTAAGAATTCTGGTTGCCTTGTGCTATCAACTTAGTCCACGGTGGCCTTTTTCTCAGTGAGAAAGGACTCAGTGAAAATTGCAATAGCTAATTAAAGACTGGTGAACACACAAATGCATAGCCTGAGTCCACACAATAGGTCAGTGTTTCACATATAATGTGCAACTATGTATGTCTACACTTGGATATGTCCTTTCAACCTTGAACTAATTTCACCCTTGCCACTAAGCCTACTCAACTGAGATGCCTGAAACCTAGAATCTCCGGAACGTTCCCTCACCACCTCCCACGTATAAATCAAGAAGTATTATCAATTCTTTTTGTTCCAAGCCTCTCTATTTCCCTACAGCTCTTATCTCAAGTCCTCAGAATTTCTCACCAGGAATGTAACAGCAGCCTCTCAACTGCTCTCAGTACCTACAAAATAAACTCTTTCTCAAGAGCACATGGGAAAAAAAAAAATTGTCATGTCATTTCCCAACATACATCACTAATAAAATCGGTCTCCATCGTTTTCCCAGAGAAAGTTAAAACATTTACCTATTAGGGAGTCGGGCTGTAGCACAGCGGGTTAAGCGCAGGTGGCGCAAAGCACAAGGACCGGCATAAGGATCCCGGTTCGAACCCCGGCTCCCCACCTGCAGGGGAGTCGCTTCACAGGCGGTGAAGCAGGTCTGCAGGTGTCTATCTTTCTCTCCTCCTCTCTGTCTTCCCCTCCTCTCTCCATTTCTCTCTGTCCTATCCAACAACAACAACAACAATAATAACTACAACAATAAAACAACAAGGGCAACAAAAGGGAATAAATAAATAAAATAAAATAAAAACTTTTACCTATTAATCTCTCTTTGATATGTTTCTTATATCATGCTTTGCATGACATGCTGATAATACCTAATGGGTACATATTACTCTTCTCCTCAATCCCATACTAACTCCTGGGAATACCTTGGCACTAGGGACAGCTTCTTTTTCTGATAAACTAAGCAAGGTGCAGAGTGATGAAGCCGAAGTGATCACACACACATACAAAAGAGTAAACACACATTTTATAGGAAGTTTTCCTAATCCCTGAGTGTCAAATGTTGAAGTAGTCACCTTACTCCCATTTGCACATTGTTACTATAAAGTTTGTAATTAAAAGCCTTCCACTGAGGTGACCCTGACCCCCATGCTGTCTTATTTCCTTTCTTGATTTTGTGAAACAAATATAACAGACGAAAATGGAATCTGACAAAAATCAAAATCATCTCAAGAACACTCATTTAATTTTAAACCTCAAATTCCCCCTTATGTTTCATATATTTTTTATCTAATTAGATAGAGACAGAGAGAAATTGAGAGGAGAGGGGGATATAAAGAAGGAAAGAGATACCTGCACCCCTGTTTCACCAGGGGTTTGAACCTGGGTCCTCGTGTTCTATAATATGTGTGCTTAACCAGGTGCACCACTGCCTGCCCGCACCCCCCTTACCCCCCACCTTATGTTTCTCGTTGAATTCAGTTTACCATATCTAGAGTAATCATAATTAATAACACAATTTTTCTTCTTACATTTTGTAGAAAAATTTCATGGCTGTTGCCATGCCTACAACTAGCAGAGTTAATGCTAATTTTACTCCCTCTTTTAAAGACAGTACAAGAGCACTGTCTGGGCAGAAAACCTGTTGGGAAATATTCATATCAGATTTATCTAACTCAGTACCTGAAGGGATTCTGCTTCCTGTAAGCTATCTGCCTCAGAAGAAGCTGCATTATCAGGCAAAAGCCTGCAGGTAGCCAAACCACCATTTAGTGTCTAAATTTTTGACATGGAAGAGGCTATTAGTATGCTAACTTATGAATAACTGTAATCTGCTGAGTTTGTGATCTTTAGATCCATTTACCAGACCCTATGCTTCAAGCATTTTTAATCATTTACCCCACCCAGTGTGTGTTCTGATTCCCACCCAAATCTATCCCTTTGTACTGAAAATCCCTGATGACTTGTAAACCTTGTTAATAAAACTTCATGACACCAAGAGGAAGGGTCTTTTGCCAGCCCACACTTAATCCTAATTTTTGGGTAGCCTGCATCGCCAGCCCTGACAAATACAACAAAAGCCTAACAAGCATATTTTGAAATGATATGCTCAAACTGCTGTTCTTGTTTAAAGGAGGATTCTTTTTTTTATTTTTATTTATCTATTTTCCCTTCTGTTGCCCTTATTGTCTTTTTATTGTTGTTGTAGTTATTATTGTTGTTGTTATTGATGTTGTCTTTGTTGGATAGATAGGACAGAGAGAAATGGAGAGAGGAGGGGAAGACAGAGAGAGGGAGAGAAAGATAAACACCTGCAGACCTGCTTCACCGCCTGTGAAGCAACTCACCTGCAGGTGGGGAGCTGGAGGCTCGAACCAGGATCCTTCTGCCTGTCCTTGCACTTTGCGCCACGTGAACTTAACCCGCTGCCGCCCAACTCCCTAAAGGAGGATTTAAGTTAACCCATCCGTAAAGTTCCCAATTCTTACTTAATTTTGTCCACTTGTCTATTTATCTCTTTTTTATTTGCTTTTCAACTGTAAGAATAAATTTATCCTCAAGAATTCCATACTCTATACTGACTGACGTGAATTGTAAGATGACTTAATGACTCATCTGTTTTAGGGCCTTCAGTCTATTGTCATTAAAAGGAGAATTGATCTAAGCAATTCAAACTAAAGCAGACACTATAATGTAAATTAGAATGTCAGCAGTCTAAAAATCAGTAGCCCCAGGGCTTATGTCCAGGTTAGTCACAATTTCTGGACTTTTATATCATCCACAGGAACTCATTTATCTCTTTTTAAAAATTTTTTATTTATAAAATGGAAACACTGACAAGACCATAGGATAAGAGGAGTACAATTCCACACAGCTCCCACCACCAGAACTCCGTATCCCATCTCCTCCCCTGATAACTTTCCTATTCTTTATCCCTCTGGGAATATGGACCCAGAATCATTATGGGTTGGAAGGTCTGGCTTCTGTAATTGTTTCCCCGCTGAGTATGGGCTTTGACAGGTCGATCCATACTCTCAGCCTTTCTCTTTCCCTAGTGGGGCAGGGCTCTGAGGAAGCAGGGCTCCAGGACACATTGGTGGGTCATCTGTCCAGGGAAGTCTGTTTGACATCATGGTAGCATCTGGACCTGGTGGCTAAAAAAGAGTTAAGATACAAAGCAGGAAAAATTGTTAAGTAATCATGAACCTAAAGGCTAGAATACTGCAGATGAAGACATGGGGTCTCCGTTTTTGGAAAAAGCTAGTAGGTCTGATTTAGGAATATTCCAAGGGGCCCATGACTTTACTAGTTTTTTGCCTGAGCCTGACATTTGATATGCAGATGTTCCCAAGTTATTGTCTGGGGAGATGATGTCATGGCTGGAATAAGGGCTAGAAAGCTGGATCAGGGAAGAGAGTAGCTCCCAAATATGGGAAAAGTATATAAATATTATTTCTCTTTAAATAAGAAGAGAGGACTAGATTAAGGGTGACTGATACAAAGGTTTTTCAGGAGTGACTTTGGCCAAGCAAATGTGGCAAACGGAACGATAGTGTAAGAAAACAAGGAATAGTGGGTATTATGAGGGACTTGATTTCAACAGGCATTCAAACTTAATAATGCTAAAATACCCTATTACCCAAATATTTGGAAGTCATTTTTAACTCTAGCTATTTGGGACAGCTTTTCAAGTTCCTTCCAGTTTTAAACAGATATGATTCTGAATTAGTAAGTAATGGTAACTTAAATGATTTTAAAGATAATAATTGTTCAGCTAATCAGCTTTCAAAATGGAATGGTGTTTATTCTTCTTTCTGAAGAAATTAAGTCATCAAACATCTTAGTTACATCATAACCAGTATATATGTATGTGTGTGTGTCCCCCACAACTGAGCACACTATTTGATCATTTATATTTTTCTAAAAGCCATGTTTGAGTTTTTACGGTGCTACCACTCCCTAGCTCATCATGTTCTAGTATTTACTTTGCCTCTAATGAATAGAGATGAACTCTAGTTGTTCCTAATGTTGTTGAACCTTATTCTTTGTCTCTCCACTCTTAACTATTAAATTTTAGTATTTTTAGTTTCAGAACTATTATTTTTCTCTAGTTAGTTTTAGGTTTTACTTTAGTTCTTTTTATTTTTCTTTACTACTAATGCAAAACCTGTCCCACCTATACGGAGGAAGTTTCAAAGGAGTCAAGTAGTGCTACAGGTGTCTCTCCTCTTTATCCCCCTTCCCTTTCTATTTCTCTCTGCCCTGTCAAATTAAAGAAAATAGGAAAACATGGCTTCCAGGAGAAATGGAGTAATTGTTTGTACAGGTACTGAGCCCCAGCAATAAACCTGGTGGCAAAATAAATAAATAAACATAAATAAATAAAATTTAAACTTGCAGGCAGGGTCATAGTTCAACTGAAAGAGCATGGAACTCAAGTGCCTGAGGCTCCTGGTTTCTTCCTGAGCACCACATGTATCAGAATGATGCTTTCTTGCCTCCTCCATCTCTCTCTCTCTCTCTCTCTCTCTGTCTCTCTCCCTGGAATTCTCTGGAACTCTCTCCATAATAGGAAATAAAAACAAATATTTTGAAAAATTAAACTGTAGGGTGCTGGGCAGTGGTGCTCCTGGTCAAGTACACTTAGTACTATGCTTAAGGCCTCAGGTTCAAGCCCTGCTCCCCAACTATAGCAGGGACACTTCACAATCAATAAACTAAGTCTGCAAGTGTCTATCTTCTTCTTTCTTTCTCTCTCTCTCTCACTCTCTCCCTCTCCCCTATCTCTCTCTCTTTCTCTCTCTCTCTCCATATTTTATATATATATATATATATATATATATATATATATATATGTATGTATTTCCCCTCTCAATTTCTTTATATCCTATTGAAAAAATGTCATTCCCAAAGACAACCCTAGATGTAAAAATAATGATAATAATTAAACTGTATCTCTAATGTATCAAGAACAATGGGTCCCCCTGGCTCCCAGTTTGATTTATCTGCTTCCTCTAATTTTGACACATGTACTTACATGACATTTCAGTTCTAAAATATTGACTATTCTACTTTCATTGATACTGATCTCACTAATATAACTTTCACTTTTTTTGGTGGCTATGGTTTGATGATTTCCAAATATAAAACATTGTGGCTTCTGAGTGTTGTTAGTAAGATACCACTGTTTCATCATTCACCTAGTGTGTCTCCAGGCCCATTGTGCTCAATTAAGGATAAATAAATAAATGTTAGCAGTTATCTAGTATTTGCTATATTCCAGGATCCAGATTCTTATCTATAGACTCCACTGTTTTAATGTTCCTAAATACTCAGTGGAGTATTTATATTGTTTTAATCTTTCTCTTCCAAAATATAAAATTGAGGCATATAAAGTTCAAACTATTTCTCTAAGCTAGTCCACTTAAATTTCAGTTTGTGCAATTATAATTTCACCATGTCATTAAGCAAATAATTTAATCAAATAAATTAAAGATTTACATTATAAACTTTAATCAAGAGAGTTAAGGATGAAGTAACCCTTAGGAATTTTTTATATGGCATAATTATTTAACACTCTATTCCATTAAAACAATAATTAAATTTATCTTTTATATTTCTGTTATTAAAATAGCATTTTGTGTGTAGAGAACTAGCCATGAGTAAGTATAAACTAAAAAGTAAAAATATAAAGATTTTTAAATAAAAACTAAGTTGTTTAAAACAATCATTTCAAAGGTGTAAAATGTTTTATAATCAATATCATTTGAAATTTAACAGTCATAGAATCTAGAATCATAATAATAAAACTAGATAAGGTTTTTAGAAACTTAAGTACTATTTCTTGATTGATTTATTCTTGTATATTGTAGTTGCTATCTGATCATGGAGACTGACATTTTGTTTTAATCTAAATAGCAAGTGAAGTAATAAACATTAAAATTTAATAGCTTAGATTTCTAGTTTTAATTCTTTTTTTTATTTTCCCTTTTGTTGTCCTTGTTTTTTATTGTTGTTGTAGTTATTATTGTCGTGTTGTTAGCTAGGTCAGAGAGAAATGGAGGGAGGAGGGGAAGACAGAGGGGGAGAGAAAGATGGACACCTGCAGACCTGTTTCACCACCTGTGAAGAGACTCCCCTACAGGTGGGGAACTGGGGGCTCAAACCGAGAGCTGGTCCTTGCGCTTTGCGCCAAGTGCGCTTAATCCGGTATGCTACCACCTGACTCCCTCTGGTTTCAATTCTAACACATAAAATTAGAAGTTGTCACTTCCATTTTTACAAGAAGAAAAAGCTGGACAAAACTGTAATGAATGACTCTACTTGAGCCAATTTAAAAATCAAGATTGAGAGGCCTGGCAGTGGTGCACCTGGTTGAGCGCACATGTTGCAATGTGCAAGGATCCGGGTTTCAGACCCCTCCTCTCCCCCCGACCTGCATGGGGAGGACGGGAAAGCTTTGAGAGTAGTGAAGCAGGGCTTCAGGTGTCTCTCTGTCTTTCACCTTCTCTATCGCCTCCTTCCCTCTCCATTTCTGGGTGTCTCTATCTAATAAATAAATAAAGATTGAAAAATATATATTGCAGAATATACAGCTTCCCTGATACCAGGAGAAACAGAGGCCTTCAAAGATACAACTGAGTTCAGTTTACCTGGAGCCATAAATGAGTAGAATACTTACATGGTAATTTTGATAAACTGCTGGAAAAGTTTAAGTGTGAAAGTTCAGGAAGATCACAGTTTCAGAAGGACACACACATTTTTTAAGTTTTACTTCCAGAAAGGTCCTATTATGAAAATTCAAGGAAGACATCTCCTTTGATGTTTTGGCAAAGTTCCATGTCCATTTTATTTAAATACTTATCCATTACACTGAGTATTATGTTAATTATTATGTTAATTATCATATTAGTCAAAGCCTCTCAGAGCATAGCAACATATATTCCTTAAGGTTCATATTAAATCCTTTTGTTACTTGTACTCCAAAGTCTCCATAATTGTTTTTAAAATGTCTTAGGTTTTCCTGAGGTAAAACCAGGTCATGAACTTTTCTAATCTAGGAAACCACCCTCACCCAGTTTTCTCTGTTGAGTGACATCTGGGGAATATTGAATATTTTTTAAAAAACAATTACACAAGAGGATTTGGATTCAGGCTCTAACTTGTTTTTTTAATAAGCTTTCATTTGTCTTTCAAATGAAAATGCAAGTCTTTATAAAATTTGAAGTTTTTATATGCATGAGTTAAGAATTTTTTTAAAAATAGTTCTGATAATATCATTGTGATAAGGTTATTAAGACATTGCTGAAATGAATGACAATAATAAACAAATAACAAAATAATTGGCAATAAAAATTAGCAAAATCTTGTTAGTTGGTCTACTTCTATTCATTATTAAAATGAACTATTAGTTAGGATGTTGATATATTTCCTCCAAATACTCAGTTTTTATTTATTTTATATTTGAGTCATTTTAAGTTTATATATTTGCTTTAAGTATAGTAAAGTTGGACCTTCTATTTGGGATTCTATAGTTTTCATATTTTTCTTCCACTAGCAATTTGTCTTGATGTTTTACTCAATTCCTCCCTGACCCTTTCTCTCATCTAATTTCATCCTCCTTCCAAAACATATCAGACTGGTCCCTCATTAAAGTAGCTGGGAGTAAGGATCTACCTATCAATGCCCATGTTCAGCGGGGAAGCAATTATAGAAGCCAGACCTTCAACCTTCTGCAACCCACAATGACCTTGGGTCCACACTCCCAGAGGGATAAAGAATAGGAAAGTTATCAAGGGAGGGGACTGGATATGGAGTTCTGGTAGTGGGAATTGCATGGAATTGTACCACTCTTATCCTATGGTCTTATTAGTATTTCCATTTTATAAATAAAAAAATTTTTTTAATTAAGTATCTTTCAACATAAACACAAAATTTATACCTACTTGTCATATGAGAATATGACTTAAAAATACTCATTTTACCATGCTCTTGGAAAGAGTTTTTTCCTGGAATATTCTCAGAGAAAATGCAAACACTCCTACAAATAAGATCATGAGTTACAAATTGCAGACATTAAGGGTTTCTGCTAATAATTGCATATGTATAGGTTCATGGTGGAATTTGGTTACTATAATAAATCAGTGGATGCCTTGTGTAATTTGGAGTTTGGTGGAATTTGGTTACTATAATAAATCAGTGGATTCCTTGTGCATTTTAGAATTCTCTATAACCTCTATATTTAAAATAATATCTCCCTCTATCACTTCTTGTTATATCACTACTTAGTCTCAATCCTTTTAGTACTTAGATATTTCCTTCATAGCTGCTCTCATCATCTGAAGGAGCATTATATATTTACTTAATTAAATTATTTGCTTGATTATTACTTCCTTTTTAAATAGATTGAAAAATACATGAAAATGTGAATTTTTTAATTGTTCCCACTCTGAATGTACACTGCACCTGGAAACATAACTAATACAAGACAGGTATTCCATAAATGTTTGAAAGTGAAAAAAAAAACGAAAAAAGAAAGAGAAGGAATTAATAGTTTCAAAAATAGATTTTTTTTAAATTAGAATGTCTTAAATTGCTATCTGGATCCATTAATTACTTTGTTGTTATTATTGTTTCAGTTGTCTTTTTCTTTTAGTTTTATTGAAGTATAATTGATGGATAAATTTACAAGGTGTTTAAAGTGTATAATGTAACAATTTGAAATAGTCACACATGGTAAAACTATTCCCCCACAGTTCATTGACACAATCTATTACCTCACATTGCCTTTTTATTGCCTAATTGCCTTTTCGTTTTTGTTGAGAACATGTAAGTCCTACTTCCTTGGCTAATTCTAATTATATAATACAGTGTTATAAGAGATAGTCACCAAAAGATCCTCAGATCTTTTCATTTTAAAACTACAACTCCCCTTTCATTTCTGGGAGACTTCTATGGAGAGAAGTTACCATTTTCCTGCAGGAAAGATTAACAACCTCTCCCTATTTTTCTACCACTAAAAAATTGCCATTCTACTCTGTTTCAATATACTTAATTCATTTTTTTTAATTCCACATATTAGTTATGCTCTATTGTACTTCTCTCTGCCTGACTTATCATAATGACTTCTCAGTATATTCACAAATGTTAATATTTTAACGGAAATGTATATCATATCCTTTCTATATATAAATTTTTTCTATATATTTATCATTATATCTTTATATTTATGTGTGTGTCATATTTGCTTTCTCCATTCATTCACTGATGGATACTACATTGTTTAGATGTCATGGCTACTGTGAATAATGCTGATATAAAAATGAGAGTATAGATGTCTTTTTGAGATTAAAATTTTGGAATTTAAAAATCATATAATAATTCTAATTTTAACTTCTTGAAGAAATTCCAGAATGTTTTCCATACTGGTTGTACCAGCTAATTGCATTTTACATGAATGAACTTGAGCAAGTCATATAAATTTCTGCATCTCTATTTCCTTATATGTAAAATGGGGCTAATTTTTCTCCTGCCACAGAAGGTTTATTTTGGACAAAAAAATAGTTTGTAATATGGGTAAAATCATCAATTCACCAGTTGTTATACCTCGTGTGTTATAAGCATATGAACATAACATTTATTTTACCATTGTTACTTACTTTTACATGAATATTTCTCTTATAAAATTTATTCATTTATTTATTTATTTTTAGCTTTATTGGATACAGACAGCAAGATATCAAGAGGGTAGGGGGAGACAGAGAGGGAGACACCTGCAGCACTGCTTCACTACGAGGGAAGCTTTCTCCCTGCAGGTGGGGACTGGGGGCTTAAACCTGGGTCCTTGCACATTGTAACATGTGCATTCATCCAGGTGTGCCACCACCCAGCCCCTCAATATTTTATTTTTTTAATAAGAGAGACACACATAGAGAGAAAGAGTGAGAGAAACCAGAGTACTGCTCAGTTCTGGCTTATGGTAGTGCTAGATATCAAGCCTGGAACCTCAGAGACTCAGGAATAAAATCCTTTTCCAAACCATTATACAGTTTCCTCACCACAGATTAATATATCTAAAGACATGATAACTGTGAAAACATGTCTGTAGGTAACGAATGTTTGTTGAATATGAAAGTGAATTATAGAACCTGGTCCATGTAACACAAAGACTTCCATAAATTATGGTGTCTCCTAAGAACCAAATCCTCTCTTTTTGTTATAACATCCTTCTGTATACTGCTTTTTCTACTTTAGATCTTCTATGGGATTGCTTGTTAACTTTAGTATCACAATCAGTTCTACAGTTTGTGGCAGGTAATTTATTACCAGTAATAGCAATGATGTTTGTGGGTGATTTACTTTTTAATATAAAATAGAATGAATCCAAGGTTATCCCTATAATAACTTGATGCACACTTACAAACATTATGAAATGATCCCCTGAGTAAAGAATGGATATAATGGATCAAAGATACTATATTTGAAGCTGTACGTCACGTTCAGTGTTGTGCATGAAGTGAGTTTCATAAGTGAGAAATATTTATTACTTATATCTCTGAAAACAAAAGATACTGGGACACTTTGGAATTTTTTTGAAGAGTCATTGTTTGTTGCAATACTCTGTATGTACTTTGCCTAGCCTGGAGGCAGATGGAGCCATAGAAACATGGGGCGAAGCAAACAAGAGTAGAGAATGAATTGGCAATTTTCACATAGCTCAGAACACGTTTTTTAAGCCAAACTGCAATTATGCTATTTGTTTAACTGTGAAGCAAAAGAAAATGTGTATACACAAAAGGCAAAGATCAAGGTAAATATTGGACTACATTGTCCTTTTTCTTTTTTTATTGGCAAGTTGCTTCTGCTCATAAGTAACAGAATTTGTTTGCATGCATATTAGAACATGAAGAGATCTTGCTGGTACTGGACTTAAACTATTGATACTGCAAGCTGAGTATTTTTTTTTAAAAAGCATCAATTGCCTAATAATTGGGGATCACAGTTCTCTTCTGGGTTTATTAAGAACCAAATAAAATAAAATTGAGCTCTAATATCCTCCAATCACCTTTCCACCCTACATTCACTGACTTCCTACAACTAATACCAGCAACAAATAGAGAAGCAGAGACTCATTAGAGGAAGGTGTTATTAGCCTGCTCTCCAGAGCATTCTTGTCCATTCTTGTCCTCCCACACCTGTTCTTTTCCCTGCAAAGTATTTTTTTAATCATTTCATTGGGGGATTAATGATTTATAATACAGCTGTTGACATATGTATACAATTTCTCATCTTCCCACGAAAGATGTCTACACACTCACCCACTACTCAAGTCCTTTTCCATCATTATGTATCTGGACCCAAATGCCCCCATTGCCCAGAATCCTTTGCTTTGGTACACCAAATCTAGTTTAAGTTTTACTTTGTTTTCCATTTCTGTCCTTGTTTCTTAATGGAAAAGATTTCTTGATCTCTGCTTACTTAGGAAGAATGAAGAAGAAAAGCCCAAGCTATCTAAGGGCACTGGAAGAAAGATTTCACCAGGATTCATGTAACAGCTATGTGAGGGAAATGAGAGAAAAGCAAGACATTGAATGTTCCAAATATTATGTTAAGGAATTTTTGTAGGAAATGTTTTAAAAAGCAAAACAGAAATAGAGAGGAGGAGGAGTAAGACAGAAAGGAAATTAAGGGAGTGAAAGTCAAAGAGAAATCCAGATGTTGCAGGATTTTTCCAGTTTGACAAAAGAAGGCTTTCTCCATGCCACTGGGAGAACTAGAATCTAAAGCAGTAGAAACTCTGCTTTTACTAGGTGCTCTGCATGGACACATTGTTTCAGCTTCCAACTCCTCTGGGAGTGTTTACCTCACATCACACTATTGCTTGCCATTTCTGCATGACACCCTGTCTCAACATATATATAACAATTTTATAATTGGTTTTGATTGCTGTTCTCCATGATGTGTGTATTAAGTGTGGCTTGCACAGGGAGAAAATTAGTTCTTAAGCTAATTCATCATAAGCAGTGAAAGAAAAGCTTTCTTGGCTGAACAGACAAGCGTGTGATTAGAAATATTAAGGTATTATCTATCACTCATTGAAGTAATTGCCAAGGAATATATTCACTGGGCTCATTGATCATGTGACTGGTCACTTATCAGTCTGTCTGTCTACAATAAACGTGCTATCAGTGCTATAGAAATGCCCCCCGCGACAGCTCCAATAGTGTATGATCAGTAATACCAGCCTCCTTGCTTGCTCCTCAGGCACAAAAGAGACTCATCTCCCTCTCTGAGGTCTAAGGCTCTTTCCCTTTTGTCACAAAAGCGGTCATGCTTTGCACAGAGCACATGCTTTATAAGAAAGCTGGAGAAAAACATCACTCTCCACACTTCATTTCTCCAAAAGCAAACCACATTGTAGGATACATAAGACTCCTAAGAGATATAAAACTGCTGATAGATTTATTTTTTTTGTTTTTTATTATCCTTATTTATTGGATAGAGATATCCAGATATTGAGAGGGAAGGGGAAGACAGAGAAAGAGAGAGACAGAGAAATACCTGCAGCCCTGCTTTACCACTCATGAAGCTTTCCCACTACAGGTGGGGACTATGGGCTTGAACCCAGGTCCTTGTGCACAGTAACATGTGCACTCAACCAGGTGTGCCACCACCTGGCCCCTGCTTATAGATTTCTTTTTTTTCATGTTTAATGGATTTTATATAGCATAAATTATAAAAAATAAAACAATCACTGTGTTTTACCATCTATAATTTAATTTATCAATTAATTATTAATAGGCCATTAATATAAGATTACTATATTGGAAGAGATGATAGATATATGCAAGACAGATGACAGATAGATGATAGAATATAGGAGATAGAATGAAAGAGAGAGACAGACACCAGAGTTCAGCTATAGCTCATGGTAGTGCTGGGGACTGAATCTGGGACCATGAAGCCCTAGGCATAAAAGTCTTCTGCATAACCATTATCTGGTCTCCCAAGCCATCTATTGCATTTTTTCAAATACATTAGAGTGATGTAAGGCATATGTAATAGGAAACAGCTGGATAAAGAAGCGAGAATATCTATTATCTCAAGTAACAAAAATACTCCAGTAGAGGGTTTTCTTTTAATTTATGAATAAATAATATCATTAATTGCTAAAGTATTTTTTATCTTTCTACTCT
The DNA here is from genome assembly GCF_950295315.1 of Erinaceus europaeus. NCBI lineage: Eukaryota > Metazoa > Chordata > Mammalia > Eulipotyphla > Erinaceidae > Erinaceus > Erinaceus europaeus. The sequence continues at coordinate 151,702,861 of NC_080164.1, forward strand.
ATTGTTTCTAAGATGCTTTCAGAACAGAACACCTTGTGTGTATGAAAGGACTGAAGAAGCTCCAGGCAACACTGATGTGCCCAGTGCCATGACCTGCAAATCTCCAGCCAAGGGGATATGGTCACAAATCATAATTCATCCCTAGGCCTGGAGCTGCATTTTAGTTGAAGCCAAAATGATGGTTAGATGAAAATCTTTATGTCAGGAATGTGATTTTTAAAAGTCTGCTACAGGGCTGAGGAGATAGCATAATGGTTATGCAAAACACTGTCCTGCTTGAGGCTCTGAGGTCCCAGATGCAATCCCCAGCACTAACTTCAACCAGAGCTGAACAGTGCTTTGGATGCTCTCTCTCTCCCTCTCCCTCTCCCTCCCCCTCCCCTCCCCCTGTCTCCCTCCCCTCCCCCTCTCTCCCTTCCTTCCCCCCTCCCCCTCCCCTCCCCCCTCTCTATCTCTCTCACCAGCCAGCACTGAACAGTGCTTTGGAGACTCCTCTCTGCCTCTCAGCCTCTCTCTCTCTCTCTCTCTCTCTCTCTCTCTTGATTTCTAAATCAATCTTATCAGTGAAGAAAAACCATGGTAGAAATTTTCACCTCAATCAAGGGAAAAGCTCATGATAGAATATTTACAGATAGAAAACATGATGACTTCTGGTTTGTTTTTTTTTTTCAATATAGTGTATGATACATTCTTTGAAATGATTCTGTATCTGCTCTCTAGGCGTGTTGTAAGGGTTCCATTCAGATCTACAAAGAAAACAGTTAGTGGGTATCTATATCATCCCAAATTGTTCTTTAAATGTTTGGTCAGATTATCAATTATAAATATTTGAGATGACTAATCTGAAATTTCTGCATTTTTCTGACTCCCCTGACTTACCCTGAAATAAATGGAGTAAGAATAGCGGCCGATTGAAATGCACAACTCTGACAGGCAAGTCACTGCTCAGCTCTTACTGATATCACATGAGGAAATGTGGATTCGTATTTATTTAAAGTTGCCACACTAAACCAGATTTATGTGCATACTCTTGATTTTAAAGCTTTGGGATCGAGTATGGATATTTTTAACTAGGTGTATTATTAAACCATTATAATAGCTATTATGAAAATGGTAGCTCTATACTGAAATACATGTCAGTGAGTGCTATTTGTGCTGGAAGCTTATTTCTGTTAAAATAACACTTTTGTATTATATTGTAGGCTTTAGGTGGAGATTGTTAGACATCACTATCTATATGGACTACCTATTTCCACAATCAAAACTCTGGTTTTCATCCCTCACCATATAATTCTTTCTTCTTTACCTACCCACTTACCTTCCTCCTTAGCTTCTGGGAGTCATTACATTGTCCCTATAGTTCAAGGTTTACTTTTGTTATCTTGTCCATTTTTATGGAAAATGTGAGTGTATTTGCCATTCTCTGTCTGACTTATTTCTGCTATAATTTCTTGTTCCATCCATGCTATTGCAAGTGGTAGGGTTTCAATGAACTCAATCCATTTTTTAATTTAAATTCTACATACAAATGGTATTCTATGATGTTTGTCTAATGATTTCTGAGTATTGTCATAAGTGTTAGTGTTTTCCATTTTAAGGATATATATATATATATGTAGTATTCTTTGTATATATAATTATCTGTGTGTATATGTATAGCATACTTGCTTTATCTGTAAATCTATTGATGGGCACTAAAGTTGTTAAGATATTGTGGCTATCATGAATAACACAAAATTTGTCTTTTTTAATCTTAAAATGCCCAGTTATGGTGGCACACCCAGTTGAACATACATATTTTCAACTGCAAGGACGCAGGTTTGAGCCCACGGTCCCCTGCTGGAGGGGGGATTCTTCACGAGTGTTGAAGTAGCATTGCAGTTGTCTTTCTCTGTTCCACTCTATCAAATTTCCTTCTTAATTTCCCTCTGTCCTATCAAATAAGATAGAAAAAAGAAAAAATACAGGAAAAAATATGACTACCAGGAGTGATGGATTCATAGTGCCAGCACTGAACCCCAGTGATAACTCTGGCAGCAATAACAATAAATTAAATAAATAACAATAACATTTTTAAAAATGCCCATTCACCAGAGAACTTCCATATCACAGCTCTTAATGTTGAAAAACTAAATCTGAAAGTAACTGTTGTGTAGCTTTCTTTTCTTCTTGTCATCATGGCCAATATCTTGTTTTCCTATCAAAGAACACTGTTGTGTCCATTATCCCAAGTGACCTTATTCCACACACACAAAAAAAGAAGGCAGGGTGAGCCCCAGGCAGCTTCATTTATAGCAAAATTCACTCACCCTCAGAAACTCTTATCTAAGAAGCCCTCTGTACCTCCTTCATCTTGACTGACCACCTGTTTCAGAAACTATTTAATTAAAACGAGCATTCAAAGGTCTATTTGTCACTCTCCCTATGTAAATGAGAGTAATCACAAAATCGTAAATTGCTGCCAGCAAAATCCTCACTGGTAAGTCTCAGCTGAGCTGCAGATCTACAATGTTTTCACTGGCATTTGTTCCAAGCCTTCATTTGGGATTAATTACTCTGCAGGAGCAGTCTGCCTACTATGACAAAACAATTTTCATTCAGCAGCGGTGGGTGAGATTAATGAAAGCGACAATCTCATTGGAATGAAACACCAAATTCTCATTGGTACAATCAGTATTGGTTGAGAAAATAGGACACTTTCTTCTTCTCCATGTATTTCTACTTTCAGCAATAAAATTAAATTAGACAAGAGACATACATATGCATATGTGTATGCATATGTGTGTATATATACATATGTACACTTGTTTTCTCGTATACAGAATGCATAAGAAAGCATGCCAATCACAACCAAAGACTCTGAAGGAAATGTATAAAAGCAAATCTGAAAGCTATTCCCTTTTCAGTATTTATTTTAAGGGAATAATACTTAACTTTGCCTTCTCTGAACTCCAGCCTTTCTTAATATTTCTTAATATTTGATACCACTGGAATTTTGAAGAGTATAAGCTGTTCTTTAATAGACTATCCCCTAATTTAAAACTTTGATGAGATTCAGGTAAAAAATTTTTTTTAATTGTCAACATTTTTATCAGTGCATTCATTAATTAACTAAAATTTTCTATTTAAAATTTAAAAACTTACTCTAATGAGAAAGAGATGGATAGGAAGAGAGAGACAGAATAAAACAAGAAGAGAACCAAAATATGGCATATTCAGAGCTGGAAATCTTACTTGGTACTTCATGCATACACATTCTGTGTTCTACCAGTTCAAAATATCTCACAGCACATTTTCTGCTGATTTAATGACCAAAAATTTCTAATAGTAAAATAATCAAGATTAATATCACTAATCAGGGGAAAATAACACCATGTGCTTTCAGATACAATATCTCCAGAATACAACATCACTTACGTTACATCCCAACCCAACATACATGACCTGAATCTCATCAAAGCTTTAAATTAGGGGATAGTCTATTAAATAACAGCTTATACTCTTCAAAATTCCAGTGGGATCAAATATTAAGAAATATTAAGAAAGGCTGGAGTTCAGAGAAGGCAAAGTTAAGTATTATTCCCTTAAAATAAATACTGAAAATTACCATGCACAAGGGCCCAGTTTCAAAGCCCTGGTCCCCATTGGCAAAGGGAAAGCTTCATGAGCTCTAGAGCAGTGATGAAGGTGTCTTTCCCTCTTTTCCTCTCCATCTCCCTTGGCTCTTTAGATTTCTGTGTCTATCCAATAAAATAAAAATAAATAAAATATTAAAGAAAGAAAGGCTGATAAATAATCATGTCAGAAAGTGACAACTTTCTCTATTGCTATTATTTAATATCATCACTATATTACAACTGTGTAGGGTTACCTTGTGGTAATAATTCACTTTTGTTTATCGTGATTAATGTTTATGTATCTTCTTTGAACCTGAAGAGTTTTTCTTTCTATTATTTATCCTGTTAATCCAGTTGGAACCAACTAATCTTCAGTTCTGCTGGAAACTTTCATCCTGGTGTCACCTTTAACTGTTCTCCTAAGTTTTCTAGATTCCAAATTTTCTTTGGTTTATACCATTCTAATATAAAGTATATGTAAAACACATTCCTAAATAATGATTTAAAAAAAAAAATAATGCCTGAATGCTAAATTCCCTTGAACACACACATATGAAACATTTTTTCATTCTATATCTACACTTGATTGGTAGCTTGATTTGGAGTAGAACTATCAATTTAAAATTATGGTTCCTAACATGTGATCTATCCTTGAGTATGTGTTATGTGGATTTGAAAAGAAGGTGTATTCCAGTTTTGGGAGGTGAAGGACTCTGAAAATGTCTAAGAGGTCTAGTCTGTCAATCTCTTCATTCAATTCTCTTGTATCTTTGTTGATTCTCTGCTTTGTTGATCTGTCTAAGTGTGAGAGTGGGGTATTGAAGTCTCCCACTATTATTGTATTACTATTGATGTATTTTTGAAATTCTTTCAGTAAGTGCTTGATGTATTTAGATGGTCCCTCATTGGGTGCATAGGTGTTAATAATTGTTAAGTCTTCTTGGCTAATTGATCCTCTAATCATTATGTAATGTCCTTGCCTATCTTTTATTACTTTATTTAATTTAAAATCTATTGTGTCTGAGATGAGAATGGCTGTTCCTGCCCTTTTTTGTGGTCCGATAGCCTGTATGATAGTTTTCCATCCTTTCACTTTAAGTCTGTGTTTATCTTATTGTGACAGATGGGATTCTTGCAAGCAGCATATGCTTGGGTTATGTTTTCTGATCCATCCCCCCACTCTCTGTGCCTTTTGATGGGTGAGTTTAAGCCATTGACATTTACTGATATTATGGATATAATCTATTGTAGTGCCATTGTTCAAAAAAAATTTTTTGTTTGCTCTGATATATTGCAAGTATTATAGTGATGTTCTTGTTTATAAGAGGTCTTTTAGAACCTCTTTCAGGGCCGGTTTGGTGATGGTTGCCTACTTTAACTGTTGTTTGTCTAAGAAGGTTTTGATCCCTCCATCTAGTTTGAAAGAAGGGATAGAGAATGGGAAAGCTATCAGGGGAGGGGGTGGGATATGGAGATTGGGTAGTGGGAATTGTATGAAGTTGTACACCTCCTACCCTATGGATTTAATTTATCCTTTCTTAAATAAAAAAAATAATAAAAAATGAATTATGGTTCCAAGAGATGTGTGGTATCACTGTTAGGAGTTTTAAATGTGTCCCAGCTCAGTTTTCCAAGTAACATGAAAGATTAAAATAAGATAAGCAGTTAAAAAAAAAAAACAGAACATGATATTTATGTCAAGAACCAGAAATAGAATAGAAACAAAGTGGTGGGTGAAAATGAAGTCACATAGCTCCCACAGCAATAGGCTGAAGCCAAACTCACTGCCTGAAATGCAGCTAAGCTAAGACCTACTATCTCACAACAGGCATGTGAAGGGGAAAACATCACTTGCATAAATATACAGCTTATATGAAATGCAACTAAGACACCACAAACCCAGCAAGCAGTTCTGAGCCAGACTCTTCCCTGACTTCATAATGAATCTAATGTTTCCTTGTCATCACCAGAAAATAGGTGGTAATTAAGTCACCATTTAAAATGTGGTTCTAGACTGAGGTGATGGCACCAAAAACAACTAAAAATGGAAATGGAGGGGCAAGGCAGTGGCACACCCAGTTGAGTGCACAGGTTACTATGTGCACAATAGGACCTGGGTTCAAGCTCCCAGTCTCCAAGTGGAGAGGGAAAGCTTCATGAATGGTGAAGCAATTCTTCAGCTCTCTCTCTCTCTCTCTCTTTCTCTCTCTCTCTTCCTCCCTCTCTCCATACATATATATGCCTTCATAATTTATTTCTATCTTTATTAAAAAAACACACACACAAAAGCAAGTAATGGCCACTACTAGCAATAGATTTGTTATGCAGGCACTCATCCTAGTGATAATCCTAGTGGAAAAAATAAAAAGTTAGAGAGAAAGATATCCCAACAGACTCTAATTCCAAATGTATAAAGAAAGTGAACCTTAAGAAAAATAATCAGCTCAGGTGATTGAAAAGACTAGAGCAGTCTGAGAGAGACTTAGTATCCAGCACCTCTCACATGCACTTCAGATCCTCATGATCTCTCCTCTAATCTATCATTCCCTTCTGCAGTGACCACCTTTACACAAGTTCTGACCAGCTTCAAGTGGATCCAAGTTATAACATGGCTCCCAGAAGTCTGTCCCACACTGCAAATTCCCGCTCAGGAAATGGGCTTAGATCAATTCATTACTTTAATGAGACTACAGATTCTATTTTCTGAACTCAACTAATGGTTCAAATTTTGTATTACTAAAGGGATGAAATTTATGTTTCACTTAAGTTATGTCAGTACATAATTTATGCATTTACATTTATTAGTTAACAACAGAGTAGTACAAAAACTGTTGAAATTATGGCACAAAAACTGTTGAAATTATACTTTATGACATTGGTATTATCACTATCCAAACCAAACCCTTTTTTAATTTAATTACCTTTATTTACTTGATAAAGGCAGCCAGATAGTGAGAGGAAAGGGGAGAGACAAAGAAAGAAAGACAGAATGCCACTTGAAGCTTTCCTCCTGAAGTGGGAACTCGGGGCTTGAACCCAGGTCTTTGTGCATTGTAATACATGCACTCAACCAACTGTGCCACCACCTGGCACCTCAAACCAAACTCTTGAAATGGTCTATAACTCCAAATCTTGCACCTGAAAATAGTTCAGGTCCGTCATTTAAATAGGAAGTAAAGGACTTTCCATGCACATGAACTGTTATGTTGTTTATTTACCATGTGTTTCGGTTTTCTGCTTTTATTTAAGTAGTTTCAGTTCATTTGCAGTTGTTTCCATTTCACATACTTCTTTTGACACTTCAGAATATATTTAAAACAAATCAAAATATGTTAATACAAAAGAAAAGTGAAGACTGCAGACCACAGGGAGGTTTCAGTGGGATAGCACACTTCCTGCTATCCGTACTCCCAGATCCAACCACATGGGAGGTGCTGTGGCACTGGAGGAAGCACCAATGATGCCATATCTGTCTTTTGAGTTGTCCTTCTATGTGTTTATCTGAATAAAAATGCTGTGCAGAGTGATGAAAATTTCACATGCACAAGGCTTCAATGCCACAGTTAATAAATAGATAAAAATTAATTCTACTTAATTATCTCAAGGACACTTTCAGTTGTAAGCATATATGAATCTATTGGAACAAGAATGATTTTGAAAAAAACATGTAACCATTTGCTATAAACCTCTGAACTTCTCTTCCATACTTAAACTCTGTGCAACAAGTCAACTGCTCCTTTCATTGGCTTACAAATATGTCTCTGCTAAGAGAATAACTTTCCAATTTACTGTCTGCTGCCTCATCTCTTATAACCCAGTCTCAGCCACCAACCACCTCCACATACCATCCACCCACGATGATGAGCTCTTGTGGCTAAATGATTCTACTACTCCTGGGTTTGTATTAATATTATTATAATTATTGGTAGTAGTAGTAGTAGTGTGTGTGTGTTTAAATTTCAGAAAGAAGAAAAGAGACAGAGATAGGAAGAGAAGCATCACCCAACAGTCCATGAAACGTTCTCTGCTTCTGTCCATTGTGCACCCATGTGATGCCAGGGTTCTGCTCGAGGTCAGGCACGCATTTAACAACATTCTCTTGGAGTCCTGACTGTTACATGTTTTACGATAAAATGTATTATATATAAGGGAGTGTTATATCTTCTAATCTTTTTTTTTTATCTTTACTTATTGGATACAGCCAGAAATGGAGAGGGTATGGGGAGATACAGAGATAAAGAAACAGCTGCAGCACTGCTTCACTACTAACAAAGCTTTCCCCGGGCAGGTTGGGATCCGGGACTTGAACCCAGATCCTTGTGTATTGTAACATGCACACTCAATGCAGTATGCCACATCCAGCCCCTCTTCTAATCTATACTATGTATTAATTATGTTAAACCTAGCACTACTGAAACTATGAGTGACAGCTTTGAGATATAGTTACAACTAAGAATTACCCATGTTATATGACTACTGGGTAATATGTATCTGAGAATTTGAGTCTTAAATCTTTAAAGTGACTGCTTTTAACAAAATACATCGTAATTCAGAACTCTGCCACTGCCTTCAAGTTTCCTTGTTTTTCTAGATCTCAGAAGCCTTGAATGTCATCAGAAGTACCTTTCGTACTATATATTTCCCAGTATATCCATGCTACCTTACAACATTTCACCTCATTATGCTATTTTCCCTTTTATTATTAACCATATAAGTTTTAGTGTCTTTTATTGAATTCTTAAGAGACTAAGTCAATCGTTCATGATTATTGATTTCTCCGTTAGTGCGGATTCTGAAAGGCATTCTGCTCAGAGGGGCCCAGCAATGTCCAGGATGAAACAAAAACCCTGGCAGTAATCAATGCTCACCACCCACCAGCAGAAAAAACAGATTTATAAGACAAAAGCAGGAGAGAAAGGGGGGTGGGGAATGCTAAGAACAAAAGCAAATGCTAGTACACCCTGGAAGGGTAGACTAGGACAGGTTCTGTTTGCTGCATATTTTGATTACCTTTATTTTCCTTCCTCTTCTAGGTTCCTCCATCTCTCTCCCTCTTGCCTACGGATTTCCTACCCTTATAAACCAGTGGCCCACATGGTTTTCATCTCACATTAATTTTGAGAGCAACTTAGGCTCATACACTAGAGTAAGAAGCTTGGCTTTCTATGTTAAGCACTACAGAGCACAAATGGTTTGGTTTGTTTTCAACAAGGGAGTAACAAGATCAGAAATTCAGTCATATCCAAACAGGATATGCACTAGGCAAGCCTGGAGGCTAGCAAACAAAATGGGAAGTTTTTTCATGTCTACTGCAACATAAATTTACTGAGCAAACCCCAGAAGTAAATGGATTTTTAATGAGAAAATAACAGTAATGACCTTAAATAAAATGACTAGCCAGATGGCACTTTCTGATTGCATTTTAGGAAGAAGAAAATATGCAGGAAGTAGTTCTGTTTTCAGCATAAATTACTAATTGGCTAGTGCTTGAGGGTTTTCAGCTCTCTGGCTTTTTCTGTTTCAATACTCTTTTCAGAAACTTTGTAGAAACAGTATGACAGAAAACTATTTTCAGGGGGAAGGGAAAAGTCCTGATTTGTAGTAGATTTCTGTGTTAGAAATATTCCCACCATGGTCAGTTTTTTGTGTTAGAAATATTCCCATCATGGTCAGTGTCAAAGAACTCAGAGTTTAACAACAAACTCAAAAATTTTATGGGTATTTAACAATTCTCTTTCCATATGACTGCCATTCCCCTTGCCAGAGCACTTACAACTCTGGCAACTTACAACATTCCTTCTCTGTCCAATGGAGCACCTCCCAACTCTTTCAGTGCAATGCTAGCCAGAGTTCTGGTATACTGAATTTTCAGCCATTCCCCAGTCACCACCTCTATTCCCTTATCTAGAAGAGAGGTTCATTTATTTCTTTTTTTTTTTTATTTATTGTTGCCCTTGTTGTTTTATTGTTGTAGATATTGGATAGGACAGAGAGAAATGGAGAGAGGAGGGGAAGACAGAAAGGCTGGGGAGAGAAAGAAAGACACCTGCAGACCTGCTTCACCACTTGTGAAGTGACTCCTCTGCATGGAGCTGGGGACTCCAACCAGAATCCTTATACTGGTCCTTGCACTTTGAGCCACCTGTGCTTAACCTGCTGCGCTTCCACCTGACTCATGTTAGGATCATTTATTTGTACCTTTCCCTTCACTGTGCTGGTGTGCTGTGGGGCTACGTGTAAGCTTGACAGAGCTTAGGGAGAACTCCCCCCATCCCTGGAGGGAGGTCTGGGAAAGACACCCCCTTGTAAGTCTCCCTTGCTGAAGTGAGCAAAGGGGAGAAACCATGTCTCTCAGACTTAGCTCTTCCCTTCTTGACTCTCAAGCCCACAGAAACCTCACTACCCCTCTCCATTAACCGCAGGCCACATGACTGCCTACCTTAAGATTCATTTACTCAAAGTTCACCTCACCTTCTGATCACAGAGGAGAACACACCTTAATCACACACTCTATCATACACCTCAGACCCCAGACAAGAGAAATTCCAAACTATATGGCCTTTTGATATCCATCTTCTCTCTGTCTCACCCTACTGGTTTAACCCCTATGCTTCTCTCAAATCCCTTTGGATAATTAAGTTGCTTGCGTCATGGAGAACAATTGTCTTGTATCTCATCAATTCCTGTCATCCCAGCCCCCCTACCATAGGGGCAAGCTGACCTTTAAGAAACCTGTAATTTCCTACATATTTCAATAATGCCCTTCATTTGGTTTTCTATTTAAACTCATGTCCACCTGCTAATAAAGGAGATTTGAGAACACATCATTTTCTCCTTGGTGTCTCTGCTTCATGTCGACCCTTGAGCAAGCGAGAGAAAAACAATCAGAATAGCCTTCCTGCTCGTGTCACCCCGCGTGAACGCCGACAGTATGCTGCTGAGTGGTGGCTGCTACTCCGGTCAACTTGCCTCTTTCTCTATACAGATGAATCTCTTCTGATCAAGGTCATTGAATTAGCAAGGGAAGAAGCAGCCAAATATTAATCTTACACAGAATATCATACTGATGTCCCTGTGTTAATAATAGCATCATTTTTGCCAACCAGACTTCCCTGGGCAGATGACCCTACCAATATGTCCTGGAACCCTGCTTCTCCAGAGCTCTGCCTACTAGGGAATGAGAGAGACAGACTGGGAATATGGAGCAACCTGTCAATGCCCACATTCAGCAGAGAAGCAATGCCCGCAGCCAGACCTCCCACTTTCTGCACCTCATAATGACCCTGGGACCATACTCCCAGAGGGATAAAGAATAGGAAAGCTATCAGGGGAGGGGTTGTGATATAGAGTTCTGGTGGTGGGAATTGTACCCCTCTTATCCTATCCTATGGTTTTGTCAGTGTTTTCATTTTATAAATAAAAACTAAAAAAAAAAAATTCACAATCCTCAATACCTGTTTCACAAAAAATAATAATAATAGCATCATTTTAAGACTCAGTGAGCAAAAAATATTCAGTATCTGGATGTAAGACACACCTCCTCTTGATCATGGGATATAAACCACATGAAGATCCAAGAATCGGCAACTCTTAGTGAGTTATTAAGGAGTCTGGTGGTCAGAAGCACATCCTCAAATGGAAAAAGCAAATTAATTTCATTTCATGTCTTTTATCTCACACAAAGGAACACAGTACTTGGCAGATCTTTTCATATTTTAGAGGACATTATTCCATTTATCAGTTGGCACAGAGGTTGCTAGTTATGAGTGGGTTTTCAAAAATAAGGTATTGGGGGGGTTCCCGGAAGATGGCGGACTGAGAAGCTGCTAGTGACTTGAGCTCTGATCACATCTTCTGGAAATGGTAGGATTTTCTACCTTTAGTAGGCCAGTCAATAAGGGGTCCTAGCGGTGACACCAAGGAGGTGACTATAACTTAATTTGGGTTAAGAATTAAAGTAGAGGTGGCACGGACTAGCGGGCGGGCTGCTCCAGACTTCCCAGGCTGCGGCAGGCAAGGCGGGTGCACCGGGCACTGTCCTTGGCCCGGGAAGGCGGCTCCTCTGCCAGTTGCAGAGTGCTGCTGGGTGCTACTGTAATTCCGGAGGTTGGTGAGTGCAATTGTCATAAAGGTATTTAGTACAATGTTAATTGTACTCAAGACACAACAACTGAGGAACAACAGAGCATAAAAAAACAGAAACACATAAATCAAAAAAAATGGGTAGATCAAAAACAAATAAAACTGCTACTCCAATGAATGAAGACAAGAGCCCAAAAGAAACTACAAATCAGCCAAAAGTAACCATAGATAAGAAAAGTATGCAAGCAATAATAAACTTATTAATCACAGAAATGAAAACAACATTGGAGGAAAGGAATGGCAGTATTAGGGAAACAACAGTTAAGACCCCCAAGGAAAATACTGATTATCTTGAGGCAATTAGAGAACTGAAAGCTTAAATAGCTGTAATGAAGAAAGAAGCTGAGGCAATGGAAAGCAGACTAACAGAAGCAGAAAACAGAATTAGTCAGACAGAGGATGAGTTAGAGAAAACGAAGAAAGAGGTCAAAGAGCTTAAAAAGAGATTGAGAGACACTGAAAACAACAACAGAGACATATGGGATGATCTCAAAAGAAGTAACATTCATATAATTGGCCTGCCAGAGGAAGAAAGAGAGGAAGGGGAAGCAAACATTCTGGAAATAATAGAAGAAAACTTCCCAGACCTGAATAACAGAAAGGACATCAAGATTCAAGAAGCCCAGAGAGTACCAAACAGAATCAACCCAGACCTGAAGACACAAAGACACATCATAGTCACAATGAGAAGTAAGGATAAAGAAAGGATCCTAAAGGCTGCAAGAAAGAAACAAAAAGTTACATACAAAGGAAAACCCATAAGATTATCTGCAGACTTCTCTACTCAAATTCTAAAAGCCAGAAGAGAATGGCAAGATATCTATGGAGCCCTGAATGAAAAAAGGTTTCAACCAAGGATAATATATCCTGCTAGACTTTCATTCAAACTAGATGGAGGGATCAAAACCTTCTTGGACAAACAACAGTTAAAGGAGGCAACCATCACCAAACAGGCCCTGAAAGAGGTTCTAAAAGACCTCTTATAAACAAGAACATCACTATAATACTGGCAATATATCAGAGCAAACAAAATTTTTTTTTGAACAATGACACTACAATACATTAAATCCATAATATCAATAAACGTCAATGGCTTAAACTCACCCATCAAAAGGCATAGGGTAGGGGATGGATCAGAAAACATAACCCAAGCATATGCTGCTTGCAAGAATCCCAACTGTCACAATAAGATAAACACAGACTTAAAGTGAAAGGATGGAAAACTATCATACAGGCTATCAGACCACAAAAAGGGCAGGAACAGCCATTCTCATCTCAGACACAATAGATTTTAAATTAAATAAAGTAATAAAAGATAGGCAAGGACATTACATAATGATTAGAGGATCAATCAGCTAAGAAGACTTAATAATTATTAACATCTATGCACCCAATGAGGGACCATCTAAATACATTAAGCACCGACTGAAGGAATTTCAAAAATACATCAATAACAAAACAATAATAGTGGGAGACTTCAATACCCCACTCTCACACTTAGACAGATCAACAAAGCAGAGAACCAATGAAGATACAAGAGAATTGAATGAAGAGATTGACAGACTAGACCTCTTGGACATTTTCAGATTCTTCCACCCCAAAAAACTGGAATGCACCTTCTTTTCAAATCCACATAACACATACTCAAGGATAGACCACATGTTAGGCCACAAAGACAGCATCAATAAATTCAAGAGCATTGAAATCATCCCAAGTATCTTTTCAGACCACAGAGGAGTAAAACTAACATTTAGCAACAAACAGAAAATTATTCAAAGAATTTGGTCACAGAATTAAAATTAGTCACAGAATTTGGAAACTAAACAACATACTCCTTAAGAACCACTGGGTCAGAGACTCACGCAAACAGGAAATTCAAATGTTCCTGGAAACTAATGAAAATGAAGACAAAACCTATCAAAATATTTGGGACACAGCTGAGAGGGAAACTTATAGCCATACAATCACATATTAAGCACCAAGAAGAAACCCAAATGAATGACCTTACTGCACACCTCAAGGACTTAGAGGAAGAGGAACAAAGGAACCCTAAAGCAACCAGAAGGACAGAAATCACTAAAGTTAGAGCAGAAATAAAGAACATCAAAAATAAAAGAACCATACAAAAGATCAATGAAGCCAAATGTTGGTTCCTTGAAAGATTAAACAAAATTGACAAACCCCTAGCCAGACTCACCAAACAAAAAAGAGAGAAGACTCAAATTAATAGAATTGTAGACGATGCAGGAGATATCACAACTGACACCACAGAAATCCAGAGAATCGTGCAAAACTTCTATAAAGAACTATATGCCACAAAGCTAGAGAATCTGGAGGAAATGGAACAATTCCTAGAAACATATGCCCTTCCAAAACTGAACCAAGAAGAACTACAAAATCTAAATGCAAAAATCGCAGACAAAGAAATTGAAACCGTTATTAAGAATCTCCCCAACAACAAAAGTCCTGGACCAGATGGCTTCACAAACGAATTCTACAAAACTTTCAGGAAACAGTTAATACCCATACTTCTTAAGCTATTCCATAAGATTGAAGAAACAGGAATACTCCCTTCCACCTTCTATGAAGCCAACATCACCCTGATACCAAAAGCTGATAGGGACAGAACAAAAAAGGAAAACTACTGACCAATATCTCTGATGAACATAGATGCCAAAATATTAAACAAGATCTTGGCCAACCGGATACAGCACATATCAAAAAGATTGTTCATCACTACCAAGTTGGATTCATCCCAGGAATGCAAGGCTGGTTCAACTTCCATAAGTCAATCAATGTCATTCACCACATCAATAAAAGCAAAGCCAAAAACCACATGATTATCTCAATAGATGCAGAGAAAGCATTTGACAAGATCCAACACCCATTCATGCCCAAAACTCTACAAAAAAATGGGAATAAATGGAAAATTCCTCAAGATAGTGGAGTCTATATATAGCAAACCTACAGCCAACATCATACTCAATGGACAGAAGCTGAAAGCATTCCCCCTCAGTTCGGGGACTAGACAGGGCTGTCCACTGTCACCGTTACTCTTCAACATAGTATTGGAAGTTCTTGCCATAGCAATCAGGCAAGAGAAAGAAGTCAAAGGAATACAGATTGGAAGGGAAGAAGTCCACCTCTCACCATTAGCAGATGATATGATAGTATACATAGAAAGACCTAAAGAATACAGCAGAAAATTACTGGAAGTTATTAGGCAATATAGCAAGGTATCAGGGTACAAAATCAATGTACAAAAATCAGTGGCATTTCTTTATGCAAACACTAAATCTGAAGAAGAAGACATCCAGAAATCACTCCCATTTACTGTTTCAACAAAATCAATGAAATACCTAGGAATAAAGTTGACCAAAGAAGTGAAAGACTTGTATGCTGAAAACTATGAGTCGCTACTCAAGGAAATAGAAACTGATACCAAGAAATGGAAAGATATCCCATGCTCATGGATTGGAAGAATAAATATCATCAAAATGAATATTCTCCCCAGAGCCATATACAAATTTAATGCAATATCAATCAAAGTTCCACCAAGCTTCTTTAAGAGAATAGAACAAACACTACAGTCATATATCTGGAACCTGAAAACACCTAGAATTGCCAAAACCATCTTGAGGAAAAGAAACCGAAATGGAGGCATCACACACCCAGACATCAAACTATATTATAAAGCCATTATCATCAAAACAGCACGGTAATGGAACAAAAAAAGGCACACAGACAAGTGGAACAGAATTGAAAGCCCAGAAGTAATTCCCAACAACTATGGGCATCTAATCTTTAATAAGGGGGCCCAAAGGATTAAATGGAAAAAGGAGGCTCTCTTCAATAAATGGTGCTGGGAAAACTGGGTTGTAACATGCAGAAGAATGAAATTGAACCGCTTTATCTCACCAGAAACAAAAATCAACTCCAAATGGATCAAAGACCTAGATGTCAGACCAGAAACAATCAAATACTTAGAGGAAAACATTGGTAAAACACTTTCCCACCTACACCTCAAGGACATCTTTGATGAAACAAACCCAATTGCAAGGAAGACTAAAGCAAAAACAAACCAATGGGACTACATCAAATTGAAAAGCTTCTGCACATCCAAAGAAACTATTAAACAAACAGAGAGACGCCTCACAGAATAGGAGAAGATCTTCACATGCCAGACATCAGACAAGAAACTAATCACCAAAATATATAAAGAGTTAAAAACTTAGCACCAAAAAAGCAAATGACCCCATCCAAAAATGGGCAGAGGATATGAGCAAAACATTCACTACAGAGGAGATCCAAAAGGCTAACAAACATATGAAAAACTTTTCTAGGTCACTGATTGTCAGAGAAATGCAAATTAAGACAACACTAAGATACCACCTCACTCCTGTAAGAACGGCATACATCAAAAAGGACAGCAGCAACAAATGCTGGAGAGGATGTGGCACAGAGGAATCCTTTTACATTGCTGGTGGGAATGTAAATTGGTCCAGCCTCTGTGGAATGCAGTCAGGAAAACTCTCACAAGGCTAGACATGTACCTTCCATATGATCCAGTAATTCCTCTCCTGGGACTCCATAACACCCAACCAAAAAGAGGTGTGTACTCCTATGTTCATAGCAGCACAATTCATAATAGCTAAAACCTGGACGCAACCCAGGTGCCCAACAACAGATGAGTGGCTGAGAAAGCTGTGGTATATACACACAATAGAATACTATGCAGCTATCAAGAACAATGAACCCACCTTCTCTGACCCATCTTGGACAGAGCTAGAAGGAATTATGTTAAGTGAGCTAAGTCAGAAAGATAAAGATGAGTATGGGATGATCCCACTCATCAACAGAAGTTGAGTAAGAAGATCTGAAAGGGAAACTAAAAACAGGACCTGACCAAATTGTAAGTAGGGCACCAAAGTAAAAACCCTGTGGTGAGGGGTAGACATGCATCTTCCTGGGCCAGTGGGGGGTGGGAGTGGGTGGGAGGGATGGGTCACAGTCTTTTGGTGGTGGGAATGGTGTTTATGTACACTCCTAGCAAAATGTAGACATGTAAATCAGTAGTTAATTAATATGAGAGGGGGAAAATCAATTGTATGTCTCAAAGTTTTTCAAAACACAAACTGAATCTTTTTAATATATAGGCTGTGTATTTGATATGCGGACTCTTTCAAAAGTCTTGACCAAGTAGATTAGAAGCATCCAATAGCACAGCTATATACAAGATACTGGATACTGTACAGCAAACCATAACAAAAGGACTTTTCAAAGTTAACCCAATTAACAAATAATGTGATGATAACATTAACTATCGATTGTCTTTTGGAACCCTAAGACAGCAGGAACCTCAGATCTCCACTATAGAGCCCCTACTTCCCCCAGTCCTGGAACCCTTGGATAGGGCCCACTTTCCCATATGCCTCTCCCAATCCATGCCAAATAATATTGCATCCGCCAATCACAACCTAACCAACCCAAGGATTGCCACTTCAACATGCTTCACCTCAGACTGTGTCCAGAGGCTTCACGTGTGGAATGACAACCCTTCAGCTTCATTACTCGGGTGAGACCTTTCCTTTTATAGTACACTCTAATTTCATCTCAGGTGGTTCACTTTCTAACAAAGTCCCAAAACCTAGATATACACCAGTTTCTGTGAGAGAGAGCTTATGTTCACACGTATCCATAAACTACTGCAAAACATATACCTGAAAGCAGAAGTACACTAGAGTTTGCAGTGACAACACTTCCTCTCCACTATTCCAAGCTTTGGGCCCATGATTGCTCAAGAATTTGTTTGGCTTCGTATGTTAACTCTCTTTTCAATTACCAGGTTCCAGATGCCATCAGGATGCTGGCCAGGCTTCCCTGGATTGAAGACCCCACCAATGTGTCGTGGAGCTCAGCTTCCCCAGAGACACACCCTACTAAGGAAAGAGAGAGGCAGACTGGGAGTATGGACCGACTGGTCAACGCCCATGTTCAGCGGGGAAGCAATTACAGAAGCCAGACCTTCCACCTTCTGCAACCCTCAATGACCCTCGGTCCAATGCTCCCTGAGAGATAGAGAATGGGAAAGCTCTCAGGGGTGGGGGTGGGTTATGGAGATTGGGTGGTGGGAATTGTGTGGAGTTGTACCCCTCCTACCCTATGGTTTTGTTAATTAATCCTTTCTTAAATAAAAAAAAAAAAAAGAAAGAAAGTTACTGTAGGGGGTCAGCTGTAGTGCAGCCGTTTAAGTGCACGTGACACAAAGCGCAAGGACCAGCAGCAGAAGGATCCAGGCTCGAGGCCCTGGCTCCCCTCCTCCAGGGGAGTCGCTTCACAGGCTGTGAAGCAGACCTGCAGGTGTCTGTCTTTTTCTCCCGTTCTCTGTCTTCCCATCCTCTCTCAATTTCTCTCTGTCCTATCCAACAACGAACAACATCGGCAATAACAATAATAACCACAAGAAAGCTGCAACAAAAGGGTAAAAAAAAAAAGTGGCCTCCAGGAGCAGTGGATTCATGATGCAGGCACCAAGCCCCAGCAATAACCCTAGAGGCAAACAAAAAAAAAAAAAAAGAAAGAAAGAAAGTTACTGTAAAGGAATCTCAAGACAATTTTAGTTTCTGAAAACACAAGTCAGCTGCCAAGTAGACCTACAGCAGCAGGATAAAATCATAATGATGTTAAGGTTGACTTTGTTTTGAAGGAAGTCCATGTCCTTGTGCCCATGCTATTCTAGTTCCCTATTCGATGGCAGCTTTTCAGGATCCTTGAACCAATTATGATTTGAATGGCAAGAAATAAGAATTGATATCTGTCTAATGAATCACTATATTACGTTCAGTCATTTACTATTGAGGGCTTACTTCAAGGAACATTCGGAAATACATTCAAGATCAGGGATCATCCTAAAAGTTTCATTCAGAAACTTTCTCCAGTTCTATTGCTATCAAAGCTCTGTCACTTGAAGACTCAGCCATTTGAGTGCACAGCTAGTGAGTGATTAACTCATCTTTTCTTCTAGGCGTAGTAGCTAATTAAAGGTCCCTGTTGATGTTTCTTTTGTTGTCTTTCTACTTTAATTAAATCCATGCACCTCTAAATTAAATTAAAATTATTAACTGCCTGTTTAAATGTGCTCTTCACAGGAAAACTAAGAAGATTCTTTGGTATTATAGTTTTTACACTAAAAAAATAATTTTGTAAACAGGCATTAATGACATATTTATATGAAAAGAATTGTAAGTGGCCAGGTGGTGGTGCACCTGGTTAAGTGCACACACTACAGTGTATATGGACCCAGGTTCAAGCCCCTGGCCCCCAGCTGCAGGGGGAAAGCTTCACAAATGGTGAAGCAGGGTTGTAGGTGTCTTTCAGTCTCTCTCTTCTCTCTAATTCCTCTTCTCTCAATTTCTCTCTGTCTCTATCCAATAATAAATAAATATATTAATAAAAAACAAAAATAAGGTATTTACAACAGCTGCAGACTGGGGTACAAGCAACCTGAAGTATGGTTTATACAGGCCAGCATACCCATGTTACTTGGGTAATCTGGTATAAAAAAAAGTGTCATGTAAAACCTCTGGCCAGCCTCCACAAAAATGATGACACCAATCCCTAGGAATCTGGATCAAGACCGTGACATGAGTAGGAAAAAATTAAATGGTATTTGAAAATTATATTCTTTGGGCTAGATGGGGATGCACCTGGTTGAGTGCATATGTTACCAAGTACAAGGACCCAGGTTCAAGTCTCTGGTCCCCACCTGTAAGGTGGAAGCTTCATGAATATTGAAGCCAAATTACAAGTGTATCTCTTTCTCTCTCTATCTTCCTTTTCCCTTTCTATCTCCCTTTTCAATTTCTCTCTGTACTGTCAAATAAAAAATAAATACCATTAAAATTTTATTAAACTAAATTATAAAAAAAAGTTAGTCACATTCTTCAGTGCCTGATAGATATAAACATCTACCCTACTAGGACATTGGAAATACCTGTTAGTATCCATCAGCTATATTCTATGATATTCAAAAAGTCCTAAATTCAAGAAGGTATTCCAGAAATTCATTATAAAATGAAGATGATTTACCTAAGGTCAGGCCCAAGCAGATTAAGAGAGTTCAAGGTAACTGCTTGAACAATAAACAATGATCCTAACATGCATCACAACATCCAAAACTTTCCAACTGATAAAGCTTTAGAGTAGAACCTTGAGGGTATAATCAAGTCAGAGATGACATCCATGGGACAGGAAACTGACTCTACATGTTACTACTCAGACCTTAAACCAGGATCACTATATGATACAATATTTCTAGTATCTAAAATTTATGGATTCAAGAATTAATGGGAAGATCTAGGAATAATCCCATTCATCACCACTCTCAGACAAATACCTGATGAATTATGCTTTGCATCCCTGCAATTTTAAAAATTATTAGTCTAATACTTTTTCCTACAAGGGAGTGCTTCTAACAAGCAATAAATTAGGAGTTACACTCAACTTACACATATAGCTGAGATCTGACCACCTTGGACTCATTGTGGCAGTTAATTCTGCTGGCATGGCAGAGAGAATTATCTGATCAACTTAAGGAAGCAGAACTGCAGCTATACAGTAGAGACAGAGAATGTGCCTTTGCTACACATTTGTCTCCTCTAGTTCTCACTTGGTTTGAAATGTAAATGGGCATGTGCACCAATGAGTCTCTGATAAGAGCATAATGACCAGAGGATCCAACTCCACTACAGAGTATGTGTTAACCCAGCCACTTAGGTAAGCAGAAATACTCAGTGAGGGCTTGTAGGGTCTAAAATGGAGATTAAAAGAAGTAAATGCAATTCAGTAACTACTTCATACATGGGGGTCAAAATTACCCTACCAACTATGGCCTAAATTAAGTGGATTAAACATAATAGGTAATTCTAAACAATTCAAGAGATAAACTGAAATAGGTATCTCAAGACTCCTATCAGAATTCTTTTCTATCCATTCTGCAGATATTATAATTATTGGTACTAACTTACAGCTTCATTCTTCTCTGGATAAATGTCTCAGTGGACTGGAAGATAGTTGACACATAAACACAGACAGACATATACATATACTGGCCAATGACCAAGCTAACAAAGGCATACAAAATGCAGTCCCTTCCTACAAAATAAGAAAGTAGAGCTAAATCCATGCTATAAGTATTCAGATTGAAGCTGGCCTCTAATCTAGAACGCTCCCCTGTTTAGCTTTCTTCTCCTGCCCTAAACTTCTCCTTTCATGTCCTTTTTTTTTTTGAGACTTTTCTTTAATAAGTCACTTTTTACAATAATTTAAACTCAGTTCTGCTTCCAGAGTCCAATACGAAAGAGATCTCTGTTGTAAGGAAATAAAGAATGCAATAGAATATTATATTATTTCACAAATCAAAATGAAGGCCCAAAATTGAGGAAATAATCTATTCTGTTCCCTTGAACTAGACTTATTGTTGTCAATTCATATTTTATACAGTTAGTTAATTAAGATTTTGCAAGTTTGTTGTGTTCAAAAAAATCATAAGACAAGTAACTAGGATAATAATGTCTCTCCTGTGTAGTGATTCTATAAAAGGTTGTTCTTGTCACTCATAGTATTCTCTTCTAAACTTTTTAAATACATAGAGGCAAAGAACCAGAGAGCGAGAGAGAGAGAAAAGTAACACTGGAGCTTTTCTCAGTGTAGTGGAGGCTGGGCTTGAACCTGGGTTGCACATATGGCAAATCATAGCACAGGTGAGCTATTTTGTAAGTCCCATATAGTATGACTTTTAACTTATTAGGAAAAAAAATAGACAAGAGTCTGTGTATCATTGTTAGAATTGCAAAGCCGAAGCAGCATCGCTAGAAGACTTTCAAAGAGGTTTCCCCTGCTCTGAGAGTTTTTCTCTCACTGTTTTCCTTAAATGTGAAATGAGTCCCACCTCACTGCAGAGACCCTGAGGTGATTAGCTTCTAAGACTGAGACTGAAGGAAGATGCTGTGGGGATGACCACTAGACTCTGTGTAGTTTTGTACTTTCCTTTGTTTTTCATAGAATAAAAGTAGGCAGGGGAAATAAAAACACATGCATTGTTTGTAGATCCCTTTCTGTTTTAAATTGCCCAGTTTAGATCAAGTATTGTACTGAACTTTTTTAAATGACACACTTTGCATTCAACTATAGATGTAAAAAATAACTGATAGTACTTTTCCAGCTGTGATAGTAAATTGCTTGAGTTTTCTGAAGTTTTAATGCTAAGTCAATCTGTGAGTCTAAAAGATGGAGGACTGAAAAAATACAGATATCAGCAAGAAATAAAAAAATAATAAAAAATAGTAAAAGAAGAAACTAAGGACAAATCCATCTACCTAAAAAGACAGAAAACTACTGAATGGTTTCTTTTGCCACCGATGCCTTTCTGATTTTGACTCTTGCAGCCATCTTGAATCTATGTGGGAGCACGACAAAGCAGTTCTGATTAGGATGAAAGAGCAGAACAACAGCAAACGAGTTGTTTATCGCATTGTCAAGCTGCCAGAAAGTATCTGTGTATTTTAAGGCATGGCTAGTAGTTCGCTCTATGACTTAGAGTACATCTCATACAGGTACAAACAATTCCCAATATTAGTGATGAAAGGCATTATAAATCAGTCCAGGCTACTAAGAAAGAAGAAATAAAGTCTGTCTCCAACCTAAAGGAGTAGGCTAGACTTTCAGGGTAACAGGTATTGTAGAAGAATG